>NC_053491.1:322844101-323574101 GCF_905171775.1 Rana temporaria
TAAACAGTCATTTTAGCAAAAAAATAAAATAAAATAAATAAATAAATAAAAAAATAAATAAATAAATAAATAAATAAAATAAAAAGGTATCAATTGCTACACCGCCTGATGTGCGTATCCTGCTTCTTTACACAGCATGAGCTCACCACAGCCTCAGGATGCACCAAAGTCACCGGACAGGTAGGAGGGGTCAACGGGGGCCACAACGTAAAAGAGTGCAATACCAAGAGCTAAAGGTAGTGTTTCTTGGTTGTCTTTTTAGGAGCAGAAGCCCTAAGATAAGACAGGAACGGAGAAAAAAGTCCCGCCCGTTCAAAATCTCCGCAAGCGTCTGGCTCTCGGGCAACGCATAAGTCCCATTCTAGTCCAGCACGCAAATCCAGTCACTCTGCGACTGTAGCAGAGCCAAATGCATCAAGACCCCGCCCAGACGATGGTCTTTGTTGGGCATGTTCGGCACCATCCGAACCTGGCAAACTTCTATGCACCGGCTGCATTAAGGACGTGGCTACAGGTGGCAGAGGGTATTCAGTCAGCCGCAGCCACCAAAACACCTAGAAGATCTAAAGTTAGTAGCGCCAATCAATCAGTGGGCGATGAATCACCTGCCCGGGAGACGCTATCACTAGGCTCATCGGACTCTGAAGAGCCCTCAGAATATTTATTTGATTTTCAATATATTGAATCATTGACTGATCAAGATGTTCAGCCAAGCTGAAGGGAAAAAAAAAAAAAAATGTTAAGGATTTTTTCCTAGCCGGAAAAGGCAAGGGGTTACTTTCTCCCTCTTGCCGGAAATCCGAGAATGGTTCGAGGAGGAACGGGAAAAGCCGGAAAAGAGGGCAAACGTACAGAATCGTTTCTCAAGGTTGTACCCTTTTAAAACCCCAGAAGCAGACCTTTGGGACTCCCCATTGGGCATAGATGTGGCCTTACAGCGCCTGGCCCGACAGGTCGCATTGCCATTGTAAGACCCAATGGACAGACGTGCGACACAGACCTAAAAAAGGTCTACTCAGCTGCAGGTGCAGCGTGCCGCCCGGCTATTGCCCTAACCTCAGTCCCAGAGCACTCAAGGTTTGGACCACGAGAACCCAAGCAGCCCTAAAAGCAGATACAGGGTCAGAATCAGTCATACAGACAATGGAGGAATTCGATCTTGCCTCTATGGACCTGACAAAGTTACTCGCAAAAATCATGGCTTTTGCAGTGACGGCAAAGGGGCCCTCTGGTTGCGACATTGGGGAGCAGACAGCACCTCAAAACTGAGTCTGCAATATTCCGTTTAATGGCAAGGTGCTGTTCGGAAAGACCCTAGAAGAAGCTATTAGTCGAGCTACAGGGGGAAAGTCGGGTCTAATGCCACAGAGACCTAGGAAGACACAGCAGGCCACCCGGCCAGCCCAACCAGACTACAAAAGGTATGACAGGCCAGGACGGGAATATACAAGGCCCTACTGGAAAAATCCACAAGATTCTTTTCGGCGGAAGGTAAAGTCTAGAGCGGCACAGACCGCGAAAAAACCCGAAAAATCTTTTTGACGGGTTAACCGCCCATCCCCCCCAGGTGGGCGCCAGGTTAATGTCCTTCGGGGAAGTATGGGCGGAAGAGGTCAAGGACCAGTGGGTCCGCAAGACGGTCAGATACGGTTCCAAAATATCCTTTCAAAATAACCGACAGATCAGAGGAAACGGAACTGCTTACAAGAATATTTAGACGGCTTACAGCAAAAGAATGCAATTTCGCCGGTGCCCCTATCCCAACAAGGAAAAGGGGTATACTCTCCAATCTTTCTAGTTCCCAAAGCATCGGGGGATCTCAGACCAGTTCTGGACCTGAGAATTCTAAACCACTTCATAGAACCCAAGACGTTCAAGATGGAGTCTGTATTTACAATCATCTCTGTGTTGCAACCAGGAGACTGGTTGATATCAGTCGATCTAACGGATGCATATTTGCACGTCCCAATCAACGAGAGCCACCAAAGATATCTAAGATTCTTGGTAGGGGAAGATCACTTCCAGTTCAGGTGTCTGCCGTTCGGCATCAGCACAGCTCCGCGAGTGTTTTCCAAAATCTTACTAGCCGTTATTGCCGTCATTCGCCTGAAAGGCATAAAAATATTTCACTACCTAGACGACATCCTGGTAGTAGCACATTCGAGCGGAGAACTGGCGTCTCAACGCGAGATGGTTCTAGAAATCCTATCAAAATTTGGCCGGATCATCAACAGGCAAAAGAGCCAATTGATTCCCTCACAACAGATGGAATATCTGGGACTGTTTTTCAATACAAACAGAGGCCTTGTCCTCCTACCCGAACGAAAGAAGGCAGAATTGGTAGCCTGCGTCAGCAGCGTGATGAAGTCAACATCGCTAACGGCAAGAGATTGTATGACCCTACTCGGGATGTTTACTGCAGCAAGCCCAACCATTCCTTGGGCAAGATTCCACACAAGAGCCTTCCAGGCAACCTTCCTGAACCAATAGGACGGTACCTCTCTTCACCAGAGGATTCTCATACCAAGCCGGATTCGACAGAACCTAGCTTGGTGGAAGTCATCAGAGAACCTGTCGCGGGGCATGCCCCTCAGCCCCGGGCACTGGGTTCCGATAACTTCGGGCCGGTCTTCGGGGCTGGGGTGCTCACTGCCTCGGCAGGCAGGTGCAAGGAGTTTGGAGCAAGACGGAATCCCGACACTCCAACCTTTTGGAGCTGCAAGCAGCATACATGGCCCTGCAGGCCTTCGAGAAACTGGTACAGGGAGCTCGAGTTAAACTAATGTTAGACAACAAGACAGCAGTAGCATATATAGCCAGACAGGGCGGAACCAAGAGCTTGCCACTTCTGCAGGTGGCAACCAAAATATTTGTGTGGGCCGAAGCACATCTGGAAGCCCTAACAGCAGCCTACATTCCGGGCAGCCAGAATTCCATCGTGGATCATCTGAGTCGGGAGTTCCCCGACAAGAACGAATGGGCCTTGAACAAGAAGTTCCTAGAACCAATCTTTTCCGAGTGGGGGACACCCTCAGTGGATCTAATGGCGACCCGAGTCAATACAAAGACACCCCAATTTGTGTCCAGGTTCCGTTGCAACAAAGCCTTGACCCAAGATGCCTTCTCCATTCCATGGGATTTTCCCCTAGTTTACATCTTTCCGCCGTGCCGCTAGTAATGAGGACTTTGTTAAAGATTGCGAGGGAAAAGGTTCATACAATAATAATTCTACCCTTTTGGCCGCAGAGGCCATGGTTCCCTCTACTCCTACACATGGCGTCGGCTCCCCCAAGACGTCTGCCGCTAAAGAGAGATCTCCTATGGCAGTGCCAATGGGTTCACCCCAACCCGAACAGGTTGCAAACTGACGGCCTGGCTGCTGAATCAACCAGACTCCAGGCACAAGGCATTTCAAAGGAAGTAATCTCAACACTGTTAAAGTCTAGAAAGGCCTCGACCAATGTCACCTACAACAGGATTTGGGCAAAGTTTACAACTTTTGCGTTACAGAAAAATTTCGCTTCGGTGGATCCGAATGTGGCACAAGTACTGGACTTTTTGCAATCTGCTCTAAACAAAGGCTTAGCCTATAGTACATTGAAGGTACAAATTTCAGCTTTGTCGTGTTTTACAGGATACAGGTGGGCAGACGAACCACTGGTAAAACAATTCTTAAAAGCGACCATGAAAATTAATCCTCCAAGGAAGTCTCTATTTCCGGCCTGGGACTTAGGCAGTGCTAAGAGCACTACTTCTGCATCCTTTTGTACCGGCAGAATCTTGTCCATTCTGGTTCCTAACACTTAAACTGTTTTTTTTCTCACCGCCGTAACATCGGCAAGAAGGGTATCCGAGCTAGCGGCCCTGTCCAGTAAGGAACCGTACTGTATCATCCTTCCAGACAAAGTAATTCTGAGGCCTTCACCAATAGCAACGCCCAAGGTAGTTTCAAAAATTTCACCTTAACTGGGAGGCAGTGCTACCTAGCTTTACATTACCTCCTAGGCAGGAAGAAAAACTGGACCTCAGACCTCTGGACATGGTCAACCTTTTCTCAATTTACCTGCACCGTTCTCAACAAGTGCGCAAAACGGATTCCCTTTTCATCTTACCATCTGGGCCTAAAAAAGGACAAGCCGTTTCAACAAGAATAATCTCGACCTGGATCACCAAAGTAAGAAAGCTCACGTACGAGAAACAAGGGCTGACGCCTCCTCAGGCAACTAGAGCTCACTCTACCAGAGGGGTGGCAGCCTCCTGGGCAGCATTTGCCAAAATACCAGTTGAGGAAATATGCAAGACGGCCAGTTGGAGTTCCTGCAAGACCTTCGCAAAGCATTAGAAATCTAGACGTGACGTCATCTAAGGCGTCTAGTTTCGGAAATGCCGTGGTATCGGCACCTTTTCAGGCAAAATAAAGAAAGATTCACTTAAGCAGCATTTATAGTTGTCGTCCGAGTCTTATATACATTTTCCCGCCCTAGGGTGTTAAATTAAATCCCATGATGTGCTGACGGGAGGACTGGCCAGGAAAACGGAAAATTGTTATTCTTACCTTCGTAATTTTCCTTTCCTGGCCTGTCCTCACGTCAGCACAGCCTTTCCCTCCCTATAGTCTGTCGTCCGCCAAATTAGTGGAACAAGGACTGGGAGGAGGGGCCCCCTACTTATTAGCTAAAAGAAGGTGGTACTGGTGGACCGGAGGAGGGGATTAACCCATGATGTGCTGACGTGAGGACAGGCCAGGAAAGGAAAATTACCAAAGGTAAGAATAACAATTTTCCGTTTTTGTCCCAAGTGATTGAATAATGAAAACAAAATGAATAAAATATAAATTATATATTGCTCACACATGCCATGGGCATATGTGGAATTACACCCCAAAATACATTCTGCTGCTTCTCCTGAGTATTGGGATACCATATCTGTGGAACTTTTTGGGAGCCTAGCCACGTACGAGGCCCCAAAAACCAATCACGCCTTTAGGATTTCTAAGGGCGTACACTTTTGATTTCACTCTCACTACCTATCACAGTTTCGAAGGCCATAAAATGCCAAGATAGCACAAACTCCCCAAAATTACCCCATTTTGGAAAGTAGACACCCTAAGCTATTTTCTGAGAGGCATGTTGAGTCCATGGAATATTTTATATTTTGCCACAAGTCGCTGGAAAATTACAAATAAATTTTTTTGCACAAAGTTGTCACTAAATTATATATTGCGCAAACATGCCATGGGCATATGTAGAATTACACCCCAGAATACATTCTGCTGCTTCTCCTGAGTATGGGGATGCCACATGTGTGGGACTTTTTGGGAGCCCATCCGCGTACGGAACCCAGAAACCAAGCACCACCTTCAGCATTTCGTACATTTTTTATTTCATTCCTCACTACCTATAACAATTTTGAAGGCCATAAAATGCCCATATAGCACAAACCCCCCTTCAAATTACCCCATTTTGAAAAGTAGACACCCCAAGCTATTTGCTGAGAGCCATGGTGAGTATTTTGCAGCTCTCATTTGTTTTTTGTTTTTGAAAATTAAGAAGGAAAAGGAAAAGAAAAATTTATTTTTTTCTTTTTTAAATTTTCAAAACTTTGTGACAAAAAGTGAGATCTGAAAAATACTCACCATGCCTCTCAGCAAATAGCTTAGGGTGTCTACTTGGGTCATTGGGGGGGGGGGGTGTGCCATCTGGGCATTCCATGGCTTCCAAAACAGTGAAGAATGAAATCAAAATTTTACACCCTTAGAAAGCCTGAAGGTGGCGCTTGGTTTTGGGGTTCGGTACACAGCTAGGCTCCCAAAAGTCTACTAGGATGTCTACTTTCCAAATGGGGTCATTTGGGGGGGGGGGGGTTGAGCTGTCCTGGCATTTTATGCACAACATTTAGAAGCTTACATCACACGTCTTCTAACCACTTGAAGACAAAGCCCTTTATGACACTTTTTGTTTACATGAAATGTATTTTTTATTTATTATTTTGAATCCCCAAACATTATATATTTTTTTAAAGCAAAGGCCCTACAGATTAAAATGGTGGGTGTTTTTTTTTTTCACACAGTATTTGCTCAGCGATTTTTCAAATGCATTTTTTTGGGAAAAAAAACACTTTTTTAATTTCCATGCACTAAAACTATTGCCCAAATGTTTGGTGAAATAAAAAAGATGATCTTAGGCCGAGCACCATGGATACCAAACATGACATGCTTTAAAATTAGGCATAAACGTGCAGCTACATATATTTTTAAAAGCTTTTAAAAGCATTTAGAGGTTACCACTTTAGATTTACAGAGGAGGTCTACTGCTAATATTACTGCCCACGATCTGACCTTTCCGGTGATACCTCATATTCATGGTGCAGTTTCTGTTTACATATGACGCCAGGCCGATGGTTGCGTTTGCCTTTGCGCGAGAGCAGGGGGGGGGGACAGGGGTGCTTTTTTTTATTATTATTTATTTTCCTTTTTAAACTGTTCCTTTAATTATTTTTTTTTCTTATAATTTGTAATTGTTATCTGAGGGAATGTAAATATCCCCAATGATAGCAATAGGTAGTGACAGGTACTTTAAAAAAATGGGGGTCTATTAGACCCTAGATCTCTCCTCTGCCCTAAAAGCATATGACCACAACAAGATCGGTGTGATAAAATTCTTTCCCAATTTCCCAATTGCGCTGCTTATATCCAGCAAAATCTAAGTCATGAAATGCTTGTAGCGTCCAGATTCTTGAGCCATAGAGATGATTGGAGCCAGTCAGCTCTATGGTCAGCTGGCGGAACCACCGGCTGCATTCTCAGGTTCCCTGTTGGGACAGGAGAGCCAGAGAAAACCATGAAAGATGGTGGGAGGGAGGACATTCCTTCCCATTGCTTGTAAAAGCAGTCTAGAGGCTAATTAGCCTCTAGGATTGCTTTTACATGAAAACCGACCGCTGGCTGAAATGAATGATACCAAGATGATACCTAAACCCACAGGCATCATTCTGGTATAAGCACTCAAATTCCAGTAACATACCAGTACATTGCTGGTACTTGTTGGGCATGTATTGTAATTTTTTTTGAAAAAAAAAAGATCAGTGGGTATGCCCACCATTATTATACTTCGTATCATTATTATACTACTATACTTCGCTCCTCCACCCCTGCTTGCCCCCATGCTTCTAATGATGGGCATACATGCACCATTTTGTTTTTAACTGTAGTGGTGAAATCACCTCCTACAGCGCTGGGGTCGTGGCTTTGTGTATCGTGGGAGCAAACACTGTTGCTGTCAAGATAAATAAACCTGCGCTGCAGCTGAATGACATACCTGAAAACAAATAATGGTTAACAATAAAACACAGTGGGGGAGCTCATGTCCAAAATGGGGGTGGGAGTGACACAGCCTCAAATCCACAATGGCTCAAAAGTGATATGGTCCAGAAATATTTAGACAGAATTAAGGTGGATAAAGCACCTGGACCTGATGGCATCCATCCACGGATCCTAGGTGAGTTGAGCTCTGTCATTTCAAAGCCACTGTATCTAATATTTAGGGACTCATTAAAGACATAAATAGTACCACTGGATTGGCGCAGGGCCAATGTGGTGCCCATATTTAAAAAGGGAACAAAGTCTTTACCAAGTAACTATAGACCTGTTAGTTTAACTTCTATAGTTGGGAAGATACTGGAACGTTTAATAAAAGACCACATGGATGAGTTCTTGCTGGAAAAAAACTATTTAAGCAGCAGACAACATGGATTCATGAAAGACAGAAGTTGTCAGACAAACCTGATTTCCTTTTATGAAGAGGTAAGTAAAACCCTGGATAGAGGCGTGGCTGTGGACATGATATATTTGGATTTTGCAAAAGCGTTCGACACAGTTCCGCACACACGGCTCATGTGTAAGGTAAGGTCTACAGGATTGGATATATCAGTTTGTAAATGGATAGAAAACTGGCTGAAAGACAGAATTCAGAGAGTCGTGGTTAATGATTCTTACTCTGAATGGTCCAAGGTTATCAGTGGTGTACCCCAAGGTTCAGTGCTGGGACCCTTACTTTTCAATATATTTATAAATGATATTGGGTCTGAGATCAAAAGTAACATTTCTGTCTTTGCAGATGACACCAAGCTATGCAGTGGAATAACGTCCTTGCAGGATGTCTCCAATTTACAAGCCGACCTCAATGCTCTGTCTAATTGGGCGACTAAGTGGCAGATGAGGTTTAATGTAGATAAATGTAAAGTTATGCACTTGGGGGCTAAGAATATGCATGCATCATACATACTAGGGGGAGTACAACTGGGGGGATCTGTAGTGGAGAAGGATCTGGGGGTTTTAGTTGATCATAAGCTCAATAATGGCATGCAATGCCAAGCTGCGGTTTCCAAAGCGAGCAAAGTCCTTTCTTGTATTAAGAGAGGTATGGACTCCAGAGACAGAGATATCATTTTGCCCCTGTACAAATCATTAGTAAGACCTCATCTGGAATATGCAGTTCAGTTTTGGGCACCAGTTCTCAAAAAGGACATCGGAGAACTGGAGAAAGTGCAGAGAAGGGCAACCAAACTGATAAGAGGCATGGAGGAGCTCAGCTATGAGGAAAGATTAGAAGAACTACATTTATTCACTCTTGAGAAGAGGAGAATAAGGGGGGATATGATCAACATGTACAAATATATAAGAGGTCCATACAGTGAACTTGGTGTTGAGTTATTCACTTTACGGTCAACACTAAAGACAAGGGGGCACTCTTTACGTCTAGAGGAAAAGAGATTTCACCTCCAAATACGGAAAGGTTTTTTCACAGTAAGAGCTGTGAAAATGTGGAACAGACTCCCTCCAGAGGTGGTTCTGGCCAGCTCAGTAGATTGCTTTAAGAAAGGCCTGGATTCTTTCCTAAATGTACAGAATATAACTGAGTACTAAGATTTGTAGGTAAAGTTGATCCAGGGTAAATCCGATTGCCTCTCGGGGGATCAGGAAGGAATTTTTTCCCCTGCTGTAGCAAATTGGATCATGCTCTGCTGGGGTTTTTTGCCTTGCTCTGGATCAACTGTGGGTATGGAGTTGGGTGTATAGGATTTTTCTGTGTTTTTTATTTTAATTTTTTTATTTTTTTGTGGTTGAACTGGATGGACTTGTGTCTTTTTTCAACCTGACTAACTATGTAACTATGTAACAGTAAACAGTAAAGTACAAAGTAATTGCATACCTGAAAAGCAAACATGATGAAACTTAAAGGGGTTGTAAAGGAAAACATTTTTTTTCATAATAAGCATCCTTTACCTGCAGACATTCCTCTTTTCACTTCCTCATTGTTCGTTTTTGCTCAGAAGTTGCTCTATTTCTTCTCTGTTCTGTTCACTTCCTGCTTGTCTGATTTTACTGACCACCATGACGGGAGGGTTTACTGCGGTGGTCAGTAACGTGCTCACCCCCTCCTGGGAACTACATCTGTGCGGCAGGACGCTCTCTACGTGTTAGAGACCTCAAGGAGGTGTGAATTACTGGGCGTGCCGCAATTCATACTGGGAAATGTAGTTCTTACATGAACGAATGATGCAAACCAGGAAGTGAATGAGAGAACAGAAACTAGAATGCCGGAGGTGATACAAATGAAGGAATTTAATAGGTATTTACTCGTTTTTTAACAGAATCATTACACTATTCTGTCTGTCTACCTTGCAGACATTAATTTTAGGCAACAAAAAAAATTCCTTTACAACTCCTTTAATAACAATAAAACATTGCAGTTAAGCATAGAATACAGTAAAAAAATGGCAGAACAATAGAGAGAGAATAGAGAGATAGAGAACAATAAAACAACAACTATTTATTTGTTTTTTTTAATAATTTTTTGTGGGGTTTTTATAATTTATTTTTTACACTTTTATTTGTAATTGTAATTGTAACTGTAAGGCCTCGTACACACGACAGAGAAACTCGACGTGCTTGGCACGTCGAGTTCCTCGTCTCGTTTTGGGATGAAGCCGCCGAAGAGCTCGGCGGGCCGCCTTCTCCTATAGAACAACGCGGCCAACGAGAAAATAGAGAACATGTTCTCTATTTTCTCGTCGAGCTCCTCGGCGGCTCCATCGAGCCAAAACTGTACAGACGACAGAGATTCTCGGCAGAATCCGGGTTTTGACCGAGTTTCTCGGCGAATTCTGCCGAGAATCTCTGTCGTGTGTACGAGGCCTAACGGTTCGCTTCCAGGTTCTGGTCTCTCAAAATGCAATGGCATCTTGGGAGACTTGGTGATGCAATGGCATCTTGGGAGACCCTGTGAAAGTGTGTCCTAGTTTGTTCAGTGCTGTTCAAAACATTCACCAATGCAAAGACAAGGATTGTCAGGACAGGAGGGACAAAAATAGCGTGTGTCACGCATATATCCGCGCTTTCTACAGACACAACATTTTCTTTTGGGTTCTCATTGCGTAGGGGTACTAGGGAGGACATATGGAAAATGCCTCTCATGCAGCCGGCTTACTGCATTTGGATTGGGGTGGTGAGGTTAACCACTTACCCCCCGGACCATATTGCTGCCCAAAGACCAGAGTACTTTTTGCGATTCGGGACTGCGTCGCTTTAACAGACAATTGCGCGGTCGTGCGACGTGGCTCCCAAACAAAATTGGCGTCCTTTTTTTCCCACAAATAGAGCTTTCTTTTGGTGGTATTTGATCACCTCTGCGTTTTTTATTTTTTGCGCTATAAACAAAAATAGAACGACAATTTTGAAAAAAAATGAATATTTTTTACTTTTTGCTGTAATAAATATCCCCCAAAAATATATAAAAAAACATTTTTTTTCCTCAGTTTAGGCCGATACGTATTCTTCTACATATTTTTCTTAAAAAAAATCGCAATAAGCGTTTATTGATTGGTTTGCGCAAAAGTTATAGCGTTTACAAAATAGGGGGTATTTTTATGGCATTTTTATTAATATTTTTTTTACTAGTAATGGCGGCAATCAGCGATTTTTTTTTTTGGTATTGCGACATTATGGCGGACACTTCGGACATTTTTGACACATTTTTGGGACCATTGGCATTTTTATAGCGATCAGTGCTATAAAAATGCATTAGATTACTATAAAAATTCCACTGGCAGTGAAGGGGTTAACACTAGGGGGCGGGGAAGGGGTTAAGTATGCCTGGGTGTGTTCTTACTGTGGGGGGGGGGTGGCCTCACTAGGGGAAACACTGATCCTCGGTTCATACATTGTATGAACCGAAGAAAAGCATTTCCCCTGCTGACAGGAACGAGAGCTGTGTGTTTACACACACAGCTCCCGTTCCCCGCTCTGTACCGAGCGATCGCGTGTGCCGGCGGCGATCGCGCCCGCCGGGCACACGCACGGGAGTCGGGGGCGAGCGGGGGCGCACGCGCGCGCCCCTAGTGGCGGCTAAAAGGTAGGACGTCATAATACGTGATCTCGCCTAGGAAAGCCACCTTGTGGACGTATTATGACGGTGCGGCGACGGCAAGTGGTTAAGCACCGTCTTGAAACAGAAGGGCTCTGACGATCTCTTCCTGGAATCTAAGGAAGGATCCAGTCCATCCTGAAGCTCTGTATAGCACATGAGCATTCATCAAAGCCAATTGAAATAAGTATATAGACACTTTTTTGTACCAGCGTCTGGCCTTACAGGCAACTGGGTACGGCGCCACCCCTCCCATATTTTGGTTAGATTCGTGGACACAGAGGGGTTTCTTTACAATACCAGTCGCCATAGGAATTTGGACCGATGTGTCTGCGTGAAGGGAGGACAGAACAAAAACATTCTGATTATACCTCCACTTCACAGTTAGAAAAGTATTACACTTGAAGCAGGCTCTTTCCCCTAGCCTAAGACAGGAATCTACAAGCTGCTGGGGTAAGCCCCAGCGATTAGGTCGCACTGTGCCACATGTGCCAATCTGATGATCAAACAAGTGACTAAAAAGTGGCACGCTCGTGTAATAGTTGTCCACATACAAATGGTACCCCTTTCCGAATAAGGGTGACACCAAGTCCTACACATTCTTGCCAGCGCTCCCTATGTAATCTGGGCAGTTCTCCGGCTCTACGTGACTATCTCTTCCCTTGTAAACCATAAAACTATATGTATAGCCTGTTACCCTGTCACAGAGCTTATACATCTTAAACCCATATCTGGCACGTTTGCTGGGAAGATGCTGTTTGAAAGACAAGCGACCAGAAAATGTAATTAGGGCCTCATCAACGCAGACAACTTGATCGGGAGTAAACTAGGCTGCAAAACATTAGTTGAAGTGGTTTACGAGGGGCCAAATTTTGCAGAGTCGTTCGTATTCAGGGTCTCTAGGAGGATGACAGAGTTCATCGTCATTGAAAGGCATGAACTGCAACATCTGCTGGTATCGTGCCCTGGCCATGGAGTCAGAGAACAGGGGCATATGGTAAATTGGGTCAATGGCCCAATATGACCGCAACATACCGTATTTATCGGCGTATAACGCGCACCCCAAATTTGAAGAGGGAATTTTCTAGAAAAAAACAATTTTTTTAAATAACAACTTTGAAGAAGCAATCTAAGGGTCTGTGCCCATGAATGTCCATCTGCAGCCTGATTAATTAAATTAAAGAGTAAACATTTTACTACATGATGGAGATTGTGCTGCTTAGTGTGGTTGAAGGAGAATTGCAATAGAGGATACATTCACTAAAAAACTTATGTATTGTCAGGTTAGGTGAATTTGCGGTTTCTTTTTAGTGTTTGAGTATTCTTGCAGCTTAGAAAAACATTCTGAGCACGGATGAGTCTGTTCTCTGGATTGCACTGAAGCTGAATATTATCTGACACGGATACATTAGCGAGATCAGTAAGCTGAACATGCACTAGTGAAAAAAATAATATAAATACAGATGAAAGCCAAAGCCGATCAGGCACTTTTGTACAAGCGGCTCTCACACACACACGGCTCTCGCATACCTCACATACCACGGCTCTCACATAGCTCAGAGGGGGACGAGCGCCAGCCGGAAAAATCACAGAGCCGTCATCTCCTCTCTCCCGGCTGTCACGTCACACATGCACAGTCCCGCCTCCACCATCGGCATTGGACCATTTCCTGTAACAGACAGAACACTGGTCCAATGCTGGTGGCGGAGGCGGGACTGTGCGTGTGTGACGTGACAGCCGAGAGGAGATGACGGCTCGGTGATTTCCGTGGGCGCTCGTCCCCCTCCTTCCCCTCCGAGGTATGCTATCGGCGTATAGCGCGCACCCGTGATGTTCCCCCTATTTTCAGGGGGAAAAAGTGCGCGTTATACGCCGATAAATACGGTACTCATTTTAACTATGCCCATGTCGAGGGATAGGCCCAGAAAGGTTTTTAAATTCGGAAACCGTAATTGGTTTCCAATCTCTGGCAAGGGAGGACAACTGTGGATTAGCAGCAATCAATTGACCAGTATACAAATTACTTTGGTCCACAATAGCTCTATAGAGATCTTTCGTGAAAAACAGTGAATAAAAATCAAGTGACGCAAAATCAACTGTTTCCATCTGAATTCCGGGTTGGCCAGTGAATGGGGGGAAGTACGGGTGCTGCATAAGTGGTGGGCTCCCAATTAGGATTGGCGAATTCTGCAGGAAGGACACTATGGGCACGACGCACCTGTCTTTGTCTTCTTGGTGGCAGCAGGACATTACTTGTGCTTGCCACCTCACCAGCTTGAACTGCACTTATGGGACTCGCCACGTCACCACGTGCTACTGCAGTGCTGGATGTACGACAAGGGTGTACTAGGCTGCTGGTGCTTGCCAGTTCACCAGAAGGATGAGCTGCACTATTAATTCTCTGCTCCATACGAGAGCCCTGCGGTTCTTGCACCTCAACAACAGCAGAAGAACGGGGTCGGGTACGCTTGACCTGGGCAGGGACCACTGAAATAGATTGATCCCTGATACAACCTCAGGGCTAACCCCATTTCTGCCGTTGACCCAAATCATAATAGTGGAACATGTAGACCAGAGAAAAAAATCTACAGCCTCACCTTTCAGCGTCCAACCTCAAGAGGAAGAGGTGTTGCCCATACGGCTTCCTTTATTAACAATATGACATCACAATACATATGCATTCACATTGGTCAACTCATATTATTCAGCCCCTTATTACACGCCACCCTATGACGTCTATTCTTTGCACATGGCACACATTCTCCTAAATTTTTGGGCATGCGGCACACATCCTTCTTTTCATGTGGCATAAAAGTCTCCTTGTGTCAAACAGGGATTCCCATTGAAGCCCACAGGGGCAATATTCTCTTCAAACCCATATAAGCTCATACGGAGAGAGAGAAGGAGGAGGAGGGGTCCTTATACAAGTCCCATTGGCATAAACAGTTCTCTTGTCACGAGACACACAGTTCCTTCAGTAAGACAAGGACGAAGAAACAGAAGGAGGGGAGGAGGGGGGTTTTTGGAGTGAGGGGATGACATCTGCTTTTGATTTCAACAGCCCTGTTGTCCTCCATTTCAAGCTGATATGTACTCTGTCTTTAAAACATTATCTGTTTCTTCATGTAAGGATAACAACAGTATTGTAGTATATTTTCACACATACATATGTAAAATTTGAGTAGCTCAGGAGGAAAGCAATCATAACACAAAATAGCATAGAATAAAATATTCATTTTATTTCACTTCCATCACAGTCCCCCCTTAAAATGACTATTTTATCAGTACTGTCCCCAGGTAACATTCTACATACACCCCCCTTTTCAGCTAATATCATGTCTAGGGTCATGCGATTTAAAAAAAAGTAATTTGTGATGTGGCCTCTATCCTACTGCATCATCTGTTCATATTGTATCTATAACTTCACTATTTTAACCGACCTTTCTTTTTAATATTCAGTTGTCACTAGACAAAGCTAAGTCAAAGCTATGCAGTTTGACACCATATTTAATTAAAATACAAGAGAGAGAGAGAAGGAAAGAGAGAGAGAGAAAGAAAGAGAGAAGGAAACAGAGAGAGAGAAAGAGAGAGAGAGAGAAAGAGAGAAAGAGAGAAAGAGAGAAAGAGAGAGAAAGAGAGAAAGAGATCTCTATATTAAACAAAACTACTAAATTAATAAGGGCTTTCTTTCAGATCTTCAAATGATTGTGTACAAATTACCTCTTATTAAAGAAAGATTTGCCCTATAATAAACCTTTATAGTTCACTTAATATTTACTCAGACAGATATTTTTTTTGCCTTCAAAAATCTCAATGAACTCTCAAAAAAGTAATTTAGGCTCAAAAAATGTTTTTAAAACCCACTTAGAAAATCACATGTTCTCTGGTTTCTGGTTTCAGCAAACACACAGAAGTGTACTTTACCACAGCGTGTAACCTGATCTGCATTTCTTCTGCTAAGCGAGAAGCATTTCCTTAATGACCTCTAAAGGAATTGGAAAACATCTGTTCCTCACTGCTTCGAACAGATGTACAACCTTTATATTCCATACACCATACAATGTGACTACAATCAAATTTTATTGTTTTTCTCTCATTTTTAACCCTTTTTTAAAAAAAAATTAAACATATTTGGTTTGTACATCTTCCAAAAATCATGTACATTACATTATAATATGAAATTTCTTGACTACAGCAGCGACAAAAGATCGTTTAGGGACAAACTCGTGAAATTCACAGACTAGCTCCAGCCTAATGAACTGTGAATTGGCCATTTTCACGAGAAACTCCTCTTTCCAACCAAAATCTCCACTTTTATCAGAAATATCAGATTACAAAGACTTTTAACACTTGTTTGTTTTTGTTTTGTTTTTACAATTTTTATAATTTTTTAGATTGAACATAACTTTCATATTTTAATATTTTTCCCTGGGGAACCTTAAGTAAATTAGAACAGTTTACTATCTTAATTTAACAACCAAATCCCAGTTTAGAATCTTTTGTAAAAAATTGCTCAATTCTCAACTTATTAATTCTTGCAACCAGATCTGTAGGATTTTCTGTTAAATACTAAATAACATGTTGTTTACCATTATCTACATTTTATACAGTTCTTTACACAATCTCAATCAATAATTTTCTCTTAAAACTTTGTTCTGATCCCATGTTTGTGCTCTGAATGACATATAATAACATACTTTCAATTGTTTTAGTGGCTAAAATATTCATAAACATTTACAGGCAGTATTAAACTTGATTTTCTCATTAAAGAACTTCTTTACACTCTGACATTAATTAACTAATTATCCTATGGAATATATCACAGTGATTATGGGATTTAAAACCTATAGTTACTTGGTCTCTTGCTTTAAACTTGTCTGGGACCCCCCTGGCATCTATATATATCAGAGCCTATATCAACTTTATTCCAACCCACAGAATCACACATATAATTAAAACAATATATAGTTTAATTCTGATGTGGGTTGCACAGTCCATCATATCTCATCTCCAGAGAATGTTTTCGAAGGAACTTCTTAACCATCACCCAGGAAGTATACAATGAATATTGGTACCTACATCAGAAATGTGAGAAAATACTTGTGCACGGATATTAGTTAATTATTTTTCAAGAGCGGTCACATAATTTCTCAAAGTATCAGACTGTAATTGCAACTGTCATGGATTATAACAACTTAACTGTTTCAAACAAGATTTCAAAAGAGGATAATAAATGCTTGGGGCCACTTTCCCACTAACCCTGAGGGTGGCATGATATGTGAAAAAAACATCAAATGTGGTATGTAAAACGTTTTAATGTGGTACCCAGAAGCTTTCATATTTCTTTTGTAACTGTAGCAGTGAACGCAGGGCCTTACTCACTCTCTACCACCTCAGTTAAACCATGGAGCCATCAACATACAAGGTGAGTTAAGGCATTGGGGTCGGGGCACACAGGACAGCAAATGAGCGGATTCTACCTTCATAAGTTCAGAACAATCATGTTCATCCAAAGTAGGAACAGGTAGGTCTTTATCATTCTCTTCCTTCCGTGTTTGTCCAACGACATGGCATGATACCCCCTTGGACAAAACGAAGGAGAGAAGAAGGGCCGGTGGGCTGTAGAGCACAGAATCCGGTATAGCAATGGGCAGCGGGCAGGAGAGGACACCATCTGTGTTCACAGGGATAGAGCAATACTGAGCACATGGGTTGGGCAGGATGGGGCAGGTTGGAGCAAGGCCTGTTTGCAGCAGAGAACAGCATTCGGGCGGGGCCCATGCTTCCACAATAGCAGGGGCGTTGTTCAGCATACATACAACAACTTAAAAAAGGGTGATTATACTGCGCTGCTTAAAACACACTAATTAATAAGACCAGCTGCTCACACTGCTAACAAAGACACATTAGCTGGAACAAACAGAAACAAAATTGTGTAGCGCTATGGCAAATTAATATCTATAATGGTAGTTCCTCATGGGAACAATGGGAACATAAATAAAGTAACAAATGCAATAAAAAAGTTCTCGTGAAAGATAAAGTCCAATGGTTGTAAACACAAAGTCCATATATCTGTAGACACCACGTGCAAAATGAGGGAACTTGATTAGAATCCCATCGAGACAAATTGTGTAGTGAGTGATCACCGCCACCAGTGGTAGTAAATGGAGGCTTACCGAAGATGGTGGACCTGAAATGACGTACGTCAATCAAGTCATAACAAGCTTCAAGTACCAGACAGGGTACACAAAGTAGCAATCACCAGGAAACTTGCTAGAAGTAATCAATCAGTGTATGATCATAAATGGATAACCTTGGATCTTTGCAGCTCAGCAAGGGGTTAAATAGTTGAAAGAAAATGGAAAGAGAAGGGCCACATAGTGTAAACCGGTATAAAACTGGGTATTTATTGTAAAAAGATAGCAAGTGCACTCACATGTATCTGGATAAAACTCGCATATTCTATAGTATGAGGCGGCAGTGGAGGCGACCCGACGGCGTTTTGTGTCGTATTCACACATCATCTGGGGTGTCTCTCCACTAAAGCCTCAGTGTATATATAATGATCATAAACCTCATACCTCCAATCAGAAGAATTGTGGCATCCCATCCACCTGTGTGCAACAATCAGGATCCATTACTTCCTGGTATAGGAGATGGCAAATAAGCGTGTGTTCCAAGCCTCAATATCAAAACCTATGGAAATCCACATGGAAGACCTGACAGGAAGTGATCCGTGTGTTCCAAGCCTCAGTATCAAAACCCTATGGAAATCCACATGGAAGACCTGACAGGAAGTGATCCGTCAGACCAAGACCTGACAGGAAGTGATCCATGTGTTCCAAGCCTCAACATCAAAACCCTATGGAAATCCATATGGACGACCTGACAGGAAGTGATCCGTCAGACCAATCCCGATCACGTGACATTGGTAACCCGGATGTTTGCTAGTAGACCGATGGCCAATAGCCGTGCGTTCTAAAGCGTCTGGGCATGCACAGACCGCATCATTAGACATCGGGACACAATGTGTTCCGTGTCATGACGCCAAAGTCACGTGTAGGCGGAATATGTGTGGGTTATAAATTAATATATGGGCGAGCTGACTGCTTAGTATGACGCCACAGCCATGCGTCATGCGTTCCAGGCGCACGACACATGCGCAACGTGCGTTCCAGGCGCGCACCAGCTACGTGCATTCCAATCGCGCAACGTGCGTTCCAGGCGCGCAACGTGCGTTCCAGGCGCGCAACAGCTGCGTCAGTAGACACTGATCAAACAAGCCAACCCCGATGTCAATCAGGAATAATACATGACATCAAATATGTTGAACAGGAATGATTGGTGGGATGACGGTATTTTATAAAAAAACAGGGGAAATGCAGATGACTGCCAGATGCCTCCAGCAATTATAGCAAAAATAGAAATAAAAAATTTAAAATTAAATGGACCCAATTATGAATCCGGATAAAACGGCCATACCTATATATATCCAAAAAACATGTGTTAAGTGTAATTGGATACGAAAAAAAACCTCTTAATACGTGATTATGTACAGAAGACATAAAAACATATTTGTTATAGACAGATAACACATTGTCTATAACACATTGGGCCATAGTTGAATACCAGGACAGCAGCGCCAATTCCCTTAACAACAATACTTTTTCACACTGACCCTCGATAGAGGGCACACACAGGGAGGCAGCAGCAATCCTTAGTCCTAGCGCGGATACACTACCTCATTGCTTTCATAAAAACATATTTGGATATAACACAGAAGTATTAAAGCAACAGTCTGGTCAAAAAACAATGTGAAAAGTGTGATCATGAGTATTGCACATAGGTAAGAGGAGCTACCATTCACAACAAAGTCACAAAGTCAATTGAGATCTACTTAAAATAATTTAAATGCACATTTGAAGAAAGAAAAAAATGAAAATAAAAATAGAAATAAAAATAAATAAAATAATGAATAAATGAATAAAACAAAAGAATTCCTACGACTGATTAATAAAAGCGTTTATGTTCCCATTGTTCCCATGAGGAACTACCATTATAGATATTAATTTGCCATAGCGCTACACAATTTTGTTTCTGTTTGTTCCAGCTAATGTGTCTTTGTTAGCAGTGTGAGCAGCTGGTCTTATTAATTAGTGTGTTTTAAGCAGCGCAGTATAATCACCCTTTTTTTGTTTTCTGTTCACATTGACTGTATATTGCAGCAGCTTATTTATATAATTCACTTTATATACTATTCAAAATGGATGTCTTTGAATATCGGGCATCCCGAAAGGTTAATTTAGATGGGGTCTTTACGATTTCAGGTAGCGATACCGAAATGAGTGGTATATTCCTATGTCTGAAAAACATCATGACATCGGAATTACACACTCAGTGGGACATTATCTTCTTGGATCAATATATCACAGAGGGTATGGTCCCTAGGAGCCTCCGATGGGAAATTAATCCACAACAAGGGGAGACAGACATTGAGTCGTGGTACAAATATTTTATTGATGCGGGTACCAGCTTTCTAGCCTTTCTTATTTTAAAAAAGAAGGCTCGTCTCCTATCTCTTGACAAGGAGATTAAGGAGCTCAGAGAAAAGCTCTTATCATACAAGTACTCTTTGGAATACAACTCACTGTCATCTAGTCTCCTTAATCACCTTGAAAGGGAGGACAAGGAACAACGTGCTAAAAAGCACAAAAAATATTCCCGGGATGTTGGGGATTATAAATCTCGTTCTGTCTTTAAATGGCAGAAAAATCTTACATCAATTACCCCCATGGATACCGCACCTACTGTTATGATAGGACCTCCAACTATCCCTCTGAGCAGTACACACACTGTTGGTGTGGGGTCCAGTACATCTACGGGCCCTAGCATATTCCCTCAGCCCCAGAGGACTCATTCGGGCCCTTCTACTCCTAGTGGCCCATCTCGGGGCAGAGGTAACACCAAAGGGAAGAAGGGTGGTAGGGGACATTCTAGAGGTACCTCCCAACATACTGGATCTTATTTTTATTATCCTGAGCAAGGGAGACATCCTACAAGTACCCCTATAGTTCCATATGGCGAACGCCATGAGAACTACCATTATCCTTATAGTACTCCTTCAGTCCCTGTGCATAATAGATTCTCTCCTCTCAGAGATCAACGTTCATACGACCAACATCGTATGAGAGATGATTGTGCACAGTCCCCTCATTATTATAATCAAAGGGACCACCATGGAGGATAGGGTTTTCGCGAGGACCACCCTCCTCGCGGAAAAGGCCTAAATCCAAGAGAGGATGTAGAGGAGGATACAGGATACAGAAAAGGAAAGAGACAAAGGGTCTAAGCGGCCAGGGTATTTTTAATTTGAGCACAGCCATACTTACCCCTGCTGAACAATCGGTTTTGGATAAGGGCCTTAAATTCGCCCCCCCAAAGAAATTAAACAAATTTAACACATTCATTGATATACAGAAGTATATCAGAAAAATTAATATACAAAGGTATATGCTGTCCAACACACATAAGTTTGAGGACCGTGCAGCTACTTCAGGCACAGTTCATTCCGGGTTGGCCAACCCGTCTTTGTTTAATCCATCTGTGCCCGTAGCTCCAGCAGTAAAAGTTTTTAAGGAACTGGTCTTAACAGACCTGTCCAAACTTAGTATAAAACGATCATGCCAACATCCTTTGCCATCCGCTGGAGTTAAAACGCTATGTGAGAATAAAAATCTCGTCATACGCCCAGCTGACAAAGGTGGTGGTATTGTCATCTTGGACAAAGTACAGTATGAAACTGAAATCTTCCGGATCCTGGGTGAACCAGATACATATGTGGAGATAGCCAATAATCCCACATATGTTTTTAAGAAACAACTACAAACTCTGGTCACCAAAGGTACGGAACTCAAAATCCTTAATAATAAAGAAAGTGCATATTTGGTTCCAAAAGTCCCCCGAATTCCTACGATTTATTTTCTGCCGAAAATACACAAAGATTCCATCAATCCACCGGGCCGACCTATCGTGAGTGGTATCGACTCCGTTACCTCACGTATAGGTCGGTACATCGATCATTATCTCCAGCCTCTCGTAAGGAAAACACCATCATATTTGAAGGATACGGGCGACACTATCCGCCTACTCGAGAATCTGGAGCTACAGGATGGCTACATCATGGCCACTGCAGATGTAGCCTCATTGTATACCAACATACCACATGGATTGGGAATCAATGCGGTCCAGCATTATCTGGACAAAGAACATTCATTGGCCCCATTCCAGTGTGACTATTTGATCGAACTATTAGAGTTCGCCACTAGTAAAAATTATTTTTGGTTTAATGACAAATATTATTTGCAAAAACGGGGAGTAGCCATGGGCGCTAAGTTCGCCCCTAGTTTGGCGAACTTGTTTATGGCTAAATGGGAGGAGGATGTCGTCTATGCCCTTAGTGACCCATCCTTGGTCGTTTGGGCGAGATATATAGACGACATCCTCCTCCTATGGAAAGGCACTCCGGAATCTTTGATAGAGTTCTTGGGAGTTCTGAATTCCAATGATCGTGGTATTTCTTTGACCTATGAGCATAGCACCAGTAAAGTACACTTTCTAGATTTGGAAATATCTATTGTCGACTGTCAGTTTAAGTTTAAGACTTATTTCAAATCCACCGATCGGAATGGGTATATCCCTATGGGAAGTTGTCATCATCCCTCCTGGCTACGCTCTGTACCTCGTAGCCAGTTCCTCCGATTACGCAGGAATTGTAGCGATAACGACACTTACCTAGCACAGGCAGACCTTTTAAAAACACGGTTTGTGGATAAGGGATATCCCGTTGTTGACGTTGACTGTGAAATCCAACGCGTTCTATCATTAAGTAGAAAATCATTGGTATCAGTTAAACCCAAACGCGAACCAGATAGTGCTTTTAAGTTTGCAATGCTCACTTCTTTTTCAACACAGTACAGACAGGTCAAAACCATAATCAATAAACATTGGAATGTCCTGAGAGGAGACAATGTTTTGGGTCCAGTTTTGCCTGAACAGGCAAAAGTGATATTTAGGGGCGTCCCCTCTTTACAGAGCCTTGTCGCCTCTAACATAATCAATCCACCCATAAAAACCTCGTTTTTTCATAACATGATTGGCTTCTATCCCTGCAAGAGGTGTATAGTATGTCAGCATAATGCGTTGGGTAAACGCAAAATCACCCAATTTGCATCCACAGTTACATCCAAACAGTATAACATCAGACCTTTTTGCACATGCGATACTAAGCATATTGTATATTTAATCACTTGCCCTTGCGGCAAACAATATGTGGGACGTACTATCCGCACATTCGCAATAAGGGTGGGGAACATATTGCCCTAATTAAAGGGGTGATACTAAACATCCAGTACCCCGGCATTACAAACAGTTTCACCACAGAGACCCCAGTGGGACACAGTTCACCATCATTGACAAGTACACGCCCCCTTGGAGAGGTGGTGCCATGACCAGAGGGGTATCGCGCCTTGAAGTTTACTGGATTTTTGAGCTCCAAACGCATGTCCCACTTGGCTTGAATGTAGAGTGGGACATCAACGCTTTTATTAATCAGTCGTAGGAATTCTTTTGTTTTATTCATTTATTCATTATTTTATTTATTTTTATTTCTATTTTTTTTCATTTTTTTCTTTCTTCAAATGTGCACTTAAATTATTTTAAGTAGATCTCAATTGACTTTGTGACTTTGTTGTGAATGGTAGCTCCTCTTACCTATGTGCAATACTCATGATCACACTTTTCACATTGTTTTTTGACCAGACTGTTGCTTTAATACTTCTGTGTTATATCCAAATATGTTTTTATGTCTTCTGTACATAATCACGTATTAAGAGGTTTTTTTTCGTATCCAATTACACTTAACACATGTTTTTTGGATATATATAGGTATGGCCGTTGTCATAGAAAAATTAATAACGCACGTACATAATCAATAATCAGAGAAATATTAATATCGCACGTGAATAATTAAGATAAGCTATAAAAATCTTTTTGTCTATATAAAAATTAAAACAAAGAATAGCGCTGCGAAAAAGAGAAAAGTATTACATTTATTGATACAGAGAAGAAACTTGCATTACTCTAATATTTACAACTATAACATAAAGGATATCACTTGTTAAAAACAGAGAGGATATTGCTGAATGCTGATACAACATACATTTATGGCTATAGCGAGTCAACAATAAGTAATGCTAATTGGTAGAGAGAGACGGAGAGAGAGAGAGTGAGAGAGAGAGTGAGAGAGAAAGAGAGAGGGAGAGAGGAAGAGAGAGACAGAGAGAGAGAGACAGAGAGAGAGAGAGAGAGACACAGAGAGAGACACAGAGAGAGAGAGACAGAGGGAGAGAGAGAGACAGAGAGACAGAGAGAGAGAGAGAGAGAGACACAGAGAGAGACAGAGGAAGAGAGAGACAGAGGGAGAGAGAGAGAGACAGAGGGAGAGAGAGGGAGACAGAGAGACAGACAGAGAGAGAGAGAGATTACATCACCAGTCTTTTAGGTCAGCTCCTTCATCATGCTTCAGTCTGCTTGGTCAAGGCATCATACACTGAACTATTGTCAAGCTGACTTGACTGTTTTTTATACCCCTGAGCCTGCATTTTCCTCCCTGCCAAAACTCAAGTTTCCCGCGGATACGATTGGATGACTTATGTTTCTTTTCAGAATGACACAAAAGGACCCCCCAGTGTGCATCCCCCTGTTATCACATCCTCTTGACATAGGGACTGTCTTGGAGTTTGCATATTTATCAACAACAAAACTTCTAGTGTGAGCACTATCTCATCCAGTTCCACACTTTGCATATCACAGGACCCCTGGCTTATGGAGACGCCTTGTCTGTAATCAGATAGGAGATGACAGAAAATTCTTTCAATACAATGAGGGGGCATTTCCTATCACATCCCCCCCCCCCATTGAGGTAACATCCATATGCTGACATATGGTCAAAAACATGCTCCTCAGCTCACAGAGTAATCTAAAGACAGACCCAAATCACATTAATAAAAAACCTTGTAAAAGAACGACATACAAATTTCCTACAAATCTTAGAAATATGGAGTTGAAAAATCTCTACCACAGTTCCCCCTGAAGTTCATCCTTGAACTTATGTCCTCCTTCAATGATTCGGTACCCACCCACAACGGCCCAGAAGCCCCGACCCTTCCCCCCACCACCACTGCGGCCTCTTCCTTTCTTGAACTCGCCGTAACTCATCAAGGTAGACTTGAGACAGTCCTGGTGCCTTTGAGACTTCCGATCCGAACCCTGAGTGTCTGTACTGCAATGTTTCATCGCCCCTCTGCATTGGAGGAGTGGAATTCCAACATTGATGGCGGGATCCTTATATATTTAGTCCTGTATGAAAAGATGGTGTTCTGATTGTCACCATTGGATCGGACCGCGAGGCAGCACTTTTTCAGCATGGTGAAGAAGGGTTTCGGAGTGTCTTATTCATGGCACGTTTGTCTTCCAAAAAAAAAATGTCTTGGTTGTCGTTATTTCTTCAGGTGGTGGTTGGGTGGGCCTCCAGACAGTCATGTATGAATACAAAAGGAGAACGTCAGTGTACAGTTATTAGAGGAATGTCAGACAGGAGCCGTGGGGTGACTTTCACGACTATAAAGCCGTAGGTAGACTAGGGGAGGTAGAATTACTTTAAGACATGAAAACCTGGATGTCCAGGGATATTTTGGTCAAATGGGTGTACAATATGGCACTGGCGGGCAGGAATTCTCACACGCCTTAAAAAAAAAAAAAAACTGAAGTTCTAGTTACATTATCCTGAAAAGATGTATGATAGAAGCCAACAATAAACTAATATTAAAGGAGGAAAGGAAGAGAGGTGAGTAATGAAAAAGAATATGGAGAATAGAAAAAAAAACATAAAAAATAAAAACTACAGATTTAATGCTGCTCCAACCAAGCTCTCCAGTTTAGATTCCACTTTCGATTGTTAAAGAGCATTGAATCGGTATTCAAAAAACGTAATAAAAAAAAAAAATAGAACATTGTTCCGTTCAAAAAACGACTCCTCTCTCTACTAGTAATTGGTGGTATTTTTGCTGGTCAGGTACACAGATAATAACGAGAGAGAGATGATTTAAATTTGTAGACTTTGGGTAAACCTGACCGCACGTTATTATTACAAATTGAAGAGGCTTATTCCTAGATCAACAGGAAAAAATATAGTTCTAGGGTCCTCTATAAAAAAAACAAGAACAAAACACAAAAAAACAAACAAAAAAAATAGACTCTTCTGCCCTATTGGTGATCAACAGGTGATCATGATCATGGTCACTTAATAATGTACAAGTCGGGTTAAAAACAAAAATAAAATATTAAAAAGAGCGACTAAACAATGGTTGCCAAGAAACTTTTAGAATTTAGTCCAACCCGACTGTACTTCTTACTAAAAAATTTTTTTAGAGGCTCTTCCCCAAACCAAAGGAAAATAATAAAAAATAACATATAGTTCTCCAACAAGAGGGCAATTAAAAACACTGCATTATTTACTATTTTCCTCTTCCAGGTCTATGCACTACTCCCCCCTTCAGGTGGAAAAAGTTCAAACCTTTTGGAACTTTCTCACCTGAATGAAATAAGAGGAAAAAAAATAACTAAATAAAAATAATAATGAAAAACTTTAAAAAAATTAAAAGTAAAAAAATTATAACCATAACCCTTCAGGGAGAAAAATGAGAGAAAAAATATAAAAATTAAAACGACAACAAAAAAAACTGATAAAAATGAGAAATGAGAAAAATGATTAAAATTACTAAAAATTGATATAAAAACGAGAAAGAAAAAAATAAGAAAAAAAAACTTTTACAAAAAAAATAAAAAATAAATATAAAAATTAAAAGTAAAAAATTGTAATGGATAAAAAATGAGTACAAAAATAAAAATAAAAATAGAAATAAAAATTACTAAAAAATTACACGAACATGATAAAAATTTAAACTAGGAGTATAAAAAAACGTACATTTGTACTGGTCTGGATTGGACAGGCTTCTTCGGAAATTTGTTTCTGAGTTAGTGGCTTTCCTTGAGAGAAGATACCTCGTTGAGGTGCACATTCTCATAGTTTTGGCGTTCATTCTCCTGATAGTAATGCACATCATTACTTGCATCAGGGAAAGCAATAAAGCTACACAGATTAGGACAACAGGGTGGAGCAAAATGTTTAGGAAAGCTGACGCGTTAGGACTATACCCAAATATACTTTCCCACCAGGAAATCTTAGCGTCTTCCTCTAAAGCGTGGATACTTGGATCACTTATTTTGATCATGGGTGAGTCGTATAGTGGCTTTTCTCAGCATCTTTAGCACATTTAATATTTCATCCTGTTGTTCAAAATCTACCAGCCAAGCCTTTAACTCAGCCCCAAATCCCAGAGGAAGTTTCTGTAGATGTATGGGGGTGTCAGGTTTGATATCAAGCCTTTTCTCTGGGGTAATAGGGGTACGTCCTTGTGTCCCGGCTATATCTATTCCCAGGACCGGGGAAGATGTACAGTAGACTCCCTGAGGTAATGTACCCCGTTGAGTACAGTTCACCCGTAGGCAGAATATAGGCATCATTGGACATTTGATACCAGCACCAATACCCTTGCCCCAAGTATTTTACATAAGGTTGGGACAATTCCTCGGCATCCATGAGACATGACCCTTCTTGTGCCAGCATTGTTGTCTCATGATCCTATCCTGTTTCCCTTGACACAATACCACCCCTTCCTTCTCCAGCACCCAGTATCAATCATTTGAGGTTGTTTGACTCAAAAACCATCAGATCATGATGGACTCGGGGGTGTAACACGGTAGCCCGCTATCTGTCCGGTGAACTTCTGTTTCATTATCTCAGACAATGAGGCAGTAGCATCAATATGAGCATGTTGTAGATTTTCAAGAATATGATTCACATCTAGCTGCCCCTCAACCCCTTCCCCAACCTGCTGTGCCAACCTACCTAGCTTGTTTATGAGTACCTCTAAATCCCTTGAGACGGGCCTTTTTATTCACACCTTGCACAAACTGTTGGCACCATTTAAATCCTGTTGCCCGAAGTTTAACTACCTAACTTTTAATTCCTCCCCGAATCCCAACGGAAGTTTCAATAAGTGTAAAGGGGATGTCAGGTTTGCTATAAAACCTTTCTTCAGGGCAACTCGGGGTGTAACCCGGGGTTTCGTCTATATCCATCCCAAGGACAAGAGAATAGGTACAATAGACTCCCCGAGGTAGCGTGCCCAGCTTGGTACAGTTCAACCTAGTGCTGATAACCGTGCATCATTAGACATGTGATACCATCATTCGGTATTGAGTCCCACAGCACATATACCATTGAAACAATGACAAAACCCACAAAAACTCCATCCCTGTGACTTGATTTCAGTGACCATGCCCCACTACCACCAGGTAGGTCCAAGGAACACCCTAGTTCCATGACTAACACCCCATCGGTATCCTCTAGGACAAAGAAACAAAACCCGCCTATGTCCTAAATTATACCTAGGTGTTTCCTCCCCCGTAATGATCTTCCCATCCAGAACCCACAGTGAAATACCTTCCCAACATTCCTCCTTCACCACCGGGTATTGACCTGGAATGCAAAAGACATCGTGGTCACACTTCTGACAGGGGGAAATATCAACCTGCTCTCAGCTTCCGTGCCCTCTGATCACATGTGGGTCACTTAGCCCCAAATGCACCAAGATAGAATCCCCAGTCAGTAAGCTCATTGATGCCAACCTATCTACAGACCGAGTCTGCACTTCCGTATATGGGATCATACAGCACCTCATTTCTCACAATCCAAACCAGTACAGCCCATCCCGGCATTTGACTACCATTTTGGATTAGTGTACGCGACGAGTTTTGTCAAAGTCTTACTGAATGGTGATGCTAACTCCTCAGGCTACCGCCCATCATACAGAGATTTGGACACTCAGCATGATCCTGGTCAATAACTCCGCCTGCCCCTGCATGTACGCCAGAGCCAATGACATATTTTTGTTCTATACCCTTTCATACTCTCTTCCAACCTCTTAACATGGTCGATAAAATCGTGAGCCATATTGAACTGGGTTTTCATGTAACTTTGTTGCATGTTGTCACAATTGTCACCAATCTCTCTGAGCAACAAAGCCGTGCTTATTGTCTGAAGCCATGGCTGCGGGTCTGTTCCTCAGGAGACCGCTGTCCACTCTATTACTAACACCCATCCCAGCTCCTATTCCCCCTATATAGTGCTGAATACCCCCCTCCTCTGTTGGGTTACTCCCCAGAAAGAAGCGTCCTGCGTGAACCTTATGCTGTGTCTGCACATCTCTGGGAGAAAGCCACTGGTCACTTAACAATCACTTGATTCAGCGTATACTCAGCACATACAGGGTAATAGTCTTATCAACCACTCTGTACCCTGTTAGCCCGCGTGTATTCCCTTTATTTAACAGGGCATGTTCCTGTATGTAGTTACTGTCATTACTTGTGCAGGGATTCAACCTCTCAGGTGAGACATCAACTAGGTGTACCTCTCCCATGTCCAGTAAGCGAAAGCTTCTTTATAGGACTGATAAGCATGAGACACTGCCTCTACGAGGAAGTTTTCACCCTATTGATGTATCACCTGGCACCCTCTAGTTTGGCCAATAGACACCCTATTATGCATAGGTGTCAGTCTCCTGGGTACCTGCACCACATACCTTTATGTCATACTAGTCACCCATTCCAACATTTCTTTCAATTCCTGTCTGGACTCACAACCCTCGGAACAGGATGGACTCCAGGTGTAACCCAGTAGAGTCTGATAGGATAGTACCTAACCTAACTGTGATATATGCCCAAAGTTCCGTCCATGCCCTTATGGATGAGAATAGAACGAGTTGGATTTTCCTAACCCTTCCCTGATATGTAGCCCAGGGCCTCCCAATGTGTTCCTGATTATCTCCAGCTCTATAGTGATTACGGTACCAATGACCCATCTCTCACTCCCAAGACAGTCGCCATTGAGCCTCTCTTTACTATGGGAAATAGTCTGGATACCCGGATTGAAAACCACCTGCCACCAGGTACACATCCCTCATAGAGCTCACATAGCTGCACCCTTCTCCCTCCTCTATCAATTCAGTAATTAGACCATGTTATCCTTCACCCCTACAAAACAAACTGCCTCACCATTCAGACAGGACTCCCATGAAAGACAGGAGTCTAGTGCCACCCTGGGGCACTGATATTCTTGGCATGCCAGTCACAGACCACCAGTCAAGGTACACACGTAATCTAGGACAGAAGGACACATATGGATATTAACTGAGGAGAATACTGCATGCCCACATATATATTGGAAGTGAGGGCCTTGGAACAGCCAAGAGCTGATATCACCCCATGCATCTTCCTGCACCTTTTCTCCCGACACAACCCTAAACTATACAATCGAGG
This sequence comes from Rana temporaria, assembly GCF_905171775.1. Taxonomy (NCBI): domain Eukaryota; kingdom Metazoa; phylum Chordata; class Amphibia; order Anura; family Ranidae; genus Rana; species Rana temporaria. The sequence goes on from NC_053491.1 coordinate 322,874,023, forward strand.
CCATATCTATGCACTTTCAACACGTATGCCACCAGGCAGGCCCTCGTACTATATGTCTGCCGGTAAATCTAAAAGAAATTGGAAAACAAGGATTGCATATAGTGTATCCAGCTCAAGGGAACGGGTGTTACCAGACACAACTGACCAATAGACTAAGAAAAAAAAAAATTCCTTGTAGCACTGAGGCAATGCAACCTTGTACAGCCAGGCTTAACAGCGGGGGGGGAGTTTAAGAAGTCCTAAAAACACAAGTCTGGCCAAAGTAACATCAGGATTTTACCTATTAGATCTATGGAACTACACGTGTCAGCATGGCTTGATCTTCGGTAATAAGAAAACAGATATGCTACGGATCTATGGTCGATCCATTTCAACCTCTGGAGAATACCCCAAAACCCTTTTACCACTAAGTGTGGTACCCCTGAACGCTACTTAGCCTAATATATGTGTTAGAGTGCCAATTATCCCTTGCAGTCTTACTCAATTTTTCATAAAAAACTAATACACGGACCTCAGTTAGTTGGTTCTGCTATTCAGTGGATCAGCACATGTAACCCCCACTAGGTGGTCCAAAACATAGCCAAATGGACTGACCACTAGACGTTCCAACTAGATAATGGTCATGAAAACCTAAACCTTGTGAAACTCGACCGACTAACCAACCTAAAGATTTCCTCTTATTCTGAAATCCTGAAAAACACAGTTATCGATTCTGAGGGATAAAACACAAAATAAAAGTTTAGTAATAAACATTCAATTTTTTCTTAACCTGGAAACAAAAAACAATGGTTATATATCTGTAACAAGACATTATCATATAAAACACAAATATACATTACATTATATTACATAAACCGTGCACTTTCTTTTAAAATACCAAAAATTGTTGAGCTCAACGTTTCATTAATATGTATTACTATAATACATATTAATGCCATATGGATTTTTGTTCTATGGTATACCAATAATTCCCCCTGAAAATGTATTCACCATGGTTAAAAATGAGCAGTTTTAAAACAAACACATTTTTTATAAGTTTCCCTTTTGTCTTGCAAGACAATCCTACTTACCTATTCTGAGTACATTGGAAAACTTCAAAAAGAAACTTCTATGGAAACAAAGATTACCGTTAATACAAAAAAAATACACACACATATATATATATATATATATATATATATATATATATATACACATAAGACATCTTACTTTCGCTTTACCATTCACTCGGCTCACTCAATTTGCATGACAATACAGCTGTTTCACACACCCTCACAAAATAGAAGGGGGGGTCATTCGGGCTGTCAGCGCTGAGTCAGCAGCTGAGAACACACGTCACACACTCTCACAATCCATTTATCTAGGTCAAATATGACCTCAAGACCTTACATCTTCTATATCCTACTTACCCATAAACTCTGTTCATCATCACTTCTCTGGGGATGTGGATTCCCTATTAAAAATACTCACCTCATCAGTTCTGATATCCTACCATCCCTGCCCTCCAAGCATCTTTTTTCATTTGTTCGTATCATCTTCCCGTGGTGACTGCACCACAGGGCTTCCCAAGCGCTTGGCTTGAAAGTACCCTTTTTCGAATATTGCTTTCCTGTCCACTGATCCCAATCTTTTATATATTTCACAACCCAAGGTCCATATTCATCTATCATTTCTTCCTTCGGAGTCACGTGGTAAGGCTCCCCCCGGTTCGACATCCGTTTTGAAGCGATTTGATTTCCCATCCTTTTTGCGGACGAAGGACCTTGAGCTGATCCGCAAACCCTTAAAGGTCGCTTTTTCCCAAAGTTAGCTACGCTTTGACCCCTGATTGAGTGGACCGTACTGCCCCTCTGCTGATCTTTTTTCACTACTTGTCAGAACAATGACTGACTATAGTCCTTCAAAAAATTAGCCCGGGGATTTTCCCAACTAAATTAGTTGTCCTCCTGTGAACTTTTCTGCAACATTCTAAAAGAAATGCTTACTTATTAGATCGTTATGATTGCTTGCAGTGCAAGAGGCACCTAATTGCACTAATTTAACTGACGCTTACCTAATAATGATTTTTAGCAGTTACAATATAGTCAGTGTTTACAGATCTTATTACACCGCTTACCATCCCCAGTTATTTGATTAAACAGAGGAATAGATTCACATACATCCAGATAATTCAGTGTGATTTTAGTCTCCGTTTCCACTGATGTGATTTGCCATGCGACTTTGGACCCAAAGTCGCATTACAACTCGAAGCCCATTGATTTCAATAGCACCATTCCACTCTATGTGGCTCAATGCTGCAGCGACCGATAAAGGTACCTGCACCATTTTGATGCGACTTCTGGATAAAAAAAAAAACGCATTCAAAGCCACACACAGTCGCACTAAAGCTGCATTTCCAAATCGCACCTTGAATCAGGCCACATTGGAGTTGCACCAGTGGAAACGCAGCCCAAAAGCATAGGTGCTGACAACAACTGAAAATTAACATTTGTGAGATGGATAGGGAAGCTTTGCTCAACAAGAAAAAGCTTCATTAAGCACCTACTATGGATCTGGCCTTTATCACAGTATACAGCAACCAATACCAACAATTGGAAAAGATCTTCAAAAAGTATTGGCCCATTTTCAGAGAGCACAGAACTTTAGTAGCGGTATTGCCATCACGACCCAGATCACCCACCGCAGAGCACCAACACCACTAACACACCCCGTCCACAATGCACTCGATCCCCCCAGGGAAGCGAACACCTGTCCAGAATCTGAAGGACTCCACGGATGCCAGAGATGTCCACCGTGCAAAACAAATAAACCCCAGCCTCTGAGAAAAAAACAACATTCAAGGCCCCTGTACATAATAGAGAGGTTTAATAACCACTACACCCACACCTTATTGAATATTAATCATTATAGCGGCGCCATCGCCCCACTGTTTATTTACCAAAGCATAGGTGTGTTTCACTCACAAAGATTGGCCTAATCTCATTCAAAGGGTCAGCTGCATAGACGCACACAGGCCCAGATTCACAGTCAGCGGGGTAAATTTGTGCAGGTGTAACGTATCCGCTCTACGCTACGCCTCTGCAACCCAGACGGGCAAGCGCTGTATTCTCAAAGCACTAGCTCTGTAAGTTGCGGCGGCGTAGCGCAAATCAGCCGGCGCAAGCCCGCCTAATTCAAATTTGGATCAGGGGGCGTGTTTTTTTTTAAATCTACTGTGACTCGACGTGATAGACGTTTTTGCCGAACGGCGCATGCGCCGTCCGTGGAATTTCCCAGTGTACATTGCTCCAAAGTATGCTGCAAGGACGTCATTGATTTTGACGTGAACGTAGATGACGTCCAGCCCCATTCACGGATGACTTACGCAAACTACGTAACTTTTTCAAATTTCGACGCGGGAACGACAGCCATACTTATGCTTCATATACCAGGGGCAACTATACACCGGGAAAAGCCTAACGTAACTTTACTGCGTCGGCCGGGCGTACTTTCGGGAATTCGCGTATCTAGCTAATTTGCATACTCAACGCGGAATTCGACGGAAGCGCCACCTAGTGGTCAGGAAAAAAAATAAAAATAATAATATGCAGTTACGATCCGACGGTGTAAGAGACCTGCGCCTGTCGGATCTTATGGATATCTATGCGTGAGCGATTCTAAGAATCAGGCGTATAGATACGACGGCTCGGATTAGGACCCACGGCTGCGCACCTGGCGTTGCGCCGTTTTAAGTCCTTTCTGAACCTGGGCCACTGTCTCCAAGATTCCAAACAGAAATCCCTGCTACAATTTCATTCTATATATATATCTACATTATTCAAAATCAGTCTCATAAACACATTCGCATAGACAAAAAGAAAAGGTTAAGTTCTGAAGAGTAAGTTTGTTAGGTATTCAGACAGGTTAAAACAAAATAGACCTAAACCAGTTCTGTCTACCATACAATAAATCATATCTATCCAAACTTTAAACCCTCCTCACTACACGGGGCACCATCTTGTCATAGAAAAATTAATAACGCACGTACATAATTAATAATCAGCGATTCATAAAAATATTAATATCGCACGTAACTAATTAAAGTAAACTATGAAAACCTTTTTGTCTATATAAAAATTAAAGCAAAGAATATCGCTGCGGAAAAGGGAAAAGTATTACATTTATTGATACATAGAAGAAACTTGTATTACTCTAATATTTACAACTATAACATCACACAATTATACAAACAATAAGATGGCTAGATCAGTATCTCAAGACAATTCATAGGAGAAGAAAAGTTACAGAGAATAAGTTAAGGGAGAGAGAGACAGAGAGACAGAGAGACGAGAGAGAGAGAGAGAGAGAGAGAGAGAGAGAGAGAGAGAGAGAGAGAGAGAGAGAGAGAGACAGAGAGACAGAGAGATAGAGAGAGAGAGAGAGAGAGAGAGAGAGAGAGAGAGAGAGAGAGAGAGAGAGAGAGAGAGAGAGAGAGAGAGAAAAAGAGAAAATATATTTGCAGAGTACTTCACCAAATTTTCCCAATCAGCTCATGATCCAGTCTGTCTCTTAGTCAAGCTAGCACTGTTTTTTATACCCTCTAAGAATTAAGAAAAAAACCCTCTGCTGTGATTGGTCGAATATGTGTCCTTTTCAAGATGGCAATTAAAGACTCCCGACCCACCCAGTATCGCCCTGTCCGTCCTGTCCTATTGTGGCTTGTAATTAGACAAAGGGTGAAAGGAATCTCTTTTAATATACACACCCACACCTGGTATTATTATCTGATTAACACAGTCCTAAATTTGGTCCTAAAACAGGAGATGACCGGAAATTCTTGTAATTCAATGAGGAGATACTTCTTATCAGACAATATATTGTGCTGTAAATAAAAATGGTATGCAGCTATTCTTGGACAGAGTAGTCATACCAGTATGCTAAGGGCCCCTGCTGTTTCTGGCCTCCCTTCAGAACAATAGGACAATGTGACTAATTGAATTAAAACCTGACACCGGTAACTGGTTCTCAAGACAGCAAATGCATGTACAGTAGTGGCTCTGTCTTATACATTAATATTTTTCCCAATGGTTCCCCTGGTACAAATATGAAATTCAACATTTCTATAACACGCGTACACACTGTCGTTTTTCAGCATGAAAAAAAACGACGTTTTTAAAAACGTCATTTAAAATGATCGTGTGTGGGCTTCACATTGTTTTTCGGCTTCTGAAATGTTGTTTTTCGGGTTGTAAAAAATGATCGTGTGTGGGCTAAAATTACGTTTTAAACCCGTGCATGCCCAGAAGCGAGTTATGAGACAGGAGCGCTCGTTCTGGTAAAACTACCATTCATAATGGAGTAAGCACATTCATCACGCTGTAACAGACAAAAAAGCGCAAATCGTCTTTTAATAACAAGGAATCAGCTAAAAGGCAGCTCAAAGGCGAAATAGACTTCCCCTTCAGAGTACTGTTGTACGTGGTGTACGTCACCGCGCTTTGTTCATCATTTTTCAAAAACGATGGTGTGTGGGCAACATCGTTTTTAATGATGAAGTTGGAAAAACTACGTTTTTTGGACATCGTTTTTTTTCATGCCGAAAAACGACCGTGTGTACGCGGCATTAGTGACTTAAAATCATGACACAAACTATATTGCAGAGTTGCTTGTATGTGTATTAAGTTTCTGCATAGAGCTAAATAACAAAACGCTGTGGAATCTGGCATATATGAATAACTAAATTGAGAATGGAGGTCCAGTTTTCTCATTTTTTTTTTCATGATTTTTCTAATCTGTTTGTTGTTCAAATTATCATCTCTTTCATCTCTTTAGTTTATAACCCCACATATTATGTTTTCTTCTTCAAAGATAAGTAAGAAAACAGATAGGGAAATATTTGCCACTTCAACTCAACCTTAAAGGGGTTGTAAAGAGAATTATTATATTTTTTAAATAAAAAACATGTTATACTTACCTCCACTGTGCAGCTCGTTTTGCACAGAGTGGCCCCGATCCACGTCTTCTGGGGTCCCTCGGCGGCTGTCTCTGGTCCTGCCTGCAAGAACTTTCCACCTTCATGCGAGCGCCGCTCACTGTATCCATCCACTCTAGCCAATCAACCACCAGGCTGACCGGCGAAGAGGACGTTGGGGGCAAGTGCCGCAGGTGAAGAGCTCAGGTAAGTGAAATGGGGGGGGGGGGCTGGGGGGGCCATTATTGTCGGATTTTTTTTACCTTAATGCATAGGATGCATTACATGTACCTTTAGTGTCCCTTTAATAATCAGATTGTTTTTTTTGTTTTGTTTTTTAGGTTTAATTTATTTTAACTTTATATTTTTTTTTGTTCAACAAGTTGTTGTTCTTCTCGGGTGCATCTAATTTCCTAAAGCCTTTCGAACTGTCTCATAACAAGAATTGAGACACAAAAGATTATGTTTTATTATTACGCTAGCAGCTTGATTACATGAGACAATTACTGAGTCTTGCAAAGGCTGAAAGGCAGACAGTCAAATTACTCCCCAGTCCGTTAATCAAATTGCCACAGAATACAGACGCTCACAGATCACACAGATTGTCAGGAAGCGGGTGACCAAATTTCAATCTCAGCTTTAGGATAAACTAAAAGAATTTGTTAAACCAGTTTGCTTCCTACATGGTAGGAAACTCCATAGAAACAGATGAAGGTAAAACCTGCATTTATATTTAAATGAATGAACAAGAATGACGCATTGTTAAATATTTTCTTTAAAGTTTTTGTATCATTTCTTTTTAGATTTTTTTGTTCAGTCATTATGATATCAGCATTCTCGGTAAAAGACAGGCCACATTTTAGACCCCATACTCTCAAAAATATAAGCCAATGCTGCTGGCCATATGGACTTGTTTTCAAATAGCAATGGACTTTACCTGTTAGCATGCCAGCCCATATTCCTGCTAGAGTTGGGCCGAACACCCCCCCCCCCCCCCGGTTCAGTTCACATCAGAACCCCTTCGGACACGAGACGGAAACTCTATTAAAGTCTATGGAACCTGAACATGAAAGATCAAAATTCCCCATTTTAAAGTCTTATGCCGCATACACACGATCATTTTTCGGCTTGTAAAAAACAACGTTTTTTAGCCTCTAGAAAAAAACTTTGTTTTTCCCAACTTCATCATTAAAACGACATTGCCCACACACGATCGTAAAAAAAAAAAATGCTGTAGCAAAACGCGGTGACATACAACACGTACGATGGCACTATAAAGGGGAAGTTCCATTCGGATGACGCCACCCTTGGGGCTGCTTTAGCTGATTTTGTGTTAGTAAAAGACGATTCATGCTTTTTTGTCTGTTACAGCATGATGAATGTGCTTACTCCATTACAAACGGTAGTTTTACCAGATCGAGCGCTCCCGTCTCATAACTTGCATGTATATCTATATATGGATGAAAGACCTGAGCCAAGGGTAGAACATATAAATTGGAAGGGCTCTCGAGCTATCGGTGCTAAATACTATGGGGGGGGGCACTGCTGCAGTTACCTGGAACCGGTCCTGGCCAGAAATATGTGAATGAAATAAATGATGGTGACTGCGCTGTGTGAGGAAGTGGAAAGAGCAGATGCACAGAGAAGTGAATAGCAAAAACCCACCACTGAGTAATCGCTAAAACCAGTGGGGGTGGGAGGTCTGTGGGTCAGTAATGGTGAACAGCAATAAGCATAAATTAAATATTAACATATACTATAATTAAATTAAATATTGAACATCACAAACATGAGAGGCATGTAAATCCAAACAGCTTAATTGATGTGAATGGTGCCAGAAAGTTCAAAGTTCAAATATAACACACTCCAGGTGGAGTCCTAGAAGTCCCAGAAGAGGGAAGATGTGGGACCGTAAGAAGGTAAAAGGCAAATGACACAAATAAATAAACAAAAAGCCGCGCCAAGTAGGTAGGAATGAAAAAAACCTCTCCTTTAAGGAGAGAGGTTAACAGAAAGTCCAAAAAAAGAGTCCTTATATTGATAAGCAAAAGCTCCCAATATAACATCCAACAAATGTAATTCCTTAAAGGTTGCTCGTGTTGTAATACTGGATCTTTCAATCACCCGGTGACATATCATACAAATCGTGAGATCCCTCCACCGAGAATAATGAGCCTCTTACCAGATGGCAAGTAATCAGAGCAATTGGCTATAGACCAGCCACGGCCTTTGGATATCCCAGAAGTCACAGGACAGGACCAGTAGTGACACGACCTTGGCTAAATCAATCGCTCCAATAACGGGAGTATGAAAAGAAAAGACGCATATAGCGTAATACCGCTGGTAACAAATTTTATTAAAAAAGTAATGTACTTAGTCTTTTAATATCCACCACTGAGTAATCGCTAAAACCAGTGGAGGTGGAGGTCTGTGGGTCAGTAATGGTGAACAGCAATAAGCATAAATAAAATATTAACATACACTATAATTAAATTAAATAGTGAACATCACAAACATGAGAAGCATGTAAATCCAAACAGCTTAGTTGACTTTATTTGTGTTATTTGACTTTTTTACCTTATTACGATCCCACATCTTCCCTCTTCTGGGACTTCTGGGACTCCACCTGGATTGTGTTTAATTTGAACTTTCTGGCACCATTCACATCAACTAAGCTGTTTGGATTTACATGCTTTTCATGTTTGTGATGTTCACCATTTAATTTAATTATAGTATATGTTAATATTTAATTTATGCTTATTGCTGTTCACCATTACTGACCCACAGACCTCCCACCCCCACTGGTTTTAGCGATTACTCAGTGGTGGGTTTTTGCTATTCACTTCCCTGTGCATCTGCTCTTTCCACTTCCTCACACAGCGCAGTCACCATCATTTATTTCTTTCTTTCAAGGGTAGAACATAGAATCTGAAGGAAAAAGTGGTGAGAAAATGCCAAAAACTGGCTGGTATGATGAAGAAAACATCAGGTGAAAAAGCAGGAGAGAAAAGAGTAAGAAAAATAAATATATATATATATATATATATATATATATAGAGTATGAATGTATAGTGAAGGCTGTAGTGAAAAACAAGCTGCAGGTTAATGCTCCAAATGAGTCATATGCAAACATAAAATGTGTACCTGAGTGAAGAAAGTCTGGAGGGAATAGTTTCCAATAGGAGACCTGCATTGGTGTGTCTGACCTCAGTGAAAGAAAGCAGAAAGTAAAATCCATGCTGTGCCACACCTCCAATAAATACCCCTGGAAGAGCTTGAGAGGCTCCTCCCCCAACGCCATGTATGGATGACTGGGAAACGAGTGCAGGGGACCACCCACCGTCAAGAGGCGGTGCACAGGTCCAAAACTCTCCTGGGTCATCTCGATGGTATAATGCTTCCAGCCACAGCGACGCTGTGAAATCGCAGACGTCACGCAGCTGACGCATTAGCATGGCGCCGATGTGTAGGTGGCCCCGCACGCCCAAATGGGCAGGCGGGGTCAGCGGGGGACATGAAGCCCCCCTTGAAACACATCGCAACTCCCAAAGCAAAACAAAAACACCACCACCAGCAGAGAGCAGCACATCAGCTGGGTTGGGATATATGTCTATTGTGAGATGTAGTTGACATATCAGGCGGCTAGTGCATGATAGAAATGTAGAATGCATACATATATGTATGTTTTAATGGCAAGGGTAACCACAGACCAGTTTTGGGCTAGTGGGTGTCTTCCACCCGGATCAATTGAGAAAAATGAATACTGTAAAGGTCTGGTGTCACCAGAGACACACCTCCATCCCTGCATATAGCGTCAAAAAAGAAAAATTTGCCCTTGGGACTTTAAACGAGGTGAGCACTATGGAGCCAATAAAATAACAGGAGTAATTACAGTATATATTTAATTCAAGTAAAAAACAGTACATACATTAATGTCATGAACATAAGCCAATTCATACAGAAAATAGGTAAAATTATATTACAAGTAACTGTCCATATTAAAAAAAACAAAAAAAACACACAAGCATCAAGTGTATACCCGACATGTTTCGCGAGGCTTAGCTCGCTCTTCAGGGGTGGATGCTCGTGGTATACCTAAAATGAAAGGATAAAGTATGTAGTATGATATAATGGGCACAAGGTAAGGGGGGCCCTTAATATGTAAAACCCCATACTCACCAATGGACATGGCCAAAGACCAGCGCATGTGAGGCTCCCAATACGGCGGCAGCGAGTGTCCTGCTAGGGAGCAGAGGAGGCGGGGCCAAACAAAGTCCCAACCGGGGCCAAACGGAAGGAGGGCACAGCATGGATGGAATTGGTGCATCCCCAAGAGTCTCAATGGGTCCATAAGGGATATTGGCTCTAAACATGAATATGTTTATCCTTCCTTACGATTTCTGAGTACCCGGGTCTTCTGGGCCAAGCCGGGGTGACCAAAATCACTGGCTTTCCTTCCCTCTTGACTATTTGAAGGAATCGTGGGAGACTAGCCCTCCCCCCCATTTTGGGGGAGCAACCACCAATTAAGGCTCTGGCAAACCTTTGGAGATAAGATCATAGGAAGGTCCAGGGCCTGAACATCTTTGTTCCAAGCGGACAGAATTCTGCCTTGTAACGGCCTTGAGTGAAACTGGGCATAAGGGACAGCTTCAAATAAGGCTAATATCTTTCCCAATAACTTCATGCATAGACAGATGGAAGGCCTTCTTTTTGCCTTTATCAGTCGGACCAAGTCTCCTATGGCTTTTGCCTTTGGCTCGGGAAGTAATACCTTGCTTTGGGATGTGTCTACAATCATGACCAAGTACTCCAGCCTTTTTTGAGGCTGTAAGGAGGATATCTCCAGATTGAGGACCCAGTCTAGGTACTCCAAATACTCCACTGTGAGGTGCACATTGTGACCTGTGCATGTGTACCAGCAGGAGATTCAAGCAGGATGCTTGCTGAACAGAGTCCATAATCGCATCAATCGTAAAACACAGGGCCTTAGGAAGGTCCTCATAAACCTCAATCTCCTCTGTAGAGAGGAGGTTAACTATCTGCTTCATTTGTTCCTTGAGGAACTCACATTTACCAATCACTGCAACTGCAGGTTGTACTACAGCACTGGCCATAGAGGAGGAGGCTTTTAATAAAGATTCCAGCTTCTTATCAGTTGGATCCTTAAAGACCTGAGCATTGTCAATAGGACAGGTCAAGCTTTTGTTCACAATAAATAGCTGCATCTATAGCAGATACCCCCCATTTCTTAGTGAAACCTTCCTCCTTAGGATAAAGGAGGGAAAACTGCTTAGGAGGAGAAAACTGTTTATCTGGGTGAACCCAGTCATCATACATCAGTTTATTCAGCAAGGGATGAACTAGAAAGGAGCATGCAGCCTGTGAGGATTACCGGGATCCCAAAGAAGAAGCAGAGGACATAGAAGCTTTAACAGGAAGCAATTTTTAAGTGACACGACTGCACATGATCCCCATCTCCAGAGAGGGATTTTTCAACCTCAGAATGCTCATCTGATGAGAGAGCCAGAGCAGATGAGGGGATCTACCCCATTTTCTGCTACCTTTTAGGGAGGTTGCGATTATAGTAGCAATCCTTCCTTCCAAGCCATCAGAAGAAACCAAAAGCAATGATTTCCTGGTGCCTCTTTTACTAGCCCTTGTACCTCTTCTGAGGGACATAGTCCTTACTGCAAAGCAAAGGTAATATTCACAAAAAGCAATTACTGTTGTGCTATAGTCTTACAATACACAAATATTAGCTCACTGCACAACCTAATGCTGAGTAGGAGTCTTAGGTTTGCCTGGTTCGATCCACAGGGATGCTTACAGCCCACAGCTCTGTGTCCATGTCACTTTACAGAAGGCTCTGGGGTGCTGGGCCTTTTAATCCAGCCTCTTGGCGCCTGCACACGGGCACGAGCAACCACGGCCCTCCCCCTCTTCATCTGCCTATAGAAAGTACAAAACAAGCAAACGGCACACACATGCACGCTCCCGGCGTGCACCGACCATCATGGCGGCACCCTAAGGCTAAGAGGAAAGGAGAACAGATCACTGGAGCTTCTTGGGGGGACCCCTGAATGCGTTTTTTGTGGCAGAGTCTGCAGCGGAGGAGGTGAGTAGTGTTTTAACAGACCGACTTCACTAAGCGTGTCCTGGATGGCTATGTAAGTATACACCAGGTATGTACTTACTCCCTCTAGTGGTGAAAACCAGGAAAGACATCCTACTCACAGAAGATAACCGGGAGGAGGAACTCAATTTTTATTGGGTTTACCAGTGTCCAATCACCTGTGGTGACCCATTAAGTAATTAATACCCTGTACACACGATCGGTCAATCCGATGAAAACGGTCTGATGGATTTTTCCATCAGTTATCCGATGAAGCTGACTGATGGTCAGTCGTGCCTACACACCATTGGTTAAAAAACCGATCGTGTCAGAACGCGGTCACATAAACCACGTACAACGGCACTATAAAGGGGAAGTTCAAATCCAATGGCGCCACCTTTGGGGCTGCTTTAGCTGATTTCGTGTTAGTAAAAGACGATTTGCGCTTTTCTGTCTGTTACAGCGTGATGAATGTGCTATCTTCTTAACGAACGCTAGTTTTACCAGAACGAGCGCGCCCGTCCCCTAATGTAGTCTAAGCATGCGTGGATTTTTAACCGATGGACGTGCCTACAGACGATCGTTTTTTTTTCTATCGGTTAGGTATCCATCAGATAATTTTAAAACAAGTTCCATATTCTTTAACCGATGGATAAATAACCGATGGGGCCCACACACGATCGGTTTGGTCTGAGGAAAACGGTCCATCAGACCGTTCTCATCAGACAAACCGATCGTGTGTACGCGGCATAAGGCTCTGTGTCCCGTGATGTATGAGAAGGAACGATTGTTTTTAAAGGAGCTGTGATTTTCATGATGCCTAAAGTGAAACAATAAAAATGAAAAATTCCTTTAAATATAGTGCACATCTGTACAGTGAATAGATCCTGCTGCAACAAAACTGACATATTTAAAAGAAAAAAAAAAGTTTCAAATTTCTGGCAATACAATATAATTGGAAAAAAAGAATAATGGCTGCACATCCAAAGGTTCAAAAGTGCCTTTATTAAAAAATCACAGTGATGACAACTTGTGCTTAGTCATTAGTAATGACTAAGCACAAGTTGCATGTGTGAAATGTGTCTACGTGACTTAATTCTGGTGTCCCTGGTGTCATCACTGTGATTTTTTCAATAAAGGCACTTTGGAACCTTCAGATGTGCAGCCATTCTTCTTCTTTTTCTAGTATCCTACAGAGGTGGGCTGGGGCTAGCACTCCCATTTGGTTCCAATTGGGTCATTGTGTACACCTGGAGCGGTGGATCTTCTCTTTCCTGAATACAATACCATTGCTGGCAATACAAAAACTTTAAAAAACAACGGCATGTGGTTCCCCCCAATCCTTTATCCGAGCATGCAGCCTGGCAGGTCAGGAAAGGGGGGGATGAGCGAGCACCCCCCTCTCCTGAACCATATCATGCCACATGCCCTCAAAATGGGGGGAGGTGCTTCGTCCCCATGTTAATGGGGACAAGGGCCTCTTCCTGACAGGCAGGGGGCCTATCAGAAACTGAAAGCCTCCTTTAACAAGGGAGCCCCCAGATCCCGGTCTCCTTCCCATGTGAATGGGTATGGGGTACTTACTTGACCCCCTTGATAATAGGGGCCCCCTTGATAATAGAGGCTTCCAGATTCCAATAATCCCCCTGCCTGCAGACCCAAACAACCACAGCTCAGGGTTGTGGGGAAGAGACCCTTATCCCAATCAAATTGAGGACAAGGTGCTTTGGGGGGGGGGGTCAGAGCTGCACAGGGGGTTTTTCACTGTCAGGGCAGTAAGAATGTGGAACTCTCTTCCACAATTGGTGGTGTCAGCTGGGAATATTGGTATTTTTAAAAGACTCTTGGATGTGCATCTAAAAGAACACAATAAACAGGGATATGGGGAATGACTATCGACACTGACACACGTTGTCAGGGAAATGGCCGGGGAAGTACTGGCAATCTTGCCAGTAGAAGAAATGGGCGCCATAGATGCATCATGGGACAGATGGTTGCCCCTGCTGGCCTATAAAGGATTGCCTATGTCTGACCCAAGTTGCTGGATTGTCGTCAGCTTTCTGTGATTACTTGGATTTCCTGCTCATTGACCTGGCTCGTTCCAGACCTGTTGACCTCCTCTCCTGGCACATCCCCTGGCTTGCTCCTGGACCTTCCTTCTGCATGATTACTCTGCATGACCCCAGCTTGCTATATGTACTTTGCCTCTGCTTAACCACTTTACCACCGGGCTAATTTTGGCACTTCTCTCCTTCATGTAAAAATCAAAATTTTTTTGCTAGAAAATTAATCAGAACCCCAAACATTATATATTTTTTTTAGCAGACACCCTAGGGAATAAAATGGCAATCATTGCAACTTTTTTTCTCGCACAGTATTTGCGCAATAATTTTTCAAACGCCTTTTTTGGGGGAAAAAAACGGGTTCATGAATTAAAAAATAACAAAACAGTAAAGTTAGCCCAATTTTTTTGTATAATGGGAAAGATTATGTTACGCCGAGTAAATAGATACCTAACAGGTCACGCTTTAAAATTGCGCACATTCATGGAATGGTGCCAAACTTCGGTGCTTTAACATTTTTTACAGGTTACTATTTTCGAGTTTCAGAGTTGGTCTAGTGCTAGAATTGTTGCACACGCTCTAACGCACGCAACAATACCTCACATGTGGGGTTTGAACGGCGTTTACATATGTGGGCGGGACCTGCATGCGTGTTCGCTTCTGCGCACGAGATAACGGGGACAGGGGCATTTTGAAAAAAAAATGTTTTTAATTTTATTTATATTTTACTTAATTTATTTTATTTTTACACTTTTTTTAAAAAAAAATTTGATCACTTTTATTCCTATTACAAGGAATGTAAACATCCCTTGTAATAGGAATCAGTGTGACGGGTCAATAAGACCCCACATCTCTCCTCCAGGCTTACAAGCATTAAATCGGTGAACAAAAAAATCACTGATCACATGCCGATAGCCGCGATTGCGGCTTTGTTTACTTCCGGGTACCGGGCGTGAAGTCATAACGTCGCGCCCGGGCCTCCGATGGTCATAGAGATGACTGAAAAAGGGGGGGGGAACTAATGCGCAAAACCAAACTATCCAAGGGCAACTAAGCTCAATAAAATATTAAATATAATGGACAAAATTACTTTATAAAAGCAGCAGCCACTACTAAAACAGTGATCACGCACCAATTAGCATATGTAAAACAGGGAGTGTAATGGCGCTTGCCAAAGGGAAACTAAAATATAGTAAGATATAATTAACACACAGCAACGTATAACAACGTATGAATATTGATCAGTAAATTCAATCAATATGTGTTCCACTCCTAATTTCCTTGAAAACCCTTCATAACATCCATAGGTGTGAGGGGTAGAAATAGTGGATATAATGGATGAAATGGAATTACAATGATAATATGAAAATCATTGATTATAATGGATGTGCAAATATAGTGTAAGCAAAACTTCCAGTGATAACGCCAAATAAAGTGCTCAAGTGTTGACGTGAATATAAAAAATCCCAAAAATGAAATTACTTTGTGTCAAAAATACAAAATATTATAGCAAATAAACCAATGTGCACAAAGATCAAAAGTGCAAAGTGAATAAATACTGTTTAAAAAAATAGTTTCATAAAGAATATATTATATAAAAAAATATAATATATATAGTTCAAGTTAATAGGGTGTTCAGAGTGAATTCCAATGCTTCATACAAAATGTTCCAAACGTGCAAGAAATGAAAAAAATATTAAAAAGGTAAAGTGCAAAATTTCAAGATTTCCCAGCGGTGAAATGTTGTTCAAAACAATGCTCCAATCCACCACACAATCCTCCAGTGTAGCTGTGCAGATACAAGATAGAGAATGCTAGCCTCTCACCTCAATTGCGATCATATAAGCCTGTTAAATAGAGGATGAAACCCAGCAGCACACGCTCTGCATCCAGGAAGGCTCAGGTAGCTCCAATCCTCCACCTCCAAGTTCCTCCAGACCACTCTCAAGAAAAGCAAAAGGCAGGCTCCATAGTGCAGTAAATCAATTGTAATTTAATAATCAAAATAATATCACTCACAATTAAATCGGCTGTGAACAGCATGCAGATGATCCACAGCGATGTTACAGATGGTCAGCAGATCTCCGCTCTCGGCCGCGAGCGGAGATGACGTCACCAACGACACTCCTCCTTCACCTGACGCGTTGCGTAGCAGAACAACGCTACTTAATCATAGGTATCCTATGATTAAGTAGCGTTGTTCTGCTACGCAACGCGGAGATCTGCTGACCATCTGTAACATCGCTGTGGATCATCTGCATGCTGTTCACAGCCGATTTAATTGTGAGTGATATTATTTTGATTATTAAATTACAATTGATTTACTGCACTATGGAGCCTGCCTTTTGCTTTTCTTGAGAGTGGTCTGGAGGAACTTGGAGGTGGAGGATTGGAGCTACCTGAGCCTTCCTGGATGCAGAGCGTGTGCTGCTGGGTATCATCCTCTATTTAACAGGCTTATATGATCGCAATTGAGGTGAGAGGCTAGCATTCTCTATCTTGTATCTGCACAGCTACACTGGAGGATTGTGTGGTGGATTGGAGCATTGTTTTGAACAACATTTCACCGCTGGGAAATCTTGAAATTTTGCACTTTACCTTTTTTAATATTTTTTTTCATTTCTTGCACGTTTGGAACATTTTGTATGAAGCATTGGAATTCACTCTGAACACCCTATTAACTTGAACTATATATATTATATTTTTTTTATATAATATATTCTTTATGAAACTATTTTTATAAACAGTATTTATTCACTTTGCACTTTTGATCTTTGTGCACATTGGTTTATTTGCTATAATATTTTGTATTTTTGACACAAAGTAATTTCATTTTTGGGATTTTTTATATTCACGTCAACACTTGAGCACTTTATTTGGCGTTATCACTGGAAGTTCTGCTTACACTATATTTGCACATCCATTATAATCAATGATTTTCATATTATCATTGTAATTCCATTTCATCCATTATATCCACTATTCCTACCCCTCACACCTGAATTATGGATGTTATGAAGGGTTTTCAAGGAAATTAGGATTGGAACACATATTGATTGAATTTACTGATCAATATTCATACGTTGTTATACGTTGCTGTGTGTTAATTATATCTTACTATATTTTAGATTCCCTTTGGCAAGCGCCATTACACTCCCTGTTTTACATAGAGATGACTGTGACCGTCTGGTCACCAGTCATCTTTATGGTTCTGCAGCGAGCGCCGGCCGATTGGCTCTCCAGGCCCCCAATGGCATGGGAGAGCCCGGAGAAGCGCCGGATGGCGACGGGAGGGGGGCGTCCCCTCCCGCTGCCTATAAGAACGATCAAACGGTGGAACCGCCGCTTTGATCATTCTTATGGTGCAGAGAATCGGCAGCTGAAGACGGCGATATCTGAATGATGCCTGTAGCTGCAGGCATCATTCAGATATCACCCCTCAAAGTGGAGGACGTCCCAGGACATCCTCGGTGGTAAAGAGGTTAATTACCCGTGCATGACCCAGGCTTGCTATATGGATTTTGCTTCTGCTTGATTACCAGTTTATGACCTCACGGATTTGCTCTTGCTTCTTGCCATCCTGTGTTTTACCCTCATTTGGGTGTTCCTGTGTTTGACCCTCAGCTGGATGTTCACTGCTGTCACCTGAAGCACAGTTTATTCCAAGCACAGCGGGGAGTTCCTGGCTGCCTGTGTACCACCACGTCCTGGCAGTCCTCACAGGGTGACCCTCTTCTGGACCCATCCAGATCTTGCCGAAAACCTGCGATTCTTCTGGCCGTATACCTTCTGTGGTAATTTCAGATTACATATGTGACAGAAGTTGAACTGGATGGACTATTGTCTTTATTCAACCTTACCTACCATCTAACTATGTACCATGTAACTATGTAACTATGCTTCAGTAAGTGGAAAAAAGTACTCCGTCACTTTTTTTTAAAAAGCAGTGTACCACAATGCACACACACATACTACCCACCTTTGTATTCTTAAAGTGACCATACATGGATTGAAATAGTTACATAGTTAGTCTGGTTGAAAAAAGACACAAGTGAACCCAGTTCAACCAATAGAAGGAAACAAAGTTAAAATGATACAGTCCTATATATATATAATCCTATACCCACAGTTATATGTGGCAGGTTCAGCTAAATTCAGCAGGTTTGGCAGAGACTGAGCATATTTTGATACAAGTATGAGCACTGTGTTTGAATAGAAGTCAATCTATAGTCCAACTTCTGTCCAACCTGTTGGAAAAAATGTCTCAATCGGCGCTGAAGGCTAGTCTGCAGTGCTGACCAGTTTATCCTGACAACAGGGAAGTGTCCCTAATGTCAGAATACAAAGAAACAATGGGATGATTTCCCCATCCACCTTGAATGTGTGGATGGGGAATTGGGTCAGTTTTTTCATTCAACCTGCTGCTTGACCAAAAAAATGGGCTTATCTATGGCCAGCTTTACTCACCCCTACAGCCAAAATGAGTGTGAGTAGCTAACATCGAAAAGGTTGTGCATTTGCTCGGTGTTCATGTTTCTCTTTATGATCCATAATATAGCACGTAAATATGCAAGGCAAGCTACATTACACAATTACCAGTTCTCTAACAGTAGAGAACTCAGCTTCAGGGCTTTGTCTGCTTCTAATTAATTTGTAGGCAGTATTCACTTTTTGTAGTACGGAAGCATTTTGGTGCACATAATGTAAGTAAGTGTTTTCTGGATGTGTTTTATGATGTTGCATTCACTCCCTCTAAGGTAAATAGTTGTTCTATATGAAAGTGTCAGTTTCAATTCTAAGGAGTTCCTGTTTGACTGTACAATATAACAGTCTCCCGGGGAAAAGCATTAGTGCCTATTCAGAAGCAAGTGCTGTAGGGTAATATTTATCTGAAAACTCATTAACATATTCCTGGCAAGAAAATGAAGCTCCCTTAACTGTTTCTTCTCTCGATAATGATATTCAAATCAAATACATAATACTTTGATTCACAAACATAAGATGAAATGCAGCTCTGCTTAATAATATATGGATGCAATTATTATTATTATTATTATTATTATTATTATTATTATTATTGTTATTGTTATTCTCCATTCTGTTTAAAAAAAATAATAATAAATGAACAGGCTATCAGTTCAGTGGTTACTGTCTTTTAATCTTTTCCTGTCCAATCAGTTCTTTCAGATGTACTTATTAGGCCCCTTTTACATGGGGCAGACTCCGCTTAACTCCATTTCTCCCAGAAGGGGATCTTTCAACTGATCCCCTGCTGAAGGGAGTGGCTGGATGACAAGGCCATGTCCATTTCACTTATGTAAAGTGGACATTGTCATGGACACATCCCGCTCTGCTCTATGAGCCAAATGTAAAAGGACTGGCTGTCCGTTTACACCTCATTGGCCTCCAATCCAATCCGGCCGTATGGAGGGGAACGGATCGCCTTCTGTTTCTTTTTTCTGGATTTGATCAGAGGTAGCCAGGTATAAATAAACATTTGGACTTCATCAGACTTTTCATGTGAAACAGGCTTTATATTGCTATACACCCACAACTCATTATCTGAGGCTACAATACATTTTCTAGTAGTCTTAAAGCCAACCTGCATCTATATGTTTACTCAACCCCTTCATGTCGACGTAATGCAAATATGCGGCCTTCGGCTTGAAGGGGTTGTACCGGGGTGATGCCTGCAGCTGCTGGCATCACCCCAGTATTGTTTTTTTAGAGCCAACAGTTGGCTTTCTTGTAATAGCAACTGATGCTAAGCAGCTGCTCGGCTGTTATTATTCGGAGTGGGAGGGAACGTGTCCCCTTCACACCTTTTTCTGTGGCTCGCCCAGGTTCTCCTGACCCACAGGAAGGCCCGACCAACCAGCTGGCATGTCCGCTGGTTGGCCTGAGACCCGAACAAAGCCGAATCATCTTTTTTTCGGCCTCAGATCTACAGGTGAAACTCGAAAAATTAGAATATCGTGCAAAAGTTCTTTTGTTTCACTAATGCAACTTAACCACTTGCTTACTGGGCACATATACCCCATTTCTGCCCAGGCGAAATTTCAGCTTCCGGAACTGCGCCGCTTTAACTGACAATTGCACGATTGTGCGATGTGGCTCCCAAACAAAATTGGCGTCCTTTTCTTCCCACAAATAGAGCTTTCTTTTGGTGGTATTTGATCACCTCTGCGGTTTTGATTTTTTGTGCTATAAACAAAAAAAGAGGGACAATTTTGAAAAAATAAAAAAAATGGCCCGGATTCACATACATCGGCGCATATTTATGCCGCCGTAGCGTATCTTATATATGCTACGTCAACGTAGAGCAGAGAGGCAAGCACTGGATTCACAAAGCCAGTGCTGCCAAATCTGCGCTGGGTTTCCTAGGCGTAAGTCGTCGTAAATGGAAGTGGGCGTGAGCCATGCAAATGAGGGGTGACCCCATGCAAATGATGGGCCGAGCGCCATAAAGATACGAATAACGAACGGCGCATGCACCGTCCCGTGGACGCATCCCACTGCGCATGCTCAGAATCACGTCGGAACTACTCCCTAAGGTACAACGGATCACTGCCTACGACGTGAACGTAACCTACGCCTAGTCATATTCACGTACAATGTAAACGACATAAGATATGACGGCTTGTGTTCCCTGGCCCATCATGGGTTGCGCCTCCTATATGGGGAATAACTTTACGCCGGACGTACGACTTATGCAAACCGCGTATATTATGCGCCGGGCGCAAGTACGTTCGTGAATCGACGTATCTCCCTCATTTGCATTTGTGCATAGAAAATCAATGGGAGCAGCAAATGCGCCCAGCGTAAATATGCGCCCACGATACGACGGCGTAGGCAAGTTACGTCGGTTGTAGGAAGCCTATTTTCAGGCGTATCTTAGTATGTGGGTCGGCGCATAGATACGACGGTGCACATTTGTATTTACGACGGAGTATCTTGAGATACGTCGGCGCAAGTGCTTTGTGAATCCGGGCCAATATTTTTTACTTTTTGCTATAATAAATATCCAATTTTAAAAAATAAATAAATATATATTTTTTCTAAGTTTAGGCCGATACTTATTCTTCTACCTATATTTGGTAAAAAAAAAAAAATCGTAATAAGCGTATAGTGACTGGTTTGCGCGAAAGTTATAGCGTCTACAAAACAGGGGACATAATTATGATTTTTTTTTTATTATTTATTTTTTACTAGTAATGGAGGCGATCTGCGATTTTTATTGGGACTGCGACATACATTTTTAGGACCATTCACATTTATACAGTGAACAGTGCTATAAATATGCACTGATTACTGTATAAATGTGACTGGCAGTGAAGGGGTTAACTCTAGGGGGCGTGGAAGGGGTTAAATGTGTAACCTGGGAGTGATTCTTACTGTGGGGGGAGGGGACTAACTGGGGGAGGTGACCGATCAGTGTCCCTATGTACAAGGGACACAGCATCTGTCTCCTCTCCCTGACAGGACGTGGAGCTCCGTGTTTACACACAGAGCTCCACGTCCCTGCTCAGTTACTGGGCAATCGCGGGTGCCCGCCGGGCACGCGCATCGTGTTCCCAGTAACACGGCGGGTGCGCGCGCACGCCGCCGGCGGCGCTTGTGCGCCCCCAAGTGGCTGTGAAAGACGAGGACGTCATATGACGTCCTGTCAGAACAATTGAACTATCATGCCGCCGTCAATTGACAGCAGCCGGTAGTGTGGTGGTTAACCACTTGAGATCCGCGCTATAGACAAAATACGTCTGCAGCGCGGCTCTCAAGTGCCAAGTGCCCGTTTAAACACGGCCTTTTATGTGCATTACCCACGCACGCCACTGGGTGGCGCACGGCGGGTAAAAACTGTCCCGGCGCATCGCCGAAGACCCGATGCGTGTACCGGGCGGCCGCGATGTCCGCCGGGTACACGCGATCGTCGGTGACACGGCAGGTGACAGCAGGGACGTGGAGCTAGAGACACAGCATCGGTCACCTCCCCCAGTCACCCCCCTCCCCCCACACAGTTAGAACACACCCAGGCTACACAGTTAACCCCTTCCTCACCCCCTAGTGTTAACCCCTTCCCTGCCAGTCACATTTATAGAGTAATTAGTGCATTTTATAGCACTGATCGCTGTATAAATGTGAATGGCGCCAAATTTGTGTCAAAAGTGTCCGATTTGTCCGCCGCAATATCCCAGTCCCAATAAAAATCGCAGATCGCCGCCATTACTAGTAAAAAAAAAAATAATAAAAAAAATCATAATTCTGTTCCCCATTTTGTAGGCGCTATAACTTTTGCGCAAACCAGTCGCTTATTGCGATTTTTTTTTTTTTTTTTACAAAAATACGTCGAAAAATACGTATCGGCCTTAACTGAGAAAAAAAAGATTTTTTTTAAAAAAAAATTGGGATATTTATTATAGCAACAAGTAAAAAATATATATATATATATTTTAAATTGTCGCTCTTTTTTTGTTTATAGCGCAAAAAATAAAAACCGCAGAGGTGATAAAATACCACCAAAAGAAAGCTCTATTTGTGGGGAAAAAAGGACGCCAATTTTGTTTGGGAGCCAGGTCGCACGACCGCGCAATTGTCAGTTAAAGCGACGCAGTGCCGGAAGCTGAAATTTCGCCTGGGAACGAAGGGGGTTTATGTGCCCAGTAAGCAAGTGGTTAAAAGGTAAAACTAATACAAGTATATGAGATAGACTCATTACATGCAACGCAAGATAGTTCAAGCCGTGATTTGTCAAAATCGTGATGATTATGGCTTACAGCTCATGAAAACCCCAAATCCACAATCTCGGAAAATTTGAATATTGTGAAGAGGTGCAATATTCTAGGCTCATAGGGGCAGATTCACAAAGCACTTACGCCGGCGTATCTCGAGATGCGCGGCGTAAGTGTAAATATGTGCCGGCGTATCTATGCGCCGTATCCCCAAAACGAGATACGCCTGAAAACCAGCTTTTTCCGACCGACGTAAAAAGATTACACCGGCGCATCGTGGGGCGCAAAAATATGCTAGACGCACCATTGTTTTGCTAGGCAAATATGCAAATGAGGGAGATACGGCGATCCACAAAAGTACGTTTGATCGGCGCAGGCTACGCGCTGTGCGCATCAGCTGTACGTCTGGTCTAAAGTTACCCCTCATAAAAGCAGCTTTAACTTTGCACCAGACGTGTGCAGGTCAGCTAAAGCAACACCGTTAGGGATGAGCTGAGCACACACACTTGCAGGACAACAATCTGTATGCCAACATGCCAGGGGCATCCATGGTCATAGCTATACTAGTGGCTTTAGATGCGCGCAGAAGGAGGAGGGAACGGAGGAGGAGGGCACGGGAGAGGATATACCGACCGTGCATAAACATCTTTGGCATGGCTGATTCTGAGGTGTTTCGCATCTTCAGAGTCAGCCCTACTGCCATCGTGGATTTAACCACAACCCTGAAAGATGACATCACCAGCCAGACACACCGCTCACATGCAGTGGAGCCACTGGTCAAGGTACTGGCAACACTCCATTTCCTTGCCAGTGGCTCTTTTCAGCGTACAAGTGGAGTGGTGGCTGGGATGTCACAATCCTCCATTAGCAGATGTGTGCACCAGGTTATCCCCGCAATCCTGAGACGCATGGCCAACCAAATCATCAAACCCACCCATGAGGACCTGCGGGCGAAGGCAATGCGCGATTTCTACAGAATTGCAGAATTCCCACGCACTGTGGGGGCCATTGATTGCACACATGTGGCACTACAGCCCCCCCATGACACAGAGCACATATACCGTAATCGGAAGCACTGGCATTCCATCAACGTACAGGTGATAGCCGATGCCCAATACCTCATATGGCACGTCCGTGCCAAACACCCCGGGTCCAGCCATGACAGCTACATATACCGTCAAAGCCCCATCCCAATGTAATGGAATCAGAACATGTATGGGGATAGCTGGCTGGTTGGTGAGTGACATGGGTGTCAGGCATGTCTGTCCCCCCCATGATGCAGACATCACGAGGGGCACATGCACGACTAACATCCTCCTGTCTTTTCCCTTACAGGTGACTCTGCATATGCACTTGGACCCCATCTCATGACTCCATTCCGGAACCCCCAAACACCAGGAGAGGAAAGATACAATGAAGCACATGCACGTACCCGTGGAGTGGTGGAACGCACCTTTGGCCTCCTGAAGTCCCGTTTCCGATGCCTGTATAAGTCTGGGGGTACCCTGTTCTATTCCCCAAACTTTGTGTGCCAGATAATCGGGGGAAGGTTGCATGCTGCACAACTTCGCCGTGAGAAAGGGCCTGGAGATTGAGCTACGTGATGACCTGACCCCCGAACCACGCAATCCCCCCCTAACAGAGGATACCCTGTCTTCTAAAGGAAGAAGCAGTCAGGAGACGCCTCGCAGAAGGCATCTTTGCACGTTTAAACACACACATTAATCATGGCACAATGAGAATGCACGCATTCACATCACTGTGGTCCCTAGCACACACACACCCCACATCCTCATCAAATTGGATTAGACCAAAGTACACCGCACGGTACTAGGGAGCAGCAACGCCACACCAAGGCTCCAATTATGTCACTGTACATTCATACACCATTCACACGGACCTGGGGATCACTTCTCCCTGGTCCTGGGGAACCCTTCTCCACCACAAATGAGGGTGACACTCCTTTTCCGGCAGGAATGTCACCCCCACAATCATACATCATTCACAAACATAAAACAAATCATAAACACAGTAAAAATGAAGAAATAAACATAAAACACTGACTAAACAAAAAGACAAACACCTAACGCCGCTGGCGTGACCCCCGCCTGGGGCACCCACGGCCACGGCCCCTCAGGGGAGACTCATGGGGGGGGAATCAGGAGCATCTTTGACGGAGGCCAGGCTCTCCTCCATCCGCTCCAAAGTCAGGGTGACCTGACCCAGATGGCGGGTCTGAAGGGCCTGGTCCCAACGCAGATTTGCAGGCAGAAACTCTGCCACCCCCCTGGTCTTGCGTGTCGCCTTCCTGCCTCCAGATGAGGCTTGTGGCCTGGGAGTAGGGGAGACCCCTGGGGGGGAGCCCTATTGGGGGAGGAGTGGGTAGGGGCTACCAGTGATGGAGGTCTGACTGCTGCCAGCCACAGGGGGAACCTCCTCCAAATAGAGAAGTACCTCATTGGCACTTAGCACCTCCTCCTCCTCAACCTCCTCCTCCTCCTCAACCTCCTCATGGGGTGAGCTGCGGCCACTCCCCTGCATAGAGGACTCCCGGCTTGCCTGGGTGTCTTCCTCAGACTGATGTCCGGTGGAGGCTGCGGACTGGCCAGATGGCCCAGCACCCTCCTGCACATCTGTGGATGACACAAAACATAAACAGGTTGGAGGATCCACACACTTGTCACATATTCCCTTCCCCCCCACACATGCTACACACCAGATAGGAAAAAAAACACTTACCTGTCCTCACGGCCTCCTCAATGGAGTCAAAGCCAGGCAGCCCCTCCACTTGCTGCCTGTGGAAGCACTGGGCCACCGCACGCTCCTCAGCAGTCAGCCTAATATTGCAAGGTGGTCCCCCTCCAGTGCCCCTGGCATGAGCTGTTAGCTTTGCCAGCTTCCCACAGACCACGCACCTCAGATTGTTGATCTTTTTTTTATCCCACTGAGGCTCCTGGTCTCACCCCCCAAGGCATTTACATCATCTATGATGTCCTGCAGGATCTGCTTCCTCCTGGCAGGGGTGGTGTCCCGACTATCAGGGCCATGCAAAAACCGCCCATGTAGAGTAATGGCTCTGGTAAGAATCTCCTTCTCCCGCAGAGAGAAGTTCAACTTCTTGTTCTTTGTTGTCATCTCTGCAACAAACACTCAGCAAAAACAAACAAGAAATACAAAAACCAAAAACAAACAAGAAATACAAACACAAAAAACAAACAAGAAATACAAACACCAAGACCACTCTCCAAGACCACTCTCCAATAACACTCTCCAATAACACACCAACACAAACCAACACACAGCAACAGACAACAGAACAAAAGCACCTTGCTTCAGGAAGGGAAACAAATGGATGTACTTTTGCAATGGAAGGGCGTATGTCTGGGCCTATTTATGCACTGGGCGTATCTCACTTAGTACGCCGGGCCTAGTTCCTATCTCACTGATTACGGCGGGCCGAGTTCTGAGCATGCGCAGAGAGGTGCTGATCATTGTCAACGTCATGCGCGCATGCAAAATCAGGCCGGCCCTTCATTTGCATGGGGTCACGGCTCATTTCAATGGAACATGCCCACTTCCTTTCCACTTTCAATTACCCCGCCTTACGCCTCATAATTTACGTTACGCCGGCGCATATTTGGACGCAAATACTCTGTGGATACGGTACTTGTGTCTCTAAGTTGAGCCGGCGTAACGGAAATGAGATGCGCTCCTCCAGTCTATATATGCACTGATGTAGGTGAATCTGCCCCAAAGTGTCCCACTCTAATCAGCTATTTAAGCCATAACACCTGCAAAGGGTTCCTGCGCCTTTAAATTGTCTCTCAGTCTGGTTCAGTAGGAATCACAATCAGAAAGACTGCTGACGTGACAGTTTTGCAGAAAACCATCATTGACACCCTCCATGAGGAGGGAAAGCCTCAAAAGGTAATTGCAAAAGAAGTTGAATGTTCCCAAAGTGCTGTATCAAAGCACATTAATAGGGATGAGCTTCGCGTTCGAGTCGAACGTATGTTCGACTCGAACATCGTATGTTCGATCGTTCATCAAATTACGAACAAAACGGGTCATTCGCGCCAAATTCGAGTGACGCGCCACGGCCCATAATTCACTGCGGCATTGCGCGCTGATGATTGGCCAAGCATGCACTATGACCCGCATGCTTGGCCAATCACAGCGCGCAAAAAACGGAGAGCCATAATTGGCCAAAGCCAGACTGAAATTTTATCTGGGCACGAAGGGGGTTTAAGTGCCCAGTAATGAAGTGGTTAAATAAAATAAAAAAATGAAAAATTCCTTTAAATATTGTACCTGCTGTGTGTCTATAGTTTTCCTGTGAAAACGTCTTTGAGAACCAGGGTCTTGCCCGAGGGAACATGTATCAATGGAAAAAAGTTTTAAAAACTGTATTTTTTTCAGGAGTCCTGGAAGAAAAGTGTGGAAGAAAAAGGTGCACAAGCAGCAGGGATGACCACAGCCTGGAGAGGATTGTCAGGAAAAGGCCATTCAAAAGTGTTGGGGACTTTCACAAGGAGTGGACTGAGGCTGGAGTCAGTGCATCAAGAGCCCCCACACACAGACGGATCCTGGACATGGGCTTCAAATGTTGTATTCTTACCTGGGCTAAAGAAAACCACACCTGGTCTGTTGCTCAGTGGTCCAAAGTCCTATTTTCTAATGAGAGAAAATGTTGCATCTCATTTGGAAACCAAGGACCCAGAGTATGGAGGAAGAATGGAGAGGCACACACTGTATGATGCTTGAAGTCCAGTGTGAAGTTTACACAGTCTGTGTTGATTTGGGGGACCATGTCATCTGCTGGTGTTGGTCCACTGTGGTTCATTAAGTCCAGGGTCAACGCAGCCATCTACCAGGAGATTTTGGAGCACTTCATGCTTCCCTCCACAGACAAGCTCTATGGGGATGCTGACTTCATTTTCCAGCAGGACTTGGCACCTGTCCACACTGCCAAAAGCACCAAAACCTGGTTCAATCACCGTGGGATTACTGTGCTTGATTGGCCAGCAAACTCGCCTGACCTGAACCCCATAGAGAATCTATTGCCAAGAGAAAGACGAGAGACATGAGACCGAACAATGCAGAAGAGCTGAAGACTGCTATTGAATCATCCTGGTCTTCCATAACACCTCAGCAATGCCACAGGCTGATAGCTTCCATGCCACACCGCATTCAGGCAGTAATTGCTGCAAAAGGGGCCCAAAAAAAGTACTGAGTACATATGCATGCTTATACTTTTCAGAGGTCCGATATTGTTCCATGTACAATCCTTGTTTTATTAATTGCATGTAATATTCTAATTTTCGGAGATTGTGGATTTGGGGTTTTCATGAGTTGTAAGCCATGATCATCACAATTATGACAAATCATGGCTTGAACTATCTCATATATTAGTTTCACCTTTTATGTTGCATTAGTGAAATAAATGAACTTTTACATAATATACACATTTTTCGAGTTTCACCTGTAGTAACCTACAAGCGATGTCATAAAATCACTTCATGTTTATTGGAGCCTTTAAGGCGCCAAATTATTAAAAAAATTACTGTATTCAAAACTGCCAAACTTGGCCTTATTAAATTCTTTTAAGTGCAAAGGAGGGATTTGGGGTCCTAAAGTAGTAAAGGATCACTCAACTCAGGGAGGGGTGCTTCTGTCAAATAAGATGGACCTCGGTTTAGGGAGGTCAATGAAGCGTGTGCATCAGCCTGCTGGCCCCATTAAAGGATAACTCAACTCAGGATCACTCAGCCCCTCCCGGGGGCGGCAGGCTGATGCACACGCTTCATTGACCTCCCTAAACCGAGGTCCATCTTATTCGACAGAAGCACCCCTCCCTGAGTTGAGTGATCCTTTGCCGGGGCCGGCAGGCTGATGCACGTGCTTCATTGACCTCCCTAAATCGAGGTCCATCTTATTCGGTAAGAGTTAGTAATTTTACATCCTTTTGGCTGAGAATAAGATCCAAGCTTCTTCCAGATATTACACTGAGTATTGCAGCGATCGGTGAACTGATTCCTGGAAGTGTCCTGCTGTTAACCTTTTCTCTATATTTATACACATTTTTTTAGGACTTTATTTCACCATATATTGTTTTTACTACCTTCATTATGGGTAGTTAACACTTTGGTTTATTCAACTACACTGTGTTTTTTTACAATATACTTTTTTTGTATGCATTGATATAAATTTTCTGTGTGTGCATTGTTACACTGAAACTTTTTTCACTATAGTGAGTATATATATTTTTTATGCGTGTGCACTAACCTTTTTTTCACCCTTGCACGTCAATATTTGGGTTGCACGCTTATTTCGGTTTGTACAGTGTAAATATAACTTTTTTAAATGACAAAAGTATGCATGATACTTTATCCTGCCATTATATTTTATGTTTACAACTGTCTTTCTAATTTATAGACGTATCTTTCATCATGGTCACAATCACATACCCCTGAAGAAGAGAAATATCTGTCTTAAACTCAAAACGTTGTTTTTTTTCCTGTTTGTATGACACATACAACGGAGCTATGATTGTACCTTATGTATTGCATGTCTATTTTTGATCATTAGGGGGCAGATCCTCAAAGATCTGCACCGGCGCAGCGTATCTGAGATACGCTACGCGGCCGTAACTTACCTGGCTTTGGTTTGAATCCAGAAAGAATTAGCTCCGTAACTTACGGCGGCGTAGTGTATTTCTCATGGCGTAAGCGCGCGGAATTCAAATGCGGTGAGGAGGGGGCATGTTTCATTTAAATGAAGCGCGTCCCTGCGCCGAACGAACTGCACATGCCCCGTCTGTCAAAACTCCCAGGGTGCATTGCTCCAAATGACGTCGCAAGGATGTCATTGTTTTCGTTGTGAACGTAAATGACGTCCAGCCCCAGTCACGGAGGACTTACGCAAACAACGTAAAATTTCCAAATTTCTACGCGGGAACGACGACCATACTTAACATTGAGTACGCCACCAGATAGCAGCTTTAACTATACGCCGGAAAAAGCCGAACGGAAACAACGTAAAAAAATGCGACGGCCGCTCGTACGTTCGTGGATCGTCGGAAAAAGCTAATTTGCATACTAGACGAGGATTACGACGTAAACGCCACCCAGCGGCCGCCGGAAAATTGCATCTTAGATCCGACGGCGTACTAAGGCGTACGCCTGTCGGATCTAACACAGATGCCATCGTATCTTGTTTGGTGGATACCAAAACAAAGATACGACGCGCAAAATTTGAAATTACACGGCGTATCAACAGATACGCCGGCGTCATTTCTTTGAGGATCTGCCCCATCTTGTGCATCCTGTATATCCACTTGTTTATTTGGATTTTCACTTGTTCATATGTAGATTGTGTTCATCTACTATCACATTTAAATAAATATCCTATACTTGTAACCTATGCCTTTACTTATAGAGCAGTTTACCTTTCAAAATCCCACTAGAGAAATAATTCTTCCAGTGTACACAATGTTCAATACACAAATACAAAGAACTTTAAATTACCAGTAAATAAACTAAACTAAATTGAATATATAAAAACACACAACCTCAAAATAAAGTAAAACATGCTAGATTTTCTAAGCAGGTTTAGCCTAAGTAGCTCAATGAGTGAAATTTAGAGTTTGCATGCTTGCAAAATGTTGCTGATGGCAAAAATGGTAATTTGAGGGTAAATTGAAGCATTGTCCTTATCACTGCTCCAGTCCCATGGTTCTTCTCTGCCAAAGAATGCTGCCATCCATGCCATAGTCTCTGATCTGGACATGTGCAACAATTGGGAAAGATAAAGATAAATAGATCCTACCACATACAGGTGCATCTCATAAAATTAGAATATGAGTAAGAAGTAAATTTATTTCAGTAATTCGATTCAAAACGTTAAATTCATACTGTATATTTTATATAGATGCGTTACACACAGAGTGATATATTTCAAGCATTTCTTTTATTTAATTTTGATGATTATGACAACTAGTAAAAACCCCAAATTCAGTGACTCAGTAGAACATTACATAAGACCAATAAAAAAAAGTTACTGAAAAGTATGTCCATGTACAGTATAGTATGCACTCAATACTTGACCTGGGCTCCTTTTGCATGAATTACTGCATCAATGCAGCATGGCATGGAGATGATCAGCCTGTAGCACTGCTGAGGTGTTATAGAAGCCCAGGTTGCTTTGATAGTGGCCTTCAGCTCATCTGCATTGTTGGGTCTGGTGTCTCTCATATTCTTCTTGACAATACCCCACAGATACTCTGTGGGGTTTAGGTCAGATTAATTTTCTGGCCAATCAAGCACAGTGATACCATGATCATTAAACCAGGTATTGGTATTTTTGGCAATGTGGGCTCTTGCTGGAAAATCAGCATCTCCATAAAGCTGGTCAGCAGAGGAATGCATGAAGTGCTTTAGAATTTCCTGGTAGAGGGCTGTACTGACTTCGGACTTGATAAAACACATTGGACCAACACCAGCAGATGACATGGCTCCCAAAATCATCACTGACTGTCTTTCTGAAGCTCTCTACAAGTGGTCCCTGGTTTTTGGACAACTCTTTTGATAATTCTTTTCACTCCTCTGTCAGAAATCTTGGGAGGAGCACCTGGTTGTGGCTGGTTTATGGTGAAATTATGAAATACTTACCTTAGAACGAGGTCTCTGTATCGCATCCTGGTCCATGCAGAGGAAGCTGACATTTTACCCTCTGTGTTTCTTCCGGGTTTGTGGCTCCAGCGCTGTGAGTGGCGGGAGCTGCGATGACGTCTCTAATGCGCATGCATGCAGGAGTCTTCTTCCCGGCAAGGTTCAACAGCATCTGCCAGACATTCACAGACCATCGCTGCTGACATCAGCGGCTGCATGCAAAGTTAATATCTCCTAAACCGTGCAGGCTTACTTGTAGGTAAAAATTTTAAATAAGGGTATACAACCGCTTTAAGAGATGGAAGCACACACCTTTGCAATTTACATCTACTCAGGGTTGCGATTGATTCTGGGGGTGTCCCTTGTTTGTGTCATTTCCGGAAACTACGACGCACTGGGGCATTCCCCTTCTTCCCCTTTTCCTTAGATGTTAGGGGAGGTGGGCAGGCGCTCACTGCTTGTCGACGCAGCGTCCACATGTTGTACCCTTGACGTCAATGTTGACACCGCGGGCAGAAGTTTATCCATCTGCATGTGCCATTAGTGAGGAGTGTGGTGCCAAGTGCTGGGCGTCAATGGCC
Source organism: Rana temporaria (assembly GCF_905171775.1). Taxonomy (NCBI): domain Eukaryota; kingdom Metazoa; phylum Chordata; class Amphibia; order Anura; family Ranidae; genus Rana; species Rana temporaria. The sequence goes on from NC_053491.1 coordinate 322,906,130, forward strand.
GCTGGAACACTGCCCCTGCCTTCCCATCAACATGCAGCGTGATGTTGGTGGGGTCTTGTGGCGATGTGGCGGGTATATATTCTACAACCTTATGGAGCACATACCTTGTTTGCTCCTTGCACCTTGAGGAAACTATTCACATCTCTGGACTATGCTTTTCACTTCCTACTAAGGGTAATATTTGGCTTTCCTTTCATCCAAATGCGCCTCCAGCTACCAATACTACCCATGTTGCTGAATACGTTTGTTTACTTATAGGTAAGTGTGTTGGTATTAAGATGTGGTTCCCCCTCTTCCTGTTATTTTATTTACTATACTATTTGGCATTTATATTTCATTACGTTTCGGAACAGCTCTTTGGTTCCTTCTTCAGCCAGTGACGGTCACTGGCTGAAGAAGGAACCAATGAGCTGTTCAGAAACGCGTCCCGCCTCTATGACACACTTCCTGTCCTCTTCCTGTTTGTGTTCCATGCTGGTTTTTGTCTCGCTTCCTCTGACATCATCCTCAGGCTCCAGCACCATTGTGTTCCCTAAACACTCACAGCACAAGTTGGCTGTTATCTTGTGGACTTACCTGGAAGCTTTATCATCAGACTGGGACTGCCCTGCCACTGGAACATCTTCTGGACACACTTACCTGCTACATGCCTGCTTCATCCACCATCTTGGAAGTGTTTTAACCCCTTTAGGGGATATTAAAAGTTTTACATTTCTGCACTTAGAGGCGCCTTGTTTGTTTTGCAGCTATCATGTGTCTATTATGAGACCACCTTGAAGAATTTTTAATCAATTTTACAATATCATGTGAACAATCAATCATGTCTATATGCAAGTTTGGGTTGTACTTAATAAATGTTTGCTATATATCATGAACTATGTAGGAACATAGCTGCATGTGTGTGTGTATATATACATATGTATTATTTTTATGTTATTTATTAAATGTAATTTACTGTCCCATATGCATCCATATGTACCATTAAATATGTTAGTATATATCAATTGACTCATTGATTCTGGCGGTGTGTTTCACATAAAGTTCATTGATCCTCTATTCCCCTTTTTCCCCCCTTTTTTTCCCCAATATGATTCAGGGATCGAGACCTACAAACTCGTGGTAGTCGTTGTCCCATAAAAAAGTCCCAACACTTCCTTCTATGAACGTATAAAACAGAAGAGTTGAGTGTGTACAACAAAAGATAGCCCTTTAATTTAACTCTTGCTTTTCCTATCTGTGCCAGAAAAATAATACCTGGAATCTGATAGCTACTAACAAAAAAATCTATCTTTACTAAAGTCTGGATAATCTATTTTCACTTTTCATTAATAATAGTTCATACATTTCATGTGCAGTGAAAATATTAAAACTCAATCAGAAAATACATTAAATAAGATCATTTGAAAGAAATATCACATTACTAGATCATTTTGCATGTTTCTAATCAACATGCATTAATAATTCAACTTCTAACACCAACACAACAGGTCATTTCTCTCAAAAGTAAATGAGGACCTGGTGACCCCTGACCTCTGGTCTCCAATCATTCATTCTACAGCCTCACCACAAAATTAGTTTACTGCCAGGCGCCTGATCCCTCCTTACGTTTCAGCAAACAGACTCATTAGACATGATGAGAAAAACGCAACCCCACATGCAAATCGGCAACTCATTTCTGAATAAACAGAATTTGTGACCATCAGACAATTAGCAATTAATTTTTAATTGCATGTGACTTCACCTACACAATTATCAGAGTCAATTATTCAAAATTCACCACAACTGACACAGTACATAATGTTATTATTTCAGTCATCTTGCAGATATTGTTGGAACGAGCTAGAATTTTCTGTGCAAATTTGCATTGCACTTCCAGTGTTATTATCGGACAGAGCATATAATCAGAATAGCTGTTTTATAAACACATTAATAGCTCCTTGAATTTTGCCTCTGTCAACATTGACACTAATCATTTTGACTAATTAGTGTCATTATTCAGAAACAAATGTACATACTGTATTAGTATAGCCCTTTTTAAATCATTTATTTATTGTTTGGACATGTTGTTAGAAGCTGGAAACCTTGTTTTCCCCTTATAGTGGCATATTTATAGCTACAGTACACATCCTTTGAGCACATGTATTTGTGTAGCCACCCTGTCCTAAACAGGGGTGACTTTCTAAATTTAGTCATGCTGGGTGGTAGTCAGCCCAAGCTGATTTGTAGTCTATTTGTTCATTCGATTTTCCCCAAAACTCTGTGAAACAGGTAATACATTGCTCAAGGAAAGCAACTCCCCCGCTGCTCAGTTGTCTCTGCATATGAAGTAAGTGCCAGCCCTGCATGCATCAGAAACACGTGGAAGAGAAAAGTCTGGATGGCCGCATTCTGATGCAATCACCTTTATTGGTTATGTGCATTAAAATTTACAAACCATACAGCAGATGGTGGTGAACAAACAGTAACAGCTAACGTGTTTCACGCCTCAACTGCTGTTTAATCATAGCTGGAGTGATAGACACACACATATATGCAAACATATGTAAAGAGCTAGATAACAATTAACCAGTAAATTGAGAACACCCATGTGTGGCCAATAAAGCATATGCAGGTGATCAATCATCCCAATAGGATCCCGGATCACCTGTTTGGCGATAAATGATTAAACATTTCTAGGCAGAAATGATCTGCACAATTTAAGAACATATCAAATATTAAAATATATTCATTTATATCTTGACGATCTTGTAGTGATCTATTTCAAATATATGCACATATGCATGCCAAAGGATTATTACGTGTGTATCAGTCATACACATCAATGTATACAATTATAACATTTTTGTAATGAGCTCATGCACCCAATAAACTAAAAATGAAAACAAAAATTGAAAAAGATAAACAGTACATATGTATGCACATAGATAAGCATCAAGCCTCGTACACACGACCGAGGAACTCGACGGGCGAAACACATCGTTTTCCTCGTCGAGTTCCTTGTTAGGCTGTCGAGAAACTCGACAAGCCAATTTTCTCCATTCCCGTCAAAGAAATAGAGAACATGTTCTCTTTTTTGCTCGTCGAGTTTCTCGACAGTTTCCTCGACGAAAATGTACACACGACCGGTTTCCTCGGCAAAAAAATATCTCCCAGCAAGTTTCTTGCTGGTTTTTGCAGAGAAACTCAGTCGTTTGTACGAGGCCTGATAAGCATGATCCAAGCCTGTCAGGTTCCGGGTGTGAGGCCGAGTTGCTGTGAGGGCACCCCTTGTGGCTGAGTGCAGCGCACCCCTGAGAGTGGTACAGGGGGTGCAGTGTCCAGTGAAGCATGGTTTGCTGGTTACTGCCATTTGATGAGCTGATCACCAGGGAGTAGCTGGAACAAGCTGGATGTGCTGTAAGGCAGATGTGTTTGGGTGGTGCCAGAGGTATGAGGCAGTGGAGCGAATCAGGAACAGAATCAGGAGTCAGGCCAGGGGTCATACTCATAAAGATGTTACCAGTCTACACACACAGGGAGTTGAGAAAGTAGTGCTTCTAAAAAGAGGTGGTGATGAATTTAGGATACTTTGTAAAGAGGTTTTCTGGATATTTAATTTGAACACTAGGAAGCCTGCAAATTTGAGTGGGATATTTCCCAATTTTATGAGTGTATACATATCTTTCAATTGTCCATTGTTTTATTCACACACACTCCCTATACTGTAAGTGTATACAAAGATTACATGATATGCTCGTCATCTAGAGCTGTAGGCCCCATACACACGGGAGGATTTATCCGCGGATACGGTCCAGCGGACCGTTTCCGTGGATAAATCCTCTCGAGGATTTCAGCAGATTTTAATGCGATGGAGTGTACTCACCATCGCATTGAAATCCGCGCCGAAATCCCCTGGCGATGACGTGTCGCGCCGTTGCCGCGATTATGACGCGGCGACGTGCGCGACGCTGTCATATAAGGAATTCCACGCATGCGTCGAATCATTACGACGCATGCGGGGGATCCCTTCGGACAGATGGATCCGGTGAGTCTATACAGACCAGCGGATCCATCCGTTGGGATGGATTCCAGCAGATGGATTTGCTTGGCATGTCAGCAAATATTTGATCTGCTGGAATCCATCCCAGGGGATAAATATCCGCAGAAACAGATCCGCTGGAGTGTACACACCATAGGATCTATCCGCTGAAACCCATTTGCTGGGATTTTTCAGCGGATGGATTCTATGGTGTGTACGGGGCCGTAGAGTTCGATATATATCTTTCTTGTCTCTCCCTCTTTGTTTGATGATTTTTTTAAAGGAATTTTATCAGTTTTCTTTTAATGACATATTGATTATGGTCGGACTCATGCCTATCTATGTGCATACATACTATACGTACTGTTTAGCTTTAGCTTTTTCATTTTTTGTTTTCATTTTTAGTTTAATGGGTGTGCATGGGTGCATGAGCTTGTTACCATAATATTATAAATTTGTAGCATTAGAATATGTGCATACATTGTAGACATGTATACATGTATTTGAAATATACTGTAGGTCACTGCAAGATCGTCAAGATATAAATGATTATATTTTAATATTTAATTGGTTTGAAATTGTGAAGATCATTTCTGCCTAGTAAGGTTTTATCATTTATTACCAAACAGGGAATTGGGGTTCCTATTGGTATATTTGATCACCTGTCTATGCTTTATTGGCCACACATGGGTGTTCTCAATTTTCCGGTTAATTGTTATCAAGCTCTTTACATATATATATATACCTATGTGTGTGTCTATTACTTCAGCTATGATTAAGCACCAGTTGAGGTGTGAAACGCGTTAGTATAGTATTATGTTCCTTCACCACCATCTGCTGTATGGTTTGTCATTTTTACCAAATGGAACCAATAAAAGGTGATTGTATCAGAGTGCGGCCATCCAGACTTTTCTCTTCCTCAGTGTATATGTGGTTTCTCTCTCCTGGTAATAGGTGTCACTGGTACCTCTGGCAATAGAGTGAGGTGTCACAGTAATACTGAGGTATGAATATTTAAATATTTAAGAATATTCAAGCACTGTGCTGTTTAATCTGCTTTAAGGGACCAGGAAATCGATTTATTTTTTTGGGGTTAACAAACGCTTTCATTTGTGAATTGAAGAATCTGGCATTTTGTTATAAGGCTTCTATGTTTACTTCACAATGCATACTTCTATTTCACTTAATAGCTGACTGCCCATTGATTAACAACAAGATTATTCATTCTACTCACAGCATGCCTTTGGAACATCATGTCGTTTATCTACTTTTGAATTAATGAGTTATTTCCTTTTCAAACAATGGTGATTCATTTTATTTTTAATTTCAGTCATGTTATTATATTTATACGATTAGTTATGACTGTTTAAAATCAATTTGGGCCATATCTGAAACCCAAAAACAAAAATGTAATACAGTATATTGCACATTACCAGTCCAGTACGTATAGAGGCAGCCAGGGTTTACACCCAAGCTGGACAACAAACATGTCTGTCTTTGTTCATCTCTATTGCATGGGAGCAGTAAATTACACAAGAAAGATAACATTGTATTTGCTTACCGTTTGTGACTACTCTTTTTTGTCTTCTTAAAGTGATTGTAAATGCATTTTTTAAAATAACAAACAGGTCTATACTTACCTGCTTTGTGCAATGGAATTGCACAGAGAGGCCCTAAACCTCCTCTTCTCGTGTCCCCTACTGGCGCTTTGGCTCCTCCTCTCCAGGGAGTGCCTCCATAGTAAGCCACTTTCTAAGAGGGCACTCATGTGGGTTTGCTTCCAAACCTTGCTGTCTGCGTCTGTAGAAACAGACTGGTCCCTGTCCCCCCTCCCTCGTCACTGGCTTTGATCGACTGTGTCTAATCACACAGTATGCCGTTAAGAGGTCTTGCAGCTTACACATGCATTTGCAAATGCGTGATAACTAAACTCCTGTTTTTAATGCAGACTGGTTGGTGAGTTGAGCTATGGAATGTTCTGCTTTTGTCTTTTATGCATTTTACCCATCCATGTGCTCATTGCTGTGAAGGCCAGTTATAAGTGGGGACAGGGGCCATTTGTTTTTTACTGGTGAAAATATGGTCCGGGGACACACTGGGCACCTTTGCTGTCACTGTGCTACTTGCTGGGTGTCCAGTGTGCTCCTGTTTCTTTTAGGGGATTGGGGTGCCTCCAGGCCCACCTGCCCCTCATCTATTTATTTAATGCATGTGCTCCCACTGTGTAGACGCTCATAAATTCAGTAGTGTTTAGGACTGCAAGCATACACAGGGTGCCGTGAAGAGGCCTTGCAGCTTATGCATGTATTTGAAAATGTGTGCTAACTAAACCCATGTTTTTAATGCAGACTGTTGCACAGGTTAATTTGGTTGGTCAGCAGACTGGTTGGTGAGCTGAGCTTTGGAATGTTCTGTTTTTGTCTTGTATGTGTCCAATCACAGCTGATCACAGCGATAACCAGGAAGTGCTGGTAATCAGTTTTCCTCAGTTCGCGCTGACAAGGCACAGGCAGAGGAGAGCCGATCGGCTGCTCTCCTGACAGGGGGGGATATGTGCTGTTATTCAAAGCATTGATCATCAATGCAGACTCATAAGCAATGCCCAAATAAAATGAAAAAAACGCAGCACTAATGAAATGATAGTGCACACACCACTATACAAAGTAAGGGGGATATGTGTCCGGTAAGTGATGTAGATATGTGCAAACAAATAGTACAAGTAAATATATATAAATAATGATTAAAAAAAATTGCATCAAAAAAATAACATCACATTAAGGTGCATAAGTGCATAAACATGCATAATAAATAATAGTGGTAAACAGTCCAATCCTTAAAAATGATACACAAGTCCATATAAAAGTATTCTAAGGTGCTTCAGTGTGGATAAAAAAATGAATGAAAAATTCCACAGTGCTTTAGTGCATTTAATCAGAAGCAGCAATCCAAGCGTGATGTATAATGCAGTTCATTCAACAACACACGGCCCAGTGAGTGATCCAAAAGTCATGCCAAGGTGTAGTCACACAGATGCTCCCCTATGGTAATGGACGCTCACCTTAGAGCGTGCGACCTTGCAACTAAGCTTGGTCTGTGCACGCTTGTGAACCACACCTGGGTTCTAATGGATAATCCTGGGTTCCTGGTTCCTTGGCAGGCAGCTCCAGATCATAGAATATATAAGAAAAAAAAACAGGATGTTGCAAGTAACATTTTAAAAATATTTATTTAAATAAAAAGAGAGATCCCTTGCCGGGGTACTCATATACTGCAGGTGCGACAGTGCACCACTCTAGAACATGCTTGTAGCAAGATGTACAGATTGGGATATGGCAAACAATCCTCACAGCCTCACACAGACTCTCCTGCTGTTCTGTCCCCTGCCCCACACGTGACGATACAGGGGGTGTCGTATCTTCATCAGCAATGCCCACCAGTGCCGCCCATCGGTACCCCATCAGTAATGCTCAAATTGTATGCCAATCAGTGCACACCTGTACCCACATTGTATACCAATCAGTGCCCATACATGATGCCAATCAATGCCCATTAGTAATGCCAGTCAGTGCCCATCAGTAATGCCTGTCAGTGCCTCCTCATCAGTGCTGTCTATCAGTGCAATCTATCAGTGCTGCCCATCAGTGCAGCATATCAGTGCCCATCAGTGCTGCATATCAGTGCCACCTACCATTGCCACATATCAGTGCCACCTATCATTGCCACATATCAGTGCATATCAGTGAAAACTATCAGTGCTGCATATCAGTTCCCATCAGTGCTGCATATTAATGCCTCTTCATCAGTGCCACCTCACCTGTGCTGCCTCATCAGTGCTGCCTCATCAGTGCCTGTCAGTGCTGCATATAATTGCCTCCTTATCAGTGCCCATCAGTGTCACCTTACCTGTGCTGCCTCATCAGTGCCTGTCAGTGCTGCCTCATCAGTGCCTATCAGTGAAGGAGACTTTATAACAAACAAAGAAAAAAAATATTATGAGCAGACATGTTTAGATCAGCCATGTTAAAGCAGGTGTAACTTTGCAACGGGAAAAACCGACTAGCGATGACGTACGAGATTGCGACGAACGCGCGGATCTTCGTGGATCGCCGTAACTAGTCATTTGCATATTCTACGCCGACCACAATGGAATCGCATCCTAAGATCCGACGGTGTAAGTCAATTACACCTGTCGGATCTTAGGGCTATCTATGCGTAACTGATTCTATGAATCAGCCGCATAGTTAGGATGGGCGGATCACAGAGATACGACGGCGTATCAGGAGATACGCCGTCGTATCTCTTCTGTGAATCTGGCCCTATGTATCCAATGTGATAGGAGAAGGGAATTCACACAACCATTCCCAAGTACCTAGGACCCAAAGTTACTTTGCAGTTTTCTTGGCTGTAAAGATGTAAGAATCCCTTGAAATTTGGCCAGCTGATCACTGCTAAAGAGAAGGATCGAAGGTCCCACTGGTTAATCCTATTTTTTGGGTTTTCTTTTAGCATGTTCCATTTTTAAGGCAGTAGGGTGAGCATTAGGAAAGAGTTCATTACATTTTAGCTCCACTTTGAATTCCACAACAAATTCAGTCTACGCAATTGTAACAGAAGCACTGAATGTCTTCAAAGAAAATTCTTATATCAGGTAAACCTTTTCACCAGCCAAAGCATGGGTATGGGAATCCAGAACATAGAAGAAGCTCCCTAGTTTCCATCCCTTGTAAGTAATTCCTGATAAAGTGTGCATTGTGCAAACCTCAATCTATGCAATGACAGTATTTTTTCCCACATTGAACACAAATCAGCTGTGGCTGAGATGAATAATTGGGATGCTCCATCATATGTTGATGACAGTAATTCTGTTATTGTCATATGATTTCCATAGAATGATAGCACATAAACTTTGCCACTAGCAAGAGCATAGGACTCATGGGAAACCAGGACATAGAGAGACCTTTTATTTCCACCACCTTCAATTTCTTGTTAGAAATGCCTAAGAAACTATGCTTTGTTGCAAGCCTCCACCTGCATGTTAACAGTAGATTTCACACAAATTAGCTGTGACTGAGACCAATAATTGGAACGTTCCATCATACATTTGGTGACAGTAATTCCTTTATTGGCATGTGATTTTTACTGAACTATTTTAAAAATAACATTTAACATCTTACTTACAGCTGTACAGTAGGTGTTGATAATGTCAACTTAATTCTAAATATATGTATTCATTTGTGAGTTTGGAGTTTCACACATTTAACTCATTTTCGTCTTGTGCTATGTAGCTAGTGTTTGGAAACCTGTAATATCTTCAGATTTTATTTTAAAACAGGCATTAGGCTTTTATTTTTTCTCAAATTCACATGCAGCCATTCTAGCCACAACCAATTACTCTCTCTGTGAAAGTGAAGTCACCTTCTGTACATTCACTTACTTTATTCTGATCAATGTGCAGTTTTACCCTTCCTGTCCTTCCTATTAGCTTGTTGGTCCTATAACACTCTTTAGCCAATATTGAGGAAAGGAGAGCAGACAGGGATGGGCTACTATGCACCCAGACACCCAGAAAGGCAAATCCACTTTGCACTACAAGTGCTACTACAAGTGAAAAGTGCACTTGGAAGTGCAGTCGCTGTAGATCCGAGGGGGACATGCAAGGAGAATAAAAAACAGCATTTTAGCTTCCTCATGATTGGATAATAAAATCAGCAGTCCTTCCCCTCATTTAAGATATACCACTCAGATTTACAGCGACTGCACTTCCAAGTTCACTTTCAGTGGAATTTCAAGTGTACTTTGCACTTGTGGTTTGCACTTGTAGTGCAAAGCGGATTTGCCTTTCGTAAATAACCCCCTTTATCTGTAGTCCAGCAGTGCAATCAAAGGGAATGGCAATCTGATATAAAATGTAAGAAAATTATAAGTATGTGTGCAGCACTATTGACCACAAAATGTTTATACATTTCAATATTAGATGGTGAAATATGCATTACTGCACCTATTGTGCAATCTTATGTGCAAAAAGTTTGTACATTATGATTGATGCACTTTCAAAACTGTTTCTTGTCAAACAGTCTGGGATTGGTTTAGAATTTGTAAAATGATGTGTAGATCATGTGACTTATTTACAAGCTATTAGCAACTCTCTCTGTCACATCTGTATTAAAATTTGTCTCCACTGAACTCAATTGGCTGAATATTAACCTGACTGATATTTAGGAGCAGAACAAAGCAATTTTTGGATCCCTTATGTATTTAGACTGTGTCCCAGGATAACAGCAAAAAGTACATCTGACGAAGGAGCCGCACATGCTCCGAAATGCGTTACCACCCCTTCTCCCCACTGACACCATCAGCCTTGTGTGTCCCACAGTGAACCCAGAATACAGGCTACCCTGCTGCCTCTTTTCTCCAACACGTATGAGAACTCTTTATAGCTGCTGGGTGGCTCTACACTGCTCTCTAGCACCATGCTGAGGATGGACACATGCCACAGATGAGGACTCCTAATTTTATCATGTCTTTTAACACTCAACAATCTTGTAAGTGCTTTTATTAAAATACAAATACAACCTATTATACATATCAATCTACTAATCAAATACACAAGTACATTTGTTTTCTTCCGGGGACTAAGGTCATATACTCTAAATACATCAAAAACAAATCAACTATCTCCTTTTAGACCCCCCTATTACATCATACCAAAGGTCACCTCCCACCCCAAATCAAAATACATCTTAGACTCCATCCTGGGGGGTTCTCCCTATGTATTCCTAAAGTGTCAATCTCTCTCTTACCTCTCAATATATAACAAAATCAAACAAAACAAAACACACACCAAACAAAACAAAACCAAAAGGGGGAAGTAAAAAGAAAGAAATATAAGCAGGGGTGGGGAAGGGACGGAACCTGTCTTTCACCTTCTCCTCCCCTCCCCCTGCCCCCCCTTCCCGATTAACCTCTCCACCTATCGGGACTCTAATAACAATCTCTTTATTTTTTAATCATTAAGATTCACGTATATAAGGGTTCTTCCCTCTTCTGTGTTAATTAAAGGTTTCCATAAGGACCATGTTTTCAGATATATCCCTCGTTTTTGCTGGGAGGTCCAAACCAAATCCTCCATAAGATTTAACTGGTCTACTCTTTTAAGCCACATTCCTACCAATGGTGGTTGTGTCTGCTTCCAAGTAAGTGAAATACATGATTTAGCTGCGTTCCACAGATGGAATAAAATGGATTGCTTATATGATTTAACTGGGATTTTAGTATCCTGCAGTAGGAAAAAGGACGGGTCTTCCATAATCTCCTGGTCACTAGTGTTGAGCGGAATACGCCATATTCGATTTTGCGATATATCATGAATATATAGACGAATATTCGTGAAATATTCGCTAAAATCGAATATTCGTGATATTTTATAAATAAAAATAAAAAAATGTGCGAAATTTCGCTAATGCGAATGCGAAATTAATTGCAAAATTTTGACAACTGTGGTAGGAGAACTCTGATTGGCTCTGATGCAAAAGAAGGGCGGAGAAAGTATTCGCGAATATTCGGAAATTGAATATTGGTGATATTTTATCGAAATTTCGCTAATGCGAATGCGAAATTGATTGCGAGATTTTGACAACTGTGGTAGGAGAACTCTGATTGGCTCTGATGCAAAAGAAGGGCGGAGAAAGTATTCGCGAATATTCGGAAATCGAATATTCGCGATTGCGAATATTCGGCAACATAAAAGGATCGCCTCAGCTTAGCTACTCGGCCCAGGGTCTCTAATCATACCAGCAATGCTTTTAGACGTCGATAGGATGTGATCTGTTTTAAAAATAAATTTGAAAAAATACGAATATTCGGAATAGCGAATTTTGGCCGCAAAATTCGAGTTATTCGCGAATATTCGAATATGCCATATTCGTAACGAATATTCGAAATGCGAATATTCGTGAGCAACACTACTGGTCACTAAATTTTTGAGCAGTTCGCCAAGACCAAAAAATATGTACTAAAGTCCCCTCCTTCCCCCCACAGCACCAGCAATTAGCTGATACCTCCGGGTAGCATCTGTTTAAGAATACTGGGGTGCGGTACCACCGGGACAAGATCTTAAAATTTGTCTCCTGCATCCTTATGCTGATTAAGGACTTAAACGTATTGTGTATTATATTGGTACATTGCTCTTCCAAAAAAGTTTGATCTAAAGCCCCCTCCCACCCCCTAAACAAGGGCAACCGAAAGTCCTCAGAGGGTGCGACCAGTAATGCGTACGCTTTAGAGAGGGTTTGGTGAAATACTTCGCTTCCATTACAGTATCCCTCAAAAGTTGTTAGAGTGCGCTCATAACCGCTTAATGGGGTTAAAGTGTTTAGAAAGTGTCTCGGCTGTACTGTAAAGCAAGAATAGGTAGTAAAGCTGACACATTAGTTTAAACAATATTAGTAAATTTTTCTGAGATGAGAATTGTAACGGTAGGGCCCGTGGAACCCAGAAGGTCTTACAAAGTATGAGCCAGAAAATAATGGACAGTCAGAATATATCTTGGATTGCTTTAACATGGGTCTGTAATTCACAATATATTCCAGGATATCTTGAACTATTACTGGTTGTTGATTCTGAACTCAACAGGTTAATTGAAAGCTGTTAATTGAAAGATTGAAAGATGTCATCACCTCCAGCTACCTGGCTGTTGTGTACTATAAAGCTTGATGTGGTAATTAAGTCTGCTACTGTGATGTAAATAATCTAGGGTGGCTTGTGCTAATTGACCCTGTATTGTGTGAAGGTCTATTGATGTTAATGTGTATTGTGAGTTAACAGACAGCCTAAAGGTCAGGTGTATGAATTATCGACTGTAGTTAATTAGCTCATGTAAATTATATCAGAGCTGGAACCAGAATGTCTGACTAAAAGATGTGTATTAAGGGGGCTCGTTAGGAACCATTATATGATGTTGTGGGTGGAGTTGGGTCATTGTTCATTTGATTACTGCAGTATTCTTTTTGTGTATATAAGAGCCCGCTGTCTCAGTAAAGATTGTCAGACCTGCTTGAACTTCATAGAGAGCTGTGTGTGTCTCGTTAATGGGGAAATTTGTATGGGTCGTGTTCGCCGGATTGTGGAGTGTTGATAGCTGTCTTGGGTTCGGGAATGGAATATCTTAAACGGCGTTAACCCCTGTCCCATTTGGGGTTCCGTTACAAGAATTTTCTAGGGAGGAGAAATATTGCAGGGAATAAACTTTATGTATGAACTAAGTGTAAAGTAAATAATCTATTACTCTAAATTAAAATGTTGTATAAGTTGCTCTGGATTTTATGTCACTCATTTGAATAGGGATAAACAAAAAATTTCTTAAAAAGTTTAGAGGCTTTGAAAGGGATTTACTACTGTAGTAGAGTATAGTAACTTCTAAAATGTAATACTTAAATTAGCTTTTTGACTGCAGTGGAATTGTATCGTTTTCAAAGCATCAAACAAGCGCATTACATCATTTTAATATACAGTCATGGCCAAAATTTTTGGCACCCCATAAATGTTTCCAGAAAATCAAGTATTTCTCACAGAAAAGTATTGCAGTAACACATGTTTTGCTATATGCATGTTTATTCCAATTGTGTGTATTGGAACAACACAAACAAGGAGGAAAAAAGCAAATTGGACATAATGGCCGGGATTCACAAAGACTTACGCTGGCGTATCTAATGATACACCGTGTAAGTCCACGAATGTGCTGTATCTATGCGCTTAAATCTGTAAAGGAAATACACCTGAATTTCGGCTCCATCCGACCGACGTAAGTCTCCTACGCCATTGTATCTTGTGCGCATATTTACGCTGGCCGCTAGGGGTGCTTCCATTGATTTACGCGTCGAATATGTAAATGACCTAGATACGCTGATTCACGAACGTACTTGCGCCCGTCGCAGTAAGCTACGCCGTTTATGTAAGGGGTACGTCCGGCGTAAAGATAAACCACCAAATAGCAGGTGTAAGTCATGTTAGGGTATGGACGTCAGAACAGCCATTGGATTTTACGTTGTTTGCATAAGTCGTACGTGAATGGGACTGGGCGTAGGTCGAAGGCATTGAGCCGTCATATCTTATGGAGTATATGCAACGTGATTCTGAGAATGCGTGCGCATGCGCCGTTCGTTCAACCCTTCATTTACATGGGGTCACGCTTCATTTTAATACATCACGCCCACTACCTGCCTACTTTGAATTAGGTCACATTGGCTTTAAAAAAAAAAAAAATTATATATTTTTTTTAAAACTGCTTTGCAGTGCCTGCAGCTGCCGCTGCCGAGTCTCTCACTCTCTCTCTGTCATCACCAGGGCCGATCTGGCGCAGCCCAGTAGGCTGCCTGTCCTGAGGCTGCTTTGAGCTGTGGCTGACTGCAGCGCTCCCCCTCTCTCCTGCGTGTATGACACCGGGCATCTCTCGCTGTGTGTGAGAGCTGGGTCTGTGTTCGGCTGTGCTGCCTGTGCTAGACCTGCTCATGTGATAGTAGATGGAGATGGAACACTGATTGAATCAGTGTTTTGTCTATCACACAAGCCCGTCTAGGGGGGACCTTGCTAGAGCACACTGCCCTGCCAAACACAGACCTACAGCTCCTGTTTGTTCCATGACACACGTCGGGAGAGGAGATACCTGCTGTGTGTGATCGAGGCAATGCCATGGTGAGTGCCATGCACAGTGAGGCTTCATTCATATACAAAAGTGGGGCTGCATTAATATACAAAGTGGGGCTGCATTCATATACAAAGTGGGGCTTGTATTCATATACAAAGTGGGGCTGCATTCATATACAAAGTGGGGCTGCATTCATATACAAAGTGGGGCTGCATTAATAGACAAAAGTGGGGCTGCATTAATAGACAAAAGTGGGGCTGCATTAATAGACAGAAGTGGGACCTTGCTAGAGCACACTGCCCTGCCAAACACAGACCTACAGCTCCTGTTTGTTCCATGACACACGTCGGGAGAGGAGATACCTGCTGTGTGTGATCGAGGCAATGCCATGGTGAGTGCCATGCACAGTGAGGCTTCATTCATATACAAAAGTGGGGCTGCATTAATATACAAAGTGGGGCTGCATTCATATACAAAGTGGGGCTTGTATTCATATACAAAGTGGGGCTGCATTCATATACAAAGTGGGGCTGCATTCATATACAAAGTGGGGCTGCATTAATAGACAAAAGTGGGGCTGCATTAATAGACAAAAGTGGGGCTGCATTAATAGACAGAAGTGGGACTGCATTAATAGACAAAAGTGGGACTGCATTCATAGACAAAAGTGGGACTGCATTCATAGACAAAAGTGGGACTGCATTCATAGACAAAGTGGGACTGCATTCATAGACAAAAGTGGGGCTGCATTAATATACAAAAGTGGGGATGCATTCATATACAAAAGTGGGGCTGCATTCATATACAAAAGTGGGGCTGCATTCATATACAAAGTGGGGCTGCATTAATATACAAATTGGGGCTGCATTGATAGACAAAAGTGGGACTGCATTCATAGACAAAAGTGGGACTGCATTCATAGACAAAAGTGGGACTGCATTCATATACAAAAGTGGGGCTGCATTTATATACAAAAGTGGGGCTGAATATATATACAAAAGTGGGACTGCATTAATATACAAAAGTGGGGCTGCATTAATATACAAAAGTGGGACTGCATTTATATACAAAAGTGGGGCTGCATTCATATACAAAAATGGTGCTGCATTTATATACAAAAGTGGGACTGCATTTATATACAAAAGTGGGGCTGCATTTATATACAAAAGTGGGACTGCATTTATATACAAAAGTGGGACTGCATTTATATATACAGGGGCTGCATTTATATACAAAAGTGGGACTGCATTTATATACAAAAGTGGGACTGCATTTATATACAAAAGTGGGACTGCATTTATTTACAAAAGTGGGACTGAATTTATATACAAAAGTGGGACTGAATTTATATATACAGTGTAACTGAATTTATATACAAAAGTGGGACTGTATTTATATACAAAAGTGGGACTGAATTTATATATACAGTGTGACTGAATTTATATACAAAAGTGGGGCTGCATTTATATACAAAAGTGGGACTGAATTTATATACAAAAGTGGGACTGTATTTATATACAAAAGTGGGACTGCATTTATATACAAAAGTGTGACTGAATTTCTATACACAAGTGGGGCTGAATTTATATACACAAGTGGGACTGAATTTATATACAAAAGTGGGGCTGCATTTATATACAAAAGTGGGACTGCATTAATATACAAAAGTGGGGCTGCGTTCATATGTACAGTGAGGCTGCAATGATGGGCACTGATGAGGCTGCATTGATCTCTTGTACCATGTCTTCAGTCTCTGACCATCTCTTGTACCATGTCTCCAGTCTCTGACCATCCCTTGTACCATGACCATCCCTTGTACCACGTCTGCAGTCTCTGACGATCCCTTGTACCATGTCTGCAGTCTCTGACCATCTCTTGTACCATGTCTGCAGTCTCTGACCATCTCTTGTACCATGTCTGCAGTCTCTGACTATCCCTTGTACCATGTCTGCAGTCTCTGACCATCTCTTGTACCATGTCTGCAGTCTCTGACCCTCTCTTGTACTATGTCTGCATTTTCTTACCATCTCTTGTACCATGTCTACAGTCTCTGACCATCTCTTGTACCATGTCTACAGTCTCTGACCATCTCTTGTACCATGTCTGCAGTCTCTGACCATCTCTTGTACCACGTCTACAGTCTCTGACCATCTCCTGTATCATGTCTGCATTCTCTGACCATCTCTTGTACCACGTCTGCAGTCTCTGACCATCTATTGTACCACGTCTGCAGTCTCTGACCATCTCTTGTACCACGTCTGCAGTCTCTGACCATCTCTTGTACCATGTCTGCAGTCCCTGACAATCGTCTACAAACTATGGGATAGATTTATGGCATTTATATTTAAATATTTTTTACTAGTAATGGCGGCGATCATTGATTTTTTAGCGGTACTGCAACATTGCAGCGGACACATTGGACACCTAATTGATTTCTGTAAGCAACACCTTATTTTCTGGCAATGCCCCTCCCGAGACTAGACTCTGGATCTGCCCTTGATCTGATGTAAATGTGCAATGTATATGTAAAGTGCTCCGTAAATTGATGGTGCTATATAAGTACCTGAAATAAATAAATATGCAAATCCTCCTCAGGGAAGGTTGTGGAGAGGGGAGAATACTTTCTCTTCTTCCTCTGAGGAGGAGCTGGTGCCTACCTTGTTAGAGGATCTTCCACTTTCATGTGCCAGCTTTTGTTCTCAGAGGAGGAGGACTTGAGGAGTATAATCCTCCTTCACACCTCTGACTAACCAGACTCAGGGGCCTCTGGGTGGAACTAGGCAGAAAATAAACCAATATTCTCACACTCAACCTAAAAGCAAACATCCACTCCCCCCTTTCTCTTTATTGAACACAAGAATATTTGTACTTAAAATGTACCTTGCAAATCACCACTATTTCATGGCATCTAAAAGTGGGGTGCAGCATGCTGAAAAGTCTGCTAAATGTCCTCCCTGAAATAGCTGCTTTTGGTCATGCCATTCTGGAATACTCAAGCACTTTGACATACTTGTCGATGGTAGAAATATGTGAATTATATTAGTATAGCATCATTATGTAGATTTATTGTTTCATCAGCAGGAATTTAAAGAACGTATTAGTGTATCCTTTAAAGTTATTTATGCAAAGTGCCTTTAAAGGATTGATTAGCCTTACACCCCACACAAAATATTTAAGTCATGGGGTCTGGTATGATAGAGGTAGGTGGGTTAGATATACTGTCTTCCCTTAAGACTCAGTATATACATACCTGAATTAGGCTGTGTTGCTAATTAAACAATTAAAGTGATTGTAAAGCATTTTTTTTATTTCAAATAATAAACATGTCATACTTATCTGCAAGAGAGCA
Organism: Rana temporaria; assembly: GCF_905171775.1. Taxonomy (NCBI): domain Eukaryota; kingdom Metazoa; phylum Chordata; class Amphibia; order Anura; family Ranidae; genus Rana; species Rana temporaria. Next base: position 322,924,139 of record NC_053491.1, read on the forward strand.
GTCATGATCCCCCATTTCTGGGGTCCCTCGCTGGCGCTCCTGGCTCCTCCCATAGAAACATAGAAATGCTAGAAAAAAGACTGCATAGTCTATCGAGTCTGCCAATTTTGTTTGTTTTTAATTGTTTTTTTTTGATAACTTTTTGTCGCCCCCCCCCCCCCCCCACACACACACACACACACTCACAAACTTTCTGCTCACAAGTTTAGACTGACAGCAGCAGGAGCCAATGGCTCTGAGACAGGGGTGAAGGGAGAAGAGCTGGATCTAGATCACGCTCAGGTGAGTTTTTAGGGAAGGCAGGGGATCTATTATTAAATGTTTTTTTACCTTAACGTGTTTGTTCCCCTAAAAATTCAGATACACTTTCCTGGTGCACACTGGTGATTCGCTTGTGTGACTGGGGTGAATATCCCCTGGATCACTAAAACATCTGCAGATCCTCAGCCTTGTGTCCCGATCATACACAATGATGTCACAGGTTCCTCCTGATGTGTTTCATCACTGCACACGTGATGCTCTTGATAAAGTCCCGTGTGCAGTGACGAAACACGGAATGAAGCCTGTGACATCATCGCGTATGATTGGGAAGCAGAGAGTGAGCCGTGGGGACACTGGCCAAGGATCTGCAGATGTTTTAGTGATCCAGGGGATATTCACCCCAACCACAAGAATAGTGCATCTGTAAAATGTGAGCTTATACTGTTGCTCTTAATAAATTATAGTGTTTTTATACCATTAAATACAATGTCAGTTCTTTCCTTACCCCTGTGATACATTCCTATGAGGATTACCATATAAGGTATCAGGAGCCCTTGTACCAACAATGGAACAGCAGAGTGATGGATTGATACCAGTAACGGGATGGCTTTACTTTGTGGGTGTCCCTGGGAGGTAAGCACATAGTGTGACCGGTGGAGGGCACTTTGGTGTGCACAGCAGTATTATTATCACTAGACATTGACTATTGGATATCTAAATACTTGCACAGTGCATATACATGAGAGCACTATTTGAATGGACTGGATGAATAGTCATATCAAGCCTATTATTCCTGTCTCCTGTTATTAATTTATTTATGAACACTATGATTACTTTGATATTTTTGATACTCTTGCATGGGCTTTAAAATAGTTTATGCTGGTGTTCACAGATTGTAATTTACACACTAGTCATTATTTGGAGTATCTGTAGATGCCCAGCAAGGCAGGTTCTGGGTGACTTAGTGCTTCACAACATTTTGCATTTAGTAATCTTGTTGTGTTGTGTGTAACTGAACACACATATTTAGAGCACACTGATGAGTTAGACTACATTCTCACTGGTGATCTAGGCCAATGTGAGTTGCATCAGTAGGAATCTTCTGATTTGGGTTCCTGCCGTGAGTGGCTAGGTGCGGCCCCTGGCCCCGTTCGCTAAAATGCCAACAGCCACAGCTATTCATGGCTATCCATCTAAACACCAACAGAAAAATATAATGTATTGGAAATTCTTTAGCCTCATCTGAACCTATTTGTAGTTTTCCATCTAAATCCCAACACAAAAACATATTGTATGTGAATTTTTTTAGCCCCATCTCAACCTTATTTTTAGCCATTGCCTTCTGCTGCCCAAATAATTGCCAAACCAAAGCCCAGTCATAGGGCCAGATTCACAAAGAGATACGACAGTGTATCTCCTGATACACCATCGTATCTCTGACTTACACTGGTCCTATCTATGCGTCTGATTCATAGAATCAGGTACGCATAGATATGGCTAAGATCCGACAGTGTTACACTGTGTTACACTGTCGGATCTTATTTTCAATTTGAAAATGGCGCCGGGGGCGTTCCCGCTGATTTACGTTGAATAATATGTAAATCAGCGAGATACGCGAATTCACGAACGTACGCGGACCCGACGCAGTGTTCTTACAACGTTTCCGTAGCGGCTTTCCCGGCGTATACTTACCCCTGCTTCTATGAGGCGCAGCCAATGTTAAGTATAGCCGTCGTTCCCGCGTCGCTTTTAATTTTTTTTTACGTCGTTTGCGTACAACGATTCAGAAACCCGCGCGTCGCTAGTTACGCTCATGTCGAAACCACTGACGTCCTAGTGACGTCAGTGGGAGCAATGCACGCCGGGAAATTCCGCGGATGCCGCATGCTCATTTAAATCGGTGCGGGAACGAGCCTGATTTAAATAGTACACTCCCCCTAGCCGCGGAATTTGAATTCCGCTGGGGGATTTACGATCCGCCGCCCCAAGTTTGGAGGTAAGTGGTTTGTGAATTACCCACTTGCCTCGCAAACTTGCGAGAGCGGATCTTAAATCAGGTAGATCGAGCGGATCTAAAGATCTGCTGATCTACGTGAATCTGGCCCATAGTCTATATCCTCACTAACCCCCCACCCCCAGCCATAATATATTCAGAAATCAGCATCAGTGGAGTTCATACTTAAAAAAAAAAAAAAACATTAGGCATTCAAACAATATTTTCCAATCAAAATACCAAGACAAAACCAGAAAAAAATAGGATTGGATTCCTTTAAGTATTTCATGAAAGATTAAATATGGGGATGTTTGCTATTACAATATTCCAGGGCAAGTATAGACTTAATTAAAAGTTACATAATCTCTATTGGAAAGTCTAATTACTGTCCATTGTCACAAAAGACACTAGTAATAAGGTTTATGTTCATTGTATGCTCACAAAATTAATTAGAAATTACATTAAAATAATTACAGAAATAATAGTTTACTTACTTTCCTTAATAATAGATTTCAAAAAGCACTAGACGTCAAATGGTGATGACAAAGTAAATTAAAATTTCTACCCTAAATGATTTTTTGCATTATGATGAAAAAGCATGACCAAGACAGGGGTGGTAAGTAGAGAACAGCCCCGCTTCGGTCTGCACCGGAACTTTAAAACGTCACAAAAGTTTGGACCGAACTGCAAACCGTATTAAAATCTATGGGACACAAACTTGAAAACTCAAAAGTGCCAATTTTGAAAGGTTATATGCAAGTTATTGGTCATAAAAGGGTATGGGGGCCCGAGTAATGCCCTGGGGGACATGACATTAAAAAAAAAACACTTAACCAGAGCACTTTTTGCAATTCGGCACTGCGTCGCTTTAACTGACAATTGCGCGGTCGTGCAATGTGGCTCCCAAACAAAATTGGCGTCCTTTTTTTCCCACAAATAGAGCTTTCTTTTGGTTGTATTTGATCACCTCTGCGGTTTTTAGTTTTTGCGATATAAACAAAAACAGAGCGCCAATTTTGAAAAAAAATAATATTTTTTACTTTTTGCTATAATAAATATCCCCCAAAAATATATAAAAAAATATGTTTTCCTCAGTTTAGGCCGATACGTATTCTTCTACATATTTTTTGTAAATCGCAATAAACGTTTATTGATTGGTTTGCGCAAAAGTTATAGCGTTTACAAAATAGGGGGTAGTTTTATGGCATTTTTATTAATATTTTTTTTTACTAGTAATGGCGGCGATCAGCGATTTTTTTTTCGGTACTGCGACATTATGGCGGACACTTTTGACAAATTTTTGGGACCATTGGCATTTTTATAGCGATCAGTGCTATACAAATGCATTGGATTACTATAAAAATGCCACTGGCAGGGAAGGGGTTAACACAAGGGGGCGGGGAAGGGGTTAAGTATGTTCCCTGGGTGTGTTTTAACTGTAGGGGGGGTGGCCCCACTAGGGGAAATGACTGATCGCTGTTCATACATTGTATGAACAGACGGTCAGGCATTTCTCCCCTGACAGGACCGGAAGCTGTGTGTTTACACACACAGCTCCCGGTCCTCGCTCTGTCGAGTGGCCGCTCCGAGAGCCCGACGTATAGCTACGGGCTCTCCCGCAGGGGAGCTGACCTGCCGCCGTATAACTGCGGCGGCTGTTTGGCAAGTAGTTAAAGGAACAGTAATTTTATTGATGCATAAAGTGAAACAATAAAAATAAAGAATTCCTTTAAATACAGTGTCTGGGGGGTCCCCTTAGTCTAAGTGGTACACCTGTACCATGTATAGAACCTGCTGCAGAAAAGCTGACATTTATAAAGAAAAAAAAACATAACATTTAAATTTGATTTTCCCAGCAAGTTTTGTTTAGTAAACACTGGCTTGGGGAGCCAGTTTATATGATGAGGCCACATTTTGGTGCACTCGGAACAAGAGTAGAGTTTTTCTTGGGATAAATTCTGGTGTCTCTTTGGCAGACTTTGGATTGAAATAACAAATTTCTGCACCACAGTGAGCAAGCCGTATTTGAAGAAGCCAAATTATAGTACACTAAGGCCAAGATTAACAATTGATTTTAGATAAAGTCTGGCGTCTCTTTCTCAGACTTTGGATAGAAGTAACTGGTGCAGAAAATTTGGGCTTTGGGTTTTGGTGGTGCCTTTACACCGTAACCCTATAGAGGTACACTGAAAGCAAGAATTGGCATTTCATCAAGGTACACTTGATGAAAGCAAGAATTGGCCTTGCTGTAAAAAAAATGTATTTGATGCCCCAGTCAAACGGTTGCAGAAAAATTGGTCTTTGGGTGTTAGTGGTGCCTCCACGCCATAATTATCTAGTGGTACTCTTGATGAAAGAAAGAATTGGCCTTGTTGTAAAAAATTCAAATTTGATGACCCGGTCAAACATTCGAGGAAAAATTGGTATTTGAGTATTTGAGTGTTGGTGGTGCCTTCACGCTCTAATTTTGTAGATGTACTCTTAACCACTTAACCACCAGCCGCCGTCTACAAACGGCGGCAAGGTGGTTGCTTAACTGGGGGTCGCTGTTCTGAAACGGCGCCCACCAGAAGCAGTAATGCGCGCCGCCTCGGGCGCGCACACAGAAAATTCTGTGCGCGCCGGGTCTATGAGACCCGGTGCTACACAGATCACGGTAATTGACCGGCAACGGCGGTCTTTTACCATGTGATCGCGCCGTCCAATGATGGCGCGATCACAGGTAAACAAACCGGCGTCATTTGATGACGCCGGTTCCTCCCTCCTCTCGCTGTACCGATCGGTACAGTGTGAGAGGAGAGCGCGGATGGCAGCAGCAGTGTGGGATGGATCTGTGACTATTGCAGTCACAGATCCATCCATCTCTGCTCAGCCATCCCTGCATTAACCCCTGCAATACTCTGCCTTCCCTGCGCAATACTCTGCAATGCTCTGCCTTCCCTGCGCAATTACTCTGCAATACCCCCGCGCAATACTCTGCAAAACACCCGCGCAATACTCTGCAAAACACCCGCGCAATACTCTGCAAAACACCCGCGCAATACTCTGCAAAACACCCGCGCAATACTCTGCAAAACACCCGCGCAATACTCTGCAAAACACCCGCGCAATACTCTGCAAAACCCCCGCGCAATACTCTGCAATACCCCCGCGCAATACTCTGCAATACCCCCGCGCAATACTCTGCAATACCCCCGCGCAATACTCTGCAATACCCCCGCGCAATACTCTGCAATACCCCCGCGCAATACTCTGCAATACCCCCGTGCAATACTCTGCAATACCCCCGCTCAATACACTGCAATACCCCCGCACCAATACTCTGCAATACCCCCGCGCAATACTCTGCAATACCCCCGCGCAATACTCTGCAGTACCCCTTGCGCAATACTCTGCAGTACCCCCGCGCAATACTCTGCAATACCCCCGCGCAATACTCTGCAATACCCCCGCGCAATACTCTGCAATACCTCCGCGCAATACTCTGCAATACCCCCGCGCAATACTCTGCAGTACCCCCTGCCAGTACTCTGCAGTACCCCTTGCGCAATACTCTGCAGTACCCCCGCACAATACTCTGCAATACCCCCCGTGCAATACTCTGCAATACCCCCCGCGCAATACTCTGCAGTACCCCCCGCGCAATACTCTGCAATACCCCCCGCACAATACTCTGCAATACCCCACGCACAATACTCTGCAATACCCCACGCACAATACTCTGCAATACCCCACGCACAATACTCTGCAATACCCCCCGCACAATACTCTGCAATACCCCCCGCACAATACTCTGCAATACCCCCCACACAATACTCTGCAATACCCCAGCACCATACTCTGCAATACCCCCCACACAATACTCTGCAATACCCCCCACACAATACTCTGCAATACCCCCCACACAATACTCTGCAATACCCCCGCACCAATACTCTGCAATACCCCCGCACCAATACTCTGCAATACCCCCGCACCATACTCTGCAATACCCCCGCACCATACTCTGCAATACCCCCGCACCAATACTCTGCAATACCCCCACACCAATACTTTGCAATACCCCCGCGCAATACTTTGCAATACCCAGAAAATACTCTGGGGAAAAAAATGTGTTTTAACCACTTCCCGCCCACGTCATATGAGGTCCTTGACTTTGTGCAGGGATATCTAAATGATGCCTGCAGCTACAGGCATCATTCAGATATCATTTTTTTCAGCCGGCGATTCTCTACACCATAAGAACGATCATGGCGGCTGTTCCGCCTCTTGATCGTTCTTACGGGAGGCAAAAAGGGACGTCCCCACTCCCTTCGCCCTCCGGTGCTTCTTCTGACTCACCGCTGCGATCGAAGCCAGGATCGTTTTTTTTCTTGTTTTTTTTCAGGCTTCCCAGCCTAGAGGTGAGATGTGGGGTCTTATTGACCCCATATCTCACTGTAAAGAGGACCTGTCATGCTATATTCCTATTACAAGGGATGTTTCCATTCCTTGTAATTGGAATAAAAGTGATCAAAACATTTATTTTTGGGGAAAAACGTGTCAAACTAAAATAAATTAAGTAAAATGAACAATAAAAATAAAAAAAAAATATTTAAAGCGCCCCTGTTCCCGCGTGCTTGTATACAGAAGCGAATGTGTACGTAAGTCCCGCCCACATATGAAAACGGTGTTCAAACCACACATGTGGGGTATCGCTGCGAACGTTAGAGCGAGAGCAATCATTTTGGCCCCAGACCTCCTCTGTAACTAAAAACATGTAACCAGTAAAAACATTTAAAACGTCACCTATGGGGATTTTTAAGTAGCGAAGTTTGGCGCCATTCCACAAGCGTGTGCAATATTGAAGGGTGACATGTTGGGTATCTATTTACTCGGCGTAACTTCGTATTTCATATTATGCAAAAACATTGGGCTAACTTTAATGTTTTTTTTTTTAAAAAGCACAAAACTGTTTTATTTCCCAAAAAAATGCGTTCGAAAAATTGCTGTGCAAATACCATGCGCGATAAAAAGTTGCAACGACCGCCATTGTATTCTCTAGGGTCTTTGCTAAAAAAGCATATATAATGTTTTGGGATTCTATGTAATTTTCTAGCAAATAAATGATGATTTTTTCATGTAGGAGAGAAATGTCAGAACTGGTCTGGGTGCTCCAGAACGCCTGATGGTGCTCCCTGCATGTCGGGCCTCTGTATGTGGCCACGCTGTGTAAAAGTCTCACACATTTGGTATCGGCATACTCGGGAGGAATAGCAGAATGTGTTTTGGGGTGTAATTTGTGGTATGCATATGCTGTGTGTGAGAAATAACCTGCTAATATGAAACTTTTGTGGGACAAAAAAAAAAAACCTTGATTTTGCAAAGAATTGTGGGAAAAAATTACAACTTCAAAAAACTCACCATGCCTCTTTCTAAATACCTTGGAATGTCTTCTTTCCAAAAAGGGGTCATTTAGGGGGTATTTGTACTTTTCTGGCATGTTAGGGTCTCAAGAAATGAGAGAGGCTGTCAGTACATCAGATGTGATCAAATTGATCAATTTTCAGTAATTGGTACCATAGCTTGTAGACCCTATAACTTTCACCCAGACTAAATAATATCCAAATTTTTTTTTTTTTTTACCAAAGATATGTAGCAGTATACATTTTAGGCCAAATTTATGAAGAAAAATTCATTTTTTGCAAAATCTTATAATAGAAATGAAGAAAAATTAATTTTTTTACAAAATTTTCGTTCTTTTTTCATTTATAGCGAAAAAAATAAAAACCGCAGAGGTGATCAAATACCACCAAAAGAAAGCTCTATTTGTGGGAAAAAAAGGACAAAAATTTCATTTGGTTACAGTGTTGTATGACTGAGTTATTGTCATTCAAAATGTGAGAGCACCGAAAGCTGAAAATTGGTCTGGTTATTAAGTGGTTTTAAGTGCCCAGTTGTCAAGTGGTTAATGAAAGTAAGAATTGCCGTAACAAACTTAAATTTGATGCACCTGTCAAAACAGTGTTGCAGAGATTTGAGATCCCATTAACACTTAATAAACAATGAGAAAAAATTGGAGGCCAGCTAGATGTACCTCCCCAATAAGTTTGAGAAAAGGAACTAAAATTGGGACTTTTTAATGAAGCGTGCAGCCAGGGAAATAACATTGCATAGTACTATAATACTGTCTGGAGATAGGGCCATCAATAGTGTCATATAGTAAATGCATAAACATATAATAGCCATCATAGTAAAGTAGTAAAAACCTTTATTCCTTAACATGATACATAGTAATAAAAAACAAACAACAACATAGCATAATGACACAATGGGGCTGATTTACTAAAGGTTTGCGCCATTAATCATGGCACATCGGCAGGCGCAACGGCCGTTATAGTATTTACAAAAGGAATGAGCCGGTAGTGCAGCGCGATTCCGTATTTACTATAATGCCGAATGCGCCCAGGAGGGGGCGCATGGTGCGCCACTATGGACCTGGCGCACGGCATCTAGAAATGTAAATAAAAGAGTTTGGGGGTGAGTTTATTATGAGGGGATGTGGGATGATGTGGGGAAGTGTAGTAACATGTGTTGTGTAACATATACGGCCTGAATAGAAAGTGAAAGTGACTTTTGCAAAAACCAGCCGCTGCGCCTGTTAGTACATTTAAACCTGCGGGAGGTTTATTTGTGTACTGCGCACGCGTGAGCGTCATTTCCGGCCATTCAGGTGCGCCTCTCCACTACGCGGGCAAAATATTGGTTAATATCAAGTGGCGTAGCTGCCTTTGCGTGGCTTGAAGAGGCGCACCTGAATGGCAGAATCTTTTTTAAGTTACGCTAATCATGAAGGGGAACTCCGCGCCAAATAAAAAAAAACGACGTGGGTTCCCCTTCAGGAGCATACTAGGCCCTTAGGTTTGGTATGGATTGAAAGGGGGAACCCCTACGCCGAAAAAACGGCATGGGGTTTCCCCCAAAATCCATACCAAACCCTTATCCGAGCACGCCGCCTGGCCGGTCAGAAATGGGGGTGGGGACAAGCGCTCCCCCCCTCCTGAGCCGTACCAGGCCCCATGCCCTCAACATGGGTGGGTGGGTGCTTTGGGGCAGGGGGCACTGCGTCCCCCACCCCAAAGCACCCATGTCCCCATGTTGATGGGGACAAGGGCCTCTTCCCAACAACCCTAGGCATTGGTTGTCGGGGTCTGCAGGTGGGGGGCTTATCAGAATCTGGGAGCCCACTTTAATAAGGTGGCCCCCAGATACCGGCCCCCCACCCTATGTAAATGAGTATGGGGTACATCGTACCCCTACCCATTCACCTGGGGGAAAAATGTTAAGTTAAAAACATACACTACACAGATTTTTGAAGTCATTTATTAGTCATCTGGGGGGGTCTTCTACCGAGGCCCCCTTCCCCTTTAAGATCTTTTACAAGGGGAGGTAGGCCTGGTCTTCTCTGCCGTTTTCTGCCGGGGGGAGCTGGACTTTACTGCTGTCTTCTGCCGGGGCCCCCTCCCCCTTTCTTTAAGCTCTTTTACAGGGGGGGTAGGCCCAGTCTTCTCTGCCATTTTCTGCCGGGGGGAGCCGGACTTCACCGCTGTCTTCTGCCAGGGCCCCTCCCCCTTTCTTCTTTAAGCTCTTTTACAGGGGGGGTAGGCCCAGTCTTCTCTGCCGTTTTCTGTCGGGGGGAGCCAGACTTCACCACTGTCTTATGCGGGGGGGGAAGCGGGACTTCACCGCTGTCTTCTGCCAGGGGGGGAGCCAGACTTCACTGCTCTCTTCTACCGGGGTTGGGGGGGGGCGGACTTCACCGCTGTCTTTTCTGTTCTCTCTTCTGCCAGGCTTCTCCGCTGTCTTGTTCTGTCTTCTCTTCTAGTGATGTTGACACGATGAGCTCTCCCGCTGTAATGCCGTGTGTGCATTGCACAATGACTTATATAGGGATGGGGCGTGGTCGCTCGTCCCCACCCCCATTCCTGACCGGCCAGGCGGCGTGCTCGGATAAGAGTTTGGTATGGATTTTGGGGAAACCCCCACACCGGTTTTTCGGCGTAGGTGTTCCCCCTTACAATCCATACCAGACCTAAGGGGCTGGTATGCTGCTGAAGGGGAACCCACATTGTTGTTTTTTTTATATGGTTCCGGAGTTCCCCTTAATGATCAGCGTAACAGAAACCCATGCCAGTGTTTTATTTAACCACTTCCATACCATGCCTATTCTGGAACTTCTCTCTTTCATGTATAAATCGGTTTGCTACACAAATAGTTGGTATAAGTCAAATTTTACCCTCTGCAAGTCATTTTTTATATTTTTGTGCTACATATGTGCATTTTTATTTAATGGTTTTATGATGTATACTTGCATGACATGTTTTGCATATGTAAAATACGCATCAGCTTATGCCATGCATTACCATGATTGTTTAACTTCCTGTCTCCTCCCTCCCTGGGGAGGAGCTTTGGATTGTTTGGTACATATAAATTTAGCAGTGTGGGGGTACAGATACATGCCCCTGTTGATGGCTTAGAGCCGAAACGCGTCGGGTAACATGCTTAGTACCCCATACTGCCTTTTATAACTATTCACGTGATTTTATTGTTTAATTTTTTTACAAATAAAGCCTTCACGTTTTTTTTTGACCTGCACCATTGGAGCATTTTTTTTCCTTTCCACACATGCTGTGTTGATCCATGAGTCATCGGCCCTGTCCATTTGGGTTTCTGTTCCTGAGAGAGGTATCTGAAAAGATCGGTTCCATCGTTCCAGTTGGAGAGACCATCCCACAGATCCATCCGCACAGAGCCCAGGGTCCGCTGTGACCACCATGCTGTATCCGACTTGATGTTAGTACTAACATGCAAGTCCACCTTAGCTGGTAAGAGTATCCACCCTCTTTATATGATTTTCTGAAGATTGCTACAGACAAGCCATGACTGCTACTTTCTTTATCTGAACCAGCATTACGTTTGAAGTGTTTTATCCTTCCACTGGGAAGCATACCTATGAACTGTTTCCATTTGTTCATTGAACTTTTCATTGTTCATTGCACCTGGTCGGTGTTTCCATTCACCTGTTAGGTTATACACACATGGACTCATTACAAGCATTGCCCCCATGCTGAGTGAATTCCCATTCACATTCCTCACAGTCCTCTGTTGTTCTCACTTCCAATGATATGTGATTTTGGCAACATTTTTCCACTCAATATCAACTTTAGCGCTGCACTTATTGTTTTCTGTTTATACTTGACTTTGTTTGTTTGTGTGCTGGCTGCTACATGGTCTTAATTTCTCTAACTAGCGCAATTTTTTTCCCCACATTTTTTTTTATACTTTTCTGACATATTATTAATTGCTGCTTATTTTATCCATCATGGATGTATTTGAATACAGGACTTCTAGGTCCCTCAACACTCACGGTGTTTTCACAGTTCTCAACCCCAACACTGAAATCAGTGGTGTGTTTGTCAGGTTAAAAAATGTCATGGTCTCAGAGGTTCATCTCCACTGGGACATCGCATTTTTGGAACAGTATACAAAGGAATCTATGGTCCCCCGAGGCTTACGGTGGGATGTGTCTCCCCAACAGGGCGAACTAGATTTAGATTCCTGGTATAAGTACTTTAACGAGGCTGGTCTTCAGCTTATTGCCTTCCTGATGGAACGCAAAAAAGCTCGTTTGAAGATCTTGGACAAAGAGATCAAGGAAACTAGAGAAAGACTCATTCCCTCTATCAATACTCCTGAGTATGTTTCTTTGTCTTCTGGTCTAACAACTCTGCTTGAAAAAGAGGAGAAAGAGCAGAAGACAAAGAAGCAAAAGAAATACAATCGGGATATAGCTGATTATAAAGCCAAAACTGTCTTCAATTGGCAGAAGAAAATTTCCATTAGCCTTGCTAATGCTCATTCGGATATGGAAATTTCTGCACCTCCCGATGCTATCTCTGATAGGACGCTGGTCTATGAGGCTCCTTCCCAGCCTTCCACAAGACCGCCTCCTAAAAGAGATACTAACATCAAGAATCCCCCCAAACAACATCCCCCCCCACATGTAGAGGGTCGTGGTAGACATCGATCTTCTTCCAATAGCAGGGGTTTCCCATATAGAGGGAGGGGCCACAATCGGGGTAATAGAGGTTATATCCAACATGACCCTAATTATACACATTCTGGAGAATATGATGTGGGCCCTTCTAGGTGGACACAGGAGAACGGTCCAATTAGAAGGGGATCCACCTATCACACCCCAGTGAGGACTTCATATTCTAATGCTCCACGCATGGGAGAGACATATGAAGCCCATTATGACTTCCGCCCATACCCTCACTACTATGGGGATGGCGAAGACCACCCTAGAGGTTCTCATGATGGGTGGTATGAGGAACCGGGTTTTCCCAGACCACAGGGCTTCCACCCTCCCACTTATCACATACCTCGCAGCCAAAGACCAAACGAGGTATCAGAGGTGGCTGGCGTGTTCAGCGCCAAAAAAAGAAAAATCTCAGAGGCATAGGTCTATTTAACCTCAGTTCAGTTACCCTTTCTGAAGATGAACAAACTGTCCTTGACAAGGGTCTGAAATTTGTTCCTCCCAGGAAGCTCAATGGTTTTTCCACTTTCATCGATGTGCAAAAATGTATTCGTAAATTTAATATACAGAGACACTTTTTATCCCAATCTATGTCCACCCAACAGGGTGGAACTTTGAGGTCGTCAGCCATTCCCCCCCCGTCATATTCAACTCTACCTCACATGCAGTGACCACACACTCTGTCACTTCTAACTCTACCTTGAATGTAGCGACCATACACTCTGGCTTGTCCAATCCCTCTTTATTCAACCCTGCGGCTAACACAGCCCACTCTGTCAACGTGTTCCGCAGTTTGGTTTTGAACGATTTAGACAAGCTACCCAAAAAGAGAATCCATCAAGATCCTACTATACAAGCGGGTCTACAGACCCTCTGTGCCAAGAAAAATATCATCATTCGCCCAGCCGACAAAGGCGGGGGAATGGTGATATTGGATAAAGAAGCGTACCTCCAGGAGATGAATAGATTGCTGGGTGACAACACCACATATATCATCCTCCCTGGAGATCCCACCTCCAAATACAAAAAGGCCTTAACAGCCTTAATTAAAGAAGGTTCAGCCCTCAACATCCTAAACAAAAAGGAAGCGGAATACCTAGTCCCTTTGGCACCTCGTATTCCGGTCATCTATTACCTGCCGAAGGTCCATAAGGACGTTGTCAATCCCCCTGGGCGACCCATCGTCAGCGGGATTGACTCAGTGACATCGCGTATCGGCAGGTATATAGATTTCTATCTTCAGCCTCTTGTAAAATCGGTTCCCTCATATCTGAGGGATACTAAGGACACAATTAAATTACTTGAGTCTGTCCATTATGAGGGTGAAATATTGTTGGTGACGGCTGATGTTTCCGCCTTATATACATGTATTTCCCATCAATTGGGCCTGGCCGCGGTGGAACTGTTCCTTACACGTAACTCTTCCCTTTCTGTGATCCAGAGGAACTTTGTTATGGAGTTACTGAACTTCGCCACAAAGCACAACTACTTCTGGTTTCAGGGGCAGTTTTTTTCCCAAGTCAAAGGCGTGGCGATGGGGGCCAAATATGCCCCCAGCCTCGCCAATCTTTTCATGGCCCAGTGGGAGGAGGATGTCGTCGATACCCCACGTAGACCCGAACTGGTTCTCTGGGCGCGTTATATCGACGACATCCTCCTCCTTTGGAAGGGCACGAGGGAGTCTCTTGACTCCTTCATGTCCTTCCTTAATGACAACGATCGTGGTATCGTTTTGTCATACGAAGCCAGTTCCACCTCGATCCACTTTTTAGATCTAGAGATCTTGGCAATCGATGGTCACTTCGAGTTTAAGACTTACTTTAAGCCAACCGACCGGAATGGCTATATTCCGGTCGATAGCTGCCATTACCATCAATGGCTGCGATCTGTCCCTCAGGGTCAATTCCTTTGTATGAAGAGAAATTGTACCAGGAGGGAAGATTTTGATTCTCAGTGCCAGATTTTAAAAAAGAGATTCTTGGATAAAGGATACAGAACTCATGATTTGGACGAGGCTATTAACACTGTTTCTAACCTTGAAAGGTCTTCTTTGCTTATGGACAAACCCAAGAAAGATAGGGACGATAGGTTTAAATGGTCCTTCTTCACTGATTTTTCTGTACAACATAATGACATAAAGAAAATACTCAATAGACACTGGAAGGTCCTCCGTAGTGACAAGATTCTAGGACCCTCCTTACCTGAAAGGGCAGGTGTAATTTTCAGGGGAGCAAAATCCGTACAAAGTGAAATTGCACCCAATGTCATAGATCCACCAAAAAAAGTTGTATTTTTTCCAGAAACTAAAGGTTACCATCCCTGTCGGAAGTGCAACCCATGCATTGTCAATGTTTTGGGCCGACGGAGGACGGATACTTTTGTTTCCACTGTAACCAACCGCACGTATCAGATGAAGCATTTTACTACATGTTTCACTAGCTATATAGTGTACCTGATTACATGTCCCTGCAAGTTGCAATACGTGGGCCGAACCATTCGCAACTTTGCCATTCGAGTGAATGAGCATTTGGGTAAGATTAGGAAGGGCTGCCCCAAGCACACAGTCTCCAGACACTACTTGGAATGCCATGCGAAAGATCCTAGGGGTACCTCTTTCCAAGTTATCGATAAATTTGTGCCTCATTGGCGGGGTGACTCCTGTGTGAGGGGGGTCTCCCGCTTAGAGACCTTTTGGATACATGAACTTAGGAGCTACACGCCCCACGGCATGAACGTTGACTGGGATGTCAACTGTTTCATCAACCGGGCATGAGCTCCTAAGTGTCATGTTTCTCCTCCGTTTCTCCTTTTTTTGTAAAGGTTATCTCAAAAGCCACAGATTTCAGTGCCCCCCGGTTTCGACATGCGTTCCTCTATTGGGCCTTTGTGACGTCCATGTCTAATTCTGGTGTGCACTGAATTTCTAATATTAAGTTTCACCATTAAACATGTAGTCCATCTAGGCACTTTCATTGTTTTTATTTGGATGCCCACTGACACAAATTATTTTTGACGTGCGTCCATTCATTGGGCTGTTGTGACATCCATGTCCTATTCTGATGTGCACCGAATATCTAATATAAAGTTTCACCATCAAATATGATTCCATCAAGGCACTCTCACTGTGTTTATTTGGATGTCTACTGACACAGATTATTTTCAAACTATTTTTTGTTTCTTGCATCAATGTTTTGCCATCCTACCCTTCGAGTGTCCCCCAGGGCTGAATTGTCTCTATTAGCCCTCGGCTGTTGATACACCCATTCGATTGGCTCTCCGATTATGACGTTATCACTTAATTCGCTGTACGTCCGGAGCTTTTGTTCATTTCCCTAGACTGATGGTGTTTATGTCACATGACGAGCGCACGTGGTGTCGGCGGTAGTTCAGTGGGCGGCCGTGCTGGCGATTCGTCGTCACCGCGCCCGTTCTCTGCACCTCACGTCGGATCGCTGATGCTTGTCAGTCATCGACGATCCTCTCTGTTAATAGGTTGCGATTTGGGGCCCTCCCCCTCCATTAGTCTTCAGTATACGGACCTGACCTGGGGGCGCGGCTGTGGCTGATGACAGCGATTGGATGTTTATCGGTTCGCGTCACCGGCCCCGCCCCCTAGCCTTCTCCGTTGTCCTCCAATCACGTAGGGTGTCCCCTGTACACTGATACACGCTCCGGATTGATTTCCAGGAGCTGTGTATTGTGTTAGCTCAAGTTCTGGGCTTCTGTGCGTTTTTTTATACATGTTGGTGCTGGAGAGTGTGTGCTTCTTCCAGAAGGGGTGATGTGTTATGGCTGGCGGCGGATTGCAGCTTCCAGTTGGACACTCAGCATTGACATGTTTTAACATATACTGTGATAAACGGTTTGCTATACAAATAGTTGGTATAAGTCAAATTTTACCCTCTGCAAGTCATTTTTTATATTTTTGTGCTACATATGTGCATTTTTATTTAATGGTTTTATGATGTATACTTGTATGACATGTTTTGCATATGTAAAATACGCATCAGCTTATGCCATGCATTACCATGATTGTTTAACTTCCTGTCTCCTCCCTCCCTGGGGAGGAGCTTTGGATTGTTTGGTACATATAAATTTAGCAGTGTGGGGGTACAGATACATGCCCCTGTTGATGGCTTAGAGCCGAAACGCGTCGGGTAACATGCTTAGTACCCCATACTGCCTTTTATAACTATTCACGTGATTTTATTGTTTAATTTTTTTACAAATAAAGCCTTCACGTTTTTTTTTGACCTGCACCATTGGAGCATTTTTTTTCCTTTCCACACATGCTGTGTTGATCCATGAGTCATCGGCCCTGTCCATTTGGGTTTCTGTTCCTGAGAGAGGTATCTGAAAAGATCGGTTCCATCGTTTCAGTTGGAGAGACCATCCCACAGATCCATCCGCACAGAGCCCAGGGTCCGCTGTGACCACCATGCTGTATCCGACTTGATGTTAGTACTAACATGCAAGTCCACCTTAGCTGGTAAGAGTATCCACCCTCTTTATATGATTTTCTGAAGATTGCTACAGACAAGCCATGACTGCTACTTTCTTTATCTGAACCAGCATTACGTTTGAAGTGTTTTATCCTTCCACTGGGAAGCATACCTATGAACTGTTTCCATTTGTTCATTGAACTTTTCATTGTTCATTGCACCTGGTCGGTGTTTCCATTCACCTGTTAGGTTATACACACATGGACTCATTACAAGCATTGCCCCCATGCTGAGTGAATTCCCATTCACATTCCTCACAGTCCTCTGTTGTTCTCACTTCCAATGATATATGATTTTGGCAACATTTTTCCACTCAATATCAACTTTAGGGCTGCACTTAATGTTTTCTCTTTCCATGTATAAATCATAATTTTTTTACTAGAAAAATTACTCAGAACCCCAAACATTATAAATATTTTTTAGGGATAATGTGAAAGATGTTGTTACACCGAGTAAATAGATACCTAACTTGTCACGCTTTAATATTGCAAACACTCACGGAATGGCGCCAAACTTCGGGACTAATAAATCTCCATAGGCGACGTTTGATTTTTTTTTACAGGTTACCAGTTTAGAGTTACAGAGGAGATCTAGTTCTAGAATTATTGCTCTCGCTCTAACGCACGCATCAATACCTCACATGTGTGGTTTGAACAGCGTTTACATATGTGGACGAGACATACGTTCGCTTCTGAGTGTGAGCTACTAGGGACAGGGGCGTTTACATTTTTTTTTTTATTGTTTTTTTTTTAGTTTTGCACTTTTTTTTACCTTTTTTTGTTTTGATCACTTTTATTTCATATTACAAGGAACGTAAACATCCCTTGTAATAGGAATAGTGTGTGACAGGTCATCTTTATGGAGAGAGACGGGGTCAATAAGACCCCACATCTGTCCTCCAGGCTGGAAAGCATGAGATCGGGAAAAAAAATTCACTGATCTCATGCTTTCAGTCACGATTTAAAGGTGAGGTGTATTTCCGCGCCAACGTGCTAAGCAAAATTATTAATATATATAATAAAAATACTTGTGATACCAAGCTGCTCCTCTAAAAACAAAATATATAATTAAACATATACTGTGCAGTGGAATGAAAAAGTGGAAGAGGGCGCTAGTGAGGTAAATCACCTGTGGTGATTATCCCAACACTTAGGACACACCGCTAAAGATGATCTCAAATGTCAGGGTGTTGTTGCTATATTAAACTAAATAAACACTCTTGCATGGAATATAACAATCGATTAGTCTTAGTGAGATATGGCAAAATATAAACAATACCAACAAAATTAATGTCCGTAAAAAATGCAACAAAAATGTTGAAGAAAAAAAGTGATAAAAATGTGAATAAATGTGAAGAATTTTCTATCGCTTGATTCACACAATAGGAAAAACACAGTTCATTAGGGATTTTCTTCACAAGATACTTCATGCAATAAATCCTGGTGATAAATGCAGCCTCCACCATAGATTTCACCCGATGTGCTCTTAATAGGGAATCTGCTTACCAGATTTTGTGGACCTCTTTAGTGAAAAATAAGGTCTGTGGGCAGAACAGGTTACAGTGCCTGTCACACTCTACACCAAACGCTGACGCTGCCACGATGTAGATGCTTGTGATGTCCCAGAATTGTATCCACCAAAACAAGAGAAAGTCTATAGTGTAATACCGCTTTATTTAAAAACAACAATAAAAACAGGCTGATTGGCCCCTTACTTGTAGGAGTGCCTACCCGGCACCAGGACTGCAGGCGTATCGTGTAGGCTCGGTCGCGATCACACTAAGAGCCGTGTAGCTGGATGTGCGACTGGATGTCCTATTCGTGACTGCAGGGCTTTACAAGCGGGTACAGCTGGGGAGCAAGATGTCAGACCTGCGCCTCCGACATATGTTTCGTGGAATCCACGTCATATTTTTTTATATTATTTATTTATTTTTGTTTATTTGATTTTTGTTTTTTTGCTTTCCTTGCTCTTTTTTCAAAGTCCTGTTTTGACCAATAAAATTACTTTCAAATTTTGATGTTTGTTTTTTGTTACTTTTTGTTACGGCGCCAAATTTAAAAGGTTGCTTAAAATCAGAGGGGAAGCACTGATGATTTTAACATCCAATCATGTAGAAGCCAAGATTTTTTTATTTTTTTGTTCTTTTCTTACTTGCTTGTCCATCTCCAGCAGTTGCACTTGTAGTGCAAAATGGATTTGCCTTTAGTAAATGGACCCCAAAGTCCAAGATTCCTAATAATTTGGGGTGTACACAGCAAAATGCTAGAGTGCACTTTACATAATGGGAAACTATTTAGATTGATCTGTGTGTCCCCAAGAAAAGACATTAGTAAGGTTTTTCCCTCACTTCCTGTTTGGCTATGTGACAGGAAGTGAATGAATTTGAAGTAGAAAGTGACAAAATGTGGGATTTAATCATGCTTAACCGATTCTGTACCGTAGGATGTCATATGACGTCCTGGACTTCAGTGGGGGATATCTGAATGATGGGTGCAGCTACAGGCATCATTCAGATATTCTTTTTTACAGGCGGCGATTGGTTGCACCATAAGAATGATCATGGCAGCGGTTCCGCCGCTTGATCGTTCTTACAGGCGGTGGGAGGGTACAACCCCCCTCCTGCCACCATCCGGTGCCTCTCTGGGCTCTCCTGTGCTATCAGAGGCCCGGAGAACTAATCGTCCGCTGCCAAATGAAGAGCATAGAGATTTAAAAACATAAACAAATCCGCAATCGTGGCTCAAAGCATGTGATTTTTTTCCCCGATCTCATGCTTTCCAGCCTGGAGGACAGATGTGGGGTCTTATTTCCCCCGCCTCTCTCCATAAAGAGGACCTGTCACACCCTATCCCTTTTACAAGGGATGTTTACGTTGCCCCCCTCTGATGCACATCTACTACATGGGGACTTCCCTATGGCTTTCCCTGTGGCGTCAGAGGGGGGCGGGGTCACCGGATGACGCCACATCCTCAGTTATAAAAGAACTCTCATAAGAACAGGAGCATCACACAGCGGGAACTTCAATTGGAAGCGGGTCGTCCGGAGAACCAAGCGGGGAAGAAGAACACTTTTATTGTTTCACTTTAACCACTTCCATACAGGGCAATACGTACCTTCCTGCCCAAGCCAATTTTCAGCTTTCAGCACTGTTGCACTTTGAATGACAATTGCGCGGTCGTGCTACACTGTACCCAAACAATTTTTTTATCATTTTGTTCCCACGAATAGAGCTTTCTTTTGGTGGTATTTGATCATCTCTGCGGTTTTTATTTTTTGCACTATAAACAAAAGAATAGCGACAATTTAAAAAAAACACACTATTTTTTACTTTTTTATTTAATAAATATCACAATTTTTTTAAAAAAACATTTATTTTTCCTCAGTTTAGGCCGATACGTATTCTTCTACATATGTTTGGTTAAAAAAATCGCAATAATCATATATTGATTGATTTGCGCAAGAGTTATAGTGTCTACAAAATAGGTGATAGATTTATGGCATTTTTATTTTATTAATTTTTTTTACTAGTATTTTTTACTGTCACCGTGACATTGCGGCGAACACATCGCACACTTTTGACACGTTTTTGGGACCATTCACATTTATACAGTGATTAATGCTATAAATATGCATTGATTACTGTGTAAATGTGACTGGCAGGGAAGGGGTTAACCACTAGGGGGCGTTGGAAGGGGTTAATATGTGCCCTAAGGTGTGTTATAACTGTAGGGGGGAGAAGACTCTCAAGGGGAGGAGACCGATGTATGTTCCTCTGTACTGGGAACACACATTGGTCTCCTCACCGCTGACAGGAGGTGGATCTGTGTGTTTACACACACAGATCCACACTCCTGCCGTGATTACCGACAATCGCGGGCACCCGCCAGGTCACGAGCGTCGCCGCGGGCGTGCGCGCGCCCTAGATCGCCGGGAACGCAGGACGTCATATGACGTCCACCCGGATCGAGGAGGGGTTCCTGCCGCCGTCATTTCACAATGACGCGGTAGGGATGTGGTTAAGCATTACTAAATTCACTGCTCCCGAAAAAACGTTAGTTTTAAAAAAAAATATTGGCATTGATACATGTCCCCTGCGGCAGGACTCAGGTACCCAAACACTTTTTAGGACAAAAACTTGCATATTAACCTTTAAAATTAACACTTTTGATTTCTCCCACAGACTTCTAAAGGGAGTTTGGCGGCTTTACATATTTATTATTGCATTGCGCCCGCTGATGCGCCGTTTCATAAGCTCAATTAATGATTTATCCGGCGCACCAATTAAGCCATGAACCGGCGCAGCACAGTGTTTATAGTAAATCAGCCCCAAAGATAACATGCTGGCCTAGAGCAACAGTAGTAACATATTAAAAACACACCAGACTAGTTGCAATGTATTTCCACTGTAGATTATAGATTGGCATATTCCAGTAAACCGTGGTAATAGTAGCTTAGATAAAAAGATAGCAGGGAAAAGCATCTAATTAGCTTGACACGTTTCAAAATGCGTCAAGCTAATTAGATTCTTTTCCCTGCCGAGGAACTTGAGGCTCCACTCTCAGTGGATGAGCTCTCTGCTGCTATAGCGGCGTTCCCCAGGTCTAAGGCCCCCGGATCGGATGGCCTACAGATGGAATTCTACTCCACATACTCTGAATTGCTAGTCCCCAAATTACTTTCATTTTACAACTCCATCTTTGCAGACTCTGCCCTACCAGCCTCCATGAGGGAGGCAACAATAGTGCTGATCCCCGGTATACTTGGTGCTCAGGCATTTCAAAATGATGGAAGCCATCCTCAAGCCATTTATAAGGGGCAACAATAGGCACAAACTTCCGTGGCATAAACTCAAAAACCCTACTGACCTTACTGGCACGGCTTTACCTAACTTTAATCTGTATTATCACAGCTCTTTCATATTAATAAGGTTGATAAGGATAGGTTTCTTCATTTCCTGTGTCCCGGGTGTTCGCAGGGTGCAGGAGATCCCCTTGTGGCCTTAGTCGGGGACTGGGGGCAAGGGTAGGACGAACGACCGCAGATCTCTACTGTATCATTTTAGAAGGGTGTGGGTTGTGGTCCCTGCCAGACTTAACATACCATTACTTCATTAATTACTTCATAATGCAGCTCTGCCGGAGTTAAACTCTATCCCAGATTGCGAGGTGTGGAGCTCTAGAGGTATATTTGATTTGTCGCACATCATTCAGGACAGAATGTTAACAATTTTTGACAGACTGAAATCTGAGTTTACACTCCCAAACCACATGTTCTTTAAATACATGCAACTTTGTCATGCCTTCCACACACAATTCTCTCCAGACGATCTCCCCTTGGCCAACTGTCCCTTAATGGAAGCCATTAAATGCCCTGATCCCCAAAAACGAATATCTCAATTTTATAGCATGCTATCGCTCCCTCAGGCAACCACATCAGCATATGCCTTAAAGAATAGATGGGATAGATGGGAGGGAGAGGTGAGGTGTGTTGAGGATGATGAGTGGAGTGATGCTTTAGACACCTGTAAATTGGTCTTCCCCAAGCTATCGGATCGCCTTACTCAGGTCTTTATAATTCACGATCGTATCTCACCCACTCAGAATCTCCAAGTATAAACACGACCAGTCCTCCACTTGTCCAATGTGTAACCAAGCTACAGGCACATTTTATCACCTATTGTGGCACTGCTCCAACATCCAGGCATTCTGGACTCAGGTGGTACAGTTCCAACACGACACTATTGGCTCCCCCATAACACTGCAGCCCAAACTGTGTCTCCTGCATAATGCCTTTGTAAACAAGGCATTCCCCTATTCTGCCCTGTGACACTATCACTGATGACTGTTCCCCGTGATCGGGAACGGTCATCAGTGACGTGTCACGTGTAGCCATGCCCCCTAACAGTAAGGCCTCGTACACACGATAGGTTAACCAGAGGACAACGGTCTGAAGGACCAAAAGAAAGCTCTATTTGTGGGAAAAAAAGGACGTCAATTTTGTTTGGGAGCCACATCGCACAATTGTCAGTTAAAGCAACGCAGTGCTGAATCGCAAAAAGTGGCCTGGTCTTTGACCACCAAAATGGTCCGGGGATGAAGCGGTTATTAAGAAAAAAAATATCTACTTTTCAAAACTAAGTTCTATGTAATAAAGTAGCACTATTACTCTACAGCCCAATGAAAAAATAAAACAATACTAGGTTCATTTCTATTACAGAAAAATTGCACACACACATGTGATGCCCTGCTTTGCATTTGTTCAGAAACCTGGTAAAAACAAACCATCAAGGTCGACCATTATGATGCTGTGTTTCTCAAGCTGTACTGAGCCTTTTCATTGTTGAAACCTCTTATAGCAGATAAAGGACATGAGGGATGTAGAACAAAAGTGCAAATGTATATAAAAGGTTCTTTGTGGAGTATGGTGTGCATACGCTTGCTGAAGTTAATTACGAAATAACTGAATGGATTTTTCACAAGAATATGCTTTGCAAAGGATTCATATTGTATTATTAACATGCTAATCCTGTAATTTTTTTCTTAGATCTAAAAAGGCTTTTTTTTTTTTTCAGAAATGCCTAAAACCTTGCAGTAGATTTATTGAACATAATTTTTAAAGCAACTAACATTTAAATAAATCCAAATCTGCCAATAATGTGAATAAATAAGACTTTCTGTGCACACATGTAAAAAGCAGCAGGGGAAACTATTTTCAATGTCTTATTCACATTTGCTGTGCTATTTGGTCAGTTCTTTCTAGTGTGTATGTTATCCAGTGCGATCAACACCCTTGCTGCACCACTGGTAGAAGAAAATAAGTGAACACACAGTAAACATTAAAGCATACTTAAACCCCAAAACAAAAAAATGCAAATTCATTGCAGCTTAATAATCATGCATGTAATGCTTTTTCAATGGTATTCACACAAAGACTGTTTACCTGCATTTAGGTGCAGTCAATTTACTTGCATTTTCTTAATAGCATTATGGGCCCCTGGGCAGAGTAATACACTGGGGCCCCTACTAGCCTGCCCAAATTTACACACCCGCTCTCAAAAATTCAAGTATAAATAATTAATAGATTTAAACATATATTTATTAGTACAGTACTTTCAATTTTCATTTTTAATAATAAGAAAACATGTCATAAATCAAGGACTAAGCAACACAAAGGGCACAGTAAAGGGGAAGGCAGAAAGACACAATAGGTGGGGGGATCAGGAGGGCACAGGGAAGGTTCCAGGACGCTGCTCTGGACACTGCCATTCTGGGACAGCTTAGTAAAAAGCATGACTATCCCAGCAAATCCAGGACAGTTGGCAAGTATGATGTAATGGAAGATTATCATGGTGCCCCCATGCTCTGGGGGCCCCTGGGGAGTGCCCAGGGGTGCCCATGCCTTAAGACAGCCCTGAGTAGAACTCTATGGTCCGGATTCACAGACAGCGGTGCACATTTATGCCGCCGTAGCGTATCTCCTGTTGCGCAAGCACTGAATTCACAAAGCCAGTACTCCCAAAACTGCGCTGGGTTTCCTCGTCGTAAGCCGGCGTAGGTGGAAGTGGGCGTGAGCCATGCAAATGAGGCGTGACCCCATGCAAATGATGGGCCGAGCGCCAGACAGATACGTATAACAAACGGCGCATGCGCCGTCCCGTGGACGCATCACAGTGCGCATGTTCAGAATCACGTCGGAACTACTCCCTAAGATACGTCGGATCACTGCCTACAGCGTGAACGTAACCTACGCTCAGCCATATTCACGTCCAACGTAAACTATGTAAAATACGCTGGCTTGTGTTCCCTGGTGCAGCCCTTTGCATGGATGCTGCTGAGTTACACCTCCTTTATGGGGCATAACTTTATGACGTACGTATACCTTACGCACACTTGCGTCGGGCGCACGTACATTCGTGAATCGCTGTATCTCCCTCATTTGCATATTTGAATGGAAAATCAATGGGAGCGCCAAATGCGTTCAGCGTAAATATGCGCCCACTCTACGCCGGCGTAGGCAAGTTACGTCGGTGGGATGAAGCCCGTTTTTAGGCGTATCTTAGTATGTGGGTCCGGCGCACAGATACGATGGCTCATATTTTCACTTACGCAGCGTATCTGAAGATACGTCGGCGCAAGTGCTTTGTGAATCCGGGCCTATGCGTCTTAACATGTCAAAACCTGATTTATTACAAGAACAACTAAATGCAGCGAACAGTGATCTAAAAAGATAAATGTATATACCTCCCATATCACTTCTCCTAAAAAAAAATTCTCATCTCTACCCATGGGGGCAGCCACGTTTGTCACACAGGCTGGACTTCAAACAGGTAATTTTCATTACATGGTGGATTGGTGGGACTAGTAGTCTACACAAATGAAAAGGTTCTTTGGGCCAGATTCACGCAGAATCGTGGCGGCGTAACGTATCGTAGATACGTTACACCGCCGCAAGTTTTCATCGCAAGTGCCTAATTCACAAAGCACTTGCATGAAAACTAACGCTGGCGGCCTCCGGCGTAAGCCTGCGTAATTCAAAGGGGCGTGTGCCATTAAAATTAGGCGCGCTCCCGCGCCGGACCTACTGCGCATGCTCCGTTTTGAAATCCCCGCCGTGCTTTGCGCGAAGGGACGTCATTTTTTCGAACGGCGACGTGCGTAGTGTACTTTCGTATTCCCGGACGTCTTACGCAAGAACAAAAAATGTTTACATTTCGACGCGGGAACGACGGCCATACTTTATACAGCACATACATGTGCTGTGTAAAGTTAGGGCAGCTAAAACGACGACTAACTTTGCGACGGGAAACTAGACTAGCAGCGACGTAGCGAACACGAAAAACCGTTGTGGATCGCCGTAACTACTAATTTGCATACCCGACACTGGTTTACGACGCGAACTCCCCCCAGCGGCGGCCGAGGTATTGCATCCTAATATCTGACAGTGTAATTCAATTACACCTGTCCGATCTTAGGGCTATCTATGCGTAACTGATTCTATGAATCAGTCGCATAGTTAGGAAGACCCTAAAACAGAGATACGACATTGTATCAGGAGATACGCCGTCGTATCTCTTTTGTGAATCTGGGCCTTTGTGCTTTCCTTTAAAGAATATGTACAGTGCCTTGAAAATGTATTCATACTCCTTGAAATATTCCACATTTTATCATGTTGCAACCTAAAACGTAAATGTATTTTATTGCCATTTCATGTGATAGATCAACAAAAAGTGACACATAATTGTGAAGTGGAGGGAAAATGATGAATGGTTTTCAAAATGTTTTACAAATAAATATGTGAAAAGTGTGGCGTGCATTTGTATTGAGCCCTCTTTTCTCTGATACTCCTAATTAAAATCTAGTGAAACTAATTGCCTTCAGAAGTCACCTAATTAGTAAATAGAGTACTGTATGTAATTTAATCTCAGTATAAATACAGTTGTTCTGTAAAGCCCTCAGAGATTTGTTAGAAAACCTTTGTAAACAAACAGCATCATGAGGGCCAAGGAACACGCCAGACAGGTCAGGGATAACGTTGTGGAGAAGTTAAACTAGGTTAGGTTATAAAAAAATATCCCAAGCTTTCAACATCTCATGGAGCATTGTTCAATCCATCATTCAAAAATGAAAAGAGTATGGCACAACTGCAAACCTACCTAGACATGACCGTCTACCTAAACTGACAGGCTGGGCAAGGAGAGCATTCATCAGAGAAGCATTCAAGAGGCCCATGTTAACCCTGGAGGAGCTGCAGAGATCCACAGCTCAGGTAGAAGAATGTGTCCACAGGACAACTATTAGTCATGCGCCCCACAAATCTGGTCTTTAGGGAAGAGTGGCAAGAAGAAAGTCATTGTTTAAAGAAAGCCATAAGAAGTCCTGTTTGCAGTTTGTGAGAAGCCATAGCAAACGAGTGGAAGAAAGTGCTCTGGTCAGATGAGACCAAAATTGTACTTTCTGGCCTAAAAGCAAAACGCTATGTGTGGCGGACAACTAACACTGCACATCACCCTGAACACACGGAACATGGTGGTGGCAGCATCATGTTGTGGGGATGCTTTTCTTTAGCAGGGACAGGGAAGCTGGTCAGAGTTGTTGGCAAGATGGATAGAGCCAAATACAGGGCAATCTTAGAAGAAAACCTGTAATGCCGCGTACAGTCGATTGGTTCGTCTGATGAAAACGGACCGATGGACCGGTTTAATCAGACGAACCTATCGTGTGTGGGCCCCATCAGTTTTTTTCCCATCGGTGAAAAAAAATAGAACCTGTTTTAAAATTTTCGTATGGTTAAAAAAACGATCGTCTGTGGGGAAATCCATCGGTCAAAAATCCATGCATGCTCAGAATCAAGTCGACGCATGCCCCGAAGCATTGAAATTCATTTTTCTCAGCAAGTCGTTGTGTTTTACGTCACCATGTTGGACACAATCGGATTTTTAACCGATGGTGTGTAGGCAAGACTGATGAAAGTCAGCTTCATCGGATATCTGATGAAAAAATCCATCGGTTCGTTTTCATCAGATGATCCGATCGTGTGTACAGGGCATCAGAGTCTGCAAAAGACTTGAGACTGTGGTTGAGGTTCACCTTCCAGCAGGACAACGACCTTAAACATACATATAATAATCACGCTGTAACGGAGTGAAAAGCATGAGGCATCAAACTTCTACTAACACGAGATTAGCAGAAGGAGCCCAAAGGGTGGCGCACTTGGTTTTGAACTTCCCTTTTATAGTGCCGTTGTACGTGTTGTACGTGACCGCGTTCTTGGCGATCGGAATTTCCGACAACATTTGTGCGACCGTGTGTATGCAAGACAAGCCAACATCTGTCTGCAAAAAATCCACGGTTTTGTTGTCGAAATGTCCGATCATGTGTACGCGGCATAACAATAAATATCTCAGATTTGCTCCCTTTTGGTCTGTTTAAATCACATATATAGTTAAAAGTGTTCTATTATGGCTGTTCAACAAATAAGAAAAAACATAGCTGTTCATCCTTCCAGAACTCTTGTGAGCTGATAACTTGCTGTTTTCCTCCACTATTAAGAACTGATAAACTGCAATAATATATATTATGATTTATGGGCCAGATTCAGGTAGAATCGCGGCAGCGCAATGTATCACATTTACGTTACACCGCCGCACGTTTTACGGGCAAGTGCTTGATTCACAAAGCACTTGCCTGTAAAGTTGCGGCGGCGTAGCGTAAATCCGCCCAGCGCAAGCCCGCCTAATTCAAATGATCCTGGTAGGGGGCGTGGATCATTTAAATTAGGCGCGTTCCCGCGCCGATCGTACTGCGCATGCGCCGTCCCTAAAATTTCCCGATGTGCATTGCGCTAAATGACGTCGCAAGGACGTCATTGGTTTCGTCCAGCGCCATTCACGGACGACTTACGCAAACAACGTAAATTTTAAAGTTTCGACGCGGGAACGACGGCCATACTTAACATTGGCTAAGCCACCTAGGGGGCATGTTTATCTTTACGCCGCATATCTCGTACGCAAATGGCGTAAATTTACTGCGACGGGCAAGCGTACGTTCGTGAATCGGCGTAACGACTCATTTGCATATTCTACGCCGACCGCAATGGAATCGCCACCTAGCGGCTGGCCTAGAATTGCAGCCTAAGAGCCGACGGTGTAAGTCATTTACACCTGTCGGATCTTAGGGAGATCTATGCGTAACCTGATTCTATGAATCAGGCACATAGATATGACCGGCCGGATTCGGAGATACGCCGTCGTATCTTCTTTATGAATCTGGCCCTATGAGTTTAGATATGCATTAAATGAATGACATTCAGCTTGCTAAAGCACGTGTATAAATATATATATATATATATATATATATATATATATATATATATAGATTTTTTTACTGAAATACTTGTGTCACCATTTTTTATTATTTTTTGTATCTCAGTTCTGCGGATCTCCTGCTACTTCTTTGCAGCCAAAAAGATACTGACAGAACTAAAACATGCTTCCCAGGTGGAGCAGCCACCAGAATCACCACAATAGAGCACTAGTGGACACAATCAATATATAAACGTATAGCTCAGCTGTGCTTCTTCCTATCTTTAATTCTCTTATTTATTTTTTTGAGCCTGCGATGGGTGTGCACTGTGCAAAAAAACAAAACACCTTGTGAACCACAAAACGTGAAACACTCACACAAAGCAGTGCACAGGGTGTGTCCCTGGTTCCCTTCTAAAGGAGAAGAACTTAACCTCACCCCCAACACCCCTTCCCCGGGGAGGGGGGCTCCTGACAGGGGCAAGGGCACACCGTCGACCTAACCAAAAAGTCTATTGGACCCCTCTCCTTGCCAGCAGAAGGCGATCATAAGTAGGTTAGGGACTCTCTTGAAAAGCCAATAAGTACAGTACCTGTATCCAAGTTCATTTCCTCCTTGTAGATATATTTGATCTTAATTTTCTCCCTTCAGTTGCCGAGTGCGCTCCTGGCTCCCTTTCCTCCTGTCACTTTGTGTGCTCGTCGCTCCCCCCCCCCTATTCAGTTAACATTAATCGCAGCCACTGTGCCATCAATTGTCGCCACTGTGCCCATCACACGCAGCCACTGTGCCAATTACACGCAGCCACTGTGCCAATCACACGCAGCCACTGTGCCCATCACATGCAGCCACTGTGCCCATCACACGCAGCCACTGTGCCCATCACACGCAGCCACTGTGCCCATCACACGCAGCCACTGTGCAATCAATTGTCGCCACTGTTCCCAAACGCAGCCACTGTGCCAATCACACGCAGCCACTGTGCCAATCACACGCAGCCACTGTGCCCATCAAATGCAGCCACTGTGCCCATCAAACGCAGCCACTGTGCCAATCACATGCAGCCACTGTGCCCATCAAACACAGCCACTGTGCCAATCACACGCAGCCACTGTGCAATCAATTGTCGCCACTGTTCCCAAACGCAGCCACTGTGCCAATCACACGCAGCCACTGTGCCAATCACACGCAGCCACTGTGCCAATCACACGCAAGGTCACTGTGCCCATCAAATGCAGCCACTGTGCCCATCAAACGCAGCCACTGTGCCCATCAAACGCAGCCACTGTTCAATCAATTGTCGCCACTGTTCCCAAACGCAGCCACTGTGCCAATCACACGCAGCCACTGTGCCAATCACACGCAGCCACTGTGCCCATCAAATGCAGCCACTAAGCCCATCAAATGCAACCACTGTGCCAATCACACGCAGCCACTGTGCCAATAACACGCAGCCACTGTGCCCATCACACGCAGCCACTGTGCCAATCACACACAGCCACTGTGCCCATCAAACGCAGCCACAGTGCCATCACATGCAGCCACTGTGCCAACACACGCAGTCACTGTGCCATCAATTGTTGCCACTGTGCCCATCACACGCAGCCACTGTGCCATCAATTGTCGCCACTGTGCCCATCAAACGCAACCACTGTGCCATCACACGCAGCCACTGTGCCATCACACGCAGCCACTGTGCCATCACACGCAGCCACTGTGCCAATCACACACAGCCACTGTGCCCATCAAACGCAGCCACAGTGCCATCACATGCAGCCACTGTGCCAACACACGCAGTCACTGTGCCATCAATTGTTGCCACTGTGCCCATCACACGCAGCCACTGTGCCATCAATTGTTGCCACTGTGCCCATCAAACGCAACCACTGTGCCATCACACGCAGCCACTGTGCCATCACACGCAGCCACTGTGCCATCACACGCAGCCACTGTTTAATCAATTGTTATTGATTAAACAGTGGCTGCCCGTCCCCAGCCTCTGTCCCCCTCCTGTGTCATGTCCCCAGCGTCTGTCCCCCTCCTGTGTCATGTCCCCAGCCTCTATCCCCCTCTTGTGTCATGTCCCCAGCCTCTGTCCCCCTCCTGTGTCATGTCCTCAGCGTCTGTCCCCCTCCTGTGTCATGTCCCCAGTGTCTGTCCCCCTCCTGTGTCATGTCCCCAGCGTCTGTCCCCCTCTTGTGTCATGTCCCCAGCCTCTGTCCCCCTCCTGTGTCATGTCCCCAGCCTCTGTCCCCCTCCTGTGTCATGTCCCCAGCCTCTGTCCCCCTCCTGTGTCATGTCCCCAGCCTCTGTCCCCTCCTGTGTCATGTCCCCAGACTCTGTCCCCCTCCTGTGTCATGTCCCCAGCCTCTGTCCCTCTCCTGTGTCATGTCCCCAGCCTCTGTCCCCCTCCTGTGCCATGTCCCCAGCCTCTGTCCCCTCCTGTGCCATGTCCCCAGCCTCTGTCCCCCTCCTGTGCCATGTCACCAGCCTCTGTCCCCCTCCTGCGTCATGTCACCAGCCTCTGTCCCCCTCCTGTGCCATGTCCCCAGCCTCTGTCCCCCTCCTGTGCCATGTCCCCAGCCTCTGTCCCCCTCCTGTGCCATGTCCCCAGCCTCTGTCCCCCTCCTGTGCCATGTCCCCAGCCTCTGTCCCCCTCCTGTGCCATGTCCTCAGCCTCTGTCCCCCTCCTGTGCCATGTCCCCAGCCTCTGTCCCCCTCCTGTGCCATGCCCCCAGCCTCTGTCCCCCTCCTGTGCCATGTCTATAACAAGTACTCGTACCAGTTGTCCAACAATGATATTTACTGCTTTTTATAAAGAAATACAATTGATTTTATGCAGTATTGAGTTTAGCCTTTTGGCCCGGCCCTCCAAAATATTTTTAGTTTCTCATGTGGCCCCATCGAAAAAATAATTGCCCACCCCTGGTTTAGAGGATCGCAAATAGACAGGTATACATGTCTCTTCTGAAATACATGTCTCTTCTGAAATAATAGCCTGCCTGCTCGCAGTCTGTCTAAAAAGCCCTTAATTCATGCGTTTTTCTATACTAAAACAATAAATTGTGTGAGTTATCAAACAAAATGCAAAGAGAATTAGAAGTGACAATGAGACTTGAATCATGGGCGGTCTCTGTAATAATGAAGAGCTAAAATATCAATTGAATATATCTACAAGGAGACAGTGAGCTTAGATTCAGCTACAGTAGGTGTCGCCAATCTTGTGTTTCCAGCGCGATCACATCGCGCTGGAAACCGGCCATACGAGGCTGTGCTTCTCGCACTCACCGCCCCCACGAGATGCCGCGCATTCATAGGAATCCATTGGGGGCAGCGAGCGTCATAGCTCGGCGCTCGCTCCCAGCGACTGGGATCGCGGGTGTCAATCTCGCTGCTAGCAGAGGCAAGATTGACACAATATAGGCGGCAGGTACTGTACTATAGAGACTGGCTCATGTATGACGGAGGACTCACTGCTGAGCTGTGAGTTTTTATATCTTCTCGACCACTCCCTTTTTACATTGACTTACTCCATTTGTAACTTCCATCAGAAGACCTTGTCACAAACTAAGGCCAGCCAAAAACAGAGCAAATTTCTGCAACCACAGGAAATGCGCTCGATTCCCCAACAGTTATTTTTGACAGGGGAATCACTCCCACGGAGCCATTTTGTTCTAACAGCCACTAGCAATAATTGCATGTAAAATCTGACAGGCTGGTTGTACCAAAGTTGATTGATCAATTTGGGTACATTCAGTCTGCCCATACAGTAAAACCTTGGTTTGCAAGCATAATTTGTTCCAGAAACATGCTTGTAATCCAAAGCACTTGTATATCAAAGCATTTTTTTACAGGGTATAAAAGAGAAGAGAGGCACCTCTAGGGCCCCGTACACACGAGAGGATCTATCCGCTGGAATTTATCCGCGGATCGGTTTCAGCGGATAGATCCGCTGGTGTGTACGACCCAGCGGATATTTATCCGCGGATATTTTTCGGGCCGATGGATTTCCAGCGGATAAAAAATTCTTAGCATGCTAAGAAATCTATCCACTGGAATCCAGTCCAGCGGATTGATCCGGTGGTCTGTACAGACTCACCGTATCAATCCGTCCGATTCCCTCCCTCGCATGCGTCGTAATGATTCGACACATGCGTGGAAGTCCTTATATTTCAGCGTCGCCGCGGAGGGAATTCCGCGCGGATTTTGATCTGATGGTTAGTACAACCATCAGATCAAAATCCGCCAGAGGACCGTTTCCGCGGATAAATCCTCTCGTGTGTACAAGGCCTAAGTGTAGCAATAAGTTACTAAATGTTGTACCTTCATTAAATGTAACCATATTGCTACACTTAGAGGCTCCTCTCTTCTCTTTTATACTCAGTTGTGACATGACGCTACTCTTATATCAAGACATCACTTATATATCAAGGAAACATTTATTAAAACATTTTGCTTGTCTTACAAAAAGCTCTTAAACCAAGTTACTCTCAAACCAAGGTTTTACTGTACATGGTTTGGATCTGGTCCAGTTCCTGCTGAACCAGACATAATTTGAACGGTCTATGGCCGGGATAACAAGTTAGGAGCACAGATGGATGACAGTGACAATTTTTATTAAATTTGCTATTTTAACGAATGCTGTAGTTTTTACAATATTGAAAATTACCTGGTTTGTTACATTGCAGAGATTTTGTATCAGTTATACTTCTATATTACCATTTCTCCCATGATAATAGTTAATTTATTTTTTATTTTTTGGCATGGCCGTGTGTTTGTGAAAGAAACAGCAGCTTCAACACCTTCCATCCAAAACATTCTAAAGCAGATGGATGTTTAGGTGTGCATTGCTGGGACACGGATGGTTTGGCAGGGGACGTACAATTTTTTGGGAATGAGTGCCTTGCAAATACGGAGGAAAATTCAGACACAGTACAAGCAGAGAACACGTGTTTTTGCAAGTGATTTTCTCAAGCACTACAATTTAAAGCCAAATGAGTTGGCTCCAACCCATGGAGTCAATGTTAGAGAGCTTAGCGGCAGCTGACTAAAGTTATTGGAACATAGGCTTAGCAATAAGATGATGCTCCCTTTGCAATCTTTCAAGCAATTTCAGCGAAGCATGTAGAAAACATTATCAACCTCCATACTCCTGAACGTATCTGTTATCATCATTGCCGGTGGAACCAATACTGGTCCTAACAATGATCCTTTTATGATGATCACATTTACAAAATAAATACAAATAGTCAAATAAATAAATAAAATGGTACTAGAGATGTACACTAGAACATAGAATGGCAAAGATGTAGAAAATAACTCTGGGACACTTTTACAGACATTCACAGTTAAAGTGTATGCAAAGCTAAAAAAAAAAAATTGTGGACATAATAGAAGAGTGAAAACCTGTGTCAGTATTTTAATACTGGAGTCCAGTAGAATATTCTTTTTCCACACATTGCTGGAAATGCTTGAATTAAGTAGGCTATGCAGCAACTACCAGTGTCCAAATAAGTCAAAGAATATACAGTATATTCAGTGGCAGCTGGTGCTCAAATTTTTTTTGGGGGGGCGCAAAAAAAGAAATAAAAAAATTGCATCCTCACTGTGCCCATAAAATGCAGCCACTGTGCCATCAATTGTCACCACTGTGCCATGCCATCAAACGCAGCCACTGTGCCATGCCATCAAACGCAGCCACTGTGGCATCAATTGTCACCACTGTGCCATGCCATCAAACGCAGCCACTGTGCCATCAATTGTCACCACTGTGCCATGCCATCAAACACAGCCACTGTGTCATCAATTGTCACCACTGTGCCATGCCATCAAACGCAGCCACTGTGCCCTCAATTATCACCACTGTGCCATGCCATCAAATGCAGTCACTATGCCGACAATTTGCACCACTGTGCCATGCCATCAAACGCAGTCACTGTGCCATGCCATTAAACGCAGCCACTGTGCCATGCCATCAAACGCAGTCACTGTGCCATGCCATCAAACACAGCCACTGTGCCATCAATTGTCACCACTGTGCCATGCCATCAAACGCAGCTACTGTGCCCCTAAATTGTCACCACTGTTCCAATTGTCCCCACTGTGCACTTTATTTGTCGCCACTGTGCCCATTGTTGCCACTGTGCATGTCACTGTGCCCTTTAATTGTTGCCACTGTGCCCATTGTCACCACTGTGCCCTTTGTCACCACTGTGCCCATTGTTGCCACTGTGCATGTCACTGTGCCCTTTAATTGATGTCACTGTGCCCTTTGTCACCACTGTACCCATTGATGCCACTGTGCCCTTTGTCGCCTCTGTGCCCATTGTCGCCGCTGTGCCCTGTAAAATGCACTTACCTTTCTGCTTCCATGTCCCTCTATGTCCTCTCCCGCCCTTGATGACGATTCAGCCAATCAGGTTACCGATAACCACAATCAGTGAACCTGATTGGCTGAGACGGCTGTCAATCTTATCCAAGGGACGCAGCCCCCGTACGTTCCGAGGATAAGACATCCGGGAGCCGAGTGCCTGTACATGGAAAGCCTATCAAAGCCGCTGGCTCTGATAGGCACTTCCGCACAGCCAACCATACATTCGGGTATCCGGCGCCCTATGTCCGGCTATCTGAATAGACCAGTGGCAGCTGGCCACAATAACATACATTCATGCAATGCATGAATGTATGTTATTTGCGAGAGCCAGAGGGGGCGGCGCTGCAGAAAGACATTATTTATGTCTTAAAGGGCCTGGTTTTTTTTTTCTTTTCTTTTTTTTATGACTACAGCCGGGCGCTCCCTATAGACGGGCCGCCACTGAGTATATTGGCAGCATACCATGGATCTTTTGAATATTGTCTAACAAAAGTATTACAGAAATAAATTGTGACATTTCGGACCACGCAGGACCCCTGTATCAGGCATGTAATAAGGTGCAATACATTGACATTTAAAGTACCAGTCACCAATCAAAATCAGCAAAAGAAACACTGACGTCTGATTTCACAGTTATGTCATAAATCAGCCAAATTGATGTAATTACATCCTGACATATGTCAAAGGTCAGGTTTTTTTATTGATATCTGTGTTCCTGTTGGGAAAATTCACCGCCACAATTGGTCCTGGTGGTCATAGACCCTGGTGCATATAATGATGGGGAACCCAAATAATTTTCAGTCACAGGAACAGGAGGCGAGGGGAAATCTTACAATAGAGGAGTCGGTGTGTAGGATATTGGGAGGGTAGGCAGAGTACTCAGAGGCTGAATTTCACCTCAGAACCTGTCCTGGGTCTCTAAGATGAAGTCAGAGAGGGGCAGCATAATGTAATGCTGGGCAGGAAGGGGCACTGCCCATGATTAAGGCTGCATTCACACCTAAGCAGAGCAATGTTCAGCTGTCTTTGAGTGTTTTTTCAGGCGTATACAAGCATGTGTATTAAAGCTTCGGGTGTTTTTTTTTTTTATTATTGAATGGAAAGCACTGGAGGGGGAGACTAGTTACAGTGCCTTGAAAAAGTATTCATATCCCTTGAAATTTTCCACATTTTGTCATGTTACAACCAAAAACGTAAATGTATTTTATTGTGATTTTGTGTGATAGACCAACACAAAGTGGCACAAAATCGCGAAGTGGAAGAAAAATGATAAATGGTTTTTAAATAAAAAAAAAAAAAATATCTGAAAAGTGTTGCGTTTATTTGTATTCCGCCCCCTTTACTCTGATATTCCTAACTAAGATCTAATGGAACCCATTTCCTTCAGAAGTCACCTAACTAGTAAATAGAGTCCACCTGCGTATATTTTAATCTCAGTGTAAACACAGCTGTTCTGTGAAGCCCTGATGCCGCGTACACAACCGTTTTTCATGACGTGAAAAATGCATTTTTTTTAAATGGTCATTAAAAATGATCGTGTGTAGGCTCCAAAGCATTTTTCTCGACGTGAAAAATGGGCATTAAAAATTTAGAACATGCTCTAAATTTTCGCATCGTTTTTCACGTTGTCGTGTGTAGGCTTTAAAGCGGTGGTTCCGCGGGATATCTTTTTTTTTTTTTTCCTCTAATCCACAGCTCTTACCTTTACTCCCGCACTAACCGGTTGTCCCACACGTTCAGCCATCCGATGCGCTGTAATTCGTGAAATTATATCTTTGATTTTGATCCGATGGACGTTTCCATCTTACCTGTGGGCATAGTGAAGCCGACAGGGTCTTCTTCCGGGATCGGGCGAGTGCTGGCCTCCCAGCATTCACCGCTCGATCCCGCGCATGTGCAGTGTTGACGGCGAGCGTCGCCGTCAACACTACATGATTGCCATAACAACGGCCGGCGTAAGAAGTTCACGCCCTGTTGTTCAGACTATTACACGCCTGAAGACTCGCGCGATTGCAGCAGAGCGCGTCGACAGAGGAGTTGCCAAATTGGAGTGACAGGACGGGGGAGAATGGACTAACACGCCCATTCCCCGCGGGAGATATTGATTGACAGGTGGGAAGATCGAGCAGCAAACAGGTAAGGAGCGCTCAAAAAAAAAAAAAAAAAAATCGTCTGGACATTGTTTTTTAAGAGCAGTTCAATTGATTAGATGTTGTCAAACAGGGTGAACCACCGCTTTAATGACGTGAAAAAAACACTCATGCTCAGAAGCAAGTTATGAGACGTGAGCACTCGTTCTGGTTAAAACTAGCATTTGTAATGGAGATAGCACATTCGTCA
Source organism: Rana temporaria (assembly GCF_905171775.1). Lineage (NCBI taxonomy): Eukaryota > Metazoa > Chordata > Amphibia > Anura > Ranidae > Rana > Rana temporaria. The sequence goes on from NC_053491.1 coordinate 322,961,493, forward strand.
CGCTGTGAAAGACTGAAAAACACAAAGACTGAAAAGCATGAAGACAAGATGTGAACAGGGGCTATTGAAGACAATGGCCCAGATTCAAGAAGCAATTGCACCTGTGTAACCATAAGTTACACGGCGCAATTGCTTACTTGCTCCGGTGTAACGAGTGCTCCCGATTCAGGAACCTCGTTACACCGACTGCAGGCTAAAATCTGCGCGGCATAAGGCTCTTATGCCACGCAGATTTTAGGCTGCATTCTTGCGTGGGCCGCTAGGGGGCGCTCCCATTGTGATCAGTGTGTAGTATGCAAATTGCATACTACCACTGATTCACAAACTTGCGCGGGCCCTGCGCAAGCCAGGTACGGAGTTTCCGTATGGCAACCTTAGCGCAAGGCTGCCCCTTCTAATAGTAGGGGCAGCCAATGCTAAAGTATAGCCGTCGTTCCCGCGCCTTGAAATTTGAATTTTTACGGTGTTTGCGTAAGTGATTCGTGAATGGCGCTGGACGCCATTCACGTCGTTTGCCGCAATGCACGTCGGGAAAGTTTCCCAACGGAGCATGCGCTCTACGCTCGGCGCGGGAGCGCGCCTAATTTAAATGATTCCCGCCCCCGGCGGGATCATTTAAATTGCGCGTGCTTACGCCGGGCAATTTTGCCGGCGCGCCCTCGCAAGTTACGGAGTTACTGCTCCGTGAATCGAGGGCAGCGGCGCAAATTTGCGGGGGCGTAGGGCAAAATCGTTGCCCTGTGCCTCCGTAAGTTTAGCGCAAAACTATGCTGAATCTGGGCCAATGGGATTTGGCATGTTGAGTGTCTTGGAGCTTTAAGCTTCAGGCTACAAAAGTCTCAGGTATGCATGGGCCTAAATCAGTACTGTTGTGATGACTTCAGTGCTGCCTAAACTAAAACTAAAAGAGGGCAAGGAAGAGACCAGTGCACAGTTAACTGGAAGGGTAGTGGTCTTTGGTAAGTTACTGTACGTAATCCCACTCTGTGCCAACTAATTTTCATGACAGTTTAGGCATACTAGAAGGAACATAGCTAATAAAAAAAATCATATATATATATATATATAGGCCCGGATTCAGATAGGAGTTACGACGGCGTATCTCCAGATACGCCATCGTAACTCTGAGTGGCGGGATTCGTAGAATCAGTTACGCATAGATTTCCCTAAGATCCGACCGGCGTAAGTCTCTTACACCGTCGTATCTTAGGCTGCATATTTATGCTGGCCGCCCGGTGCATTTTTTTACATTGTTTACGTTAGGCTTTTTCCGGCGTAAAGTTACCCCTGCTATATGAGGGGTATCCTATGTTAAGTATGGATGTCGGGCCAGCGTCGAATTTTCAGTCGATTACGTCGTTTGCGTAAGTCGTTCGCGAATAGGGCTGGGTGTAATTTACGTTCACGTCGAAAGCATTGGCTTTTTGCGGGTTAATTTGGAGCATGCACACTGGGATACGTTCACGGACGGCTCATGCGCCGTTAGCCAAAAACTTAATTTACGTGGGGTCAGCCATCATTACCATACAACACGCCCACTGCATGGAGAATTTGAATTCCGCAGGCTTACGCTGGACCACATACGCTACGCCGCTTAGTAGCTTCCTTTACCTTACTGCAGTCCTGGTTTCATGTCCTCATTGTTCGTTTTTGCTTTGATGTTGCTGTAATTCTTCTCTGTTCTGGACACTTCCTGGTTGTCTGTTTCCTGGTCACCACAGTACTGGGAGATTTCTCACTGTGGTGACTAATCAAGGAGGTGTGATTACTGTGTGTCAGCACCAATCCAGTTTCGTTTTACAAAGCATCACTGCCCTCTATTGGCTCTTTGTCTCTGTACATCAGAGAACCAGGAAACAACAGCAAAAATGAAACTAAACTGCAGGTACATTATATGATTGTTTTTTATCTATTTTTAACCATTTTTAAAGGGAATCAGTTAACTATTATGTCTCTATACCCTGTAAACAGTCATTTCAGCTTAATTTTTTTTTCCTTTAGTGACCCTTTAACTTAGGGTGCAAGTTCTTTCTGAATACGGAACTTGTGCCCTAATTCACGGCGGCGTAACGCATCTGAGATACGTTACGCCCGCTGATAGATACACAATTGTATCTGAATCCGGGCCATAAACATTTACATACTGTATTTAAGAAAAATATTTGCATATGTATTTCAGTAATACACTATGCAAGTGTTATCACAATGCACAGTACTACCCCATTTAGGCTTTAGTTAAATGGCAACCCAACGCACTACCAATACACCCTTCTTATTCTTCTGTGTTGCATCATATGCACTGTCAGTTAAATTGAGCAGGTACGATTTATGGTGTTTTGTGATGCATTGGCAGCCCGTTCAAATGAATGAGTTGCCTTAAAGTGGAGTTTCCATCCCAACATTTTTTTTTTCATTATTGTGCTCATTAGACCTAAAAAGGTAAAAAAAAAAAATGCCTATTGCTATGCGGTCCCACGAAATCTGCCTTTGAAATCAACTAGGATTCTGACATCATCTCCCTCTAATGCTCCTGGGAAATGTGTGTCATAATTTCCCAGGATGCAGTGCGCTGTCCAATTATCACTCCCCATCCAAGACTTCCAGGAAGTAAGTGCTTGTAGGCTTCACAATGCAAACAAACAAAATGACAACGGTGTAGACATAGTTTTATAAACTATCTTTTTTTTAATATATTTTCGGATCGGCGGCGGATTGAAAAAGTAGTAAGTGACCGGATTTATATTATAAAAACGCACGATGAAAGGACATACATTTAAAAAATGCTAATTGTGGTTAGAACTCCGCTTTAATGCAATACAAGTTAATGCACTTTAAACTATACAACTCGGTCATCTAATAGCCAGGCCTGCTGTGACTGAATAGCAGAAGCGCAGCAGCAGGATGTACTAACTCCCTTGTTCCCATTCTGAGTTCTACTGTACATGGGAAAACAAGAGGCTGATATAAGGTTCAGCTACTTAAATTAGTTTTATTTTGAAATACCTGTAAATAAATGGTTCTGTTTTTATGTCTGCCTAGAGTTTGACATTCAGTTGACTACAAAATATAATCACAAATAAAAATAAATAAAAAAATGGCCATAGGGGGTGGATAATATGTTGGAAAATCATTATAAAAGTGTAATATATGCTGTAGCTGTTTCTTTTTATTTAAATATTAAATAAAAATTGCTACAGTAATGCAGCATATATATAAGTTCATAAAGACGACATTAATACCCATTTAAAGATGCTTTTCTCTATTAAAAGGTTCATTTGCAGGAGATTGACCAAATTAACACAGTGATACTGATGAAACTACTTCTGTAGTGCAATCTTGCAACTTGAAATAGATTTTTCTGCATGTACAGTAGTTAAAGATTATTTAAATATGGCACCACTAACAGAGTGTAATGCTAACCTCTCTTATGCTTCTCTTTTAACGTTCTCTTAACGTCTATCTCACAGGCTCGCATATTCCCAAAGGGACCTGCACTCACTCACAGCATTTATTGACTTCTACGGATATAATCTTGCGCTTTTTAATCCACAGCAGACAGCGATTCACACTGTTCAGAAGGAAATGGAGCCTTGGAAATGCACAAAATAATTAAAAGTTGTAAACTGTGAAACAGAAGGAGGAGATAAGGAGGAGAAGCTTTAGGTGACAGCTCAACCAGAAAACTGAGAATTAGCTACTCTATCCACCCTTTATACTCCTCCTCTAAATAACACCCTCCCTCATTTTCTAAGCAGCCGTCAGTAAATGATGAACTGCGGAATAAGCTCATGCAAAGCTCTGTGCACAGTATTCTTATCACGGTTTGCTTCAACCAACGTGCTAGAAACATAATTGTACTTAACCTCTTCATAACAAGCAAGAGAGGTTATTGGAATGGTTAGCACGTAATGAGAACTGTTGATATTCTGTTTAATTTCTCTTGCCAGCTTGTTTCAACCATGCTGTGGACTCACAGAAAAATAGAATATTGATGACAGATAAAGGCCAAGTTGTCCATCTAGCTTCCAGGTCATTATGCTCAATAAAGGTACATTCTGGTGGAACATGAACATTTTTGGGTAAATTCAGGTACGGGCGCGCAATTTTAAGACGGCGTAGCCTAGCGTGTTTACACTACGCCGCCTTAAGTAAGAGAGGCAAGTACATGATTCTCAAGGCACTTACCTCCTTACTTAGGGTGGCGTAGTGTAAACGCGGCGGGCGTAAGGGCGCCTAATTCAAATGGGTTGGAGGGGGCGTGTTGTATGGTAATTAGGCTTGACCTCACGTTTTTGACGTTTTTTGTTACTGCGCATGCGCCGGGCGCCTACATTTCCCAGTGCGCATTGCGGCTAAGTACGCCGTACGGGACTATTGATTTTGACGTGGACGTAAACGACGTAAATCACGATTCGCGGATGACTTACGCAAACGACGTAAAAAATTCGAACCTCGCGGCGGGAACGGCGGCCATACTTTAACATTGTTATTCCACCTCATAGGTGGAATAACTTTAGGCTGCCTAAGGCCTTACGGAAACGACGTAAAGCGACTGCGGCGGCTGGGCGTACGTTCGTGAATCGACATAGAAACTCATTTACATATTCTACGCCGGCCGCAATGGAAACGCCACCTAGCGGCCATCCGAAAAATTACAATCTAAGATAGGACGGCGCAAGCCGTCCTATCTTAGATAGGTTTAAGCGTATCTCTGTTTGAGCATACGCTTAAACTTAGGTCGGCGTAGATTCTGAGTTAGGTCGGCTTATCTACTGATAAGCCGGCCTAACTCTTTGTGAATCTATCTATTTGATTTCTGGAGGGGACACAGCTTACTTGCCAAACAATTCAAACTCTTTTGCCTTGTACACATGACCGGTTTTCACAACGAGAAAACTGCCATTTCTTATATTGGTTGTATAAACTGGTCGTGTGTATGCTCCTTAGCAGTTTTCTTGATGAAAAAAAAAATGTTCTCTTTTTTCTCGTTGTGTTTCCTGACATTTTTTTTTTTTACAAGAAAAACGGTCTTGTGTATGCTTTTCCTAGAGGAAAAAACAAGTGCATGTTCAGAATCAAGTATGCAGCCCAAAAGCAGCCCATAGGGTGGCACCATTTGAAAGGAACTTCCCATTTATAGTCCCGTCATACGCATTGTACGTCACTGCGCTTTGGTCTGAGTTCTTTTTTTGCATGAACGTGTGTATGCAAGTCAGGCTGGAGAGGAATCACGTCGGGAAAAACATCTTTTTTTTTTCCTGATGAGAAAAATGGTATTGTGTATGAGGCATTTGTTTTTTTTTTCATTTGCAGCCAGCTATTCCATTAGTTTAGTCCCAATAATTCTCAATATCCATATCATCCTTATTTATGGCTAGGTTCACACTGCTGCGAATTCAAAATCACGGTAAAATCACGATTTTACCGTGATTTCGCGGCTGCGGTTTTGCCACGATTTTGCCGCGATTTCGGCCGTGATTTAAGAGACATCTGTGCAGGGTTCAATGTAAATCGTGGCCCGAAATCGCAAAAAGTAGTACAGGAACTACTTTTTGAAATCGGTGCAGCGCCGCAGATTCGGCGTTGCACCGATTAGGACGGTGCCATTGCCGACAATTGCCGGCAAATGCCGCCGATTTGAGATGCGATTTGACATGTAAAATCGCATCTCAAATCGTACCAAATCGTACCAAGTGTGAACCTGGGCTAATGTCTGTAAAAAAAAATGTCCAGTTTATCTGCCACTGGTTCAATGTGGGTTTGAATCAAGGGGCAATGAACTTTCTAAACAAAGGTCCAGCTTACTGTCCATCGGGCTGTTTGGGGGCCAGACTGTGGCTCATAGAAGAAAATATCCCTGGATTGTGAGGTCAGTGGGAGTAAAACGTGTTCTGATGCCAGTGGTGAAGGAAAACAATAAATGCCCAGGCATGAAAGATTAGTGTAAGTAATAAATGACCCGGAGTCAGTGGGCCGGATTTAGATAGATTTGTCTATCTATCTGCCGGCGTAACGTATCTCCGATATGTTACGCCGCTGTAACTTTGGGTATTCAGTATTCAGAAAGAACTTGCGCCCTTAGTTACGGCGGCGTATTGTATGTGTTGCGGCGTAAGGCCGCCTAATTCAAATGGGGATGTTGGGGGCGTGTTGTATTTAAATTTAACTTGACCCCGTGTTTTTGACGTTTTTTTTTTTAACGGCGCATGCGCCGTCCGTAAAATATCCCAGTGTGCATTGCGCCAAATTACGTTGCAAGGACGTATTGGATTCGACGTGAACGTAAATGACGTACAGCCGTATTAGAGAACGTCTTACGAAAACGACGTACAAATTTCAAAACTCGGCTGGGGAACGACGGCCATACTTAACATTAGCTACGCCTCATATAGCAGGGGTAACTATACGCCGAAAAAAGCCGAACGTAAACGACGTAAAAAAATGCGCTGGCGGGACGTACGTTTCTGAATCGCCGTATCTACCTAATTAGCATATTCCTTGCGTAAACATACGGAAGCGCCACCTAGCGGTCAGCCTGAAATTGCAGCCTAAGATACGACAGTGTAAGACACATACACCTGTCGGATCTTAGGGATATCTATGCGTAACTGATTCTCTGAATCAGGAGCATAGATACGGCCTCCCGCACTCAGAGATACAACGGCGTATCAGGAGATACGCCATCGTATCTTGTCTCTGAATCTGGCCCAGTGGTTATAAGGAGTAAAAAAATGCCCAGCATCAGTGTGACTATTGAATGTCCCAGCATCAGTGGGCTTTATGAGAAAAAAACGTGTAGGCTAGGGAATAATAAATACCATAGAATCGGTAGTCAGTGGGAGTATTGAATGTCCCAGCATCAGTAGGCACTATGAGTAAAAAACTTGTAGACGAGGGAATAATAAATACTATAGAATTGGTAGTCAGTGGGAGGAGTGATGCCCCAGCTTTGGTGACCATTGGTCTTAATATATTGCCCCATCATTGGTGGCCAGTAGGAGGAATGTAGTTCCATCACTGGTGGATAGTGAAAGGAATATGGTCACATTACTGTTTGTCAGTGGAGAAATGTAGCCCAATAATTAATCATTGGTTGTTGTCAGTGGGAAGAATGGAGTCCCATTATTTGTGTTCAGTGACAACTTGCAGGTTCAATGTCCCACACTGTTCTTTGTGGTGAAGTCACAGCTGGGGATATACAGCACAATCAGACAGGAGATCACTCTTTGTAATACTATCTGTGTTAATACAAGGAATCCTCTGACTGGCTGAGGTGGGAAGGTAGTTAGCCAATTCAGAGAAAGTCTTAAGCCCTGTACACACGATCGGATATCTGATGGAATCTGATCCGATGGATTTTTTCGTTGGATATCCGATGAAGCTGACTTTCATCAGTCTTGCCTACACACCATCAGTCAAAAATCCGATCGTGCCAAAACACGGTGACGTACAACACTACGACGAGCCTAAAAAAATAAAGTTCAATGTCTTTTCCACACAGACGATCAGATTTTTGTATCGTTTTCTTATCCATAGAAAAAATTTAAAACAGGTTCTATTTTTTTCACCAATGGAAAAAAAAACGATGGAGCCCACACACGATTGGTTTGTCCGATGAAAACAGTTCATCGGTCTTTTTTCATCGGACAAACCGATCGTGTGTACACGGCTTTATATTCATTCCTAAAAATACAAGGCTTCTTGTGAAGGGCTGGGCAGAGCTCAGCCTGACACTATTTTGTACCGGGAACAGGACGGGAAGTCTTCATGTCACTGTCAGAACACAGTGCTGTATACTGTATGTAGCTGATGCTTCATACAGTTTTTACAGCGCTGACAGCAACTATTTAAAGTGAGGCCTCGTACACACGACCGTTTTCCTCGACAGAATCCATCAAGAAACTTGGTGGCAGAGCTTTTTTGCCGAGGAAAACGCGTGTATGTTTTTCATCGAGGAAACTGTCGAGGAACTCGACGAGAAAAAAAGAGAACAAGTTCTCTTTTTCCTCGACGGGAGTCTCAATTTCCTCGTCGTGTCCCTTGTCGGGCTGGTTTTCTACGAGAAAAACTTTGTGTGTATGCTAAGAAACCCGCGCATGCTCAGAATAAAGTATGAGACGGGAGCGCACCTTCGGTAAAAGTAACGTTTGTAATGGAGATAGCACATTTGTCACGCTGTAACAGTCTGAAAAGTGCAAATCGTCTCTTACCAAACTTTTACTTAACACGCAGTAACATGAGATAAGCAAATACAGCCCCAAGGGTTGTGCCAGTGGAATCGAACTTCCCCTGCCGTTGTATGTGTTGTACGTCACCGCGTTTGAGAACAAGGAGATTTGGTCTTGATAGTGTGTACGCAAAGAAAGCTTGTCAAGTTTCTCCACAAGCCTGACAAGGAACTCGTCGAGGAAAACGATGTTTCATTTACGACAAGTTTCTCGGTCGTGTATGTATGAGGCCTAACACAAAACCTGGGTTTAGGCTTTAACCTGCTGGGTGCGGAAACGTTTAGGCCCCTTTCACACTGAGGCATATTTCAGGTGTTTTAGCACTAAAAAATGCCTGAGCGCTTTTACACAGAGGTGATGCACTGGTGGGAGAAAAAAAATCTCCTGCAAGCAGCATCTTTGGAGCGGTGAGAGGAGCGGTGTGTATACCGCTCCTTCCCATTGAAAACAATGGGACACCATTGCTGGTGGTATTAACCCTTTTTCGGCAGCTAGCGGGGGTTAATACCACACCGCTAGCAATTCTGCTACAATTCCGATGGTATATCGCCGCTAAATATAGCAGCGCTATACCACCACCTCACATCCTGTGTGAAAGGGGCCTTAAGGAAGTGTTTGTAGTAGCATCAGAAGCCCAGGTGCTAATTGTTTCAGCTCCCTGGCTTAGAGCTGAACCCCATCACCAAATCTCACTCCAAATCTACTAAAACTAGCAATTAGAAGTAGCAGTGCCTTAGATCTCACAATGCAGATATACTTCTTTGAAGTCATAGGCATAAAAAAACCTAGGCACCCTCATACCAGGGAGTGCACTTTTAGACCCCTTTCACACTTGGGCGTTTTTCAGGCGCTTTAGCGTTAAAAAAAAGTGCTTGTAAAGCGCCTGAAAGAAGCTGCATCTGCAATCCCAATGTGTAAGCCCGAGTGCTTTCACACTGAGGCGCTGCGCTGGCAGGGTGTCAAAAAAAGTCCTGCAAGCAGCTTCTTTGCAGCGCTTTAGGAGCGCTGAATACACCGCTCCTAAAGCCCCCTTCCCATTGAGGGAGCTTTTTTTAACGCCAAAGCGCCTGAAAAACACCCCAGTGTGAAAGTGGTCTTAGCGGTGCTTTTCGGGAGCTGGCAGTGTGAAAGGGCTCTGAAAGCACTCAGGCTTTCACATTGGGATTGCAGATGAGGCTTCTTTCAGGCGCTTTACATGCTTTTTTTTTACACCAAAGCGCCTGAAAAACGCCCGAAAAACGGCCCAGTGTGAAAGGGGTCTTAAGAGAAATTTCAGACAAAGGGTATCTTTTTAGGGTAATAATTAGGCACAAGTAACATTTTAAAATTTCCCTATAACTTATCGAATCTTCCCTTTTGTGTTATGCTAACCTTGTGACAGCAGAAGTCTCTGGATTTCCCTTAAGAAATTTAAGTAGGTATTATAGTTGTAAATCCTAGTAAGCACATTAAAACTTTAATAGAGTGTTAGTAATGCTGTTAATGTTGCAAAAAGGTAAAAATATCATCCTTATTATAGACTGAATGACTTTGACAATATGTATATAAAAAGAAAAGTTGTGAATTGGTATTTTTTTTTTCACATTCTGTCTGTTACAATTCACTGTTTTGGTCGGCAATGCTCACTGAGGATGTAATAAATAGGCTCTCTGATTTGACAGTATTATGCTGGAAGACAAGGGGCATGGTAAAAGTCAGATTGCTGCTTAAAGCGGGAGTTCACCCGGATTTTTTTTTTAACATTAGATTCATGCTCATTTTGTCAAGGGGAATCGGGTATTTTTTTTAAAATCGAAGCAGTACTTACCGTTTTAGAGAGGGATCTTCTCCGCCGCTTCCGGGTATGGTCTTCAAGACTGGGCGTTCCTATTTGATTGACAGTCTTCCGACAGGCTTCCGATGGTCGCATACATCGCGTCACGAGTAGCCGAAAGAAGTCGAACGTCGGTGCGGCTCTATACGGCGCCTGCGCACCGATGTTCGGCTACTTTCGGAAAATCGTGACGCGATAGATGCGACCGTCGGAAGCCTGTCAATCAAGTAGGAACGCCCAGTCCCGCAGCCCATACCTGGAAGCGGCGGAGATGATGTATCTCTAAAACGGTAAGTACTGCTTCGTTTTTAAAAAAAACTACCCGATTCCCCTTGACAAAATGAGCATGAATCTAATGTAAAAAATTAACATTTCCGGGTGAACCTCCACTTTAACTTTGACCCATACAGAACAGCTAATGACAGGCTCAGACAAAATTAGTAAAGATGTGTATCACTGACCTCTTAGGGACTGCTGGTAATAACTGGTTCTTCCCAAATAGCACAGAGGCTGCCCGTCCTCACAAGCAACAGTCAATACACACTGGCTCCAAAAACTCAATCTAGGGGATGTCTTTTTGATGGGTGTAGGTCAAAGGAAACTCCAAAACACTGTACCATAATAGGAGGACACTCTTCTCTAGGCTCCCACAAATGCATTTTTCTTAGGACACAGGGGATTGCCCAGTTCTCTGATACCCTATAAGAACCACCTATGTCCATATAGATCTGGCACTTACATCCCAAAGCACACAGTCACCAGGAATGGCAATCAGGATCAGTACTCTTAAGTCCTCAAGACGTTCCAGCTTCCTCCGAACATGGCCCAGTGAGGAAGAAAATCCTTCTCCAGGCCAGATGTCATATAGTGATCTCCAGGGGTTGACTGACAACTCATGGGGCCCCCGGGCAATAGAAGATTATGGGGCCCCCAGGCTTACAGATAGCCACCACACCTGGAGGCAGTGCAGAGGCGGGGCAGCTAAAATCTCAGAATTTTCACATCAAAAGCATGTCAGTTTCGGACATATCAGGGACAGATGTAAAAAAAACACAGATTTTTACATACTGTCCCTGGTATTGAGCCTGGCAACCCTGATGGGGCCCCCTAGTGGCATGGGGCCCTCGGGCAGTGCCCGAGAATCCCAATGGTCAGTCCACCCCTGGTGATCTCCCACACAAGATGATCAAAAAGATCACTTCAGGATCTCAACTCTGTCACAGCTGGGGCTTCAGAATCATATGCACAGTCCACAGGGAGCAGGCCCAGAGGCTCTGGAACTCTCCCTGGTGATAATTTTTTTTATCTCTCCTAGGCTCCAGACCATTTAGCTCCTCCCCAGCTACCTTCTGGACATTCATCTCCATTAGATGTCTGGGGCATGATAAATATTCAGTCTGGTCATTTGACTTTCCCAACCCCATATTCTGGAAACTTCTTCCAGAAGCAGGGGGAACCAGTCATACTCCCAGTCTGTGAAACCCTGAACAGAACAGAGCAATCAATTACTGCTTCCTTGACTACAGAAGAAGCCAACAACTAAATCTGCCTAGATTCCTATGCTAGGAGAGTGCTACAGATGAATAAGGGGACAAAAGACCTCTACTAGGCAAGTCTGTTCATTTATAGTAATTTTAAGTGTACGTTCACCTTAAGCAACATTTTCCAAAACATTCCCTATGCAATTCCATATCTTCTGAGTCTATACACCCCCCCCCCCCCCCATTAAAATGTTAGGTTTCTGTGATGTAAAAAAATAAGACAAAGATAAATCATTTCAGAACTCTTTCCACCTTTAATGTGACCTATAAACTGTACAACTCAGTTGAAAACAAACTGAAATCATTTAGGTGAAGGGAAGTAAAAATAAAATAATAAAATAACATGGTTGCATAAGTGTGCACACCCCTAAACTAATACTTTGTTGAAGCACCTTTTGATTTTATTACAGTGCTCAGTCTTTTTGGGTATGAGTTTATCAACATGACACATCTTGAATTGCCAATATTTGCCCACTCTTCTTTGCAAAAATACTCCAAATCTGTCAGATTGGGAGGGCATCTCCTGTGCACAGCCCTCTTCAGAGCACCCCACAGATTTTCAATTAGATTCAAGTCTGGGCTTTGGCTGGGCCATTCTTCTGGTGAAGCCATTCCTTTGTTGATTTGGATGTATGCTTTGGGTCGTCATGCTGAAAGATGAAATCATCTTCCTGTTCCTAAAGGTTTTGTGCCAATATTGACTGGTATCTGGAACTGTTCATAATTCCCTCTACCTCGACTAAGGCCCCTGTTCCAGCTAAAGAAAAACAGCCCCAAAGCATGATGCTACCACCACCAACGACTGGTGGAGGTGGAGGGATGAGGGGGGGGGACGAAGAGAGAGGGTTTTTATTTTTGGGAGAGGGGTGGGAAGGGAGGGAAAATGAAGAGTGTACTAAGTCTGGAAACAATTAAATGTATTTAATGAAGTGTAATATACTGGCAGGATCAAGACTATGTACAGTAGAAGCATGTTAAGGAAAAAGTGTGTCAAATAAAGAATTTATAAAAAAAAAAAAAAAAAAAGATGAAATCCTCTTCCTGTTCAGCTTTCTAGCAGAAGCCTAAAGGTTTGGTGCTAATATTGAGTGGTATTTGGAACTGTTCATAATTCCCTCTACCTCGACTAAGGCCCCTGTTCTAGCTAAAGAAAAACAGCCCCAAAGCATGATTCTACCACCACCAGGTTTCACGGTGGCTATGGTGCTGTTTGGTGATGTGCAGTGTTGTTTTTACACCAAACATATCTCTAGGAATTCTGGCCAAAAAGTTAAACATTTGTTTCATCAGACCAGAGCACATTTCCCAAATGGGAAACTTCAGATCTGTTTTTGCAGAATTTATCCAGGGTTGGATGTTTTTCTTAGAAAGAAAATCCTTCCATCTTGCCTCTCTACCCCATAGGCCAGACCTTTGAAGAATATGGGAGCTTGTTGTCACATGTCACACAGCCAGTAATTGCCAGATATTCCTGCAGCTTTTTTAATGTTGCTTTAGACCTCTTGGCAGCCTCCTTTTTGGAGGGATGTCCAGTTCTTTGTAATTTCACTGTGCCATTCTTTCTCCACTTGATGATGACTGTCTTCACTGTGTTCCATTGTATATTGAATGCCTTGGAAATTATTTTGTACCATTCTCCTGACTGATACTTTTTAACAATGAGATCCCACTGATGCTTTGGAAGCTGTCTCTGGACCATGGCTTTTGCTGTAGGATGCGACTAAGAAAATGTCAGGAAAGACCTACTAGAACAGCTGAACTTTATTTGGGGTTAATCAGAGGCACTTTAAATGATGGCAAGTGTGTTCTGAATCCTATTTAACATGAGTCTGAATGTGATTGCTTTATTCTATACACAGCTACATCCTCAGTTATAAGAGGGTGTGCACACTTATGCAACCACATTATTTTGGTTTATTTCCACTCCCCCCTAAAAGATTTCAGGTTGTTTTTCAATTGAGTTGTACAGTTTATAGGTCCCATTAAAGATAGAGTTCTGAAATGAATTATCTTTGTCTCATTTTTTACATCACAGAAACCTGACATTTTAACAGGGGTGTGTAGACTTCTTATATCCAATGTATATACTGCTGCACCTCTTTCCATGATGCATAAAGCTGTGGAGGGGGGGAGGGGGCTCTCAGCAAAATCCACTGGCCTCTTAATTCCCCTCCACTGTGCTATTTGCAGTGAGGGCTGGATTGCAGGCACCCTAACTGCCTCTCCGAATTTTCTCAAACTGTGCATGCGTACAGTGTGGTCTCTTTTTTTCTAGCTGTAGCAGCTGATCTCATTCATAGCTCCCAACTGTCCCTGATTTCGAGGTACTGTCCCTGATTTGAAGCAATGTCCCTCTGTCCCTCTGTCCTCCTCATTTGTCCCTCGTTTTGGTCTGATCTATATAGTTGTATATAAAATGCACTTTTTATCTTTCAAATAGTGTTTCCCAGAGCTAAACCTTTCTAAATTGCTGCATTTGTAAATGTTAAAAGCCAATATAAATGAATAGCAGTGGTAAAAAAAAAAAAAAGCACTTGTGGATTTAACCTTTTTTTGGTTAATTCTTCTTTAACCACTTAAGCCCCGGACCATTTTGCAGCTAAATGCCCAGGCCAGGTTTTGCGATTCGGCACTGCGTCGCTTTAACAGACAATTGCGCGGTCGTGCGACGTGGCTCCCAAACAAAATTGGTGTCCTTTTTTCCCCATAAATAGAGCTTTCTTTTGGTGGTATTTTATCACCTCTGCGGTTTTTATTTTTTGTGCTATAAACAAAAATAGAGCGACAATTTTGAAAAAAATGCAATATTTTTTACTTTTTGCTATAATAAATATCCCCCAAAAACATATATAAAAAAAAAATTTCCTCAGTTTAGGCCGATACGTATTCTTCTACCTATTTTTGGTAAAAAAAATCGCAATAAGCGTTTATCGATTGGTTTGCGCAAAATTTATAGCGTTTACAAAATAGGGGATCGTTTTATTGCATTTGTATTATTATTATTTTTTTACTACTATTGGCGGCGATCAGCGATTTTTTTCGTGACTGCGACATTATGGCGGACACTTCGGACAATTTTGACACATTTTTGGGACCATTGTCATTTTCACAGCAAAAAAATGCATTTAAATTGCATTCTTTATTGTGAAAATGACAGTTGCAGTTTGGGAGTTAAACACAGGGGGCGCTGTAGGAGTTAGTGTTCACTTTGTGTGTGTTTACAACTGTAGGGGGGTGTGGCTGTAGGATTGACGTCATCGATCGAGTCTCCCTTATATAAGGGATCACTTGATCGATACGCCGCCACAGTGAAGCACGGGGAAGCCGTGTTTACATACGGCTCTCCCCGTGCTTCAGCTTCGGGGAGTGATCGCGACGGAGCGGCTATAAACGAATAGCCGCGCCGTCGCCCCGGATCGCTCCCCGAGGGGATCCACCCGCTGCACGCAGCGGAGGGGGTCCCGATCGGAACCCCCACCCGCTAGAAGGCAAGGACGTATATATACGCCCTTCTGCCTGTCCGTGCCATTGTGCGGACGTAAATAGTCGTGCGGCGGGCGTTAAGGGGTTAAGGGGACATGGCAGGGGGTGTGTTCTATGCCTACATACGTTTGCTAGTAGGTGTCCCTGATTCCTATTTCAAAATGTTGAGAGGTATGAGTCGTCTAGAGAAGGAGGGAGCACACTGTGTGCATGCACAGTTTAAACAGCCCTGAGTAGCTGCTAGGGGTCTCATAATTGTAGCACCCAGTCCAGTCTACTGTTGTGGGTGGACCTTACTGCTGCATAAGACATTGCTCAGGTAGTTATGTGTATGTCTGTTACACTCTCTTTCATGCTGCCCAAAGCCAGCACTCAACAACCCCCCAAACACACACAGATGGGAAAGGAGAGAGGGCTCGCTCTGCACCTCTTCCTCCCGCCCCATCAACTCTGTGTCTGCACACACTTCAACCCTGAGGGCTGTGCCTCAGAAAAGGAAAGTGGGGGCTGGAAATTTGAAGTCCAGCAGCCTCAGATACATCTGGATGAGAGGTGCTGACTGCCAAGGGATGAGTGAGCTCACCATCCCTCCCTGTCTGTTACTGAAGTCTCCCCCTTCTCTCTCCTGCCTCTGAGTAAGTACACTAAGGTACATCAGAGTCCCCTCTGTACATCAGAGTTCTCAGTGTTCCCCCTTTAATCAGGGTTCCCAGAGCATCCCTTATGGCAGAGTCCCTAGTTCCCCCTTACATCGAGTTTGCAGAGTCCCCCTTACAGTGAAAGGGAAATCTGTGAGTTCAGATGTAAAAGGGGATCTCTGTGGACACTGATGTAAAGGGGGACTCTTGTTATTAACTTCATATAATTAGAAATGATATTTATTAGCAAAATATATGTATAAAAAAAATTGCTGTGCCCCGCTAAAGTGTTCGGGTTTGACTTAAAGAAAAGGTGCCAGCCCTAGCGCAGGCCAGTGTGATGACCAACCAGGACATAGGTCCTTGACAGTATGGTGTCACAGAAAGTGATGACGGCTGGTGTTAATTAACCAAAAACACAGCCAATATCTAGTAAGGGAAATAATTTACCGAAAAGGAAAGCTCCAAATTGAAGGTGAATATTGTAGCAAATCCTGTTTTTTTTCGAAATGTCCTGGGCTAGAGATTTATAATTAAAGAAATAGACTTCTGCTTCAAATATACTGACAGCAACATACATTGAAGTAAATATCACTTTTTGGTCCCACACTTTGCTGAAACAGTCATGACTTACATTACCTGCAAATGCATGAATAATCCATTGGAATCAAAATACAAGAGTGCTGTATGTTCTTCTAGTGAATCATCAAAAATGCATAAAAATAGAAGTCACAGTGAATCATACTCTTGAAAGTGTGTTGAATCATGTTAATATCTATGTTCTGTGAATGATGCTCAGAGTTGTGTGGGAATGAAGTTGTTATCATATTTAAAATTTCAGCAAACCTGTGATCTCTATATATATGTCTCAGAAGAAAAAGCCTGAATGGTATTTATAGTTTGGCATACAGGTAGCTTGATAACGGTATAGATAATTTATGTAACGACACCCCGAGTATGAAAGGGATTAAAGTCGTTTAGGATATTCCATTCTCGAACACAAGGCAGCTACCAGACACTCCAATCAGCCGAACAAGAAACCCATACGTATGATTCTCCCCCAAATACGAGACAAAGCTCTGTGTTGAGGGTCAAGCAGGAATATGAATCTTTATTGAGGAATACAGTCTTATATACAGTAAAAGAGGAGGTTCGTACAACCTGCTCATATTACTCTAGGAATACACCTGTGACCAGAAAGCTAATTAACATGAGCTCATTAACTAATCCCTTTAAGCAGCCTGGTCATTGTTATGATAAATCAGGATTTCACTACAGGTCAGACTTGTTTTCACTGAGCTTCAAACAGTAGATGATACATTATCATACATATCAACACAGAACTCATTCATACATTTGCAGGGTTATTTAGCCCAGACAACAATGGCTGGAAGAGAAGCCACACTAACCTCATTACATTATAACAGACAACAGACCTGAGGAAGGGCCACGCCACGATATGTGTTGTCAAGACAACAACCAATCATCTGTCCTTCTTGCCGTCCCTGGCTTGCACCTACCTTTTAGTACATAGCCGTGTCTCGGCATCGGCTTCTTTGAGCCTTCCACCACTCCCAGCTCCCAGCCTCGCTCTGGATCTGGTCTCCCTGAGCCTTTGACCTCGCGCCCGGGGAGCCCCGCATCCTCCGTGCCTTCACTGGAGCCTACGTACATCACCTTGTGGTTTTCCTTCCCTCCACGTCTGGCCGTCCCATTCATCATCCAACGCCTGGAGGCATTTGAAGTTGGATTCGGTCCCACTCTCCAAGACCTGGATCATGTTCCACTTTTCCTCCCCACTCATGTGGACTTTATAGGAGACATGTGAGGATTCCATCCATTGCCGAAAACTTCTTAACCATTCTGTTGACTGGCCGCCTCCACAAGGTACTACTACAAAAGTGTTGAGCAAGCTGATTGTTAACCATTCACGCACAGGAGGACCCACTTGTTTTTGATTTTATAATACCATCCATGGCAATATGAAATCGATAGTTTGTTTATTGATTTTTGCCTTTTCTATTTGTCTGCACAACTTGGCCCATACAGCGCTTTTTTGCATGATTGCTTCTGATTGTACATTTTCATCACATCTCTCCTGGTATGTTCCTCCATACAGCAGCTGATTGGGTTAATGTAGGACTACAGTTTCATTCCCATTTGTCACATATATCCCGGTTTCCTGGCGCCAGACTTTTTTTGTTGTTTTTAAGACAACAGGCACAAAAGGTGGCTAGAGTTGACATCAGCACCTCCTAACAGTATGAATCAGTCAGTATTTCTAATTTGGCTTGAGAGATATTGTTAATGAATATTACTGTCCCATTTAAAGTAATCCAATCATATTCTCAGGGTTCATTATTTTCTTGGTCACCCTGCACCCAAAAGGGACTCCCGTCACAATTTAGATCATGTTTCCTATCAGTTACTGTTAATTTTACAATTATTGGAGGATTAATTAAATTAGCTTTAGCTGTAGCCACAGCTTTATTCGTCTGTGGGTTTTAGCACTGATAACACTATTAATCACCTATAAATTGGAGAGGAATTACTTAGCATACCTGTGCAATTCACATGTGATTCAGTGCGTTGCAATGCATGGACTAATTTCAGAAACAAACTGCACCTAGATTGCATGGGTAAATTGTAGCATGCAATTTGGTGTACGCAAATGTGCATTTGCAACCTGCATTTGGGGTGTTTCTAACTTTGCACTGACACCTGCTGCAAATTGTACATCTTGAAAGCAGGGTGGTAAACGTGCATGGTTCGCGGGTTCATCATGACTCTGCTGCAATTTGCAGCGAGTCACAATTATTTTTGGTTCGATAATTGTTTTTTTCGCCAGGATCGAGGAGTGGCCATGGGGGCTAAATATGCCCCCAGCCTGGCAAATCTCTTCATGGCCAAGTGGGAGGAGGATGTCGTCGATGGTTGCCGAAAACCTGAGGTAACACTTTGGGTTAGGTATATCGACGACGTCCTCCTCCTTTGGGATGGAGAGAGAGATGACTTAGATCTGTTCATGAGTTTCCTCAATGATAACACTAGAGGCATTAGATTCACTTTTTCTGCAAGCCAGACTCAGGTAAATTTCTTGGATCTGAATATTGGCATAGTGGGTGATAAGTTTGTCACCAGTACATTTTTTAAACCGACTGATAGGAACTCGTTCATTCCTCTGGACAGTTGCCATTATGGTCCATGGTTGAAAGCAGTCCCTCAAGGACAATATAGCAGGATTAGACGCAACTGTACAGAGGTTGAAGTTTTTGATAGTCAGGCTGCTGTCTTGTCAAACAAATTCCTTGAGAAGGGTTATGATCCTTTGATATTGGATCAGGCGGTACAATCTGCCCGCGACATGAACAGGGAATCCCTGTTAAAGGTTCAAACCAAACAAGAGAAGAATGCCTTTTCTCTGCCGTTCATAACTACCTTTTCAGTACAACATCAAAACATTAAACGCTTGATTAGAAAGCACTGGCATATATTGCAAAGCGACCTTGTACTTGCACCTGTGTTACCAGTAAGACCGTCTGTGGTGTTTCGAGGTGCCTCATCCTTGGGAGCCAGTGTGGCCCCAAGTGTCCAGGACCCCCCCAGTGAAATAAGAGTTTTCTGGCAAAACCTCACGGGTTACCACAGGTGTAAGAATTGCCAAGTGTGCCTTCTAAACAAATGTCAAGATCAGAAGATTTCTCATTTTTCCTCCACCAGTACTGGAAGAACCCATGAAGTAAAACCATTTATCACCTGCTCGAGTAAAGGGGTGATTTATTTGCTTCAATGTCCATGCGGGTTACAGTACGTGGGGAGGACTAAAAGAGAACTTAAAATTAGATTGAACGAGCATATAGCCAAGATAAGAAGTGGTTTTCCGAACCATTCGGTTTCAAGGCATTATGACTTGGTTCACCACAGAAACCCTGAGGGAACCTTGTTTGTGGGCATCGACAAATACAAGCCGAACTGGAGGGGGAGTTCTCTAATTAGAGAAATCTCTAAAACTGAAATGGCATGGATCCATAGATTGAGGACATATCTCCCTTATGGCCTCAACGTGGACACTGATATTAACGCTTTTATAAATAATGCTTAATTTTTATTTTGTGCAATTCTTTATTTATTCATTTATTTTTGCAACTTTAATTTTCTGAAGACAATAACGCTGTCTGTACAGATGAAACAATAACTAATCACGGATGTGTTATTTGGAGATAAAGGGCCAGATCCACAAAAACCTGACGTAACTTAAAAAATCCCATTTAAGTTACACTGCCTTAAAGTTTCTACCTAAGTGCCTGATCCACAAAGCACTTATCTAGAAATTTCAGGCTGTGTAACTAAAATTCCGCCGGCGCAAGGCGTTCCTATTCAAATGGGGCGAGTCCCATTTAAATGAGGCGCGCTCCCGCGCCGGCCGTACTGCGCATGCGCGAAGTTACGTTACGCCGAGTTTTGAGGATCGCGACGGCTTAAAAAAGTTGCGTCGGGAAAAAAAAAAAATGACAGCGGCATGCATTCCTGAGGGAGAACTCCATGCCAATTTTCAAAGTAAAAACCGGTATGGGTTCCCCCCCCAGGAGCATACCAGGCCCTTAGGTCTGGCATGGGTTGTAAGGAGACCCCCCTACGCCGAAAAATCGACGTAGGGGGTCCCCCTACAATCCATACCAGACCCGTATCCAAAGCACGCTACCCGGCCGGCCAGGAAAGGAGTGGGGACGAGCGAGCGGCCCCCCCCCTCCTGAGCCGTGCCAGGCCGCATGCCCTCAACATGGGGGGGTTGGGTGCTCTGGGGCAGGGGGGCGCACTGCGGGCCCCCCCACCCCAGAGCATCCTGTCCCCATGTTGATGAGGACAGGACCTCTTCCCGACAACCCTTGCCATTGGTTGTCGGGGTCTGCGGGCGGAGGCTTATCGGAATCTGGGAGTCCCCTTTAATAAGGGGGCCCCCAGATACCGGCCCCCCACCCTAAGTGAATGGATATGGGGTACATCGTACCCCTATCCATTCACCTGTAGGCAAAAAGTAAAATGTAGTAAACACACAACACAAGGCTTTTTAAAATATTTTATTATTCTGCTCCGGATGCCCCCCCTGTCTTCGTTATTAGCTCAATTAGCAGGGGGGGCTTCTTCTTCCGCTCTCCGGGGGTCTTCCACTCTCCGGGGGTCTTCCACTCTCCGGGGGGGCTTCTCCGGACTCCGGGGGGCTTCTTCCATCTTCTCCCCTCTTCCGCTGTTGACTCGGCGAACCCCGGTTCTTCTGCAGCTCTCCGGTGCCTTCTTCTTCAGCGCTGGCTGCCTGCTATGTTTGTGTGTTAGCTCGATTTCAAACAGGCAGCCAGCGCGGTCTTCTGTGACGTCAGGGTCTTGTCTTCTGTTCTTCCGATGTTGCCTCGTCGCCTGTTGTCGCTGTAATGATGGAAGCGCGCCTTGCATCCCATTTATATAGGCATCACCGTCCCATCATGCTCCGGTAGGTACCCACGTGGTGGGTGCACGTGGGTAGGCACCCACCACGTGGGTACCTGCCGGAGCATGATGGGACGGTGATGCCTATATAAATGGGATGCAAGGCGCGCTTCCATCATTACAGCGACAACAGGCGACGAGGCAACATCGGAAGAACAGAAGACAAGACCCTGACGTCACAGAAGACCGCGCTGGCTGCCTGTTTGAAATCGAGCTAACACACAAACATAGCAGGCAGCCAGCGCTGAAGAAGAAGGCACCGGAGAGCTGCAGAAGAACCGGGGTTCGCCGAGTCAAGAGCGGAAGAGGGGAGAAGATGGAAGAAGCCCCCCGGAGTCCGGAGAAGCCCCCCCGGAGAGCGGAAGACCCCCGGAGAGTGGAAGACCCCCGGAGAGCGGAAGAAGAAGCCCCCCCTGCTAATTGAGCTAATAACGAAGACAGGGGGGGCATCCGGAGCAGAATAATAAAATATTTTAAAAAGCCTTGTGTTGTGTGTTTACTACATTTTACTTTTTGCCTACAGGTGAATGGATAGGGGTACGATGTACCCCATATCCATTCACTTAGGGTGGGGGGCCGGTATCTGGGGGCCCCCTTATTAAAGGGGACTCCCAGATTCCGATAAGTCTCCGCCCGCAGACCCCGACAACCAATGGCAAGGGTTGTCGGGAAGAGGTCCTGTCCTCATCAACATGGGGACAGGATGCTCTGGGGTGGGGGGGCCCGCAGTGCGCCCCCCTGCCCCAGAGCACCCAACCCCCCCATGTTGAGGGCATGCGGCCTGGCACGGCTCAGGAGGGGGGGGGGGCGCTCGCTCGTCCCCACTCCTTTCCTGGCCGGCCGGGTAGCGTGCTTTGGATACGGGTCTGGTATGGATTGTAGGGGGACCCCCTACGTCGATTTTTCGGCGTAGGGGGGTCCCCTTACAACCCATACCAGACCTAAGGGCCTGGTATGCTCCTGGGGGGGAACCCATGCCGGTTTTGTCTTTACAAATTGCCGTGGAGTTCTCCCTCGGGAAAGCATACCAAATGCCGGCGCTGGAATGGGCTTTTACAAGGTGTGACTAGTTTACACTTTGTAGAACCAGCCCTAATTTTACACTTGCAAAATAACACTTACGGCGCAAAAAGGAAGCTGGAAAGCTTTGTGGATCGCCTTAAGTGCTAATTTGCATACTAGCAACGGCATTTCGACTCGAAATGCCCCCAGTGGCGGATGCGGTACTGCATCCTAAGATTCGGCAGTGTAATTCAATTACACATGCCTGATCTTCTGCCTAACTTTGGAAAAAGCCTTTTGAGGATCGTTTCCAAAGTTACACACAGACTGAACAGCAGTTAAGTCGGAGTATCTCTTTTGTGGATCTGGCCCAGAATTCACATAATTTTGAGCAAGTTTGCCTTTAGAGTCACTCAGAATATAAACCATCAACTTCATAATTATATAAATTTTTAATTCTTTTTTAATTTTTTGGTTCACTATTTGATTACCCCTAATCTTGGGATTAAGTGTGGATTCACTGAGATTCAATCACTAACCGTGTTTTTTAGTATATGGGACTCCGCTTAGCGCGGTCACTTACACAATAGAAACGATTTAATTTCACTAATTGATTTATTTTGACTTGTGTTCACAGAAGTATACAATTTCGAATAAGATTGAGTATAGTCACTTTATGTAACGCCACTCAGACAAAAGTTGTATTTTCAGCCTATATATTAGCCCAATGATATATACCAACACGCGGGGTTTATATTTAATATTGCCAAGTTTATTTGTCAGCAGCCTTACATTTAATGCTGCTAGGTTATTTCATCATTAACCTATAAGGATATTGGTGAGCCCGCCCTGCCAACCAATCATGATCTGCTCTGTGTGGAACGCAAGCAGTCTGAGGCGTTGTATGGGCGCATGCGCCAGTAACTCATGACGAGGCTTGGTTTACAGCGTCATGATTTAGTTTAAGATTTATTTTATTTTATTCTATTTTAGTTTAAAAAATAAGAAAACTTTTGACCGAGTGAGGATTTCAATGCTGATTAGCGATGCACATAATGTGATCATGCGCAGCAATTGATACTTCACCACTCGGATTATTTTACTATATTGTAATTTTTAAAAAACCTTGAGCAGTGACATTAAAGTCCTGTCTTTAGGGGGTGTTCCTGCCACGCCTCGCTGTGGTGGATGTCACGCGCGTCATGAGTGTCCGCCCCTTTGGGCGAAGTCATTGGGCAACTTATGGGTATCGACTTCCGGTGAACTCAGTGATCCGGATGTAGATCGATACACTACCGGTGCGCGTGTGGATCCCGGAGCGAGGCTTGGTTAGTGGAATTGTTTGATTATCGATTTTTATTGTTTTTCCTATATAAAGGGGTGGCGTCCCACGCCACTCGTACCCCGAGAAGAAGTGATCTTGTCACGAAACACGTCGGGTGGAGTGAGTGACGTGTGGACGCCATCCCCTTCATTACTCCAACGAGTGGCTGTTGTTCCTGGATACGTCCGGCCGGCGTTACAGGCCAATTGCTGTTTTTTTTACCTACAAATGTGAGTTGTATATTCGTTTAATGCTGTTTTAAATAAATCACCCGGATTTTATGCCATGTGGAGCTCTGTCTTGTTGTTTTCAATATCCATCGCTGAGTACGGCTTGGTTCTAGTGCAAGTGGAGGATCTACTACTGCCTTAAAAATCTTTGGTTGAGAGATATGTTGATAGTGGTCCGGCAGGACCCTGATTTCTGGTAAGCAGCTGCATGATTGGTGGTGGATTCACGTCTGGTGCCTAGTTACAGCATTCCTGGAATTCTCACGGGTGTCTTCATTGCTATATGGACTTATCACCTATTTTATTTTATTTTTCCAATTTGGACTTTATGGACTTTACACAATAATATTAATTTTGTGGTTTATTTTTTAGCAAATACTGTTATCACGGTTTATTCATTACTTGTGTTATATTATTTGTGTTATTGAATATTGGGCTCACACACATTATTGCTTAGTAGGGACAGGCCGCCACGGCCCCCTGACTCTGCTTTATAGCAATTACTGTAGTCACGATTGACACATCACAGTGTTATTTGATTACTGGGCTTACACACACCAGTGCTCAGTAGGAACAGGCGGCCACGGCCCCCTGATTCCACGGATGAATTTATACTTCCAGTATAGATTTAGTTGTTAGCACACATACTTGGTCACATGTTTATTTGATACGAGTGCACATTTGGGTTTAGCGCAATTATCCTTTTTTATATGGTTCGCGGGTTCCCTGCACCTTGCTCTATAGCAGGGGTCTCAAACTGGTGTCCCTCCAGCTGTTGCAAAACTTCAAGTCCCATGAAGCATTGCAAGACTGACAGTTACAAGCATGACTCCCACAGGCAAAATCTGGAGGGCCGCCAGTTTGAGACCCCTGCTCTAGAGTGAACCAGGGCTTATTATTATTGTAATTATATTAAAATAGTGACATTATCCACCTGCCTCCCAACCTCAGCCATTCAGAGGAAGCCTTGTATTGGCATTGAGTGATCAGTCCAACTCTATTTTGTCAGACAGACAGAAAGTCCCAATATCACAGGCAAAGCACAGCACTGAGCTCCAGCTCAATTACTTTACTTTAATTAATAATTGGGTTGGAGCAATGCTAAGCATTTCCTCATTCTCTTCTCCATCAGTGATCAAAATTACAAATTACAGCAAATTACAATGTAGCACTCAGGGTCGCTGAGTATAGATTTCCCTGGGCCCCCTCTGATTATCCTGCAGCCAGATGCTTGGGTATTTTCACAATACCAGGTGCACACTCATCTGCTCCTTATCCAATGACCAGTCTAGGGGATTTTTTTTTTAATATTTATTGGTAGAACTTGGATAGGAGACAGGATTAGTGGGATACCCCAACTTTAACTATGCACAGATGAGGACAACTCTCACTTGGCCACACTTGGTTGAACTGAATAGCAGACCCTCTGCTGAACCATACAGCATTTATATGGAAGAATAAGTCCTTTGCTTGCTCTGGCAGCAGACTCAATAAAACCTGATTCTTTGGGTCACTAAACAGTTTCCCCTTTAACTGGCACAAGTCCACTGACTTTACTAGCTTGCAGGGATGGCCCTCACAAAACAGACCCCTAGACTTAGGTCTGTACTCACAGTAGCCAGGAACAGATACTTCTAGCTCTGCAGGACATCTGGGTTGCAGCTTCTGCAACTCTGGTCCTCAGGTCGACTACCTGAGGCCGCATGGCCGCCTGAACAGAGGAGGTGCCCCTCCTATTGGGACCCCGCTCTACAGCCAAAGACCCTGTGAACACAGTAGTGTATTTAGGTTTTGTGCTGCCCTAGGCCTGACCAAACTTGTGCACCCCCTAATTTAAATATGCTTCACCCCTAGGGTTGTCACCTGTACGGGATTCACCCGGACAGTCCGGGTTCTGACTCATCTGTCCGGTTTTCAGACTGCCTGAAACCTGGACAAACCATTTGGTTAGGAGGAGCTTCATTAGCATATAGTACTTGCAAGTTGCCACTGTGGAGACAGTCACAACAGCAGTGCAATTTCTTCTCAATAAAGACGCACACTGTGCTGGTGTGTGTGTTGGGAATTTGAAGCTCTTTCCTGCCCCCCCCTCCAGAGTCTCCATTATCTCTGCACCCCCCTCCCCTTTCCAATCACTAGTGCCCTGTTCTAAGAGAAGGGGGAGGCGGAGCTGAGGAGATCACTGTCGGCAGGGGCAGACTGACCATTTGGGCACTCGGGAACTGCCCGAGGGCCCCATGCCATAGGGGGCCCCATCAGGGTTGCCCCCCTCAGTAAAATCAGGGACAGTATGTAAAAATCTGTGTTTTTTTTTTACATCTGTTCCTGAAATGTCCCTTACCGACATTCTTTTGGTCTAAAAATCCCAAAATTATAGCTGCCCCGCCTCTCCAGTACCTTTTCAGTGTGTGTATGTATATTCTGTGTGTATGTATACTGTGTGTGTACTGTGGCCCCATAATCTATTGCCTGGGGGCCCCATAATCTCCTATTGCCCAGGAACCTCTTAATCTCCTATTGCCCAGGGGCCCCATAATCTCCTGTTGCCCGGGGGCCCAATGAGTTGTCAGTCCGCCACTGACTGTCGGGCTGGCAGCTGCTCTCCAGCAGGTGAGCTGACTTTTCTTTTTACTATGGAAAGTTTCATAGAGTGGATTTCTTTTGCATTAAGATAAGGAGAATCGGAAGACACAGAAAATGAGTGTGTGTGAGGGGAGTCAGCAGCCCAATCACAGCCAACTCTTAGATAAGCAGCACACTTATCTATACAAACATCCCCTATCTTCTGTCCAGTTTATGTGAAGTTCATTTATAACCATTTTCTTAACCCTGTGTGTACAGTATGTGGTGAGTGAACACCTCTAATTGTCCAGACTCAGAGCCTGGATAAC
Source organism: Rana temporaria (assembly GCF_905171775.1). Taxonomy (NCBI): domain Eukaryota; kingdom Metazoa; phylum Chordata; class Amphibia; order Anura; family Ranidae; genus Rana; species Rana temporaria. The sequence goes on from NC_053491.1 coordinate 322,988,124, forward strand.
ACAGAGTTACCGTATTTATCGGGGTATTGCGCGCTCCGGCGTATAGCGCGCACCCCTAAAGTGGACCCGCATTCCTGTAAAAAAAAATATTTTAGTACTTACAGTTTTGGTGTCTTGCGCGGCGTCCATCGGCGGCCTCGTCGGGTCCGGCGTCCGTCTGCGGCTTCGGTGGTGTCCTCCTCGTCGGGTCCGGCGTCCTTCTGCGATGTCCTCCCCGCTCCATCCCCGCTTCCCGCGCTGAGTTTGAACTACTGCGCCGGCATATACCGAGCGCAGTACACTCGTGTATAGTCGGGCAGGCTCGGCTCCTCTCGCGGTCACGTCCTGTGCGTCCTCTACGTCCAGGACGTGACTGCGAGAGGAACCGAGCCTGCCCCACTATACACGAGTGTACTGCGCTCGGTATATGCCGGCGCAGTAGTTGAAACTCGGCGCGGTAAGCGGGTATCGGCGTATATCGCGCACCCACGATTTTGCCCTGAATTTCAGGGCATAAAAGTGCGCGGTATACGCCGATAAATACGGTATATGAATGGTCATCAATTACCTTAACATCATCTGTACATACAGAGTGCTGGAGGCTGGCATCTTATAACAGATTGTTGTCAGTAGTATTGTTGTATATTTTTGTAGATGACCACAATATTTTTTTTTATTTTATTATTATTATTATTATTATTATTATTATTATTATTATTATTATTATCATTATAAACCACTATCTGACCACTTTTCAGCTCCCAACTCCCCCCAGTTTACATGACCCCCAGACCACTTTATACAGACATCACTCCGAGCTTCTTCTAACACAAAGGCCCCGTACACACGACCGAACATGTTTGCTGAAACTGGTCCGCGGACCAGTTTCAGCAGACATGTTCGGTCGTCTGTACAGCCGAGCGGACAGGATTCCAGCGTACATTTGCCCGCCGGGCCTTTTTCGAGCGGGCAAATGTTTCTAAACTTGTTTAGAAACATGCCCGCTGGAATCCTGTCCGTCGGACATGTTCGGTCATCTGTACAGACTTACCGTACATGTCCGAGCGGCCGCCATCCCTCGCATGCGTCGAATGACTTTGACGCATGCGTGGAAGCATTAAACTGCCAGGGCCGCGCACGTCGCCGCGTCATCTTCGCGGCGACGGCACGGCCTCGTCGCCATGTATCGTGTACGCGCGGATTTCTGTATGATGGTGTGTACAGCCATCATACAGAAATCTCCGGGCGGGCATGTACGCTGAAAACGGTCCGGCGGACCGTTTTCATCGTACATGTTTGCCCGTCTGTACGAGGCCTAACAGTGTAGCGCAAGCTGGAGGGGACTTTTTCCGTGCTGCCCCCCTGCAAACTGCTGCCCTAGGCCTGGGCCTTGTTGGCCTAGGCCAGAATACAGCGTGTGCTCTCTTGTTATAAATACAGTCACCCAGCATGCCTTGAGGCACCTTTTTCTGCCAATGGCCAGGGCTGTATCTAAACTCATGCTCCCATTTGTCAGGTTTCCTCCCACTCACTGTCCAATATGCCCCTACCTATTGGACCAGTGTGAAACAGGCAGATAACATGAGCAGCATCTGATCACACTGAGCAGACCCTATCAATGGATCACTGCTCCCTGTTAGTAAGAGAGCACCTTAATTTGCCTGACAGTCCCCCTGTTAAACAGGGAAACCCAAAAACGATGGACTCTTTAGCTAACTATCCTCCTCTAGCTAGGAGGGTGCTACATACATTTTATATAAAATAATATATACTTTATATTCTTGAACACAGCCAAGAACTGCACAAGTACGAAATATGGACTGTGTAATCCCTAGGCCAGGATTTTAGTACAGGTAGAAAATGCTTACCCTTCATGGTGCCTAAATAAATATGGTTTACGCAGATTTATAGATTACGTAACATACATGCACTTAGCATCAAAAATGTATTTTGTTTTTCAGTACTGATATATTTTATGGTAATGTCATGTTCTTCTGAAAATAAAATTGGCCATACCACTCCAATGCTATTTCCCATTTTTTTTATACAGTAGATAAAAAAGTTTATTTTCCATTATCCAACTTTGGAAAATATGTTCAAAAACAGCCATTTATGTTTCTAGTTTCCTCTTTGTGTTGATGATTGAAGTTTTCTTTCACAAGGATTTTATTGGTGTATAAGAAGATGCAACAATGAAATGCTAGACATCAGCATACACATTGCAAATATGTATAAAATAGAATCACAGTACAATGGCAGTACTATGGTTACTTATTCAGTAATAGTGGAGAATCACAGTGATGACTAAAGCTTTATCCCCATTGTTACTAACTCAAATTGTTTGCTGACTACTTCTTAAAGTGATATTAACCACATTAGCCCCGGAAGGATTTACCCCCTTAATGACCAGGCAATTTTTTGCGATAAGTCACTGCGTCGCTTTACCTGACAATTGCGCGGTCATGCAACGATGTACCCAAACAAAATTGACGTATTTTTTTACCCACAAATAGAGCTTTCTTTTGGTGGTATTTGATCACTTCTGTGTTTGTTGGTATTTTTTTGTGCATAGCTAAAAAAAATAAAAAAATATATATATAAATACATATTCACTCAGTTTAGGCCGATATATATTTTTCTACATATTTTTGGTAAAAAAACTTGCAATAGGCGTATATTGATTAGTTTGTTCAAAAGTTATCGTGTCTACAAACTATAGGATAGGTTTAGGGACTTCTTTTATTGTTTTTACTGGTAATTGCAACGATCTACAAATTTTAGCAGGACTGCAACCATGCGGCAGACAAATCTGACCCCAAATGACCCTTTTTGGGGACCAGTGACATTGTTACATTGATCAGTGCTATACAAATGCACTGATCAATGTAAAAATGGCACTGGCAGGGAAGGGGTTAACACTAGGGGGCGATTAAGGGGTTAAGTGTATTCAGTAGGTGTTTTCTAAATGTAGGGGGGGTGGGCTTACTGGAACATGACAGATCACTGTTCTCGATCACTAAAAACAGTAGATCTCTGTCATTTCATTAGGCAGAACAGGGAACGCCTTGCAGTTCTCAGTTCTGCCTCTCCTCAGTGTGATCACAGGTCACCGGCGGACATCGGGTGCGCGGGCGTGCCACCGGCAGTGTGCGCATGCCCGCTATCCTTCTTGCACGAACCGACATACAGGTACGTTGGTTCGCACAGGAGAGCCCACCTGCGCAGTATATCTGTGTGAGCTGGTTGGCTAGTGGTTAAACACACTGGCCCAGATTCACAGAGAGCAAGGCGCACATTACGCCGCCGTAGAGTAACCAATGTACGCTACGCCAACGCAGCGCAGAGAGGCAAGCAATGTATTCAGCAAGCCAGTGCTCCCAACGCTGCGCCAGCGTGGCGTGGGATTCGAAGGCGTACGCCGGCATAGGTGGAAGTGGGCATGACCCATGCAAATGATATGCCGAGCGCCAGACAGATACGTATCACGAACTGCGCATGCGCCGTGACGTGGACGCATCCCCCTCCACCTGCTCACAACCACGTAGGAACAACTGCCTAAACTACGCCGGATCACTGCGTACGGCGTGAACGTAATCTACGCCCAGCCAGACACATGTCCAACGTAAAATATGCCGGCTTGTGTTCCCTGGTGCAGACCTTTGCATGTCTGCTGCTGGGTTGCACCTCCTTTATGGGGAATAACTTTACGCCGGACGTACAACTTACGCGCACCTTGCGTAGCCTGCGTCGGGCGCACGCCCGGTTCGTGAATCGCCGTATTCCACTCATTTGCATATTTGAATGGCTGATCAATGGGAGCGCCACCATGCGTCCAGCCTAAATGTGCGCCCACCCTACGCCGGCGTAGGCAAGTTACGTCGGCGGGGTGAAGCCTGTTTTTAGGCGCATATTAGTTTGTGGGTCTGGCGCACAGATACGATGGCGCACATTTGCACTTACGTCGGCGTAACTTGTTATACGCCGGCGTAAGTGCTTTGTGAATTTGGGCCACACTGTTTAAATTAAAATTAAAGTCCTTTTTTCATAATCAATATACAGCTGTCACATGACCCAGCTCTTTCCCAGACTGCCTGCAAGGAAGCATCTGCTGGTCACATGTTAAAAAACATAAACAAATACATCAATAATATTAATTAATATCAAATAAATCTTTTAAATTGTCATACAAACATGTATTTGAACTCAAATCTTTATTATTTTTGTGCATAACATAGTGTGTGCTGTCTAAGGGGAGGTTCTGCCAATCACAGCCTGTTTCACGCCCCTCCAGCTTGTTTTTATTGTTTGTATGTGCTTAGAATTACAGGGAGTTGAATTCTCATTAATTAACACATAATATCCCGCCTGCATAGTGTAGAGCTGTTTATTGGGTATGAATGAAGGAAGTGGGCTGTCTTTTAACCGGAGGGTATACACCCACATGTGTTACTCTATAGTTATGTGGATTGCACAGATCAAAAAAAGGAGGAACTGAAAAGCTTAGAATTGAACTGAAACTGGAGCATGCTCAGTAGATGTGGCAATGGCTGGTCTACACAACCCCAGGCTGCAGAGAGGACACCAACAATGAGGGAAGAACAGTAAAAAGCAGGCTCATTCATTTTTTTGCAGAATACAGAAAACAAATCCCACATTGACATACTGAGTGAGTATGAACAGCATGTAATATGGCATGTACTGACAGTTTTTAATGTGAGTTTAATGACTGGACTTGAACCAAAGTACATTTTAATGATTAAATTAAATATATTATCTAGCAGGTAGATAAACTAGCGAGTTGACAGCAGCCCCTGACTACTCAAAATTAGGCGCTGTAGGCCTCGCAAGCTTTGGAAGGCCCTTTTTTAGCCAGGAAAGACCAGATCCAGGCAGGGCCAGATTAAGAACATCATGGGCCTGGTGCTGAGGATTTTGGTGGGGCCTTTTAGGCTGCATTCACACCTCCGCGACAAGTAACGCCGCGTACGCGGCGTATTTTGCCGCGAATAGTGTAACTTTTTTTTTACAAATCCTTCCTATTGCTTTGTATGGCCAAACGCCAATGCCGCCTGAAAAAAAGGGTCCGGGACTTTTTTTCATGCCGCAGGTGTACGGCGTCTATGAGATGTGAACCATCTCATAGACAGCAATGGGAATTCTCCCCTCCAGCGGCACGAGCGGCCGGCGTCGGGCGTTTTGTCGCGGAGGTGTGAATGGGGTGTAATAAATAATAAATAAATGCGTGGGAATGACATGAACGCAGCCCAGCCAAGGCAAGTGACCAAAGGCACAGAACCCAGAAGGAAGACCGGGTGAAGATGGAAGTGTCCAGGCCCTGCCTGATTCATCGCAGCACTGGAGGGCTCAGTCTGAAAATTGAAGTGTACACTAATGTGCTAATATGCTGTGCATACTTGTACGTTGTGGCATAACCTACCCCAGGGCCTCTAAAAAGTAGTAATGTCAGGACAGTTTACTACCGCTTTATTATCACAGGATCCCAGGAGCCTCTCATGGGGCCCCCTACTGACCCGGTGGACGGTGGCCCTTGGGCAGTGCCTAAGTGCACAGTTGCCAACATTTAAAAAATATTTTCAGGGCCACTTTTTTATATAAGTGCTATATTTAGATTATCTGAGATCCCCGATGTTCCTCTATACATCATAGTAGTAATCACAAAATTAAATGAGTACTAATAATGGGGCAGAACAAATATGAGAACTGATATTTTCTTTAGTTGAACTAACAAAATTGTGTCCATTCTAGAGCTGGTAACATTGAGGATATTCAGTATAATTTTAAAGAACTGTTTTTGTGGGTAAGCGACATAGGGGAGGAGTATGGACGGTATATAAGTGGGAAGTATGTGCAGGTGAGGGAGAGGAATGTGGAGGGTCTAACAGTGGGCACTATGTACAGGAGAGGAGTACAAAGGGTACGGAAAAAAGCACTATGTACAGGAGAGGAGTGTGAAGGGTATGACAATGGGCAGTATGTACAGGAAGAGTGAGGGGGTATGACAGAGGGTAGTACGTACCAGAGAGAAGTGTGGAGGGTATGATGGGGCAGTATGTACAGGAGAGTAGTGTGGAGGGTATGACAGTGGGCAGTATGTACAGGAGAGGAATGTAGACGGTATGATAGTAGGCTCTATGTATAGGAGAGGAGTGTGGAGGGTATGACAGTGAACACTATGTATAGGAGAGGAGTGTGGAGGGTATGACAGTGGGCACTATGTATAGGAGAGGAGTGTGGAGGGTATGACAGTGAGCAGTATGTACAGGAGAGGAGTGTGGAGGGTGCGACAGTGGGCACTAAGTACAGGAGAGAAGTGTATGACAGCAGGCACTATGTACAGGAGAGGAGTGTGAAGGGTATGACAGTGGGCGCTATGTATAGGAGAGGAGTGTGGAGGGTATGACAGTGGGCACTATGTACAGGAGAGGAGTGTGTAGGGTATGACAGTGGGTACTATGTATAGGAGAGAAGTGTGGAGAGTATGACAGTGGGCACTATGTACAGGAGAGGAGTGTGGAGAGTATGACAGTGAGCACTATGTACAGGAGTGGAAGGATATTTAGGGACTGCGTAGTGGTTAAGCGGGTCATACATGGATTGAAATTACGCCAATTATGCAGAGACCAGCCATAGTCAATCTATGTATGGGCTAGCTGGTTTTACACAAGTCAATCTATTAATCAACTTGAGTACAACCAGCCTGTTTTTTTTTTTCTTAAAACAATCAGTGCTGCCAGCTAAAGTTAGCAACACTGATCATTGTACGCACTGGCAGAACACAATAACACTGCAGGAGTGATTCCCCCATCCACAGGTCAGCAGGTGAGAGGGTGTGTGGGGACAGGCTGGGGAGAGATACTAGTCAGTGGCTGGGTAGGCACTGGTAGTATCAGAGCCAGATACACACAGGTTACATACGCCACGATCGTTAGAGTGAGAACAATAATTCTAGTACTAGACCTCCTCTGTAACTCTAAACATGTAACCTAAAAAAATGTAAAGCATCGCTTAGGATACCAAAACAAATTGTGCTAACTTAACTAACTAACTGTTTTTTTTAATGAATGAAACATTTTTTTCCAAAAAAACATGTTTGAAAAATTGCGCAAATACCGTGCTAGAGCTGCACAATTAATCGCTAAAAAAATCGTGATCTCGATTCAACCCCCCTGACGATCTTCAATGCAGAGTTTGCCGATTCTTTCATATAACAAGTGGAGAGACTTTCAGCTATCAAAAGAAAATATCTGGGCAGTCTGCCAAGTTTTTAACAGGAAACATTGTAACTGACACTTCCTTCTTAGATCAAAGGGATACACTTCTGTGTGTAAAGAACAAATCTGGGCAGTCTGCGAAGTTTGTAAACAAAATGAAACATTGTAACTAACTAACATTGTAACTAAATTTAACCACTTAAAGTCCAACACTTGTTTCTTAAGTTAGAAAGCAATATTATTTGCTAGAAAATTACTTGGAACCGCCAAACATTATATATATTTTAGCAGAGACTCTAGGGAATACAATGGCTATTGCTGCAATATGTTATGTCACACTGCATTTTCCCACTTCAATGAATAATAAAAACCATAAAAACAAAACAGTGAAGTTAGCCCATTTTTTTTTTTTTTTGTTTTAATGTGAAAGATGATGTTACGCCGCAACAATCGTGAGAGAATCGTGATCTATCTTCTAAGCAAAAAAATTTCAATTCTCATTTTAGCCAGAATCGTGCAGCTCTGTACCCTGCAACATAAAAAGTGCAAAGACCACCATAGAGTAATTTTCTAGCAAAAAACAAATGATGATTTTTACATGTAGTAGAGAAGTGTCAGAATTGGCCTGGGTGGCAAGGGGTTAATTTCCATGAGTAATATACAAATAATTATTATAAGCACTGTGATCCTATCAGTCTGCTGTAGTGTGTCAGCTTGTATTTATATTGGCCGCTCTGAATGTAGCTTCTGACAGGCTGTGCAAGCAGGCCCGTATCTCCGGAACCATAAATGATAGCCGTTCCATATTTTAACCAGTTGTGGGGTAGCTCTTCCCATGCCTACCCCCAAATGTGGGGTTTCTGTGACCTCTGGTCATCGAGCTAAAAAAAACCAATTTCGATCTTAGAAAAAAAAAAAATCTTAAAAAAAAAAAAAAATTTTTTTTTTTTTTGGGCAAATGGGCCTATCTTGAGAAAGGGGCCTGGAGCTGCAGCTCCATCAGCCCCATTGTTAATCCGGCCCTGGATCCAGGGCTCCTCTGTCTTGACTTTCACCTCTCTGATTCTCCCCCCCCCCCCTTATTCCTCAGTGATTGTGATTTGCTTCTTGCGCCTTCTTCGCAATCCACAAAGACGTTTCGTGTTAATGAGTCTATGTGTTTATTGTAAATCCCCAATTACAAAAGGAGCAACCACACAGAGCTGTCCCTTTGGTTGAAATCCTAGAGTAATCCCCTTTTCCAGAGAAGCCTTCTTCCCTTTGACACACTTTTAATCCTTTGTTTCTTTCTCTTGGATCACATCTAAATGATTACCGCGACTAATTAACTTTTTCTTTCTGTAGGCCTCTGTTGTCTTAATTAATTTCTCAAATACTTCATTCCATGCAGCCAGCCATAAGTCTCGGTGGTGCAAAAAAAGTTACAAAATGAAATAAATAAAAGTAAATAAGCTGGTAGGGATTGGAAACAATGTGTATTTTTTATGTGGCTGTCATGAAAGCAGCCAGTTTCTCTTATCAGCTTCACTCAGATATTTCATTATTCTGATAGGGGAATCTGGGACAAACCATAAACACACGGCAGGCCCATAATGTATAATTAGTTTTTTTTTTTTACTTGAATAGGGGATCCTTGCAGAAAACAGAAGAAACATGGAGAACGATTATTCCCACCTGCATCTAAAAATAAAGCATTAGAGAGATTTGCTATTTAATCTGAAGTATCACAATCAAAAAGCACATGGCAGGTGCCATAAGTGAAATTAAAGATCCACATGTTTGCTGTCTGTATGTGACACATATATGCTAAAAGTTAAGCCCCAGTTTTACAACATGTTGATCCTTGGTTGTATTCACTGTACATACAGTAGGTGACCGCGATATTGTGTTTCCAGCACAACGGCATCGTGCTGATTCTCGGAGACAGGGTGCCGTCATCTCGCACTCGCTGGAATAGGAAAAGCACATTCTAGCGAGCGTGACATAGAAGCGACGGGAATCCGACTTGGATTCCTGCTAATTCTAGCCATGCTGTTTGGTATGAATCATGAAGGGGAACCCCACGCCAAGTTTAAAAAAAAAAAAAACGGCATGGATTCCCCCCTCAGGAGCATACCAGGCCCTTAGGTCTGGTATGGATTGTAAGTAAAACCCCTACGCCGAAAAAACGGCATGGGGGTTCCCCCACAATCCATACCAGACCCGTATCCGAGCATGCCGCCCGGCCGGGCAGGAAAGGAGTGGGGACGACCGAGCTCCTGAGCCATACCAGGCCGCATGCCCTCAACATGGGGGGTGGGTGCTCTGTGGCAGGGGGGCCCCCACCCCAAAGCACCCTGTCCCCATGTTGATAAGGACAGGGCCTCTTCCTGACAACCCTGGCCATTGGTTGTTGGGGTCTGCGGGCGGGGGGCTTATCGGAATCTGGGAGCCCCCTTTAATAAGGGGGCCCCCAGATACCGGCCCCCCACCCTAGGTGAATGAGTATGGGGTACATCGTACCCCTACCCATTCACCTGGAGGAAAAGTGTCAATAAAATAAACACACAACACAGGTTTTTTAAATAATTTATTAGTCAACTCCAGGGGTCTTCTCGGCTCTCCGGGGGTTTTCTCGGCTCTCCGGGGGGTCTTTTTCCATCTTCTCCGCTCTCCGGTGTCGTCTCGGCGGTCCCCGGTTCTTCTCCCGCTCGCTCTCCGGTGCCTTCTTCGGGGCTTTTATTTAAAACTTGGCTTGGACTTCCCCCTCATGATTCATACCAAACGCCGCGGCTAAAATTGGCGGGAATCCAAGTCGGATCCCCATCGCTTCTATGTCGGCTTTGTGCTTAAAGTTTCATGAGAGATGATCAGAATGCCTTACAGCCATCTATAATTAAAATAAAACCTAGTGCCTTATCGCCAAATGGGGAAATGGAGTCCTGGTCTGCAGTTATAGTGCAGACTGCATACAAATGTAATGTAAACAATGCAATGTTTACACTGGTCTGGGCAGCTTAAACTTCCAAAACAAAAGATAGAGATGAAAGATTATATTTTCAAAGTTGCTCATTGTCACTGGATGTATTAAAATTACTGTTGTATTGCCAATACTAGGTTACATCATTTAAAACCTGCAACAGTATGTTGCTGCTCTTGTGATGCTGGAGTTCACTAATCCACATGCTCTGAAGAGCCATCAAAATCTGAAATGCAAAGCTTCAGAGTTTAGGGAAAGACAAAAGTAAATCATGTCAGAATATGGTGTCACAGCATTATGTCAAAAATGACCCTGCAGTGAGAAACGTATAAGCACTGGGTATTAGAACCATGAATAATAAGACTCTACTGAAAAGACACAAAAGTAAAAAAAAAAAACTGCCGGAGCCGCACTAGCCTGCATGGTTGGTGCACTGGGGAGGAAATACTTGTTCTACTTTTTAGTGTGAGGACTAGGGATGAGCTCCGCGTTCGATTCGAACGTATGTTCGACTCGAACATCGGTCGTTCGATCGTTCGTCGAAACTCGAACAAAACGGGTCGTTCGCGCCAAATTCGAGTGACGCAAAACGTCCCATAATTCACTGGGGCGTTGAGCGCTGATGATTGGCCAAGCATGCTGTATGTCCCGCATGCTTGGCCAATCACAGCGCTCAAAAAACGAAGAGCCATAATTGGCCAAAGCCAGGGTGGCTTTGGCCAATTATGGCTCAGGGGGATTAGTACACGCCCCCCACTATAAAAGGCAGCCTGCACGGCTGCCTAGTGTAGTGTGTTGGCGGTTCTAGAGAAGATCAGTCAGTCAGACAGAGAGAGATAGAGAGATAGAGACACAGGGCCTGATTTACTATGCTCTGTGCGCTGCGCTGGTTCATGCGTTAATTAGTACTCCGGGTGGAGGCTTAATTGGGCGCATGAACCAGCGTAGCAGCCGGCGCATTGAAACTAATATGTAAAGCCGCGCCGAACTCCCTATAGAAGTCTATGGGAGAAATCAAAAGTGTTCATTTTAAAGGCTAATCTGCAAGTTTTGTCCTAAAAAGTGTTTGGGGACCTCAGTCCTGCCCCAGGGAACATGTATCAATGCTTTTTTTATTTTTTAAAACGGCCGTTTTTTCGGGAGCAGTGAAATTAATAATTCTTAAAGTGAAACAATAAAAGTGAAATATTCCTTTAAATTTCGTACCTAGGGGGGGTGTAATGTCAGCATGTGAAATAGCGCATTTTTCCCGCACTTAGAACTCCCCCTGCACAAAGTGACATTCTGAAGGAAAAAAGTCATTTAAAAATTCACACGCGGCTATAATGAATTGTCGGCTCTGACAATTCTAAAGGGATTCATTCATAAAACAAACAAAAAAATGTGTAGGGGTTCCCCCAAATTAAATTACCAGGCCCTTCAGGTCTGGAATGGATATTAAGGGGAACCCCGCCGTAAAAACCAAAAAAAAAAAAGACGTGCGGTTCCCGGCAAATATCCATTCCAGACCCTTCAGGTCTGGTGTGGATTTTAAGGGGAACTCCACCCCAAATTGAAAAAAAAAATGGCGTGGAGTCCCCCTAAAAATCCACACCAGACCCTTATCCGAGCACGTTGACCTGGCCGGCCGCAGAAAAGAGGGGGGGACAGAGTGCGGCCCCCCCCCTCTCCTGAACCGCACCAGGCCACATGCCCTCAACATGGGGAGGATGTCCCCATGTTGATGGGGACAAGGGTCTCATCCCCACAACCCTTGCCCGGTGGTTGTGGGGGTATGCGGGCGGGAGGTTTATCAGAATCTGGAAGACCCCTTTAACAAAGGGGACCCCCAGATCCTGACCCCCCCCCTGTGTGAAATGGTAATGGGGTACATTGTACCTCTACCATTTCACCCCCAAAAAAATGTCAAAGTGATAAAAATGACAGTAGCCGGTTTTTGACAAATCTTTTAATAAAATCTTCTTTTCTTCTTTCCTTCGGGTTTCTTCCGCTGCTTCTTTCTTCTAGTCCACATCTTGCCCGACGTCTTCTTCTATCTTCTCCGTCCGTCCTTCCACCTTCTGGTCCCGCATCTTGCCCGTTGTCTTCTCCGTCCGCCTCCTCGTCCGCATCTTGGGTCTTCTGCGGTCTTCTTCTCGGTCCGCCGCCTTCTCGTCCCCTGCGTTTGAATTTGATTTGGCCGCCGTTTTCCCGCTCCTGGGACCCGCCCCCCTCTGACGCCACAAGTAAACTCCTTAGAAGGTCATGTGCGTCAGAGGGGGGCGGGGTCGCAGAGCGTCACACAGCGGGGGAATTCAATTTCAATCGCGCCGCCCGGAGAAGAAGTTCCCGCCGTGTCACACTCATGTGACCCCGCCCCCCTCTGACGCACATGACCTTCTAAGGAGTTTACTTGTGGCGTCAGAGGGGGGCGGGGTCACATGAGTGTGACACGGCGGGAACTTCTTCTCCGGGCGGCGCGATTGAAATTGAATTCCCCCGCTGTGTGACGCTCTGCGACCCCGCCCCCCTCTGACGCACATGACCTTCTAAGGAGTTTACTTGTGGCGTCAGAGGGGGGCGGGTCCCAGGAGCGGGAAAACGGCGGCCAAATCAAATTCAAACGCAGGGGACGAGAAGGCGGCGGACCGAGAAGAAGACCGCAGAAGACCCAAGATGCGGACGAGGAGGCGGACGGAGAAGACAACGGGCAAGATGCGGGACCAGAAGGTGGAAGGACGGACGGAGAAGATAGAAGAAGACGTCGGGCAAGATGTGGACTAGAAGAAAGAAGCAGCGGAAGAAACCCGAAGGAAAGAAGAAAAGACGATTTTATTAAAAGATTTGTCAAAAACCGGCTACTGTCATTTTTATCACTTTGACATTTTTTTTGGGGTGAAATGGTAGAGGTACAATGTACCCCATTACCATTTCACACAGGGGGGGTCAGGATCTGGGGGTCCCCTTTGTTAAAGGGGTCTTCCAGATTCTGATAAACCTCCCGCCCGCATACCCCCACAACCACCGGGCAAGGGTTGTGGGGATGAGACCCTTGTCCCCATCAACATGGGGACATCCTCCCCATGTTGAGGGCATGTGGCCTGGTGCGGTTCAGGAGAGGGGGGGGGGCCGCACTCTGTCCCCCCCTCTTTTCTGCGGCCGGCCAGGTCAACGTGCTCGGATAAGGGTCTGGTGTGGATTTTTAGGGGGACTCCACGCCATTTTTTTTTCAATTTGGGGTGGAGTTCCCCTTAAAATCCACACCAGACCTGAAGGGTCTGGAATGGATATTTGCCGGGAACCGCACGTCTTTTTTTTTGGGGGTTTTTACGGCGGGGTTCCCCTTAATATCCATTCCAGACCTGAAGGGCCTGGTAATTTAATTTGGAGGGACCCCCTTTTTTTTTTTTTTTTTTTAATGAGCAATGACTCTATTCTTTATAGCCATGAGTACTTTAACCACTTGCCCACCGGGTTAATTCTGGCACTTCTCTCCTTCATGTGAAAATCACAATTTTTTGGCTAGAAAATTAATCAGAACCCCCAAACATTATATATTTTTTTTAGCAGACATCCTAGGGAATAAAATGGCAGTCATTGCAATACTTTTTGTCACACCGTATTTGCGCAGCGGTCTTACAAGCGCACTTTTTTTGGATAAAAATCACTTTTTTGAATTAAAAAATAAGACAACAATACATTTTGCCCAATTTTTTTCTATATTGTGAAAGATAATGTTACGCCGAGTAAAATGATACCCAACATGTCACGCTTAAAAATTGCGCCCGCTCGTGGCATGGCGTCAAACTTTTACCCTTTAAAAATCTCGATAGGCGACGTTTAAAAAATTCTACAGGTTGCATTTTTTGAGTTGCAGAGTAGGTCTAGGGCTAGAATTATTGCTCTCACTCTAACGATCGCGGCGATACCTCACTTGTGTGGTTTGAATACTGTTTTCATATGCGGGCGCTACTCGCGTATGCGTTTGCTTCTGTGCGCGAGCTCGTCGCGACGGGGCGCTTTAAAAAATTTTTTGGGGGTTTTCTTATTTATTTTTATTTAGTTTTATAATGTTTTACACTGAAATAAAAAAATAAAAAAAAAATGATCAGTTTTCTTCCTATTACAAGGAATGTAAACATCCCTTGTAATAGGACTAGTGTGTGACAGGTCCTCTTTATGGAGAGAGGCGGGGTCAATAAGGCTGGAAAGCATGGTATTGAAAAAAAAAAAAAAAGATCTCATGCTTTCAGCTGCAATCATGTTCGTTCACCACAGTGGTGTAGTGTATAGCACTTTGACCTAGCAGCAAAAGAGTCGTTGGTTCGAATCCCGCCCGTGACAGCATCTGCATGGAGTTTGCATGTTCTCCCTGTGCCTGCGTGGGTTTCCTCCCACAATATATAAACACGCTGTAAATCGGTTCCGGTCTAAATAAGCCCTAATATGCAGTAGTATATTAAGGTTTGGTTCTGCCCTAGGCCTGACTACATATCTGCACCTCCTAATAGAAAAATGACCCACCCCTTCCTGTCAAGGTCACACCCTGTTTTTGTATAACCCCGCCCAGTAATTTTCAGGGGACCCACACACTAGTTCTGGGGGGGGCACTGGATTCCCTTAACCACTTCCATACCAGGCACTTACGCACCTTCCCGCCCAAGCCAATTTTCAGCTTTCAACACTGTCGCACTTTGAATGGCAATTGCGCGGTCATACAACACTGTACCCAAACAAAATTGGCGTCCTTTTTTCCCCACAAATAGAGCTTTCTTTTGTTGTTATTTGATCACCTCTGCGTTTTTTTTTTTGCGCAACAACTAAAAAAAGACTGCAAATTTTGAAACAAAAAAACCTTTTTCTTTTTTTAGGTTAATTTTTTTGTAAATAAGTTTTTCTCTTTCAATTACGGGCACTGATATGGCGGCACTGATGGGCACCGATGAGATGGCACTGATGGACATCGATGAGGTAGTACTGACGGCACAGATGAGGTGGCATTGATTGGCGGCGCTGCTATGCGGCACTGATGGGCACTCATAGGCGGCACTGATGGGCACTCATGGGCGGCACAGATGGGCGGCACTTATGGGTGGCACTGATGGATACTTATGGGCGGCACTTATGGGTGGCACTGATGGATACTTATGGGTGGCACAGGTGGGCACTGATAGGTGGGCACTGTGCATGGATGGGCACTGTGGGGTGGCACTGATTTTCCCAGTCAGTGCCCATTTGTGGGCACTGATTGGCATCTTTTTTCTTATTTTTTAATGCTTTTTGTTTTTTTGTTCTATATTTTTTTTGTTTTTGCACACCCTGGTGGTCCAGGGTGGGCATCCCTGGTGGTCCAGTGTGGTGATCCGAGGGGGGGCTGCGCTGATAAACAATCAGCGCGAACGCCCCCTGTCAGGAGAGCCGCCGATCGGCTCTCCTATACTCGCGTCTGTAAGACGCGAGTGAGGAAGAGCCATCGATGGCTCTTCCTGTTTACATCGTGATCAGCCGTGATTGGACACGGCTGATCACGTGGTAAAGAGTCTCCGTCTCCGTGAGAAACTCTTTACCGAGATCGGAGATGCAGGGTGTCAGACTGACACCCCGCATCACCGATCGCCGCGCTGCGTGCCCCCACAGGCGCGTGCGGCATGAAATCCTGCAGGACGTCCTGTCAGGATTGTGTAACCACTTCCCGGACGTAAATCGGCCATAGGCTGGGCGGGAAGTGGTTAATTTGCATAGTTTTTCTCTCACTTCCTGTTTGGCTATGGGGCAGGAAGTGAAGGCAAATCTCCCCAATTGGACACAGATAATACAAAATAAACTGACAGGGCCTATAACCCTCCCTCACTCTATCCAAAATGAAAGAAAATAAAACTTGTTGATTATAGTTCTTGTCAGGGGCGGACTGACCATTGAGTCACTCGGGCACTGCCCGAGGGCCCCATGCCACTAGGGGGCCCCATTCGGGTTGCCAGGCTCAGTAAAACCAGGGACAGTATGTAAAAATCTGTGTTTTTTTTAGATCTGTCCCTGATATGTCCGAAAATGACATGCTTTTAATGTGAATATCCCAAGATTTTAGCTGCCCGCCTCTGCACTACCTCCTGGCGTGGTGGTCATCTGTAAGCCAGAGGGGCCCCATAATCTTCTATTGCCCAGGGGCCCCATGAGTTGTCAGTCCGCCCCTGGTTCTAGTTTAAGCACAAATTTCATAGAGTTTTATTGAGAGCCCTAAGAAAATATAACCATGCCAATAGGCCAGGATAGAGCGTTGCTAATATGTAGGAATGTGTGTGTTAGAGCACCCCACCCAATGTTAACTAAAAAATTATTAATTTGCAAATAAGTATTATCTGCTCATTTTTTTGGGGATGTCTGCACCCCTGATAGTGACAACATTTGTGAGGTGTCTTCACCCTTTCTAATTCATTCACTTCCTGTCACATAGCCAAACAGGAAGTGAGGGTAAAACCTTACTAATATATTTTCTTGTGGACACAGAGATCAATCTAAATAGCTTCCCATTATGTAAATTGCACTCTAGCATTTTGCTGTGTACACCCCAAATTATTAGGGATCTTGGACTTTGGGGTCCATTTACTAAAGGCAAATCCACTCCTACAAGTGCAAAGCAAGGAAGAAAACAAAACAACTTTGCTTCTACAGGATTGGATGTTAAAACCATCAGTGCTTCCTCTCTGATTTTCAGCAACTATGCTTGTACTGCAGAGTGGCTTTGCCTTTACTAAACCCCAAACTAAATAATCATTTGGGGCAGGGATCCTCAAACTACGGCCCTCCAGCTGTTGTAGAACTACACATCCCATGAGGCCTTGTAATGCACTGACATTCACAGACATGACTAGGCATGATGGGAATTGTAGTTCCTGAACAACTGGAGGGCCGTAGTTTGAAGACCCATGATTTGGGGTGTACACAGCAGTGCTGGAGTGCAATTTGCTTAATGGGGACACTAGTTAGATTGACCGGTGTCCCCAAGAAATGACACTGGTAGGGTTTTAACCTCACTTCCTGTTCAGCTGTGTGACAGGAAGTGAAGCCAATTTTAAGAAAAGGGACACAAAGCTCAACACAAAAATAAAAAAACACAAAGCAGGGGTTCTAACACTCACTTGGCTTCCCTCAAACACCCACAATTTGAATAGGATTGCCTTGCGCTAGATTTAAGCACAGTGCTGTAAATCAGCACGTCAAGCCTGTCCACCAATAGCAAACCCCCCCCCCCACAGGCCATGTTTGCAGGTTTTCCTTCATCTTGCACATGTGCTTTAAAATAGTCTGGACAGCAATTCTTGATAAGAGAAATCCCCAAAACATGTCCTGTCGGGGGTACTTGAGGGCTGAGGACCACTGCAGAATAAATAAAATACTTACCAGTTTTTGTCTTTAAAGTCAGGGAGAATAAACATGGCAAACATTTCATGATTACACACCAGGAAAGAAGCTTAGACAAAAATCACACATAATTTGTTAGGCCCAAACCTAGTTCAGCTGCAGCTGTCAACATATGTAGCATGAAAAAGTAACAAAAGACAAACTTAACAATTTTAAAGTAATTTTTATTGGTCAACAAAACAAGGAAAGCAAAAAAAGACAAACAAACAAACACAAACAAAAATACATTTCAAAATTCTAATTAACCATAGCTTTACACATTTTTCATAAAATAAGGCCACATAGACAAATACATCAAAGTGAACATCATTTAAAAATAAACAAAACCCATGCAACAAACCACATTTGTGTTTAGCAACAGCATCCTGCCCCTTCTGAGGGCAACTGAGGACTGATCGATCCAAGCTTTTTATAACAGTGCTAGTAATGAAGCAATTGAAATCACATGACCAAATTGCAGTCTCTAGTTTGGGTGAGCTTGTAATTGGGCACACCTGCAATTAATCCAAACCACGCTCTATGAGCATCCAATGAGTGTTTTTCACCTTTTAAAAAGAAAGGATATTTTTTTTCTAAGTGTTTGAGCATGCTCAGTTCATCACACATGTAGGAACCAAGCTGCAATGGAATGAGAGCTTTTTTTTTTTGGTTTCCCCTGATCTGATGCTTTCCAGCCTGAAGGGGAGGTGTTAAAGACAGAAGTAAACACGCACATTTAATAATCTATTTGTGGGAAAAAAAAGGTTGCCAATTTTGTTTATGAGCCACGTCGCACGACTGCGCAATTGTCAGTTAAAGCGACGCCGCGCCGAATCACAAAAACTTGCCCGGTCATTGACCAGAAATATGGTCCGGGCTCAAGTGGTTAAAAATTAACAAAACACAAAAGTGAGCCCAATTTTTGGGGATAATGTGAAAGATGATGTTACACTGAGTAAATAGATACCTTACATGTCACGCTTTACTATTGGAAACACTCCTGCAATGGGGCCAAAATGAATTCCGTGAATATCCCCATAGGCGACCTTTTTCTTTTTTTTCCAGGTTACCAGTTTATAGTTACAAAGAAGGTCTAGTGGTAAAAGTATTGCTCTCGCTCTAATGCACGCGTCAATACCTCACATGTGTGGTTTGAACGATGTTTATATATGTGGGCGGGACTTGCGTAAGTCCCGCCCACATATGTAAAAATTATTTTTACTTTTTGCTATAATAAATATCCCCAAAAATATATATTCAAAAAACTAAAAAAAACCTCAGTTTAGGCCGATACGTATTCTACATCTTTTTGGTTCCAAAAAATCGCAAATAGCGTTTAGTGTTTGGTTTTTGCAAAAGTTATAGCGTCTACAAATTTTTTTTTGTTGTTGTTTTAACTAGTTATTGGGGCGATCAGCGATTTTTATCGGTACTGCGACATTATGGTGGACACATCGAACACTTTTTTGGAACCATTGCTTACTCAAAAAATGCCACTGGCAGGGAAGGGGTTAACACTAGGTGCGAGGGAGGGGTTAAATATGTTCCCTGGGTGTGTTCTAACTGTAGGGGGGGGGTGGGACTGACATGTGTAAATGACAGATCGCTGTTCATGAAGGGGAACTCCAGACCCCCCCAAAAAAAAATAAGGTGGGTTCCCTCCAGGTGCATACCAGGCTCTTATGCTTGGTCTGGAACATAAGGGGTTAAACCAGGGCCCAAAAAAATAGCGTGGGGTCCCCCCCAAGATCCAAACCAAGCCCTTATCCCAGGCACGCAGTCTGGTCAGACAGGAATGGGGGTGGGGACGAGCGAGCGCCCCCCTCCCTCCTGAGCCATACCAGACCACATGCCCTCAACATGGGGGAGTGTGTGCTGTGGGGGAGGGGGGCACTGCCCCCCCACCCCAAAGCACTCTTGCCCCCATGTCGATAGGGACAAGAGCCTCTTCCCGACAACCCTGGCCGTTGGTTGTCGGGGTATGCGGGCGGAGAGCTTATCAGAATCTGAGAGACCCCTTTAATAAAGGGGTCCCCAGATTCCGGCCCCCCACCCTATGTGAATGAGTATGGGGTACATCGTACCTCTACCCATTCACATGGGGGAAATGTAAAGTAAAAAAAAAACACCACACAGAATAAAATATTTTATTAATCTGCTCCGGAGCCCCCCCTTTCTTCTTTAGCTCTCTTAGAAGGGGGGGTTTCTTCTCTCCCGATCTTCCGCCGGGACCCTGGGCTTCGGTGATTTCTGCCGGGGGAGGGCGCCATCCCTCGGTCCTCTCCGGAGCCTTCCGCCGGATGCCCCCACCCCATTTAAGCTCTTTTTCATTAGGGAGGGGCATCCGGACTTCGGGGTCTTCTGCCGGGGGATGGCGCCTATCCCCCGGTCTTTCCGGTGCCTTCCGCCAGGGTTCCGGTCTTCCTGGTCTTCTGCCGGGGGTGCGCCAACTCCCCGGTCTTTTCTCTTCTGTCTTCTCTGCTCCCTCTTCTGCCTGGCTCCCCCGCGGAGCCAGGGCTTTCTTCCGTCTTCTTTCTTCTCTCTTCCTTCTTCTGCCTGTCTCCTCCGGGAGCCCAGGGCTTGTCTCGCTGTCTTCTTCCTTCTCTTCCATTCGATGTTGACACGACGAGGTTCCGCGCTGACATGCCGTGTCAGCGGCGGGCATGGACTTATATAGGGTAATGCCACCATGTGACCTCAACCCATGTGACATCACATTCCCTGGGCATGATGGGAATGTGATGTCACATGGGTTGAGGTCACATGGTGGCATTGCCCTATATAAGTCCATGCCCACTGCTCAGACGGCATTCCAGCGCCGGACCTCGTCGTGTCAACATCCAATGGAAGAGAAGGAAGAAGACAGCGGAGACAAGCCCTGGGCTCCCGGAGGAGACAGGCAGAAGAAGGAAGAGAGAAGAAAGAAGACGGAAGAAAGAAGACGGAAGAAAGCCCTGGCTCCGCGGGGGAGCCAGGCAGAAGAGGGAGCAGAGAAAAGACCGGGGAGTTGGCGCACCCCCGGCAGAAGACCAGGAAGACCGGAACCCTGGCGGAAGGCACCGGAAAGACCGGGGGATAGGCGCCATCCCCCGGCAGAAGACCCCGAAGTCCGGATGCCCCTCCCTAATGAAAAAGAGCTTAAATGGGGTGGGGGCATCCGGCGGAAGGCTCCGGAGAGGACCGAGGGATGGCGCCCTCCCCCGGCAGCAATCACCGAAGCCCAGGGTCCCGGCGGAAGATCGGGAGAGAAGAAACCCCCCCTTCTAAGAGAGCTAAAGAAGAAAGGGGGGGCTCCGGAGCAGATTAATAAAATATTTTATTCTGTGTGGTGTGTTTTTTTTACTTTACATTTCCCCCATGTGAATGGGTAGAGGTACGATGTACCCCATACTCATTCACATAGGGTGGGGGGCCGGCATCTGGGGGCCCCCTTATTAAAGGGAGCTCGCAGATTCCGATTAGCCCCGCCCGCATACCCCGACAACCAATGGCAAGGGTTGTCGGGAAGAGGCTCTTGTCCCTATCGACATGGGGGCAAGAGTGCTGTGGGGTGGGGGGGCAGTGCCCCCCTCCCCCACAGCACACACTCCCCCATGTTGAGGGCATGCGGTCTGGTACGGCTCAGGAGGGGGGGGGCCGCTCGCTCGTCCCCTCCCCCATTCCTGTCCGGGCCAGACTGCATGCTTGGGATGAGGGCTTGGTTTGGATCTGGGGGGGACCCCCGCGCCGAATCGGCGCGGGTTTAACCCCTCACGTTCCGGACCAAGCCTAAGAGCCTAATGTAGCCCTGAAGGGGGACCCGCGCCGATTTCAAGTTTGAAATTTGGCGCCGAGTTCCCCTTCAGGGCTGAAAACAGCTCGGAGATTCCCGTGCGCCGCGTCACGCAGCGCAATCACGGGTACGCCGCTTGGTATTTACCAAGATTTTCACGGCGTACTGACAAGGCGCACGGGAATCCCTGACTTTTCTCTCTGCGCATGCCCAGTATGCAAATGAACCTCCCGAGGTTCAGGCGCACTGTGCAAGCGTACGGGGATCTGTTTTCAAAAAACACTTTCCCTTTCAATTCGGCCCGCCAAACACTTTAAAACACATGTCACTTCACTTCCCCTGCATCCCCCCACCTCCCCCCCTAATAAACTCCCGCCCAAACCCCCGCAATTTACACTTCAATGTGCCGTGCGCCAGGTCTGTACTGGTGCACAATGCACCCTCTCCTGGGCGCACGGAGCACATTAGTAACTAGGGAAATACACTGCACTAGCAGCGTATTTCTTTAGTAAATGGCCAAACGGCTGCTACTCCTGCTTTTACTCCATGAGTCATGGAGTAAAGGCTTGGTAAATCAGGCCCACAGTGTCTTAACCAGATAGATAGATAGATAGATAGATAGATAGATAGATAGATAGATAGATAGATAGATAGATAGATAGATAGATAGATAGATAGATAGATAGATAGATAGATAGATAGAGTAGGAAGTGTAGTCAGTATAGTTAAAAGTACAGTTTGTAGAGAATATATTCACATCCTTAGGCGTTGTCAATATATTTATAAACTGTACAGCTCAGCTAGTTTATCTATCAGGCAGGAGATTGTTCTACATGCAGCGCTCTAACGTGTTGTATTGCCTGCATTAGGGATTTACTTTAAATATAATTATTCTGTGTTATTTAACGTGTGCTAGTTAATTGCACACACAGACGCATTACCTGTTACTGCACGTGTGCAATTTATTTGCACAGAAGCGCAGTCGCTGTTAATGCAACTGGGCTATTGAATTGCACAGAAACGCAGTCGCTATTACTGCGTGCGTGCTGTTTAATAGCAACTAAAGGCAGTTGGTGTCACTGCGTGCGTGCTGTTAAATCGCATTTGACCGCAGTCGCTATTACTGCGTGCGTGCTGTTTAATAGCAACTAAAGGCAGTTGGTGTCACTGCGTGCGTGGTGTTAAATCGCATTTGACCGCAGTCGCTATTACTGCGTGCGTGCTGTTTAATAGCAACTAAAGGCAGTTGGTGTCACTGCGTGCGTGCTGTTAAATCGCATTTGACCGCAGTCGCTATTACTGCGTGCGTGCTGTTTAATAGCAACTAAAGGCAGTTGGTGTCACTGCGTGCTGTTAAATCGCATTTGACCGCAGTCGCTATTACTGCGTGCGTGCTGTTTAATAGCAACTAAAGGCAGTTGGTGTCACTGCGTGCGTGCTGTTAAATCGCATTTGACCGCAGTCGCTATTACTGCGTGCGTGCTGTTTAATAGCAACTAAAGGCAGTTGGTGTCACTGCGTGCGTGGTGTTAAATCGCATTTGACCGCAGTCGCTATTACTGCGTGCGTGCTGTTTAATAGCAACTAAAGGCAGTTGGTGTCACTGCGTGCGTGCTGTTAAATCGCATTTGACCGCAGTCGCTATTACTGCGTGCGTGCTGTTTAATAGCAACTAAAGGCAGTTGGTGTCACTGCGTGCGTGCTGTTAAATCGCATTTGACCGCAGTCGCTATTACTGCGTGCGTGCTGTTTAATAGCAACTAAAGGCAGTTGGTGTCACTGCGTGCGTGCTGTTAAATCGCATTTGACCGCAGTCGCTATTACTGCGTGCGTGCTGTTTAATAGCAACTAAAGGCAGTTGGTGTCACTGCGTGCGTGCTGTTAAATCGCATTTGACCGCAGTCGCTATTACTGCGTGCGTGCTGTTTAATAGCAACTAAAGGCAGTTGGTGTCACTGCGTGCGTGCTGTTAAATCGCATTTGACCGCAGTCGCTATTACTGCGTGCGTGCTGTTTAATAGCAACTAAAGGCAGTTGGTGTCACTGCGTGCGTGGTGTTAAATCGCATTTGACCGCAGTCGCTATTACTGCGTGCGTGCTGTTTAATAGCAACTAAAGGCAGTTGGTGTCACTGCGTGCGTGCTGTTAAATCGCATTTGACCGCAGTCGCTATTACTGCGTGCGTGCTGTTTAATAGCAACTAAAGGCAGTTGGTGTCACTGCGTGCTGTTAAATCGCATTTGACCGCAGTCGATATTACTGCGTGCGTGCTGTTTAATAGCAACTAAAGGCAGTTGGTGTCACTGCGTGCGTGCTGTTAAATCGCATTTGACCGCAGTCGCTATTACTGCGTGCGTGCTGTTTAATAGCAACTAAAGGCAGTTGGTGTCACTGCGGCTATTTTGTTACTTTACACTTGAGCCAAGTCGCTCTTACTGTGTGGTTGCTGTTTAATACCATCTGAAAGCAGTTGGTGTGACAGCGACTATTTTGTTACTTTACACTTGAACCAAGTCGCTCTTACTGTGTGATTGCTGTTTAATACCATCTGAACGCAGTCGGTGTGACAGCGACTATTTTGTTACTTTACACTTGAGCCAAGTCGCTCTTACTGTGTGGTTGCTGTTTAATACCATCTGAACGCAGTTGGTGTGACAGCGACTATTTTGTTACTTTACACTTGAGCCAAGTCGCTCTTACTGTGTGGTTGCTGTTTAATACCATCTGAACGCAGTTGGTGTGACAGCGACTATTTTGTTACTTTACACTTGAACCAAGTCGCTCTTACTGTGTGATTGCTGTTTAATACCATCTGAACGCAGTCGGTGTGACAGCGACTATTTTGTTACATAACACCTGAACGCATAACTATGGCTGGAAGGACAAAGAGAGGCAGAGAGTCACGAGGGCAAGCAGGCTCTGCATCTAGAGGTAACGCTGGTGATGGATGTGGTGCATCCTCTTCAGCACGTGGCCGTGGCCGCTCGTCCTTCTTTTCGGGAGCTGGCCGTGTTGAGCCTCAACATGCTGAGAAATTAGTTGAGTGGATGACCAAGCCGTCCTCATCCTCCTCATCCTCTCTCACACAGACTGATTATAGTTTGTCTGGCAAAGCAGCTGCCAAGGCGTCCTCTACCCTCTGCACAATGGGATCACACAATCCTTCCCTAGTCCCACCGTGTCCTCCTGAGGAGTCCCCCGAACTGTTTCAACACAGTGTTGGGTACATGCTAGCTGAAGATGCACAGCGTTTTGAAGACTCCGATGATGGAACACTGATAGAGGAAGGCATTGATGTGAGCCCAGGGAGAGGGGGTGGCCGAGAGGGACAACAATCTGGGAGTGATGTTCCCCCAGCTGGAGCATACTGCCAGGTTGTCGCCAGTGATGATGAGGAGGGAGGGGATGATGAGGTCATTGACTCTACCTGGGTGCCTGGTAGGAGAGAGGAGGAGGAGGAAGAGGACGAGGCACAGGCACATCTTCAAAGAGGCAGGAAGCCCTCCAGGGGTCAGCTTAAGGGCAGTACACCAACTGCATTACGTGGCGCTGCTGTGTCTCAACGGTACAGCAAAAGTTCTTTGGTGTGGGCCTTTTTTGAAACCTGTCCATCAGATGCTACCTTTGCTGTTTGCAACATATGTCTCAAGCGTATCTCGCGTGGCCAAAACATCACCCGCTTGGGCACCACATGCTTGTCCAGACATATGTCGACCTGCCATGCAGCTCGTTGGCAGGCATACCAGAAAGACCCACACCAAAGACCAAAGCGGTCCTCCCCTTGCCCTTCTGTGACCTCAAACCCCACTAGACCCCTAGTCCTCTCTGCAGCCTGCACCGAAGGTGTAGAAATAGGTGTGTCACAACGTAGTAGTGGTAGTACATCCGGCCAATCTACTGATATTACCAGACAAATTTCCCTGCCCCAGCTGCTGCAGCGCCGAAAGAAGTACGCTCCCAGCCATCCACATGCCCAGCGGTTGAATGCTAGCTTAGCAAAATTGCTAGCACTTCAACTGCTACCTTTTCAGTTGGTAGATTCTGCCCCCTTCCGTGAGTTTGTGGAATGTGCAGTACCTCAGTGGCAAGTACCCAAACGCCACTTTTTTTCACGGAAGGCGATTCCGGCTCTCTACCGGCATGTGGAAGGCAATGTCCATACCTCGCTGGACAGGGCGGTCAGTGGTAAGGTGCATCTTACCGCTGACTCATGGTCCAGCAGGCATGGACAGGGACGTTACCTGTCTTTTACGGCCCATTGGGTGACTCTGCTGGCAGCTGGGAAGGGCGCAGGTCAAGGCACAGTAGTTTTGGAGGTTGTTCCACCACCACGCCTCCAAAACACTACAACTGCTTGTGACACACCTCTCTCCTCCACCCCCTCCTCTTCTTCTTCCTCTGTGGCCTCTTCCTGTGGTGATGTTGGCTCAGAACCAGCCGTGCTCCGTAGGCGTACGACGGGCTACGCAGGAATGCAGGCCAAGAGATGCCATGCGGTCCTAGAGCTGGTGTGCTTGGGAGACAGGAGCCACACTGGGGAAGAGGTTCTTTCAGCTCTGCAGGGGCAGGCTCAGAGGTGGTTGACGCCACGCCAGCTGAAGCCTGGAATGGTGGTCAGCGATAATGGCACCAACCTCCTCTCTGCCCTGCGACGTGGAAAACTCACCCATGTGCCCTGTTTTGCGCATGTTCTCAATTTGGTGGTGCAGCGGTTCTTGGGCAGGTACCCTGGCTTACAGGATGTCCTGAGGCAGGCCAGGAAAGTCTGTGTGCATTTCCGGAGGTCATATAATGCCACTGCTCGGCTGACAGACCTCCAGAGGGAATACAACCTGCCCAAGAACCGCCTAATCTGTGACATGCCCACCAGATGGAACTCTACGTTGGCCATGCTGCAGCGGCTGCACACGCAGCAGAGGGCCATCAATGAGTACCTGTGCCAATATGGCAGCAGAACTGGCTCAGGGGAGCTTGGGTTTTTTTCACCACGCCAGTGGGCCTTGATCAGGGATGCATGCACTGTCCTGTCACCATTTGAGGAGGCCACGAGGATGGTGAGCAGTGACAGTGCATGCATCAGTGAGACTGTCCCGCTTATTCACATGTTGGAGCACACCCTACGTGGAATAATGGACAGGGCCCTTGAGGCAGAACAGAGGGAGGAAGAGGAGGACTTCCTTACCTCTCAAGGCCCCCTTTATCCAGACACTGTTCCTGCTTGCCCACCTGGAACACAGGAAGAGGAGGAGGAGGATGAGGAAGAGGAGGAGGAGGAGGATTGTATCAGCAGCATGGAGGTGGAGCCTAGCACTCAGCATCAACAGCAGCAGTCTTCAAGGGATCATTTACAGTCCCAAGGAACACGTGGACTTTTACGTGGCTGGGATGAGGTGGCTGAGGATCCTGTCGTCCTCAGTGACCCAGAGGACTGTGCCCCGAATGCCTCTGCAAACCTACGCTGCATGGCCTCCCTGATTCTGCAAAGCCTGCGTAAGGATCCTCGTGTACGTGCTATCAAGGAGAGGGATCATTACTGGCTGGCAACTCTCCTTGATCCACGTTACAAGAGTAAGGTAACGGATCTTATGTTGCCATCGCAGAGGGAGCAGAAGATGAAACTACTGCGGGAGGCCTTGCAGAAGGGTCTGTGCAATGCGTTCCCAGAACCGGGGGGATTACCAAAACCTGGCCCTGGACAACGTCTTGCTGAGGCTTCGGTGAGTCAGAGAAGGAGCGGTGGAGAAGGTGGCCGTCTGACCGATGCGTTCAGACAATTTTTTAATCCGCAGCCCCAAGGTCTGACCGGTTCCAGCAACCATCGCCAGCGTCTGGTTTACATGGTCCGGGAATACCTAGCGGCAAGATCCGACTTGGACACCTTCCCCACGGAAAATCCTCTGGCTTACTGGGTCTTGAGGATGGATCACTGGCCAGAGCTTGCACAGTACGCAATTGAGCTACTGGCTTGCCCTGCATCCAGTGTTCTTTCAGAACGTACATTCAGTGCTGCTGGAGGCTTTGTGACCGATCACAGGGTACGCCTCTCCACCGACTCTGTTGATCGACTGACCTTCATCAAAATGAATCAGGCTTGGATCAACACCGGCTACCAAGCACCTGATGCTGATGTTACTGAATAAGAATTTTGTGTTGAAATATCAGATCCCTTTGAGACTGCTGATGCTGAGTGACTGTCCTGTTGTGCTGCTGATGGAATATCCTTCTCCTCCTCACTTTTCATGCTGTTAGCTAGTAAGAAATTTTGTTTTTCTGTGCTCCGCCACCAGTGCCTAAGGCCTAATTTTTCTGCCCCTGTTTAACAGGGGCGCCTAATAACAATTTTTGATGCAATACTTTGCACGTGGCCTAAGGCCTAATTTTTGTGCCCCTGTGTAACAGGGGCGCCTAATAACAATTTTTGATGCAATACTTTGCACGTGGCCTAAGGCCTAATTTTTGTGCCCCTGTGTAACAGGGGCGTCTAATAACAATTTTTGATGCAATACTTTGCACGTGGCCTAAGGCCTAATTTTTGTGCCCCTGTGTAACAGGGGCGTCTAATAACAATTTTTGATGCAATACTTTGCACGTGGCCTAAGGCCTAATTTTTGTGCCCCTGTGTAACAGGGGCGTCTAATAACAATTTTTGATGCAATACTTTGCACGTGGCCTAAGGCCTAATTTTTGTGCCCCTGTGTAACAGGGGCGTCTAATAACAATTTTTGATGCAATACTTTGCACGTGGCCTAAGGCCTAATTTTTGTGCCCCTGTGTAACAGGGGCGTCTAATAACAATTTTTGATGCAATACTTTGCACGTGGCCTAAGGCCTAATTTTTGTGCCCCTGTGTAACAGGGGCGTCTAATAACAATTTTTGATGCAATACTTTGCACGTGGCCTAAGGCCTAATTTTTGTGCCCCTGTGTAACAGGGGCGTCTAATAACAATTTTTGATGCAATACTTTGCACGTGGCCTAAGGCCTAATTTTTGTGCCCCTGTGTAAGGCCTCGTACACACGACCAGTTTCCTCGGCAAAAACCAGCAAGAACCTTGTTGGGAGATATTTTTTGGTCGAGGAAACCGGTCGTGTGTACATTTTCGTCGAGGAAACTGACGAGAACCTCGTCGAGCCAAAAAGAGAGCAAGTTCTCTATTTCCTCGTCGGGAGTCAAAATTTGGCTCGCCGAGGTTCTCGACGGGCTGGTTTACGACGAGCAACTCGGACGTCTGTATGCTAACAAACCCGCGCATGCTCAGATTAAAGTAGTAGACGGGAGCGCAACTTCAGTAAAAGTATCGTTTGTCATGGAGATAGCACATTCGTCACGCTGCCAACATTCTATAGCATCGTTTAAATGCCGCGCATTTCAACCATCTTTAGAATGTAAAAAAATGTACATTAAATGAATTCTTTTGCTGCTTATCTTCACACAGATTATTGTCAAATTTGTTTCACCTTTTTAATGCTGATATCATGAATATTGACAAATCTTTTCTCTCTGCTGTTTATTTTTTTTTTTTTTATCAAACAAGTTTTTCATTTAAGATAATTTATATTATGAGTTTATTGTAATCATTTTTTTTTCTTTTTCTGGAAAGTAACCACCATTGTAACCTTCTTGTTTTTTCTTATGTGATCTGTCCCTTAATAATATTACCTTTTGACATTATTTGTAAAGTTAACCTTCCTTCTCACAAGGGACATATTTTTGCTGATGAAAAACACATAGACAAGTATGAATTTCAAATCCAAAAAAGACCATTTATTTCGGTCATGAACAGAACAAATAAAATAAATATATATATAATAAATGAAAGACAGCACTCAATACCCTGCTGGCATTTGTGCAAAGCCAGGTGGGGCACAATGTTACATCATGAGCAGCTGGATCCTCGAATTGGGACATTGAGTGGCTCATCCAGGAAGGAGCACAATCTGGTCTTGGACTCCCAGAGGTCTGGAACAGGAGCAGGTCAGGCAGATGTCCCAAGGAAGTGATCCCACAGCAGACTGCCTTCTGTCACACCACCTGGAAGCAAGGGAGTCACTTCTTGGTCTTCCGGACAGCCTTCTTCCTTGCAGCCTTCACTGCAGCCTGATCTGCAGCCTTCTCTGCAGCCTTCTCTGCAGCCTTCCTTCTCTGCTTGGCTGGAGGTGGTGCCAGTGGAGTAGTACTTGTGCCAGGAGGAGGAGAAGGTGTAGGAGGCAAAGTTTCTGGAGCAGGACGAGGAGAAGAATTCTGATTTGCGGAAGTTTCGTGAGCAGGAGGAGGATGAGGAGAAGGAGTTTGAAAAGTTAGAAGAGTTTCGTGAGCAGCAGGAGGAGAAGAAGAAGGAGTTTCTGAAGTTTCCTGAGCAGGAGGAGGATGAGGAGAAGGAGTTGTTAAATTTATAAGAGGATCAGGAGGAGAAGAAGAAGTGTGATGAGTTTCATGAGCAGGAGGAGGATGAGGAGAAGGAGTTAGAAAAGTTAGAAGAGTATCAGGAGGAGAAGAAGAAGTCTGAAGATTTGCAGGAGCAGGAGGAGGAGGATAATTATATGGTGGGTGACTACGGCCGGGGGTCCAAATCACTGTTTCGTCAGTGATTAGGCCCCTCACCCCCTGATTGAGCAGGCTTATGAGGAGGGGCTCAAATCTGAGGCGCTGCTCCTCAGTCATTTGCCCCATTTTTGACATGACCAGGCTGCCATAACTCTCCTCGGTGGTGGTAGGCTGCTGGAGGGCGGCCTGTGCATCACGTATCAGGGCCAGTGCTGCTTCACTGACCCTCATATCCCTCCTTTCCCTTCGATTAGGTATGCGGATGGGAGGCACCTGGCACCTTGTGCTGCTGCTGGGCCCTGCCACCTCCTCTGTGGCACTAGGCCCTGCCACCTCCTCTGTGGCACTAGGCCTTGCCACCTCCTCTGTGGCACTAGGCCTTGCCACCTCCTCTGTGGCACTAGGCCTTGCCACCTCCTCTGTGGCACTAGGCCTGGCCTCCTCCTGCCTGGCACTTTCCTGAACCTCCTGGCTGGTGTCCTCCTGTGTATCAAAAAGGGTCAGTTTTAAAGTGGTTTTTAAAATTCACACACAATTTACAGCTCCTGACTATTGATATATTTTAGGCAATATTTTGAAAAGCTAATAATTCTGACACCAGGAGTTAGCATTATTTTTACAAATACTTTTGTGGCAACTACTGACTAATGATATGGAAACCACATTTCGCCCAATTTTTTTTTTTTTAACATATTAAAGAGGAGGTTCCACCATAACCCTAAATTACAAATAAAACATTTTACTCAAAAAATTACATTAAAAGAATGTTGAAGTTTTACTCCCCCTAACTAGCTGTTGCTATGTGGACATAAAAAATCTGCCTCTTCATCCGCCGTGGTGTATTATGTTCCTCCTCCTACACTGGGTGTCAACTTGTGAATGGGACGCGCTGCATTCTGGGAACTGTGTGTGTCCCCAAAAGCAGCCGGCCCATTCACAAAGCGCCACGCTGTTTGCATATGCGCATTATGAAACGGGCAGTGAATCCGTTTGGCATCACTGCCTGTTTCCCTTAACTATGGATGGTTGCGCTTGGAGCTGCTAGGATTGAGTATGGGCCTCGGCGGGGGCTGACATCGCTGGCGGCTTGGAAAGTTACGTGTCATAATTTTAAAGTCATATATATATATATTCGCAAGCACACCAGGGATCATAACGTCCAAAGATTTAATGCATATCTATTATTTCAAAAAGAGCAACGTTTCGAGGCCACGCAGGACCTCTTCGTCAGGCATCTTTTTCCCTGACGAAGAGGTCCTGCGTGGCCTCCAAACGTTGCTCTTTTTGAAATAATAGATATGCATTAAATCTTTGGACGTTATGATCCCTGGTGTGCTGGCGAAGATATATATATATATGATTTGCTTTCCGGTTCCCAGCCGGTGATCGTTTCAGCACCCTTTTACTACTTGGCCATTTTGCCGGAAGGTGTGCAATTGGAATATTTTAGAGATAATTTGAAAGTCATCAGCTACAGTGTTTATGATTTTCATACTTGTCAATTTTACTTTTTAGAAATGTAACATCCGCTTTAACATCTCTTTGTCAGCAATTCAACACCACCAAATAACACATTTAAAGTACTATACCGGGCTCCAGGCAGGCAAATCAGGCTGTTCCTCCAGGGTGGAACGCTCCTCTTGATTGTGAGAGGGCTCCCCTTCAGGAGGATCAGGTTGGCTGCAGGGAAGGCTGGAGGGAAGGCTGGACCTTGCTCTTCCCCGTCTGGGAGGAAGGCTGGAGCTAGATCTTCTCTGTCTGGGGGGAAGGCTAGAAAGTGACTCCCTAACTTCCAGGTGCTCATCCAGAAATGACAGTCTGCTGTAGTACCACAGCGATGGGACATAGACCTGCTCTGCTCCTGCTCCAGACCTCTGAGAAGCCAGGACCATGTTCCGTTGCTTTCTGTATGAGCCTCTCAAGGTCCCAATCCGAGTATCCAGCATGTCAGTTGTAACATGGGTCCCCACCTGTCTTTGTACAAATGGTAGCAGACTATTGAGTGCTGCCTTTCTTCGTTCTTTATTTTTTGACCTTGGGTCTTTTGTGGCCCAAAGAACGGGCAGCTCTCTTAATTTGTCAATAAAAATGGCAAGAAAATCTGGGTCATTGAACTTATTCATTTTTCTGCAAGACAAAAAATATGCAAAACACACAATCAGTCTAGAAACGGTAGTAATCTTTATCCCCATATAGCCTTTAAATGTCTTTGCAGTATAGGCAGGGCCGCTGATAGAAATCATGGGGCCCCGTACAGCCTACCTGACGGGGCCCCCTTCAGCTCCCCCCCTGGCCCTGCCTTGAAACTGTATTTACGGGATTGGCGTCATTGTTAGGCACCTGGAGCAGACAACCGGGGGAGGGGGGGGGATGCCGCAAATTGAGTAGCGGAGTGGGGCCCTTTACAAATTAATATTAAAACCGAAAAAAAAAATTAAAATATATAAAATAATTTTTTTTTTTAATTTTTTTTAAAGGGGGGGGGGGGGTTGCCATTCAGGGCCCTGGGGACCTCTGGGCCCTTTAATTAAAATACAAATAAATCATTTTTCTGAAAAATGTAAGAAAAGGGGGTTTGCCACATCTAGACCTCATGAGCCCTTTAGTATATATGGAAGAAGAAGAAACTAAATAAATTAT
This sequence comes from Rana temporaria, assembly GCF_905171775.1. Taxonomy (NCBI): domain Eukaryota; kingdom Metazoa; phylum Chordata; class Amphibia; order Anura; family Ranidae; genus Rana; species Rana temporaria. The sequence continues at coordinate 323,020,627 of NC_053491.1, forward strand.
AATAATTTCTAGAAAATAAATAAAACAAGGTGGATTGCCATCCGTGGCCCTGGGGACCTTTAATAGAAAAAAATAAATATATATATATATATATATATATATATATATATATATATATATATAGTTCCTAAAAATAAAATGGTCATTTTTTTTTTGGTGTTTTTTTTTAAAATGTTGTGTTTTCATCCCAGGCCCTGGGGATCTCAGGACCACTAAAACTCTAAAACAATATGAAAATTAGATATATTTATTTCTTTAAAGGGGGTTGCCATCCGGGCCCCTGCTGGCCCTGGGCCCCCTACAACAGGGCCAGCTGTACTGGCTTATCAGCGGCCCTGAGTATAGGCCAATGACGACACAAAATCAAAGTATAGCTACACTCTCGTCGGTCAACCGTCTTCCTCCGCACCCCCCAACGTACGTACGACACGTGTGTATGTTATCACGCCCCTTAGCTTTCGTCGCGCAATCGACAAGAAGTAATTATGTGAGCAGGTTGTGAGATTCATGCCTAAAACGACGAGATTCATGCCTAAAACGACGAGATTCAGGCCAAAAACGACTAGGTTCATGCTAAAAACGACGAGGTTCATCATGCAAAAAAATACACCTTTCATGCAAAAATAACGACATTGCCCACACAGCAGATTTTGAGAAATGTTACAGCAAAGCGCGGTTACGTACAGCCCGTACGACGGCACTATAAATGGCCATTTCCATGTCAGATCTTGGCTGACTGACATCGAAATTTCTTTATTTTCTTGCTTTCTGCTCGGTTAACAACATATCTAGCTAGCCGCCAAACTCAAAGTTTCAATAAAACGTTACGTACCGTCGTATGACACGGTCGATAGTTCCGTCTCCTTCTACAGATTGTGAACGCCGCCTTCATTCACGTGGTATCCCTTTATACAGGCGCATGCGTGACGCTCCGCCCGTCTCCACACCCCTGACGTTCTTTTTAGTCTTTTCCCCGCCCCTTCTCTCTCCTTGACCCCGCATCAACAAGATGGCAGCAGCACCCGAGCACCCCAACATGCCTGCCCCAGCCCACAGAGACACTGGCACATCTCGCCGATATAAAGCAACCAACATGACATTCCAGGAGATGGTGGAGATGGTCCAGATCCTCCGGGAGGAGGATTATGACAGGAAACACGGGCCATATCTCCACCCTAATAAACTCAAGGCCCTGATCATGTCAAAAGTTGAAAGGAGGATCTTCAGGAAATTTGGGATCCGAAGGTCTCGGGAGCAGCTGAGAAAGCGCTGGTCGGACCTTAAGTTGAGGGAACAAGAGACCCTTCAGAAAATCCGGAGAGAAATTAGAAAAAGTAAGTAATTTTTCGGGGTAATCCTGTCTTGTGTTTGTAATTCTCGCCATGTGATTTTTATTGAAGGTTGTACTGTATTATGTATTTCATGTTAGTGGGCCCAAATATTTGTCGTGAAAGTCGTCGTTAATTCACAGAACGACGACTCGTACGACCAAAGATTGTGCCCATCAACATTTTTTAACTTTTTCCAGATATTTTTATTAATTTTTTAGTTTTTAGTCCTGATATATATATATATATATATATATATATATATATATATATATAGAGAGAGATAGATAGATAGATAGATAGATAGATAGATAGATAGATAGATAGATAGATAGATAGATACAGAGAGAGAGATTAAAGGGCTCATGAGGTCTCCATGTGGCAAACCCCCATTTTATTTTTATTAAAAAAACAATTACAAAATTCAAATTAAAGGGCCCAGAGGTCCCCAGGGCCCTGAATGGCAAACCAAGCCCCCCCTTTTTCATGTTTAAATAAATGTTTAGTTATTTATTTCTGAAAACTACTTTTTTAAGTTTTTCATTTTTTATTTTTATTATTAATTTGTAAAGGGCCCCCCTCCGCTTTGTAATTTTGATTTCAGACGGCAGCCCCCCCCTTTTTTCTGATCCAGGTGCCTACCAATGCCGCCAATCCCGTAACGTGCTGCAGAGACAGTTTCAATGCGGGGCCAGGGGGGCAGCTTAAGGGGGTCCCGTCAGGTAGGCTGTACAGGGCCACATGATTTTGCTCAGCGGCCCTGGTGAGATCCAATGAGGATTTAATTTAGATGTGTTTTTAGTAATCCAAATTAAGTGAATATACAGGAAAAGGATAGTGTGCTCATCAGTTGGGGACACATGCGGTCAGTAGCACAATTGTTGGCCATCCAAAAGAAATTTTTTAGTGGCGAACACAAAGGTGAGGTCATCCAGTGGATACTTGTTTGGCTTCCATGTTTAAAAAGACAAGAAAAGGTACACAGATTTTGCCTAATCTTTGGCAATGCCTACAATCCTGTGTCCTGCTTAGAGGGTTGTTAAAAACCAACAATAGTCCCATAATTTATTGTAACAATTATTCATATTCCTCTTTCAGGACTTCAATATTTTTCAATAATGTTTGAAACACCTTTTCTTCATTCTTGTAGGGCGACAGGAAGCAGCAAGCCAGGAGGCAAATGAAGGACAACCCCCGCGGGATCAGGATGAGGCTGCAACCACATCTGGTAAAGTATCATCTAAATTTGTTTAGCTAGATGTAGGCCTGCGTAATTGTACTAAATGGTTTTGTCCCCCATTTCACGGGCAGGTGGTGGCTTGGACAGGCAGACGACACAGATGGTTATCAGTGAAATATGGGCATGCAGAGAGGAAGTTGAGGAGATCCATCTTGCCAACCGGGAAATAAAAAATCGGACCAGGAGGGTTGAAAATAAACTTAAAAATTTGTTGGACATTTTGGGGAGAGTGTAAATGATTTTTGGAGTTAGGATGGTCAAAAAAAAGTACAAAGTGATTTGGTTATTTTTGATAATCCCAAAAGAAAAAAAAATATATATATAAAGTGATTGTTGTGAATCAAAAAAACCAAAAAAAATATATAAAAGAGATTTTTATCTTGTTATGAATCAAAAAAAAAACAAAAAAATATATAAAGAGATTTTTATCTTGTTGTGAATCAAAAAAAAACAAAAAAATATATAAAGAGATTTTTATCTTGTTATGAATCAAAAAAAAAACAAAAAAAAATATATAAAGTGATTGTTGTGAATCAAAAAAACCAAAAAAAATATATAAAGAGATTTTTATCTTGTTATGAATCAAAAAAAAACCCAAAAAAAAAAAAAGTGATTTTTATCTTGTTGTGAATCAAAAAAAAACAAAAAAATATATAAAGAGATTTTTATCTTGTTATGAATCAAAAAAAAACAAAAAAATATATATAAAGTGATTGTTGTGAATCAAAAAAACCAAAACAAATATATAAAGAGATTTTTATCTTGTTATGAATCAAAAAAAAAAACAAACAAAAAAAAAAGTGATTTTTATCTTGTTGTGAATCAAAAAAAAACAAAAAAATATATAAAGAGATTTTTATCTTGTTATGAATCAAAAAAAAACAAAAAAAAATATATAAAGTGATTGTTGTGAATCAAAAAAACCAAAAAAAATATATAAAGATATTTTTATCTTGTTATGAATCAAAAAAAAAAAAAAAAAAAAAAAAGTGATTTTTATCTTGTTGTGAATCAAAAAAACCCAAAAAAATATATAAAAGAGATTTTTAGCTTGTTATGAATAAAAAAAAAACAAAAAAATATATATAAAGTGATTGTTGTGAATCAAAAAAAACAAAAAAAATATATAAAGAGATTTTTATCTTGTTATGAATAAAAAAAAAACAAAAAAAAAAAAAAAGTGATTTTTATCTTGTTGTGAATCAAAAAAACCCAAAAAAATATATAAAAGAGATTTTTAGCTTGTTATGAATAAAAAAAAAACAAAAAAATATATATAAAGTGATTGTTGTGAATCAAAAAAAACAAAAAACAAAAATAAAGAGATTTTGATATCTTCAAAAATTGTTTTAAAAAATGTACAAATCACAAATTGGTAAGAAGATTGTTAAAATAAATAAAATAATCGTAAAAAATAAAGTGTGTGGTGTTTTGATTAAAGAACCTGTAACTTTACATGTGTTTACTTTGTGTGTTACCTGGGAAATGGTTGCGAGTTGGCAAGGAAAATACACTTGACACTACATGTAGTACATTATGTAAAATGATGAGGCAGCTTCAAAAAACACAAGCGACCAAATTTAAATTTTTGGGTACACTGATTTATAATGTGATAAAACAAAGCTAAGCCAAATTGGCTTGTGAGGGAATGGCCCCCCTACCCATAAAATACTCCATATATTGGTCACGGACTGCACGGCCACTTTGGGGGGGCAAGCCAGTACGGGCAGGTTCCAGGCCCGGCAACATTTGCTCGGGATTGTTAAGTCCAGCCTCAGGCCCAACCATGGCCATATAGTTTGTGGAATTTCGTCTCAAAAAATTATGTAAAATGCAGCATGCAAATACGATATAGTTCCATTTGTACTCCGCCATATGGATCGAGGTTAGGAACAGGCGGAACCGGCTGGCCATTATCCCGAAGGCGTTCTCCACCACCCTCCGGGCTCTGGCCAGCCGGTAATTAAAAACACTCCTCTGTGGGGTGAGGGTGCGCTGGGGGAATGGCCTCATTAGATGGGGTCCCAGGCCAAAAGCTTCATCAGCCAAGAAGACGAAGGGGAGTCCTTCCACGTTGTCCGCATCCGGTGGCAATGCAAGATCTTCGTCTTGGAGTCGTTCCCCGAACTCAGTCTGCCTGAAAGCTCCCCCATCCGACATCCGGCCGTTCTTGCCCACATCAACGTACAGAAATTCGTACTGTGCTGACACCACCGCCATCAGCACAATACTGTTGAACCCCTTATAATTGTAGAACTCAGAACCAGAACGGGGTGGAGGCACGATGCGGACGTGCTTTCCGTCGATGGCTCCCCCGCAGTTGGGGAAGTTCCAACGCGTCTCAAACTCCGCTGCCACAGTCTGCCATTCCTGTGGCGTGGACGGAAGCTGTGTAATAGAAAAATAAAATATTTTAAAAATATTTGGAACATAACATTGCAAGCACGTTAGACAAAGACATCATAATTATTCTAACTTTTAAATTAAATGAGCTTTTTACAAATAAAATATAACGCACAATTAGCACTTACATCACCCCCTCTGATGGATCAATGATCAAATTTGGGAGATAAAAAAAAAAAAAAAAAAAAAAAAAAACAATTATTCATAAACTCCCAAACTCATCTAGCCCTCTCCAAAATGACTATTAAAGTCTAGGTTCACCAATATTTGTTCAACTTTTTCTGGGTGAACCTACACTTTAATACACATTTTGGAGAGGGCTAGATGAGTTTGGGAGTTCCTTTTTTTTTTTACACATGAAACTCCCAAACTCATCTAGCCCTCTCCAAAATGACTATTAAAGTCTAGGTTCACCAATATTTGTTCAACTTTTTCTGGGTGAACCTACACTTTAATACACATTTTGGAGAGGGCTAGATGAGTTTGGGAGTTCCTTTTTTTTTTCAGCCATGAAACTCCCAAACTCATCTAGCCCTCTCCAAAATGACTATTAAAGTCTAGGTTCACCAATATTTGTTCAACTTTTTCTGGGTGAACCTACACTTTAATACACATTTTGGAGGTGGGGGGGGAACATTACAATGGATATAACACAATACATTGTAAAGTGACTAGGCTAGGTGTGTTAGGGCCCAGGATAGCATGCTGGGGAGGTAAGTGAAGGGAAATAGGCATGTGGGCCTTAAAAAGGGACATCAATAAGAGCTTAGAGCATGCATGGGGGCAAAGGGGACATTCACAGTACATTACAAGCATGGTAAGTAGGGAGGAAGGGAATAATTACAATACATTAGCATACATTAAAAACATTACATGTGATCTTAAAGGAGAAAACTTACCCTCATATAGTCATCCTGCAGAACCTGGATGATGGCAGAACAGGTATCTGGGATTATGAGGCCCAGAGCCTGGGGGGAGATGCCCGTCGAGAACTTTAAGTCCTGCAAGCTTCTCCCAGTTGCCAGATACCGTAAGGTGGCAACTAGCCTCTGTTCAGCGCTGATGGCTTCCCGCATAACAGTGTCCTGCCTGGTAATATAAGGCGACACCAAAGCCAACAGCTGCTGAAAGACAGGATCAGACATCCTCAGAAAATTCCTGTAATCTACAGGATTATTTTCCTGGATCTCCCGCAGCAGAGGCATATGACAGAATTGGTTCCTACGGAGCAACCAATTCTTGGTCCATGAACTCCTCCTCACCCTGTTCATGGCTGGGTCTAGGTCTAAAGCAACAAGACCTGAACCATACATTTGCATAGCACGAAGTCGCCTACGACGATCAGGTGCCTGCAACATGGCTAGAAACGACCGTGTAATCAGACCGCACAATCAGACCGCACTGAAGAACAGCAAGTGCTAGGAAGAACGCACTGAAAATCTAAAACGAGCGCACAGAACCGCAATGTAAAACAATACGACCTGACCGCACGTCCCGATAAACAAGCTACGATCCCACAAGCACAAACTGAACGGCAGAAAACGATATGAAAGCACGACGAATGAAAACGCGAATCGTCACTCACCAAACTTTTACTAACACGCGGAAACACGATATCAGCAAAAGCAGCCCCAAGGGTGGCGCCAAAGAATTCAAACCTCCCATTTATAGTGCCGTCGTACGTGGTGAGCGTCACAACGCTGGAGAACGAGTAAATTGTTGTCTATTACGTGTGTACGCACAGCAAGCCCGTCGAGCCTCGGAACAAGTCCAACAAGGAACTCGACGAGGAACTCGATGTGTTTCGCCCGTCGAGTTTCTCGGTCGTGTGTACGAGGCCTTACAGGGGCGTCTAATAACAATTTTTGATGCAATACTTTGCACGTGGCCTAAGGCCTAATTTTTGTGCCCCTGTGTAACAGGGGCGTCTAATAACAATTTTTGATGCAATACTTTGCACGTGGCCTAAGGCCTAATTTTTGTGCCCCTGTATAACAGGGGCGTCTAATAACAGTTTTTGATGCAATACTTTGCACGTGGCTCCTTGTTGCGCTCCAATTACAGATATTGGGAGGGGTTGCAGTGTTATGTTGCGCCTACGGACACATTTTTATGCCCCTGTGTAACAAGGGCGCCTAATAACAATTTTTGATGCAATACTTTGCACGTGGCTCCTTGTTGCGCTCCAATTACAGATATTGGGAGGGGTTGCAGTGTTATGTTGCGCCTACGGACACATTTTTATGCCCCTGTGTAACAAGGGCGCCTAATAACAATTTTTGATGCAATACTTTGCACGTGGCTCCTTGTTGCGCTCCAATTACAGATATTGGGAGGGGTTGCAGTGTTATGTTGCGCCTACGGACACATTTTTATGCCCCTGTGTAACAAGGGCGCCTAATAACAATTTTTGATGCAATACTTTGCACGTGGCTCCTTGTTGCGCTCCAATTACAGATATTGGGAGGGGTTGCAGTGTTATGTTGCGCCTACGGACACATTTTTATGCCCCTGTGTAACAAGGGCGCCTAATAACAATTTTTGATGCAATACTTTGCACGTGGCTCCTTGTTGCGCTCCAATTACAGATATTGGGAGGGGTTGCAGTGTTATGTTGCGCCTACGGACACATTTTTATGCCCCTGTGTAACAAGGGCGCCTAATAACAATTTTTGATGCAATACTTTGCACGTGGCTCCTTGTTGCGCTCCAATTACAGATATTGGGAGGGGTTGCAGTGTTATGTTGCGCCTACGGACACATTTTTATGCCCCTGTGTAACAAGGGCGCCTAATAACAATTTTTGATGCAATACTTTGCACGTGGCTCTTTGTTGCGCTACAATTACAGTATGTTTGAGGGGTGCCCTTTTTTCTACAATTTTGCTTTCCCAAAAAGATAATGCCACCCCCCCACCACCCCTAAAATAATCGAGATATTGTTCCCACACAGCACGTGCGCAACCAGTATTAAATTACTTTGTTCTTATAATAATTTAATGTTGTGCAGGGACATTTCTAAACATGTGCCACTACTAGAGACACACAGCAGGTGTGATATTTGAAGGAATTTTTCATTTTTTTTTTTTCACTTTAAACATCATTAAAATCGCTGCTCCGCAAAAACGTCCGTTTTTAAAATATTTTTTTCGATTGATACATGTTCCCTGGGGCAAGACCCGGGTTCTGAAAGACGTTTACCAACATTAAATTGAATATTGGTCTTTAAAATGATCGTTTTTGAATTCGAACGTTCGAGTCCCATAGACTTCAATGGGGTTCTAAATGTTCGCGCGAACCCGCGGTCTGTTCGAACGTTCTGATGCGAACCGAACCCGGGTATGTTCGGCTCATCCCTAGTGAGGACATACAGATGCAGCAACTAAGTAATGCCTGTGTAGCGCCTATGTACTTTATAGTACTGGTGCTAGTCAAATTTAAGTATAAATCAGAGTATAGTTAGACTCTGATCCTAATTGTTAGGTGTGAGAATAGGGCCTCAGCTTGGCTGTGCTGTGGGTCATTCTGCTGTATCGGGGTGTTCTTCCAACCCCAGTACTGCAGGTGGCAGCAGTGGAGTCTGGGTTTGGGTGCTCTTCATAGCAGCCAATGACGAGGGTTTGTCCTCGCTCTGCATGCTGGGGAGGGGTATTTATGGGACAGACGCCATTGGTTCTGGGTCTTCTTCGTCCAGTGTGGCACCCACTTTTAGGGTGGCCACATCACGGCACCCCAGCGCTATGGCCTACCTGGCCGGGGCATGCGTGCCACCCGGTGTTCCTGGTTCTGGGACCATGTTGGCCCGGAGCATCTGAACCAGCGATGGGGATCCAGTGAGCGACTGGGTTCTCTCTTTTGAAGATCCCAAGCTGTGTGCTGTTCGGTGGGGAGTCGGTCTGAGGAGCGCTATTAAGAGGCTGGCGGTACAATAGGGCTTGGATGAAACCACCGGGGATCACAGGTAGCCGGACACTGCGGGACTGATTACCTTTCAGTCAGTACCTGGGCGACAAGTTGAAGGAGATCCAGGCGTAACTCAACCAAGGAAGCATATCTCCAAGAATTCTACCCAGAGGGGACCTGTGGCAGGGGTGTCTTCTGAGGCTCTTTGAGAGGGGTCTTTTGCAGAGACTTCCTCCCAAGTTCAAGTTCACCAAGGAGGGTCTGTGGCAGAGACTTATTCCTACAATTGTCCGAGTGATGCTCCGGCTGCCAAGTGAGTAAGAGAGGCCTGTCCGGGTACACTGAACCCACTCCGGCGGGAGTGGCGCAGAGAAGTGTTACGTTTGGGAGCAGGACTGTTTCCTATCATTACGCATAAATATGCTATCCTTCCTCCTTTCAACTTTACTTTCCTCACCACAAGTTTATTGTTTTTACCCGGCTGGGTAATAAAGAGCACAGCAAAAGAGCACCTGTCGTGGACATTCCTTTACTTCTGTTTATGCACATATGCATCACTTGCCCCTAGAGAATTCGGAGGAGCCACGAGGTAACATGCCACCCAAAAATCCAGCAGCTCCAATGGGGGTAATGCTACACCTGTCATGCAAACTTAAAGTCAAACTTAAGTATCTTGTGACAGACCCAACCAGGACAGGGGCTTTTAGAGGGTAGCCTCTTGCCTACTGACTATGGGCCCTGGCATTTGAGGGGTCTCTAGTCTTTGGGAGATTTAAGTCCACGTCTCCGAAACACAAAGACTCTGAGAACTGGAACTGAAGAACCTTGATATAGATTTGGGGCCTCTGTGTTTTGTTGGGGTATAGACAGCCCAAACCAGCATTGACTGTTTCAACCCCCTCCTAGACTCACAGGCTTAAAGCAGATGATTATAATCAGCTCAACATATCCTGATGCTGGGGTCTCCTGCTGTAATTTGTTTATTAAGGTTTACTGTTAAGTGTCTTTCTCCCATTGTGTGACCCCTAGGTGCCAATTCCTATTGTCAATTAAGTTTCCTATTCTTTCTGTCTGTTTTCTAATCCTGCATGATGTGATTAGTCTTTTAGCAACCTTACCTCATTACCTAACCATTTTGTGATGTTTTCCTCAATGTGCAATATTTGTTTTTATTGTTCATGTGTTGACTGCCACTATTTTTAAGTGTATAAAAACCTGTATCTCTGCTCAATAAAGTAATTCCTTTGGTTTTTACCTTAACGTCTTGTCTGTGTAGGATGCTTGGGGTAAAGGTCTGGTATTAGCTATTGGTCTTCTAAAAGGGTTTGGAAGGCAGGAGGCACCGTTTGACAGTGGAGGCACCCAGGTGGGGTGCCAGGCAGTCTGTCACATACCTGAATTTAACTAGATTGAGCCTTGTTTAATCCCCTGCAGAGCAACAGGCTAGAAGAGGAAAGGGTAGCACTAGAGGCTTATTACATGAGCATGCATTGACAATGACCATGCTGACAGAAGGAGAAAGTAGAGGAATGACCTAGTCACTCTGTTGCTGTTCTTTCACTGTCCAATTACAGATAAGGAGCAGGTAGGTACCTTGGTTTTTCTGCAGTAAGAAAAAGTCAGATGGCTGAGCTCGCTCTACTGTCTATAAAAACTGTGAAAACTCACGGATCACTAACAGCTGCATGACAATGCATAACCTGCTTATATTGTACTGTTTCTCGGTGCAACCAGCAGATATCATAGGCTCTGTGAATGAATGCCCAATCTATATCAGGGACCCATGGCAGGGATTTCACAGGGGTATAGGTTTCACTGAGTTAAGTTTCTTGTAGTTACATAGTTACATAGTTACATAGTTACATAGTTAATCAGGTTGAAAAAAGACACAAGTCCATCCAGTTCAACCACAAAAAATAAAAAAACAAAATAAAAAACACAGTAAAATCCTATACACCCAACTCCATACCCACAGTTGATCCAGAGGAAGGCAAAAAACCCCAGCAGAGCATGATCCAATTTGCTACAGCAGGGGAAAAAATTCCTTCCTGATCCCCCGAGAGGCAATCGGATTTACCCTGGATCAACTTTACCTACAAATCTTAGTACTCAGTTATATTCTGTATATTTAGGAAAGAATCCAGGCCTTTCTTAAAGCAATCTACTGAGCTGGCCAGAACCACCTCTGGAGGGAGTCTGTTCCACATTTTCACAGCTCTTACTGTGAAAAAACCTTTCCGTATTTGGAGGTGAAATCTCTTTTCCTCTAGACGTAAAGAGTGCCCCCTTGTCCTCAGTGTTGACCGTAAAGTGAATAACTCAACACCAAGTTCACTGTATGGACCTCTTATATATTTGTACATGTTGATCATATCCCCCCTTATTCTCCTCTTCTCAAGAGTGAATAAATTCAGTTCCTCTAATCTTTCCTTGTCCTTTTTGAGAACTGGTGCCCAAAACTGAACTGCATATTCCAGATGAGGTCTTACTAATGATTTGTACAGGGGCAAAATTATATCTCTGTCTCTGGAGTCCATACCTCTCTTAATACAAGAAAGGACTTTGCTCGCTTTGGAAACCACAGCTTGGCATTGCATGCCATTATTGAGCTTATGATCAACTAAAACCCCCAGATCCTTCTCCACTACGGATCCCCCCAGTTGTACTCCCCCTAGCATGTATGATGCATGCCTATCCTTATTCCCTAAGTGCATAACTTTACATTTATCTACATTAAACCTCATCTGCCACTTAGTCGCCCAATTAGACAGAGCATTGAGGTCGGCTTGTAAATTGAAGACATCCTGCAAGGACGTTATTCCACTGCATAGCTTGGTGTCATCTGCAAAGACAGAAATGTTACTTTTGATCTCAGACCCAATATCATTTATAAATATATTGAAAAGTAAGGGTCCCAGCACTGAACCTTGGGGTACACCACTGATAACCTTGGACCATTCAGAGTAATAATCATTAACCACGAATCTCTGAATTCTGTCTTTCAGCCAGTTTTCTATCCATTTACAAACTGATATATCCAATCCTGTAGACCTTACCTTACACATGAGCCATGTGTGCGGAACTGTATCGAACGCTTTTGCAAAATCCAAATATATCACGTCCACAGCCACGCCTCTGTCCAGGGTTTTACTTACCTCTTCATAAAAGGAAATCAGGTTTGTCTGACAACTTCTGTCTTTCATGAATCCATGTTGTCTGCTGTTTAAATAGTTTTTTTCCAGCAAGAACTCATCCATGTGGTCTTTTATTAAACGTTCCAGTATCTTCCCAACTATAGAAGTTAAACTAACAGGTCTATAGTTACTTGGTAAAGACTTTGTTCCCTTTTTAAATATAGGCACCACATTGGCTCTACGCCAATCCAGTGGTACTATTCCTGTCATTAATGAGTCCCTAAATATTAGATACATTGGCTTTGAAATGACAGAGCTCAACTCACCTAGGATCCGTGGATGGATGCCATCAGGTCCAGGTGCTTTATCCACCTTTATTCTGTCTAAATATTTCTGGACCATATCACTTTTGAGCCATTGTGGATTTGAGGCTGTGTCACTCCCACCCCCATTTTGGACATGAGCTCCCCCATGCTCCATTGTATACACAGAGCTGAAGAAAACATTTAATAAATTTGCCTTCTCTTTGTCCCCAGTCACCCACTCTAGATTATTTTGTAATCTACATGCTCAGACTTTACCTTTTTACTATTAATATATTTAAAGAATTTTTGGGGGTTTGTCCTACTATCTTTTGCAATCTGTCGTTCATTTTGAATTTTTGCATCCTTGATTTCCTTTTTGCATATCCTGTTATATTCTTTGTAACATTTAAACAACACTAGTGTTCCTTCATTTTTATATTTTTTAAAAGCTACTTTCTTATTGTTTATAGCTTTTTTAACTTTGACCGTGAGCCACATAGGTTTTATTTTTAGCCTTTTAAACTTATTGCCCATGGGAACATACTTTGCAGTGAGGTTCCACACAGTCTTTTTGAAGAATTCCCATTTCTGTTCTGTGTTCAGCTGTGCCAATAGTCCCTGCCAGTCCAAGTCCTGGAGAGCAGCCCTCATCCTTGGAAAATTTGCTCTCTTAAAATTTAGTGTTTTAATATTTCCTGTATGTATTTCTTGCTTATAGTTAACATTAAATGAAATCATGTTATGATCACTGCTACCCAGGTGTTCCTTTATCTGAACATTAGTAATAAGCTCTGCATGGTTTGAGATTATCAGGTCCAACAGAGCATCATTCCTAGTTGGGGCCTCAATAAACTGCACCATAAAATTGTCCTGCAATAGGTTTTTAAATTTGTGTCCTTTAACTGTCCCAGAAGTGCCATTAATCCAGTCAATTTCTGGGTAGTTAAAATCCCCCATTATTATCACCGTCCCAGACCTTGCAGCCCTTTCCATCTGTGCAAGGAGCTGAGTCTCCACCTCCTCATTAACATTGGGTGGTTTATAACAAACTCCAATGATTAATTTTGAACTACGCACATCTGTATGCAGTTCCACCCATAATGCTTCAGCCTCATCACACTCTCCATCAACCAGGTTCTCTTTCACGCTTGCTTTGAGGTCACTTCTCACATAGAGACAGACCCCTCCACCTTTACTTTTTACCCTGTCTTTCCGAAAGAGAGCATAGCCAGGAATATTAATAGCCCAGTCATGTGAGGATTGAAGCCAAGTTTCAGCAATACTGATTACATCATAGCTCTCCTCATGCACCAGAGCTTCCAGCTCACCTGTTTTGCTTGGCAGACTTCTGGCATTGGTGAACAAACACTTAAATGTATTGTTACATTTTTCTCTGGTGTTTTTCATATAATTTATAGTAGTACAAATGGCACTATTATTTCCAATGGCTGTTTGCAACATGGGAACTTTCTTGTCACCTGCCATAACCCTTCCCCCATCTATCCCCATTCCACTCTCCATTAATGTCTGACCACTAACTGACCTGTCTGCTCGATGTAATTCTAATTCACCCTCCCCCCTCAATCCTAGTTTAAAAACTCCTCCAGCATTCCCATAAACCTCTCCCCCAGCACAGCAGACCCCCTTCCATTCAAGTGCAAACCGTCTTTAGCATATAGGTTGCACCCCAATGAAAAGTCAGCCCAGTGCTCTAGAAACCCAAATCCCTCCTTCCTACACCAGGTCTTTAGCCATGCATTCAGCTCTCTAATCTCCCCCTGCCTTTCCTGTGTTGCGCATGGCACAGGCAATATTTCAGAGAATATCACCTTGGAGGTCCTTCCCTTCATCTTGCAGCCTAGTTCTTTAAATTGATTCTTAAGGAGCCTCCACCTTCCATGTATACTGTCATTGGTTCCAACGTGGACCAAGACAGCTGGGTCATGCCCAGCCCCTCCCAGTAATTTATCCACCCGGTCCACCACATGCCGAACCCTGGCACCAGGGAGACAGCAAACCATTCGGTTGAAGCGATCCTGGCGACAAATTATTCTATCAGTCCTTCTGATTATAGAATCCCCTATTACCACCAACTGTCTAGGCCTACCTGCACTCCCCTCCCCACCTCTACTAGATGGGTTGCTCTCCCGGCTGTTAGGGGTAGCAGTAACATCTAGGGCTGCCACCTCTGTGTTTGCCACCTCCACAACATCACCCAACTTGGCAAATTTGTTTTGATGCACAAATACAGGACTGGCCTTCCTTTCTTCACGCCCCTTCCACTCCCTCTAACTGCATTAACCCATCTCCCTATCTGATAATCCTGACTTGCCCCTCCACCCTCCACATCAACCTTACTGACCACTTGCTCAGCGAGCAGAGGACCCCTTTCAAGGTTGTCATTTCTACCCAGTGTTGCAACTTGCTCCTCCAGATCTCTAATACGAGCTTCGCAACTTAGAAGAAGTTTGATCATTAAACTATTTGCTGCCTGAAATACTGCATAAAGTCATTTGGCTATGAAAAGCCAGGTGTAAATGATAATGTACTGTCCTGGTATGACCAAAGCATTGACGAAATGGTATAAAAATTCTTAGCAAGTAAGAATGACTTTCTGGTTCAGGTCTAACATGGGTTAGAGTAGAACCTAGACTGTTTGTAGGCCCACAAATTAATGCATGGTAACCAGATAACCATAATGCACATCCTGGTCTTTTTATTTAGGTCAAATGGCTTAAAAGGGCCATTTAGTTAAGCCATGCCCCTCACTATAAAAGGTTGGGTCCCTAGCACTCATATAGAAAACATGCTTAGCTGTGGTAGGGAAAACATAGGAAATGCTGCTGATAAAGGTGCAGGGACAGATTCATGTAAGGCTTTGAGGCACTGGCTGGGCTTTTAAAGTGGATGTAAAAACTTGACTAGGGTAGATAAGAGCTCACCTACAACCAACCCCCACCTATGTCTACCCCATTTTCCACCCCTCTTAACTTAAGAGAAAAAACACCAGACACGTGCGTGGAGTTAAAATGGCCGAACACAGCCTTTATTAAACATACATTTTTCATATAAACATAACATAAAAGATTTGAGGTCCCTGATGGTGCCACCTTGCCCCATTTCTATTGTGTCTGAGGCACCAGATAGCTGATCAGCGACCCCAGCCGCAAACACCAGCTCGAGCCTAAACCGTACACACTCGAGGATTCAATACCTCAAATGGATCCCCACCATTTTCCCAATAACCATGAAGAGACCTCCGTCATGGACCCCAACCGCTAAACCCATCCAAACGCCTTCAGAGCAAACCCCTTACTACAGGGTGAGTGGGAGGGAGGTTTTCCCATCAATTCCTTCTAGCAAGTGTGCCGAGACCAACCCTTCTGGACCTTACAGCTCCTTGACCCTCCCCGTCACACCCTCTTCTCAACCAATCAGGTACAACTCTAACTGACCCTATTAATTTGAAATATTAACCCCTAATGGCCCGGTTCCCCTTCTCACCCTGTCATGTATGCCCTACACTTATTCCGTTCCTCCTTTGTTCTGGGCATTTCTTACTGAATATCCAGTAGATAGCAAAATGCTGTGTATCTCGGGGTATTAGGGGTAGGGAGGGGAAAATCATTTTACAATCTAACACTTCTGATGTCCTGCAGCTTCTTTACAGTCTGTCCCTTATCACATGTGCAAAACACTTATAACAAACTGCATGAGTTTTTTTCAAAGGGTATATTTTAGAATTGTTGCTGGCTGCTTCCCACAGTCTTGCCTTTTTCACATGCACTACAGTGATAACAGAATGCATGTGTTTTAAAATTGTATATATTTCTTAAAGCGGTGTTCCGGGCAAAAAAATAAAAAATAAAAACCAGCAGCTACACATACTGCAGCTGCTGGCTTTTAATAAATTGACACTTACCCTTCCTGGAGACCAGCGATGTTGGCACCACAGCTGATGTTTCTATCAGCTGTCAGGTGCTGCCTCCGGCATAGCGAGTAAAGGTACACGGGAGTGTAGCCTTTTGGCTTCACGCCGGGAACCCTACTGCACATGCGCGAGGCCTGTTCCTCTCTCCTACTAGCCCGGCGGTCGGGGAAGGAGGAGAGAACCCCCGCACTGACGTCACGGGCTGCGGCCCGGACTCCCAGAGTTGGGAAAGGATACCTGTCTTTGACAGGTATCCTGTCCCCCCTCCCCCCGAAAGGTACCAATTGCGGCACCGGAGAGGGGGAGGAATCCGATAAACGGAAGTTCCACTTTTGGGTGGAACTCCGCTTTAATTGTTTTGGGCTATAATTATTTTTTTACAGCATCTCAACAGACTGTACATTTCCCTATGCACAACAGTGATAACAGGATGCATGTTTTTTGCTTGTTTTCATAGGGCATATCTCCCAATTGTTGTTGGCTACAATGTTTTTTTAACAAGCATTTTTTCAATGGTGACAACGAGGGAATTTGCATCTGCCATGTGCATCAGCACAGATGATTATAGTTTAATTTGTGGGACAGGGTGGTGTACAGGAAGCAGACTGTGGGAGACAGGGGAAGAGTTAAGCCATGTACACACGTTCGGTTTGTCCGATGAAAACAGACCGATTTACTTTTTTCATCGGACAAACCGATCGTGTGTGGGTCCCATCGGTCTTTTTTCCATCGGTGTTAAAAAATAGAACATGTTTTAAATTTTTCCTATGGATAAAAAACAGATAGAAAAATCAAATCGTCTGTGTGGAACTCCATCGGAGAAAAATCCATGCATGCTCAGAATTAAGTCGACGCATGCTCGGAAGCATTGAACTAATTTTTTTTCGGCTCGTCGTAGTGTTTTTACGTCACCGCGTTTTTGCATGGTCGGAATTTAGTCTGATAGTGTGTAGGCAAGACTGATGAAAGTCAGCTTAATCGGAATTCCGACAAGAAAATCCATCGGATTAGATTCCATCAGATATCCGATCGTGTGTACAGGGCTTAACTGTATGTCACCAAATAGGACAAAGTGCCTAAATAAGGACCTTTTTTTTCAGTGTAGCGCTACCCCCTCAGGAGCCGCTGGTTAGAATTGGGATCGGCATAATTATGTTACCTCTGTGATGTGTCTAGGGGTGATGACGATGATGAGAGCAATGACGGAATGTCCAGACATTTAGTTGACGTTTTCTGTGCCTTTATCTTGGGTCAAACATGACCAACAGTCAATGTGAGGTAGATAGAGAAAGGTTGGTGAAAAGGAGAAACTTTGCAGATTCAGGCTATGGATAAAAGAAGCAGTCCTGCCTCCAATGAATATTCTTGATACGTCGCCACTCCAGCCGGAGTGGGTATAGTGCCCCTGGACAGGTCCCTCTCACAGGCCTGGCAGCCAGGGTGTCACTCGGAACCACTGAGAAGGAACAAATTTCTGCCACCGACTTGGCTCTATTAGAATTAAGATTAGTAAAGAGCCTCTACCACCGGCCCAATACTCAGGAACATGGATAGTAGAGTTAATCCTTTCAGTCAATAATTTGCCTGAATCTCCCTCAGGTAGATTTCCTATGTTTGGGGCCAATGACTGACAGTTTGCAGCATACAACCTGGCAGTGTTCGGTCACCCAGATCCCCAAAGGTTTTGTCCGAGTCCTATTGGATCACCTGCCTCCGGGCTCACCTCAGACCGACTCCCCATCGAACAGCAAAACTCACTTGGGATCTTCTTAATAAGAGATGGGGGACCCAGTAAGTCACTGGGGCCCCTTTGCAGCATCAGTTGCTCTGAGCCATGAGGGCCCAGAGTCAGGAACTCTGCGTAGCACGTGCGCCCCGGCCTGGTAGGCCATAACGCTGGGGCCGGTGATGTACGCACACCCTAAAGGTGGGTGCCGCACCTGGAACCAGGAACCCGCGAAGAACACCACAAAATGGCGTCCGTCACAGAAATACCCTCCCCCAGCATGCCCCGCGAGGGAAACACTCCTCTGATTGGCTGCTGGAGAAAGGGCGCCTCCGCCTGGACCCCTCTGGCACCACCTGCCATCCAGAGATGGAACTACATCTCTGGAGCACAGAATGACCCACAGGACAGTCCAGGGCTGGCGACAGACAAATTTAAACGAATCAACATGGATGAGAGCAAATAACTCTCTCATCCCACTAAATTTGAAATAGCACCTGTACTGAAAAGTACACAGGCGCTGTTCTGTATCAGCATCGGTTGTACCTGTGACAAGCTTCTTGTAGACCCAGTCTGTAAGGATGTATGCAGCAGGTTGAATGATGACTTTAACAGACAGCTTACTCAATGAATAAAGACTCCAGAGGTGTTTTGCAATGCTTCTTTATGCTTCAAGATAACAAGGATATAAACATAGAGGCTTTTCCATAGGTAAATTTCCAATGAAGATACACAGCTCCCACACTCTGCAGACTTTTCAAGCAACTAAGCAAAGATGGGGTTTAGAGCAGGAAATGGTGGGTGGGAGCAACCAAACTAGTCAGAACAGCAGGGGGGTAAGGATCATACCAAATGACATAACATGTAATAACTGCTAGACAGTAAAAGCTGCGTGACAGCACACTCCCCGCCTGGTATCGTGAGATACCACTATACTCTGTTTTCCTTTACATATTATTAACATTGCATACAGTAACATGCTATCTAGCCTTCTCAAGTCTATAAGCTAGCTTTATTAAAGGTCTTAAGTGGCTCCTTCACATAACACTGAATCAGAATTTTTGGAAGCAGGCATTATTAGGACTGTCTCTGTGACTGGTCTCAGGAAGGTTTTTGAAGCCCCATGCTTAACGATCCTGACTTCCACACTTCAGACTCTTCCATCATCACTGGTGATGGCCTTTGTAATAAGTCCAACTGGCCACTGAATCCGGTGTGCTTGCTGGTCTTTTAGCAGGTTTGACTTATTTAGTCGTCCACCGACTCGAAGCATGCCTTCATTGTCGATTATTGGGTTCAGTTTGAGTAGTGGGCTACTCTTTGAGACTGGTCTATTGCCTCTCAAACATTTAGTCTCTTCTGCAAAGACTTCTTCTTGCACAAGATGTATGACGAACAATTCTGCGTTCTCATACTCTAACGCATTGGGTGACTCCTTGCAAGTGTGCCATCCATGACAAGACGATGTCTGATTGGGCTTGCTGAAAGTCTGGGCAATATGTCTCAATCTTGCTATAGTCTTGACCAATCTTTTCCAAGAAGAGAAACGTTTAAAGCGTCTCGCTTCCAAGTTTCTTCTTGAGCAGATGTTGGAACTCAATGTTATCACTTCAGGGCGGATTTCTGGATCAGTATCTGGATCCACCAGGTGGAAATCGATATTTTCCTTTGGGTTTGTAGAAGACTGGTCCGATAAAAACTTGGGTCCTGAAAACCAAATGGTTTGCGTGAGGACAACTGCTGACACTGACCTTGTTGCAATGTCTGCGGGATTCAAACCAGTCGGGACATAGTTCCATTGTTCAGGTCTACTGACTTTCCTTATACGTTCTACCCTGTTAGCCACGTACACATAGAACCTCCTTATGCTGTTGCATATGTAGCCAAGTACGACCTTGCTGTCGGTGTAGTACTTAACCTGATCAATTTCAGAGTCCATTTCATTTTGCAGGAATTCTGCGACTTCGACAGCTAGGGTTGCGCCACACAAATCTAATCTTGGAATAGTGTGAGCAGGTTTTGGAGCTAACTTGGCTCTTCCTAGTAGAAAACCGACATTGAATCTCCCGGAGGGATCTATGATCTTGAGATAAGCGACAGCCGCTATAGCCTCGGTAGATGTATCGCAAAATACGTGAATCTCTTTCCTCAGACTTCTTGAAGTTGAAGTGGGTGAATAGCAGTGTGGGATATTAAGTTCTTTCAGTACTTTCATGGAGTTTCTCCATTTCTCCCATTTAGGCAACAGGTCTGGTGCTGGTTCAGCGTGAAGGTTATCTAAAATCTTCTGCATAAATGCTAGAAAATGCTCTTGCATCTCAGGTTTGTTACAGAGAGTCTTCTTAAGTGCAGCAAATCTGGTTAAAGCTTGTCCTCGATTGTTAGGGAGAGTAAGCCTTGGTACTCGGAAGGGTAATGGAGCTACCCAACTGTTGGAATTGTCCTTGAAGAACTCTTCATCCATAATCTTGATGAACTCCTTGTCTTCAACTGAAGGGGCAATCTTGTTGTCATCACAAGTAGTCTGGTACACTGAATCACCAAGGTCCTTCTGAGAAGTGAGCTTGCAGTTTATACCTTGGAGTGCTTGATATGGAACTTCGTTTTTAAAATCAAGTCTTTCCTTCACATAATGATGCAATGGACATTTCATCGACCGATAGGCAACATTGGTTTTGTAGGAAGCTACATCCAAGAGCTTGTGAGATTGGTCTAAACAGACTTCTCCTATTATCACCCATCCAAGATCAAGTTTCTGGGCCTGAGGAGCATCGTCTGGACCGTTACATAACTCTCTTATTTTATGGACTCTAGGAACGTCTCTCCCTAGTAGAATCAAGATCTTAACATCCTTGTTAAGTGGTGGAATGTAGTCAGCAATGTGGCTTAAATGGGGGGTGATGACGTGCAGCCTCTGGTGTGGGGATTTCTTCTCTGTTGTTCGGTAGCTGATCACATTCGATTAGAGTTGGAAGAGGAAACTCTATGTCCTCATATTCTGATGCCACTATGAAGCCATGGGCTCTTCTTCCAGAAGTATTGATCTTTCCGGCACATGTCTGCAAGGTATAGGACCAGGCCTCTCCATGAATGTTGAATAGGTCAAAGAATTCTGGACTGGCCAATGAGCGATTGCTCTGATCGTCGAGTATGGCATACATTTTTATGGAATTTTGTGGGCATCCTTCAGGAAAAACCCTTACAAGACATATCTTGCTACAAGACTTGCTATGAAGCCCTTCTCCACATACCTCTGTACACCTTGTGGTTACGGGGTTGGCATGTTGCTCAGTTCTCTCCCCGCCATCATCTGATGTAGGCTTGGGGTTTCTGCCGGGTGAAGGTTTCCTTTTGAACAGGTCTGAATGAAGAGCGTCCACATGTTTGGCACTGTTACACAGAGAACATCTGATGGTGATCTTACAGTCTCTTGCTAAATGATCGGAGGATGCACAACACTTGAAACAGATATTATGCTCTTTGAGAAATGACTTGCGTTCTTCAATAGGCTTATCCTTAAATGCACGGCATTTGGAGAGAGAATGTGGCGCATTATGGATAGGACACTGTTGATTGAGATTGCTTGCCTTAATGCCTGTAGCCAAGACGTTGGATGCTACCTCTGTCTTCCTCACGGCAATAGGATACTTTAAATCCTTGAACTTACTGTTGGTGGCAATACCCCTTGAAGTGGTTAAAGGAGTGGTGGTTGTATCTGGATAGAAGAAGCTTGGGTCATTCTTGGATTTTGCAACCTTCCGCACAAACTCTGCAAAATAAGAAAAGGGAGGGAAGGAAACATGATGTTCATACTTATATTTTGATCCTACACTAGTCCACTTTCCCTGAAGATAACTAGGCAACCTTGCTACAATAGGATTCACGCCCTGAGCAGTGTCTAAATAGCTAAGACCTGGTAAACTAGGATCTAGCTTAGCAATTTCAAGTTCATGAAGGAGGTCACCTAACTCTCTAAGCTTATGATTGTCCTTAACAGAGATCTTAGGAAAGTCGTTTAGTCTCTGGAATAAGGCAGATTCAATGACTTCCGGACTCCCATAGTCTTGTTCTAGACGTTCCCAGGCAGCATCAAGGCCTGCGTTAAAGTTATAGATGTAAACAGATTTAAGTCTCTTTACTTGTTCTGAAGATTGTCGACCCGAATACCTTATTAGTAAATCGAGTTCTGCTTGAGGTTCAACGGGCAAGCTCTTGATTACCGCCTTAAATGTAGATCTCCAACTCCTGTAGTTCTCTGGGCGGTCATCAAATTTATACAGTCCAGTTGTGATCAATTCTTGTAAAGCCATACTCTTGCTGAGCTCCGTAGCGTTGATGCTTTCAGTTTTTATAGCCACCGGGGATACTGATGGTGCGCCGACTTGAGCCATGGTTGGTATCTGAAGTTGGCTGGTTGGTGGAGCGAAAGGTGTTGCAGATGGGTTCAATCTAGGTAAGGGTCTGACGTCTGAAGGTCTCTGAGCATTTGAAGTTGAAGAGAACTGTATCACAGGGGTCATGGAGTTCATCCTGTAGTCTTTTGCTGTACCCTTGTAATCTCTATTCGCATAGGGTTGCAGTGGCACGTGAGCCGCGTAGGTTGACTCACTTGATTTTGTGACATGCGGTAGTTGCGGAGTGTCTCTGTTAGCAGGTGTGTCTAGTTGACCAGCTTGATTTTGTGACACGTTGCCTTCTGGTCCACATGCTGGATGATTATGAGAAAAATCTCCAACTGTAGGTGGGACTGTGATGTCGTGGTTCTGGCTTAAGACGAACTGTAGGGTCCTTTCAATGGGGTCTTGACAAGCAGCCAAGCTGGGACAAGCTGCTCCTTCTTCTTCCAATAGGGCTTGTTCCAAGACGGATAATTCCGCCAATGCTACTTCCTTTTCTTTAGTCTTCTGAAGGATTTCTAGCTGAGCTTTGATGGCTGCTTCTCTTTCAGAGCAGGCGGCTTGAACCTGGGCTTCTGCGACCTTCTGGCGAGCTTTGACTATTTGGTCGCTCAGCGTTGACCTTACAGAGCAGGACTGCAGTGACTTAGAAGAGGATTTATGATAGGAGCGGGCAGATCTAGATGATTTTCCTGAGTGTCTGGAAGAAGCAGATTTACAGGATGTAGTTTCATGTAGCTGTGCTAATCTACCTTCTATCTGTGCCTTTGCTTCAAGATATGTGCTATGCCTCTGCTGGTCAGTAGAAGTAAAGTCCTTTAATTCCACTGCGGCTTCCTCTATGCTGTAATGTGACAATAGGGAATAGAACTTTTCAGAAAGTCTTTTATAATTCTCAAATGCCTTCTTAACCCTTGAGAGAGCAGTGTTCAATTGCTCAGGATTGTTGCTAGTTTCATTAGCGGTTTTTATACAACTTAAAGTCTTATGCCATAATGCAGTCAGGTTACTAGATGTTTCTTCCTTACTTGCTTCATAAACCTCCCTTGCCTTCAAGGATGGATGAGGGCCTCTAGCGGGACGAGCAGAATGAAGTAAGGAGTCTGCTTTATCTTGGTTAAATGCAGGTGACTCTGTGGGATCTCTATCAGACATAATGACAAGTGCTGTAGTTTTGGTGTCTTGTTACAAATCTGCCAGAGCTGAGCTCTGTAGTGACTTCTGATATTAGGCAGATTGAACTGAGGAGCTGGATATTTGTGACATCTAGTGTTGCAACTGGATCAGACTGGATGGCTCAGCTCACTATCACTTTATACAGGCAGGAATACACAGTTATTTCAATAGATTCAGGTATTGGATTCACAACCAAAACAGCTTGACAATGATAAATCCTAGGGACTTGATGAAGCTATGATACAGTCTTTGAGCAGTTCAAAAGGTACTTATTGCTCTCCAATAAAGGCAAAAGTCCCTGGCAGTGAACAGTTGTGGAGCATTCAGTAGAAGGCTGGCTTCATACACAGAGTGGCTGCAGGAGTCGCACACAGGCCTAACTCTCAGTGCACAGCCTGCAGATGGTATCCTGTGTTAGGATGTTTGTTCTTCACACACACATGTGGTTACTCACGTTTCTGAAGCTGCAGAGATAGCTGTGTGATGGATTCTTCTGGAAATTTACTGGAAATTTACTGTTCTGTTTCAAGCATCGGTTGTACCTGTGACAAGCTTCTTGTAGACCCAGTCTGTAAGGATGTATGCAGCAGGTTGAATGATGACTTTAACAGACAGCTTACTCAATGAATAAAGACTCCAGAGGTGTTTTCCAATGCTTCTTTATGCTTCAAGGTAACAAGGATATAAACATAGAGGCTTTTCCATAGGTAAATTTCCAATGAAGTTACAAAGCTCCCACACTCTGCAGACTTTTCAAGCAACTAAGCAAAGATGGGGTTTAGAGCAGGAAATGGTGGGTGGGAGCAACCAAACTAGTCAGAACAGCAGGGGGGTAAGGATCATACCAAATGACATAACATGTAATAACTGCTAGACAGTAAAAGCTGCGTGACAGCACAGGCGCTACATCAGTATCAGTATATAGTAGCTGATATTTTTATGAATGTAGCGCTGCCCTCTTGAGGGTCCCAAGATACATCAGTACCTCTCTGGTTACCCTGACCTCGTGAGTCCTCTGCCACCACTGACACCATGGGTTTAAACATTTTACTTTAATAGGTACAGCAATAAGGAAATGCACCAGAATTTGTTAAATCAGAAATAGTTTGGGAAAAGGGAAAATAATCAAAGAGCCAACCTGAGTTTACATCCTCAATAAATTGTTTTACAAAGGCTATTATTGGTAGCAAAATAACTATAACCTTTAAGGTTCAATCATTCAACAGTAAACACTATGGGCCAGATCCACAAAAACCTGACGTAACTTAAAAAATCCAATTTAAGTTACACTGGCTTAAAGTTTCTACCTAAGTGCCTGATCCACAAAGCACTTATCTAGAAATTTCAGGCTGTGTAACTAAAATTCCGCCGGCGCAAGGCGTTCCTATTCAAATGGGGCGAGTCCCATTTAAATGAGGCGCGCTCCCGCGCCGGCCGTACTGCGCATGCGCGTCGGCCGTACTGCGCATGCGCGAAGTTACGTTACGCCGAGTTTTGAGGATCGCGACGGCTTAAAGTTGCGTCGGGGAAAAAAAAAATGACAGCGGCATGCATTCCTGAGGGAGAACTCCATGCCAATTTTCAAAGAAAAAACCGGCATGGGTTCCCCCCCCAGGAGCATACCAGGTCCTTAGGTCTGGCATGGGTTGTAAGGAGACCCCCCCACGCCGAAAAATTGACGTAGGGGGTCCCCCTACAATCCATACCAGACCCGTATCCAAAGCACGGTACCCGGCCGGCCAGGAAGGGAGTGGGGACGAGCGAGCGCCCCCCCCCCTCCTGAGCCGTGCCAGGCCGCGTGCCCTCAACATGGGGGGGTTGGGTGCTCTGGGGCAGGGGGGCGCACTGCGGGCCCCCCCACCCCAGAGCACCCTGTCCCCATGTTGATGAGGACAGGACCTCTTCCCGACAACCCTTGCCATTGGTTGTCGGGGTCTGCGGGCGGAGGCTTATCGGAATCTGGGAGTCCCCTTTAATAAGGGGGCCCCCAGATACCGGCCCCCCACCCTAAGTGAATGGATATGGGGTACATCGTACCCCTATCCATTCACCTGGAGGCAAAAAGTAAAAGTTAATAAACACACAACACAAGGCTTTTTAAAATAGTTTATTATTCTGCTCCGGACGCCCCCCCTGTCTTCGTTATTAGCTCAATTACCAGGGGGGCTTCTTCTTCCGCTCTCCGGGGGTCTTCTTCCACTCTCCGGGGGTCTTCCGCTCTCCGGGGGGGCTTCTCCGGACTCCGGGGGGGCTTCTCCGGACTCCGGGGGGGCTTCTCCGGACTCCGGGGGGCTTCTTCCATCTTCTCCCCTCTTCCGCTCTTGACTCGGCGAACCCCGGTTCTTCTGCAGCTCTCCGGTGCCTTCTTCTTCAGCGCTGGCTGCCTGCTATGTTTGTGTGTTAGCTCGATTTCAAACAGGCAGCCGGCGCGGTCTTCTGTGGCGTCAGGGTCTTCTGGTCTTCTGTTCTTCCGATGTTGTCTCGTCGCCTGTTGTCGCTGTAATGATGGAAGCGCGCCTTGCATCACATTTATATAGGCATCACCGTCCCATCATGCTCCGGTAGGTACCCACGTGGTGGGTGCCTACCCACGTGCACCCACCACGTGGGTACCTGCCGGAGCATGATGGGACGGTGATGCCTATATAAATGGGATGCAAGGCGCGCTTCCATCATTACAGCGACAACAGGCGACGAGGCAACATCGGAAGAACAGAAGACCAGAAGACCCTGACGCCACAGAAGACCGCGCCGGCTGCCTGTTTGAAATCGAGCTAACACACAAACATAGCAGGCAGCCAGCGCTGAAGAAGAAGGCACCGGAGAGCTGCAGAAGAACCGGGGTTCGCCGAGTCAAGAGCGGAAGAGGGGAGAAGATGGAAGAAGCCCCCCGGAGTCCGGAGAAGCCCCCCCGGAGTCCGGAGAAGCCCCCCCGGAGAGCGGAAGACCCCCGGAGAGTGGAAGAAGACCCCCGGAGAGCGGAAGAAGAAGCCCCCCCTGGTAATTGAGCTAATAACGAAGACAGGGGGGGCGTCCGGAGCAGAATAATAAACTATTTTAAAAAGCCTTGTGTTGTGTGTTTATTAACTTTTACTTTTTGCCTCCAGGTGAATGGATAGGGGTACGATGTACCCCATATCCATTCACTTAGGGTGGGGGGCCGGTATCTGGGGGCCCCCTTATTAAAGGGGACTCCCAGATTCCGATAAGCCTCCGCCCGCAGACCCCGACAACCAATGGCAAGGGTTGTCGGGAAGAGGTCCTGTCCTCATCAACATGGGGACAGGGTGCTCTGAGGTGGGGGGGCCCGCAGTGCGCCCCCCTGCCCCAGAGCACCCACCCCCCCCATGTTGAGGGCACGCGGCCTGGCACGGCTCAGGAGGGGGGGGGGCGCTCGCTCGTCCCCACTCCCTTCCTGGCCGGCCGGGTACCGTGCTTTGGATACGGGTCTGGTATGGATTGTAGGGGGACCCCCTACGTCAATTTTTCGGCGTAGGGGGGGTCCCCTTACAACCCATACCAGACCTAAGGGCCTGGTATGCTCCTGGGGGGGAACCCATGCCGGTTTTGTTTTTTACAAATTGACGTGGAGTTCTCCCTCGGGAAAGCATACCAAATGCCGTCGCTGCAATGGGCCTTTACAAGGTGTGACTAACTTTACACTTTGTAAAACGAGCCCTAATTTTACACTTGCAAAATAACACTTACGGCGCAAAAAAGAAGCTAGAAAGCTTTGTGGATCGCCTTAAGTGCTAATTTGCATACTAGCAACGGCATTTCGACTCGAAATGCCCCCAGCGGCGGATGCGGTACTGCATCCTAAAATTAGGCAGTGTAAATCAATTACACATGCCGGATCTTCTGTGTAACTTTGGAAAAAGCCTTTTGAGGATCGTTTCCAAAGTTACACACAGACTGAACAGCACTTAAGTCGGAGTATCTCTTTTGAGGATCTGGCCCTATATTTCCTATGCACAAATAAGTGCATATAATGTTTATGTGAGTACGCTACAGGAGAGCAGAGGAATGACTATTATGAGTGTCAGACCCTTCTCTACTGTTCCCTTACACATAAATGTGAAACACTGCAGATAAACAAGTACAACTTCTGCAAACAGGAACAGTAATACAATTCAACCTGCTCTGATACCTGGTACACACAACAGTTTTTCTCGGCAGGAAAAAAACATTTTTCCGACAGGATTCCTCTCAAGCCTGCCTTACATACACACGTTTAGGCCAAATACCGCCTGTCCAAGCCACGGTGACATACACCACGTACGACGGGACTATAAAGGAGAAGTTCCATTCAAACAGCGCCACCCTTTGGGCTGCTTTTGCTGATCCTTGTGTTAATAAAAGTTGGGTGAGAGACGATTGCCACTTTTCAGTCTTCATGCTTTTCAGTCTGTTACAGCGCGACAAATGTGCTATCTCCATTCCGAACGCTAGTTTTACCAGAACAAGCGCTCCCGTCTCATACTTGGATCTGAGCATGCACAGTTTTTTTACCCTTGGAAAAGTGAAAAGCATACACATGACCGGGAATCCCGGCGGGAAAACTGCGATGGAGCATACACATGGCCGGGATTCCCAGCCAAAAGCTCTAATGGCAGTTTTCCTGCCGGAAAAACCGGTTGTATGCAAGGCCTCGTACACACGACCGAACATGTCTGCTGAAACTGGTCCGCGGACATGTTCGGTTGTGTGTAGGGCCGCCCGGACCGGATTCCCGGCCTAGCGGACAGGTGTATCGTGGGCGTATCGTGGGCGCATAGTTACGCTGGACGCATTCGGCGTTCCCATTAAAAAATATGCAAATGAGTATGATACGCCAATTCAAAAACGTAGTTGCACCCGGCGTATCAATATACGTCGTTTACGTAAGGCGTCTGACCGACGTAAAGTTACCCCTGCTATATGAGGCGCAGCCAATGTTAAGTATGGATGTCGGAACAGCGTCAAATTTTACACGTTTTACGTTGTTTGCGTAAGTCGTCCGTGAATGGGGCTGGGCGTAGGTTACGTTCACGTCGACTAAGCATTGAGCGGGCGTAATTTACGGAGAAAATTTGACGTGATACTGAGCATGCGCCCGCATGCGCCGTTCGTAAAGCGCGTAATTTACGTGGGGTCACGAATCATTTACATACAACACGCGGTTGTATAGTCCCAGAAATGTTTTCATTTTTTTGTCACCTGTAAGGCAAAAGGCATAATGAGCTAGTATGCACTGCATACTAGCTCATTATGAGATACGTACCTTAGAACGAGGCATCGGTAACTTACCTGGTCCACGCCGAGGTAGCTGACATGTTGCCTTGGCGTGTCTTCCGGGTATCGCGCCTCCAGCGCTGTGAGTGGCTGGAGCCGCAATGTCGTCACTCCGGCGCATGCGCACGGAGACTGTTTTCCGGCAAGGTCCGTTGTTTCCCCGGCCTTCAGCCGAGAATTCCCTCTGCGCATTGCGCCGCTGCAGTTAATGGCTCCTTGCGAGGGGAAGCGGTTGAGGAGATTTTTTTTTTCCTACAGGTAAGCCTTATTATAGGCTTACCTGTAGGTAAAAGTACAAAAAAAGACTATACAACTACTTTAAAGATGTTAAATTATGTGGAACTACAAGCAACAGCAGAACAATGGACAGCATAAATGTCTGTGATATGCTGGAACAGATCATTGAACTAAAGTATCAGGACCTGGACTTCAACCTGGGACCTCTTTTGGGTCTGGCGCTGATGCTTCCCACTGAGCTATCTGGGATGCTGGACATCTCCCTGTCTGATCTATTGGACAAATCCTATCTGATCCATTGGACAACTCTGCCTTGTGTCTTGATTGCTGTTGAACCTCAAACTCCTTGCTTCTCCCATGAACTTCCTATGAAAGCCTTGTCTCTGCACTTCCTCTTTGCCAGGTTATTGTGCCTTCCCAGCCAGTGCCTTGCTATCTGACTTCCCTGCTGCCATCTCTTTGTAGCGCCTGGTTACTTCCAAGTACTGGTGCTATTGAAATTTAGAGGGTGATCAGAGTATTAGTAGACTCTGATCCAAATTGTTATGTTCAAAACAGGGTCTCTGCCTCAGCTTGGCTGTGCTGTGAGCTCATTCTGTTGTACTTGGAAGTTCTTCCCACCCCAGTGCAGTAGATGGCAGCAGTGGAGTCAAGGTTTGGGTGCTTTTCCCCAGCAGCCAATCAGGAGGGTTGAGCCTTGCTGTGCATGCTGAGGGAGGGTATTTATGGGGCAGACCCCATTAGTTCTGGGTCTTCTTCCAGTGTGGCACCCACCTTTAGGGTGACCACATCACGGCGCCCCAGCGTTATGGCCTACCTGAGCGGGGCATGCGTGCCACGCATGTTCCTGGTTCCGGGACCATGTTGGTCCGGAACATTTGAGCAGCGGCGGGGACCCATTGATCGACTGGTTTCCCATTCTTGAAGATCCCAAGTGGTATAGCTGTTCGGTGGGGAGTCCATCTGCGGAGAGCCAATGAGAGGCTGGCGATCCAAAAGGATTATGACAAACCACCGGGAATCAAGGTAGCCAGACACTGAAGGATTGATCACCTGTCAGTCGGTACCTGGGCATCTATAAGAAAGAGATCTAGGCGCAATTCTTCAAGGAGGGTCGTCTCCGTAATTGTAATCAGTGAGGGCCTGTGGCAGAGGTTTTTCCCTGAGTCCATTACA
The DNA here is from genome assembly GCF_905171775.1 of Rana temporaria. Taxonomy (NCBI): domain Eukaryota; kingdom Metazoa; phylum Chordata; class Amphibia; order Anura; family Ranidae; genus Rana; species Rana temporaria. Next base: position 323,050,856 of record NC_053491.1, read on the forward strand.
GGAGGGTCTGTGGCAGAGACTTTTCCCCCAAAAAAGTCAGAGTGATACTCCGGCTCCCAGGTCAGTGAGAGAGGCCTGTCCGGGTACGCTAAGCCCACTCAGGCAGGAGTGGTGCGGAAAGCGTTACATATGGGAGCATGACTGTTTCCAAATACTACGCCTGAATCTGCTGTTTTCCTTCTTCCTTCAACTCTATCCTTTCACCACTAGTTTATTGTTTTTACCCGGCTGGGTAATAAAGAGCACAGCAAAAGACACCTGTTGCAGATATTCCTTTACTACTGCTATATGCACCATACACCCCTAGGAATTCGGAGAGCCACAAGGTAAATGTGCCACCCAAAACAAACCAGCAGCTCCACTGGGGGTAGTGCTACATGTATTTTGCTACCGCTCGTGATTGACCCTTGGCTTGTTCCTTGAATACTCTACTGCCTGATCCCAACCTGCAACTACTCGTTACCGACCTTTTGGCTTGTTTACTGACCACGCTGCTGTTTAACCGTTATCTGCTTATCCGCTACTGGACCCCGGCTTGCTCACTTCCTGGTGGGGCAAACCTGAGGACTGCGACCTGGTACTAGCATGCAGCTAAATCCATCTCCACCATCAGGAGCTCTGGTGAACACTGGCTAGTACTTAGACTCCGCACCTCAGGAGTGAGCTTGTGTCATCTGCCAGAAGTGAATGTTCTCTTTTCCTCCAATGAAATTCCTTTGGAATTCCAATGTGAGTTTGGTCGGGCTAAAGTCTGATCGTGTACAGGGCATAACACAACCGCCTATACCTAAGTTAGCACCAGTTAGGCCTTAAAGGGTCACTAAAGGAATTTTTTTTTTACCAGGTACCACCTCCGACGTACGTTTCGTTGGTTGAACGTCTTCAGGCGGGCGCCCCCCTGAAGACGTTCAACCAACGAAACGTACGTCGGAGGCGGTACCTGGTCACTTGACGTGCTCTCCATCCTGTGGAACTAGAAGCTGGGAACTCGTGGTGACGCTACAGCGGTGGCGGTGATTCCTGACGACCCAAATTCATACCGCAGATTGGCGGTGAAACGTCTGCAGCCCCAGTGCCGGGTAGGCACCTATACAGTAAGAGGCCATTTGGCTTTCCTTTGTTTTATTAGTGTTTTTAATAAAAGCAATATTACGCTATTGGATTTTCCCGTTTTTTTTCACATATACTAATTGGAATGCCTGGGGACGAGGTTAAACATCTTTTTTCCTGTCAACATGTGTGCAGGCACAATCCTGCTCAAGCTTGTGTGACTATCTTTTTCATTAAAGTAGTCAACTCGTTCTGGTAAGCGCATTCATTTACTTCAGCACATTTTGGGTGTAAAGAAGAATCAAGTGTGGTGGTGGCACTTTATTTTCACATAAGCAAGATCACAGCAAATAAGAAGATTTCATTACCTACTTATGCACAATATTGGGACTTTATGTCATGGAGTTCTACTTATGACACAGAGACATTTGTCAATTTATTTATTTCTGTATTAGTTAATTATATTGGTATTAGATAATTATGATCACGATTATAGGCAATAGATTTGCTCTATTTTTTGTGGCTTCGCGCCCTCTACCTATTTCTTCAACTATTGCAATCAGTATTGTTTAAAGGAGCAGCTTTCTTTAACCTTTTAATGTAATTTTTATTGTTTGGCGCGGAATTTCACTATTTTCACAGTTAACTATTATGGCCCGGATTCACGTAGAATCGCGTATCTTTGTGTGGGCGTAACGTATCCTATTTACGTTACGCCTCCGCAACTTTTACAGGCAAGTGCCGTATTCTCAAACAACTGTTGCGGCGGCGTAGCGTAAATAGGCCGGCGTAAGCCCGCCTAATTCAAATGTGGTAGATGTGGGCGTATGTTATGTAAATTTTATGTGACCCCACGTAAATTACGCTTTTTACGAACGGCGCATGCGTCGTCCGTGAAAGTATCCCAGTGCGCATGCTCCAAATTAACCCACAAGAAGCCAATGCTTTTGACGTGAACGGAAATGACGCCCAGCCCTATTTGCGAACAACTTATGCAAACGACGTAACATTTTCAAAATTCGACGCGGGAACGACATCCATACTTAACATTGGTACGCCTCATGTACGCCTCATATAGCAGGGGTAACTTTACGCCGGGAAAAGCCTAACGTAAACGGCGTATCTGTACTGTGTTGGCCGGGCATACGTTTGTGAATTCGCGTATCTAGCTGATTTACATATTTCTAGGCGTAAATCAGCGTACACGCCCCTAGCGGCCAGCGTAAATATGCAGTTAGGATACGACGGCGTAAGAGACTTACGCCGGTCAGATCTAATACAAATCTATGCGTAACTGATTCTAAGAATTAGGCGCATAGATACGACAGCTCGGACTCAGAGTTACGATGGCGTATCTGGAGATACACCGGCGTAACTCGTACGAGAATCCGGGCCTATGTCTCTATACCCTGTAAACAGTCATTTCTGCAAAAAAAAAATGTTTCCTTTACAACTCCTTTATAACAGTCTTGCTGCTGACCACTTTTACACTGCTTAATTGTGTGCATTATCTTAATTCTTGCAGTAATTCTGCAGCCTGTGCTCTTTGTCTCTAGGTAATAGGACCTAGCCTTGCTAATTAAAGTGGAACTTTACTCATAACATCTGAATAAATAAAAAAAAAATTTCTTTAGCAAGGGACATACAATCCACATTAATATTTATGCTACCAACATTAGTGTGTGCTGTAAATTGCCTCAAGCATTGCTTCTGTTTATTCTTGCTGAAGGCTGCCATTTTTCTGATGCCCAGAGCCCCTAAGCAGCAGTAAATCTTTAGACTGTCAGCAGATTGGCCTCTAGTGGCTCTGATATTCGGCACAGTGACAACAATGATAGAGCAACTGAGCATGTGCAAAGTAGGGTGAGACAGTGTATTACTTTTTTTTAACAGCTTAGGCACCTATTTTTTTTAACGTTTAACATAACTATACCTGAAAAAGGAGCCAGCCTGAAGTGATCTAGCAGGAATTTTCTGATTAAAGTTCCACTTTAAAGACAAGTGGGAGGAGTAGGAAGAGAGAAGCCTATTATACACAAAAACTGACAGCTCAGGTCGAATGTTAGTACATCGATTTTTTTTCTCATGCTGTTCTATTGCGCTCTGACAGGAGGACGCCCCCCCCCCATCCAGCCAAAACACTCTGGTTCTGACGGGAGGATGCCCCCAGCCAAAACACTCTGGTCAGCGCTCTCAGACCTTTTTTGGCATGCCCCTTCGACAGAAGCCGGCAGAACGACTGGTGTTGTGACGAGAAATTACCCTCTTCGAATAATGTCCTGTACTGCTTAGGCACAGTGCTTACGCAGTACAGAGCACTACGGAGCCGCTGAAAGTCTCCGAACATGAACAGCTGTACGCGGCACCTGCTCAAATAAGTCTGGGAATCTGCTGATCCTACTGCTGATAGTTTCTATGCCTGATTATACTACTGAAATGTGAGTGTAATTTTTATATACTTTTACTGTTCAAGTAAACTTTTTATACAGAATTACACTATGTGTATCTTTGCTTTTTTATTCCTTTTCCTCGAGCTGAGATTTTGAACCTCACATTGGGTCCAAATCATTATACATCCATAAGCTGATATTGGGAATATCCTTCTCTTGGTACTTCTACTTTATGGCATCGGATTTCTCTCTACTGCATACCATTTAAAGACGCCTCTGGAAGTTGGATAACATCAATTTTGAGCTTATATGATCCATTAGGTATAAACCTGTTTGGGTCCATTTAATCCGGTAAGCCTCCAATCATTCCTGGTGGTGGACACACTTCGGATTGTCACTATATGTGCATGATGACAAATCACTTCACTGCTGATTGATTCACCAATCGTTTGGGACTTTTTTCATTAGAGACTGCACTCATAAGTTTTTGCTTTTTTCTATTGAACTCACGAATATATTTCATCATATCATCACTTTGATTATTCCTCACAGGGTTTATTTCTACATTCCCTTTTGCACGTATATTTAGCGCTACACTTTGTTGTTTTTTGTATGTTTTCACAGAATTGATCTATTTCTGTTGTGTTGGCAGCCATATATATTTGTTTTAAGTAGCGCGGTGTTATTTATACTAATGGTATAATCTTTTTAGTAGGAAGAGAGAAGCCTATTATACACAAAAACTGACAGCTCAGGTCGAATGTTAGTACATCGATTTTTTTTCTCATGCTGTTCTATTGCGCTCTGACAGGAGGACGCCCCCCCCCCCCCCCATCCAGCCAAAACACTCTGGTTCTGACGGGAGGATGCCCCCAGCCAAAACACTCTGGTCAGCGCTCTCAGACCTTTTTTGGCATGCCCCTTCGACAGAAGCCGGCAGAACGACTGGTGTTGTGACGAGAAATTACCCTCTTCGAATAATGTCCTGTACTGCTTAGGCACAGTGCTTACGCAGTACAGAGCACTACGGAGCCGCTGAAAGTCTCCGAACATGAACAGCTGTACGCGGCACCTGCTCAAATAAGTCGATATTGTGCCACATGCTCCCGCACGCTCCCGATGCTCGTGCAACTCTGCAAGGGCCAGGTGTGTTATTGATTGAACTCGGCAAGTGGGCGGATGCCTACAGAAGAGGCCATATATTTCTCAAAGAGACAGATGTATTATTGATTGAAGTGTGTGAGGGGTGTATGCCTACAGAAGAGGCTGTATTTTAGAATAATAAGCAGAGCTGATAAGGGCTGGAAGAGGCCGTATATTTCCCAAAGGGGCGGATGTATCAGCTCTGCCCATCATGATACAGGTCTGGTATGGATTTTAAGGGGAACCCCGCACCACAATAAAAAAAAAATGGCATGGGGTTCCCCCCAAAAATCCATACCAGACCCTTATCCGAGCATGCAACCTGGCAGGCCACAGGAAAAGAGGGGGGATGAGAGAGCGCCCCCCCTCCTGAACCATACCAGGCCACATGCCCTCAACATGGAAAGGATGTCCCCATGTTGATGGGGACAAGGGCCTCATCCCCACAACCCTTGCCCGGTGGTTGTGGGGGTTTGCGGGTGGGAGGCTTATCGGAATCTGGAAGCCCCCTTTAACAAAGGGGACCCCCAGATACTGCCCCCCATGTTAAAAACTACAGTGCACAGCTTGGGTCAAGTCCATTAATAAAAAAAAAAATGTCAGCGATGTAATCCAGTCTAGATTTCCAGCGAGGATACGACGCAGGCGTGATCCTGCCTCCATGGAGGGCACCCGACGAATGAAGCGCGCCAGCCTGACAGCTCGTTTATAGCTGAGGGCGGGGCCACCCATCAGTCTATGGGTGACCCCGCCCACCTCTGACGCAATGGGGAAAGGCCAGGGTTTTCCAGTGAAATGTACGGGTGACCCCGCCCCCCTCTGACGCAACGGGAAACACTTTAGAAATGTCATTTTGTGCAGGGACTGTTATAAACACAGAAAACATGCGCTACTTTAGAGGCATACTATAGACACCCCTAGGTACGAAATTAAAAGGAATATTTCACTTTTATTGTTTTACTTTAAGCATTATTAAAATCACTGCTCCTGAAAAAACTTCAGTTTTTAAAACTTTTTTTGCATTGATACATGTCCCCTGGGGCAGGACTGAATGAATGAATGAATGAAAAATTTATATAGCGCGGCACATGCGAACTGAATCGCCTCTGGGCGCTGGTTGTTTGTGTCTCATGCCATCAGAAAAGCAGGGTCTTGATCTGCCTTCTGAACGACAGGTGGTTTTGCTCCAACCGAATGCTGGTTGGTAAAGCATTCCAAAGCCTGGGGCCCTGGAAAGCAAACCTTCTTTCTCCTTTAGATTTGTATTTGGTTTTAGGAACCATGACCAATTTTTGGTCGGTGGAACGCAGAATGCGGTTGCAATTGTGCGGTTTGATCTTGTCGCATAGATATCTAGGAGCCTTCCCATGGATGCACTTATGTGTCAGGCAGAGTGCTTTGAATGCAATTCTGTCTTTCACTGGCAACCAGTGAAGGGATCTCAGTGAAGGTGAGATTGATTCCCAAGATTTTTTCCCAGTCACAAGTCTTGCGGCCGTATTCTGTACGACTTGAAGACGAGCGATTTGGTACTTGGGGAGCCCGAGGTAAAGGGCATTTGCATAGTCCAGTCTGGAATTCACGATTGTTCCCACCACGACTGCTACGTCTTCTTTGGGGATAAAAGGAATGAGTCTGCGTAGTAGGCGCATCAAATGGTGGGCCCCGCTGACTACTGACCCTATTTGTGCGTCTATAGTCATGAAGGTGTCAAACGTGACTCCTAGACTTTTGACTTTGGAGCTAGGGGCGATGATTTGTCCCAGAATGGGCGATGGTGTCCAGTTAGTTGCTGGTAGTCTCTTCCGACTGGCATCGAAGATGAACAGTTCTGTTTTAGCGCTATTGAGTTTGAGATAACTCTTAGTCATCCAGTTTTCTATTGAAGAGAGACATTTCTCTAATCTGAGATGATGATCCTTTTTGTGGCAGATGCGAAAATACAATTGCGTGTCGTCTGCATAAGAGTGATAAAGTAGTTCTTGGCTACTGATAATATCAAAGAGAGGACGAAGATAGATATTAAACAGCACCGGTGATAGGGGGGATCCTTGGGGGACCCCGCAAGGCACCGTGCGTTTTTCTGACGTGAAAGAACCCAGTTTCACTGTTTGTGATCGGTTTCCGAGAAAAGAGGAGAACCATGGTAAAGCGTCTTCTGTGACTCCGGCGACTTCTGTGAGTCGTCTCAGTAGCAATTTATGGTCTACTGTGTCGAAGGCTGTGCTAAGGTCCAGCAGAACCAGGAGACACGACTCTCCTTCGTCTGCGGCCTCGAGCGCATCGTCCCATATTTTCAGTAAGGCCGTTTCTGTCCCGTGTCCGGGGCGGAACCCGGACTGAAATGGATCAAGTAGGTTGTGGGTATCCAGATGCTGTTGCAGCTGATTTACCACCACTTTCTCCATTATCTTTGACAGAGCATTTAGACCTGTGATGGGACAGCGGTGAGTTGGGTCCATAGGATCCAAATTAGGTTTTTTCAAGATCGGCAGGATTGTGCCCTCTTTCAGCAGGGAAGGCACTATGCCTTCCTTGAATGACTGATTTTTAAGCTGAGTGATTGGAGGCGCCAGGATGTCGGCACATTCCTTCAGTAGCTTGGTGGGAATGATGTCGTTGGGTGCAGTGCTGTTCCGCAGCGCACCAATGAATTTTTTGGTGGTATCGATGGAGATGGGTTCCAAAGTGAACTTAGTTGATTGTAGAGGCGTTCCGTCGGTGTTTTGATTGAAGAGGGGACTGAGTGGAGTATTGTTTTGCCGAATACTTACCCGAATTTTTTCAATTTTGTTGATGAAGAAATCCGATAGTTCATTGCAGAACTCTTGGGAGTCTGAAGTGGGGACTTCAAGACATCCCGGATTCATGGTCTGGGTGACCATCCTGAAGAGTTCGCGTGGGCGATTCATTGCGCTGTTAATCACCATGGAAAAGTAAAGTTTTTTGGCTTTAAAAATTTCCTTGTGATATCGTGTTGTTACTGCTTTGTAGAAGTTGAGGCGGTCATCTGAAGGACTTCTTTTCCAGGCGCCTTCCGCCCTTCTGCGCTCTTGCTTCAGTAGTGACAGCTGGTTATTGAACCAGCTGGACTTTTTTGCCCGTCCGCGGACTTTGCGCTTTGGTGCTGCTATGTCGGCTGACTGTAGCAGAGCTGTATTTATGGCATCCAGTGTATCTGAGGCTGCTAGCTGAGGCGGAATACCCTCAATTCGGTTTACCAGGGTGGATCTGAAAAGTTCCGAGTGGAGCCTTCTCTGAGATCTAGCCCAGTGTATTGTAACCGGCTTGGGAACTTTCATAGCTAGTGGAATTCTGGGAATTATGAAGCTTATTGCATGGTGGTCTGTCCATGGCAAAGGTTCATTGCCCACAATGTTTATTTTCAGATTTTGTCTGAAAATTAGGTCGAGTGTGTGACCTGAAGCATGCGTGGGTCCGCATATGAGTTGCTGAAGTCCTATCCCTTCCAGGTGGTTGATGCAGGCCTCCGCGATGGGATCCTGTGAGGAGTTGGCCCACAGATTGAAATCCCCGAGCAGCAAAAGATGATTGCTGTTAAGGGCGTAAGTGGATAAGAACTCAGTTAATGCTGGAAGCAACTGCGATTTGGGCCCAGGGGGCCTATAGCAGAGGAGAATGTGAACGGTCTCCTGAGAGTGAGCTTGAAGTTGAAGCGTAAGGGTTTCCATAAAGGGTAGAGGATTTTGAAGGACCGGTTTGGTGATTGCAATATGAGACTTATGAATCACCGCCAGGCCTCCTCCTCTTTGCCCTATTCTATTTTCCGTTAAGATGCGGTAGTTTGCTGGTACCAGTTCTCCGAGAATGGTGTTGCAATCGACCGACAGCCAACTTTCTGTAATAAAGAGGCAGTCGAGATCGTTTTGTAGTAAGAAATCATGGATTTCTGATCGGTGTTTAACTGCCGATCTAGTGTTAAGCAAAGCACAAGATATGTGCTTGAGCTGTGTTGAATGATTGAAATTTTTGACGATCGATCGATGATCGAATCTCAAAAGTTGATCTGATTTAAAGGCTATTGTGGTGACGGCAGGTAATATAGTTGCGAATTGTCTCAGACCCCAAATGGTTTCCGCGGAGTATCGCAACTTAACCATTGTTGCCAGTCACCGTGGGCGGGAGTGCGGGTGTTGGGTGAGAGAGGATTCACAGAATCCTTGCTCAAGGGGAATTATGTTTTTGGTCCAGAGGAAGGCAAAAAAACCCTGGGCCAGCTGGCCAATGTGCTGCGGCAGGGAAAAAAAATTCCTTCCTGATCCCAGAAGGCGATCGGCTCAAAACCCTGGATCAAAAGACTGACGGCTATGGAGGGGAAAAGGGGGGGGGGGATGCTGGGTGTCACTGCTGCTGGGGTGCACCAAAGAATGGCCGCCAGGCAAAGCACAGGACCCAGGCTGGGGGGGGGGCTGTCAGCTTGGTAAACAATAATTTACCGATGAGGTTGCTGAACAGGGGGCATCGGGGGGTGTGGGGGTGAAAATCCAGAGCAATCTGTGGTTTTGGAAGTATTAGTGCAAGGAGAAACGAACGGCGCGCCGGTAGGCCGCGGCTGAAGCCGCGGACTTTCCTAAGGTGCGGCGGCCGCGAAAAGAAGCAGGCTGGCGCGGGGGTGAAGAAACGCCAAACAACGCCGAAAATACACCCGGGGGGGTGCCTTGAGACCACCACAAACGAGGGGTGGCCGTGCGGGCGGTGATGCCGGCGAAAGGATAGTGCAGAGAGCCGCAGTGTGGGGTCTGTGAGACGGCTGCCCTGATAAGGACGGCCATCAGTGGTTCCCCAGGATGTCAGGCCCTGAGAGGCAGGGTCTTACCTGCGGAAGAAAAGAGGAGTCCTCGAGGAGAGAGAGGTGCTGGTTCCTGGTTCCAGGGAGCTGTTTCTTGGAGAGTCTGCCTAGCGTCTGCCTAGCATCTGACTGCCAGGTCTGGGTGGGAGCAGGCTCGTAAGCGGAAGGTCCGAAGCGCCCTACTCCACCGCTGACACTGACTGACTGACTGACTGACTGCCGGGGGACTCAGGTCCAAAAACACTTTTTCATAACAATAACTTGCATATTAACCTTTAAAATTAGCACTTTTGTTTTCTCTTATAGGGTGTTTGCCGCGAACACCCAAAATTGTTCGCTATGGGACGAACGGGCAATGTTCGAGTCAAACTCATGTTCGACCCGAACATAAAGCTCATCCCTAGATAAAGGGACGCAGGTTGTGGAGGAGGTGGAGGTAAAGGACGGGAAGGTGATGGAGGTGTAAGTGGGCACATCAGCCACCTTACAACCTACTACCTTAACATACAGCACCTTGTCTTTCTCTTTTACTACTTCCCTTCTTTTTTTGGGGGGGGGCAGTCCTGATTCAAGGAAGGGTGGGTATTCTATAGCCACAGAATTCTACTTTACCGTTTTGCCGCTGCCTGCCTGCTCTCCATGCTGGCTGTACAATTTGTAAGTAATAACGAACAAATTAAATTGTATATACCTGCCACAAACAGAGCGAACACAACCTCCAGTCTATGACAATTGATGTTATGCTCCAAACTACCTCTCTCAAATGTTTGTCATTGAAGGAAAAATTTAGTGATGGCGAACAGTCAATGCCCATAAAATGAATTGCTAAGAATTGCCTGCACTGGCCATTGCTTGAGTGGGTTAACCTACAGTATAGTCATTGGTTTCCCCCCCAGCAGCTATGCCTCCAGTGCCTTGATAGAGTGATTGGAAAGAGAAAAACTATGCTGGCAAAGCAGAAGAAGCGTAAACATACCTGACTTTTACTGTGTGCAACCAAACAACTGATCTTTTTTTCTTTTTGGTGCAATAAAATGTTCTGTTGCTACTTTTTAGGTCCTGGCCACCCACCTTCTAATTCTCACAGCAGCAGCAAATTTGTCTCCAGCTCACATGTGGAGCTTTAACTCCCTTCAGTGCATCTCATATATATTATGGCTAAGGGCCACCCCTTCAAAACTGTGTGCTGGAGGTGATATATCACTGGGGAAATACCAATATGTGTACCAGAGGTGGCATTTTCTGCTAGAGTTTCAACTAATCTCAAGACAGGAAGTATAGTTTCCAAGTGACATAGTGAAAGTGGAATTGAAACATTATAATATAAAGTGTAGGATGGGCAGGGCCATTTGGGGTGGAGGGGGTAGCCCATACACATGTAGGGGGTCTGGACATCCCGAGTTGCCCAGGCCCCAAGTTGGCACCTCTGCCAGTGAGGGAGAAGCACTCTCTGCACTGGTATAGTTGTAGGGGTTGCAATTGCGATCCCCAACCCTGCTCTAGGGGGCCTGTGTTGCCCCCTCCGTCACATTTTTCCCTGTCACACTGTGTCACTGGGGAAAATAAACTCAGAGGGCCTTTGCTGGCCGGGAGTTGCAGACAGGACGGGGAGCTTTGGTGAGTGAATTCCCATGATGCTTGTGTCTGTGTACAATCATGGGATGCAGCTCGGGAGCCCGAGCTCTCTGAATTTACTTTCCCCCATCACACAGTGTGATGGGCAGGTTGAGTGGAGAGCATACTTGCCAACTGTCCCGTTTTTAAAGGGACAGTCCCGTCATTTGGGACCTAGTCCCGGCTAATTTAGCCTGCCGGGACTTGTCCCGGCTAGTGGGGAAAGCGTGTGGCTTGTAAGTATGAGTAAGAGAGCTGGCCTGTCTGTCCGATTCCCATCCCGGGCGGCGCGCTGGCGCATGCACGCGCGCGCCTGGAGTCTCCCCCCTCCTCAGCCGGGTCACGTGACGAGCGCCTCAGCCGAGACACATCTGATTCTGTCAGCCGCTCGCCGACATGATTACCGCAGCCTGTGGAGGATTACAAGGTATAAAATGAACGAGGCGCCGCACTCAGCTCCGGAACCTACAGTGATGAATTTAGTAATGTATCTAAAACTGGTGAGATTGTTCCTGCAATGATCAGCTGGCCATTCAGAGGTATATTGGAAGGGTTCTCTTGCCAGGCAAAGCTGTACTATTTAGTGGGATGTTGAGACTCAACATCCCACTAAATAGTACAGCTTTGTCTGGCAAGAGAACCCTTCCAATATACCTCTGAATGGCCAGCTGATCATTGCAGGAACAATCTCACCAGTTTTAGATACATTACTAAATTCATCATCATGTGTATGAGAATTGGCCTTAGTGAGGCAAAAGAAGCTCCAAACCAAAGCTGTCTAAGAAATTTGCCCAAATCATAAAAAAATAAATAAAAAAAAGACAACCTTAGCAATTGGGATAGCTGCATGTTTTCACCCAGCAGGCATTTCCAAGATAAATATTCAATACTAAACACAGAAAACAGAAAGCCAGATGGGGCTCATGAGCAACTGGTTGGGGATCCCCTTGTATTAAGGCAATGATCCCTATAATGGCCAGGGGAGTGCACGATCCTAATATCAGAAGAAACAATGATCACTGTAGGTTCCGGTGTGATTTTTGTGCTAGTGATGGTCTCCCTCTCTCTGTGTTCACCATGGCAGTTATGTGCCACTCTTGAAGTAAATGCCATTTTATGTGTTGGAATAGTGCCCAGTGTCTGAGCACCCCTTATTGCGGGAGAAGCCCTTCGCTGTCTCAGAACATGCAATAGTCACTCAGTATGCCACCCAGGGAGTAATGTGCACCCTTCTCCATCCCTCTCCATGATAGCAGTGGGGTTAGGATTGTATGTGCCCTCCCCAACAGAACCCCCTTTATCAGCAAATGCTAGGATGACTCAAAATGATGGGTGTCCCCCCTGGCAGTGCACGACTCTGATTTGCTGCCAGTGCCAGTCTTGATATGTGCCATCACTGGCAGTGCAAGGGTTAGTGGTATGTGTGCCTGAAAGGATGTGTGTCCTGTCTGTGGCAGAGAAAAAAATCGTTGAGTGTGCCACTGTGTAAATAGAAGCCCTCTGTGTGTCTGCCAGGGGAACAGTAATCGGCCCCCTATAAGCCATGTGTGCCCTCTCTAGCAGAGGAAACCTATCTCTCCATACTGAAGCAATCAATGGGCAGGGCATCTATAGAGACCAGTGTGTGCTCCATCAGTGCAATGATCAGTGTGCCCTCCATGGCAGTGCCAGGGTCTGTACCATCCATGGGTAGTGTGTGCGTCCCCCCTCTCCCCAGAGCAATGATCAGTGTGCCCTCCATGGCAGTGCCAGGATTTGTACCACCCATGGGTAGTGTGTGCGTCCCCCCTCCCCCCAGTGCAATGATCAGTGTGACCTCCATGGCAGTGTCAGGGTTTTTACAACCCATGGGTAGCGTGTGACCCTCCCCACCCCAGTGCAATGATCAGTGTGCCCTTCATAGCAGTGCAAGGGTTTGTACCACCCATGGGTAGCGTGCCCCCCAGTGCAATGATCAGTGTGCCCTCCATAGCAGTGCCAGGGTTTGTACCACCCATTGGTAGCATGCCCCCCCCCCCAGTACAGTGATCAGTGTGCCCTCTCAAGCACAGACAGGGTTAGCATTGTCTGTGCCACTTATGGGCATGGTGTATAATATTCATTTCTAAATCATACAATAGATCATATTATCCCAAACTAATAGAGTGCTCTAAATAATAAACTATAATTGTATATCGAATCAGCTCCACCCAAAACCAAATGCTCTTTTCCTAAATATATTTCAAATTGCAACATATAAATCAAAATCAAATCCAATAAAATAAAGCCCAAACGATATCAGGCTTCAGGTCTGGGTGGAGTTGGTGTGATACGGGTGTTGTAGTATATTCATATGGGGATAGTAGTAGTACGGAATATTGTGTTTTGGGTGGGGTGGGTGGCAATGATACATGCTTCCTCTTTAGCACTGGCAGCATTCCCTGTGTACCCTACAGGCAGTGTGTGCCCTCCATTTCAGTGGCAGTGATGCCTGTACCACCTATGGGCAGTGTATGCCCTCTCAGTGCAGTGAACACTGTGCTTTCCTGTAACGGGACAGGATCTGTACCACCTATGGTAGTGTATGCCCTCTATGGATGTGGCTGGGGTAGCAGCATCTGTACCACCTATGGGTCGTGTGCCCTCCCGGCCAAATGCAGGGTTATCAGTGCATCTGCCACCTATGGGTAGTGTATGTCTTATCAGTGGAATGAACAGGGTGACCTCCCTGCCAGTTGCAGGGATAGCTGGTGTGCTGCGACTGTATCTATCGCATACCAAGGATGATGGTATTGTTGGTGGGAATTTGGTGTTATAAAGGTCTACTCAATAAGAAGAGAATTGCAGGGAATTGTGATGAGAATTTTAAACTTTAAGCAGAAGTAGTGCAGCTGAATTGGAGAATTATTCCAACTCTGCTACATTGGTCTTAAGTTTGAAATTCCCGTTTCAATTTCCTGTAATTCTCTCTTTATTGAGTAGACCCTATAATCTGATAAGTAGGCAAAGATTATGCGGAGTGGGTGGAGCTTCCGGGAAGTGAGTGTGGTAATTAATTAATAGCTGTGCTGCAAAGTGTCCCTGGAAATTTTTTTCAAATGTTGGCAACTATGGGAGAGCAATGTCTGGAGTTCAGGAAGTTAGAAGACCTGTGGGAAGCAGAGAGAGAGACTATGATGTCCAGGGTACCTAATAGTCTGCATAGGGTGAGCTGCCTGAGGACGACAGAGGAAATGCATGGTGAATATTTGGCGACTACCTGACAATGTTTTTTGTTTGTGTTGCATGTTGCTTCAAGTGCCTTTTGTATATGCACTGCAGCATCTCCTCTGGCTGCCCCACACAGCCCTAAGAGCCAAGGGAGACACATTCTGGAGAACTGTACATTTCTAAGCTAGGGGAAAGGGGCTGGAAGGGAATAGAGTCTGTACTAAGGTGTGGGGAACCAAGGAAGGGTGATCTGTACTAAGGGAGCCTATATTGAGGACGGTCTATACTGAGGATTTGGGCTGGCAGAGGGGTCTGTACTGGGGGGGTAGTTGTCTGTACTGAGAAAGGGGTTCAATACTTAGTGGAGAGCGGTGTCTGTACTGAGGGAGGGGGGTCTGTACCGAGGGAGGGGGTCTGTACTGAGGGGGATTATATGCTTAGTGGAGAGGGGAGGCTGTACTGACTGAGGGGGTGTCTATACTTAGTGGGGGGTCTGTGAAGAGGGGGGTATGCACTGAGGGAGGCGGTCTTTACTTAGTGGGGTGGGAGTCTATACTTAGTGGAGAAGGAAGTCTGTATTCAAAAGAATGGAAATGTCAAAATTTGAAAATTTTCTCCAAATATTTTGAATTACCCTTTCGATATGTAATAAAGCTCTGAAATAAAATAACCACTTGGATTATCTTTGCATGTAGTGGAAGTGGCAGCCGGATGGTAGTAGTTTGGCAGGCCCCAGGTAAACTTTTGCATTGGGGCCCACAAGCTTTAACCACTTCAGCGCGGTCGGTCACGGAGCATGCGGCAGGGACGCGTGCGTACGGGAGAAAATTCAAAGCAACGTACATGTACAGACGGCGGTTGGCAAGCGGTTAAAGTGTTAGCTCCCAGCACCCATGTACCTCTTCATTAATTAATTCTTCAGGCATATTTGCCTGTGAATTGACCAGAGTCATCCATGAGGACAACTCATTCTGGCCCCCCGATAAAGCAGACAATACAGAGGTGTTGGCATCTGGATGTAGATCTGTGCATCTGTAGCAAAAAAAAGAAGTGTAATATACTTTGCTCAAATACACTTATTTTATAATGTTGCTGTGACGGTATCGGTATGATATCCCCGTCAACGTTCCCTTCTTCCCATAACGAAAATCACCCCAATATTCCACGAGGAGGGATATCCCTGGAGTCGCCCAGAAAGCCACACATGAGACCAGCTTACTGCTTGAACAACACAGACTTTAATGTTATCACACACACAGCTTATATGTCATTTCCAAAACTGTTACAATGACAAATCTCCGCCCCCCTCACACTGGGGCTTCCATACAGATTATAGGTAGACACGACGGGGCCGATGCTGAAAACACATTTTCTTTAGACAATGACATCAATGACGCTGAGCACTAGCTGTACTGAATACATCAACCAGACCGCTCGACCCCGCATATAGAGAGATAATTACCACAATGAAGCAATCAGAATAATTAACACAAGCCACTTAAACCCAGCTCTCCTTCACACAACACAATAGATCAATTAACCTTTAGAAATAGTGAGGGGACATTAGCACATCAATAACCTGGCTAGCAGGGAGCAGTAAACTGAGACATATAGGCACATGTATCACAATGGCCCCCCTTTTGCTCCCTGCTCCGGCAAACCCGGTTGGACCTTCCCTGGTCCAGTAGGGTTGACGGGTTCAGAGCTATTAGTCAGAGGTTAACTCCGTTTGGCATGACTGACCTCCCTTGGCAACTGCTTCAGACTCAGGTATGTCACCGGGTCGTCAGATCACACGCCGGTCAGTCCCCAAGTCTTTGTGCGATCTGCAAAGTCACCAGAAGTCAGTGTGAAGACAGCGAATGGGTCTGTGCGCCGCCGTCTAGGTGTCCCGCTATGGGAGGGGGCAGGTTATGGCTCTGAAGTGACAATCCCAGGAGATTCATAAAAAGAAAAAGTTATATTTGTTGAAATGCTGTAGCACTGGTGCTCAGAGTCCGGGGGGGGGGGGGGGGAATCAGAGCCCCATAAGGTCAGCCACCCCCTGCTCCCTCCGCAGCCGCCGGTTCTCCTCTTGGAGCTTCTCCAGCTCCATCTCCAGTTCATGCTGCTGTGACCTCAGGTGGTTGTTCTCCTCCTCCATGCGGCTTATGCACTCCTCCAGCTCTATGTACTCACGGATCAGCTCCTGCTTGCTCATGTCCTGCAGGCTCTCCACGTGGTCCTTCATCATCAGGAACTGGGTGGTGGTGTAAGGGGCCACCGGTGGGCCCTTGGCGAACATCTCGGCACGCATCTGGGACGCCCGCTGCGACTCCCTCTCCTCCAGTCGCTTCTTCTCCTCCCAGGTCAGCTTGTTATACGGCTTCCAGGACCTCTTCTTCTTGAAGGGTGGCCGGCGGTGCCTCTTTCTGCCCAGCTCCCTCCAGGGCCCCTCCGGCTCAGGGCTGTCGCCCATGACCAGCTGACAATGGTGTTCCCTGTTGTCCGTAATAACAGATTGTACCATGAGGGCTTCGTAAGGGGTGCCCAATGGTTCTTCCTGACCCAGCTCCTTTGGATCCCAAGCCGAGTCTACACAATGGGCTGCTGCTGGTGGGCGGTACCCAGGTTGAGACCAATTCGACCTGGTGTTGTCATTCATGGGGCAATTCTGCTTGAAGTGACCCAGCTGTTTGCACCGGAAGCAGCGTTGTTCGTTGCCCTCCTGGCGATGATAGCGAGGGCTAGATGTCACCGGTCTGTTAGGAGGTTGGTATCTAGCGGTTGGTGGGTGTGAGGGCACCGTTTGTGGTGGAGGTTGTTCCTGTGGTGTGACCTGGTTCGTCTTGCGAGTATCTGCATATTCATCCGCCAACTTCGCGGCCTCTGGTAGAGTCATGGGCCTGCGATCTCTCACCCAATCTTTGACGTCCGTCTGGATGTGATTGTAAAATTGCTCCAGGAGCATTAGTTGCAAAATGTCCTCTGCGGTGGTGGCCTGGCTGCTGTTAGCCCAGTTAGAGGCCGACCGGGACAATTGGCATGCCCATTCCGCATAAGAGTCTTTCGTGGTTTTGCGTGAGTCCCTGAACTTCTGTCGGTGGGACTCTGGGGTTACTGCATAACGAGCCAGGAGCACTTCTTTAACCCTGGCGTAGCTATGGATATCCTGATCTGGCACGGTCCGGAAAGCATCAGAAGCTTTGCCTGACAGTTTGCCTGACAATATTGCAACCCACTCTCCTCTAGCTATTCGGTGCAGGTTACATTGTCGCTCAAAATCCGCCAGGAAGTTATCAATCTCACAGTCCTTTTCATCAAAAGCTTTAAAAGCGCTAAACGGAATCTTCCTTGCGTCTGCTGTGCTGTACTCACTGTTTGGAGAATGTGCGGCTGCTTGTTGGACTGCTGCCAGTTTTAACTGTAGTTCTGCGTCCCTTATTTGTTTATCCTTCTGTAGTTCTGCGTCTCTTATTTGTTTATCCTTCTGTCGCTCCGCGTCTCTTATTTCTTTAGCCTCCTTCGCTAACAGGTCCATCACTTTCAGTACCACATCTGGCGTTGGGTTCGGGCCGAACCACGCTAGCTTCTCTCTCATTAGCTTGTTGGCTGGTGATTCTTCCTCCTGAATCACTGGTGTCTCCATCTCTTGTACTGCTGGCGTTGCTGCAATCCCGTCCTCCTGGTCTAGCTCCATTGATTCTGCCATGATGACCCGCTTGGTTTTGTTGCTAGCAATCCTTCCACGAACTTCCAGTAGTTCTTCCAGTGTCTGCTTGGAATCCGGGTGTGAAGGGGAATAGAAGGGAAAAATCCCACTGCTACCAACCAATTGTGACGGTATCGGTATGATATCCCCGTCAACGTTCCCTTCTTCCCATAACGAAAATCACCCCAATATTCCACGAGGAGGGATATCCCTGGAGTCGCCCAGAAAGCCACACATGAGACCAGCTTACTGCTTGAACAACACAGACTTTAATGTTATCACACACACAGCTTATATGTCATTTCCAAAACTGTTACAATGACAAATCTCCGCCCCCCTCACACTGGGGCTTCCATACAGATTATAGGTAGACACGACGGGGCCGATGCTGAAAACACATTTTCTTTAGACAATGACATCAATGACGCTGAGCACTAGCTGTACTGAATACATCAACCAGACCGCTCGACCCCGCATATAGAGAGATAATTACCACAATGAAGCAATCAGAATAATTAACACAAGCCACTTAAACCCAGCTCTCCTTCACACAACACAATAGATCAATTAACCTTTAGAAATAGTGAGGGGACATTAGCACATCAATAACCTGGCTAGCAGGGAGCAGTAAACTGAGACATATAGGCACATGTATCACAGTTGCCAATGTTTCACCACTCATCCAAGTAGCCTCCACAGTTATGGAGAAAGTTATTTGAAGTGCGAAAACGTATTAAACATTACAGAATAAAACTAGTTGAATGTGGCAAACTACCACTAGCTACTAGACATGTGCATTCGTTTTCGTCCGAATGCATTTTCATCCGAATTTCAGGTATTTTCGTTATCGTTTTAAAAAACGATAACGAAAGCACAGAATACGAAAATCGAAAGATCTGACATAAACAAATGCTTTATTTTCTTTTTGTTGCGGTCGAATGTGCCTAACCTTAACTCTATTAGTCCAATATTATTCTACATAAAGAGAAAAGATTCAACATTGAGAGAAAAGATTAGACATTATAGAGACATGAAGAAGAGTCGACATAGAGAGAAAAGATTCGACATAGAGAGAAAAGATTCGACATAGAGAGACATGAAAATTTGACAAAGTAGCTAAAAACATACGATCGCAGCAAGTGGACATTTATGGTGAAATGCTCTGCCCATAGGCTATAGAAGAATTCTAATGTTGGTTGACTAGTTGACTAGTAATAATAAATATAATTATTATTAGTCATACAACATTTGAATTCATCTATAGCTTGTAGGCGGAACATTCGTCCAGAAATGTACGATTGCGGCATCGTACAGTTTTGTTGCTCCGTCTAATCTTTTATTTTATTTTTTTAAAGATTCCGTCAAATCTTTTTTTTTTTTAAAGATTCCGTCGAATCTTCTTAGAACATTCGACAGACACCGTGTTCAATGACAGATTCGACCTTCATTAATTTGGATTTTCGGACGAATGCATTTTTTTTACGAAAAACGAAATAAATAAAAACGAATTTCGGGAGTAACTAAATTTATTTTTCAGATGAAAACGAAATTCCGAAACAAAATATTTCAATTTGCACATGTCTACTAGCTACACCACAACAAGTATGAGAACCTTCACAGACATGTAATTTACTACATTATACCCTGTTTCTTAAGATCTAGGGGGCTTCTCCTACTTTGTCAATAGTCTTTTACAGTTTTGTGCATTTTTTTTCTTGTACTTTTTAAATCCTATTTTAAGGAATCATATTTCCTGTAAGCACAAGATGTTGTTTTCAATTCCTACCACTCTGTGCTCAGTGTGTTACAGTTCAAGAGTGAAGTCTTCTCAGACAAGTGTATCAGTAGTTTTGGATCAATTGTTTTGCTGCTTCATTTGCCAAACTTGTCATCACTGAAATATTTTTTTTCTTTAGCACCATTCTAAAACTGCTGTGTACTCATCAAAATTGTTTTCTCTGAGGAAATGTAAGGACAGGATCAAAAAAAGCAATTCGGGCAATCATTCAGCGGCAATTGTTTTGTTTGATTTTGTTAACGGTTTCTAAATTGTGCTCTACTGTTCAGCCTATTCACTTTGCGCATCAGGAAGTTTGGTGATGCAACAGGTAACTCTGCTTAGAGCGAAAACACCCCAACTTCTCTGATTTGATATCCTTCAGTGATTTATAAACTACTAGATTTGTTTTAAAGCTCTGTAATACAGTAGAAAACATTAGGCTGTTAGTGAGGTTGGGGAGGTAGGCACGTAGCTTGGTTCTTCCAAGGTTGAAGACTTTAGAAAATGTTCAAGTGTATATTAAGCCTAAAGTGGTTTTATGTTTTTGAAGGATTGTTCGAATGATAAAACCCCTGTTTTTTTTTTTTTTTTTTACTGTCTGTGTACTTTCTTGGAAGATTCACTGTTTATATTTGTCCTGGTGACCATTGTCCCTGGTACAGAAAGTGAAGAAAAACCCATCATTTTCAAGTTGTTAAAGGAACAAGCGGTGAAGGTAAATGATCTAGTAGGGACACCTTTTTCAGTGACAGCTCTTTAAGATTCCTTTTACACTAGCCCCAGTGTTTATCACTCACCTGAAAAACTAAGCAGCAATTCACTTATGTGGGAGAATTTGACAGGTTGTACCTTTCAAACTCTGCATGTAGTGTTAAAATTGCTGTGCCACAATGCAAGCATCACAGATGCAGCAATGTGTATGAACCTGAGCAGCATCATGTAGATGGGCAGAGAGGGGGCAGTAAAACCTTGGGTCAACCACCTGCTTTTACCCCATCCCCCCCCCAGCCACCCGTGTGACAGGCACCTTAGAGGGACTTCCCTTCACTATGATCACTTAAGGACTGGGCCTGTTTTTCCCTGCTGTGCCTGTGCCAGCAGCTCCACCCCTGATGTGGACACACACAGACATCCATGTGCTGGAAGTATGGAAGGTGTGTGTGCTGTGCAGCAGAAATGGGAGGACACACGCACAAAATTGGTAAGTGACTCCAGTGTCCAAACACCCCTCACCCCTCACCTTTACAATTGCATATGTCCCTCCCTGGTCTCCGCTGCTCTGAGTCTCTGATTGCAAACCAGTGGGTTCCACTCCTCTGAAAAGCAATCTACACATGGATTGTTTTACAAAGGTATTTGACAGGCAGTAAGGCGGCCCTCACCACCTGTTTTACCCCCTCTAAATGCTGCATCACCCCACCACAACCACATGCATTGCATGCGGTTTTGGTGAAGATTCAGCACAGAACTTTTTATTTGAATGCCCACCAAATGCAACTGGTGATATAATTCTTGTATAATTCAATATAATTCTTGCTGCAGTCATGAACAAAAGCATTGTGGCTGCAGCATGTGCACAAGCCCAGCTATGGATTTTCTAGTGTGAATATACCTTTGCCACTTGCCACACAACTGCACTATTTTTATTGAGCTTGGGCAACACAGGCATGCCAGCTACTTGTTTTCTGGGTATTTGGGGCACACACGCATGCCCCCCACCAACCCATGTTGTGATTGGAGACAGTACAAGTTAAAGCAGTTGTATAGGGTATTTTTTAACTTTTACCTACAGGTAAACCTATAATAAGGCTTACCTGTAGGTAAAAAAAATATCTCCTGTACCTTTACGGTTTAGGAGATATTCCACTCGCAACTAGCCACTGAATGCAGTGGCGCATGCGCACTGGGGATTTTCGGTTTAAGACCCGGCAGCCGCCGGACCTTCCCGGAAAGAAGTCTCCCGCGCGCATTGTGACATTGTGCACAGTGCTGGAGCCGCGATACCCGGAAGACACGCCGAGGGGAAATGTCATCTCCCTTGGCGTGTACCGGCAGCGGTAGCGACGCCTCGTTCCTAGGTAAGTATTTCATAATGAGCTAGTATGCAGTGCATACTAGCTCATTATTCTTTTTCCTTTACAGGTACCAGGAAAAAATATATATTTTTAGCCTATACAACCGCTTTATTAGACAGGTTTCGGCCAATGATTTTGTCAGAAACCTGCTGATCAGCTGAGTCCCGTGTTTAAACACACAGGACTCTGTACACAGAACAATGATCAGGCTGTTTCTTCACGGGGGGGGGATCTAATTTCATGTAGGGGCCCAATGCAATACTTTGCCCAGGGGCCCATATTGCTATTAAGATGGCCCTGGCGATGCGGCCGAGGCGATGCGGCCCCACTACTCTCCTCGGCGCCTCTATTTACATTCTGAGCACCCGGCCGTGACAGCTTTTGGCTTCACGGCCGGGCACACACTGGGCATGCGCGTGTCGCCTAGGAAGAGGCCGCCTAGGGGCAGAGGAGGAGTCACCTAGGTGGTCCCTAGGTGGAAGTAGGAAGAGGGAAGGGAAGTCCCTAAAAAAATTACATGCCAAATGTGGAATGTATGTGGGCGAGGAGTGCTTAAAGTGGAACTCCTCATTAAATAAAATCATTTAAAATAAAAAAATGTTTTCAATTTATTTTTCCCCTTTAAGACCATTCGGCGGAAAACCAGTGCAAAACCCCAAAAAATAAAAAAACAAGACTTTAATATCACTTTAACTATGCTCTGCACTTTCCCCAAAACAACATGCACTTTTAGTGTTCTATTATGGCATACACTAACTTTGTCTGGCTCTGCGTTCTCTATGTGTTCCATGGATGCTATAAGGTGAATGAGAGCAAGACGATGCAACAGCCCATCTGTCATTTAGGACATCAGAATGTCACTTTTTCCAAATCTTCAACTGCCATAGTAATGCTTGTACTGTATATGAAAGAGTGGGGCTCAAAGCAGCGCATGCAATCCTGAGCAGCTAACTCCTGATAAGCCAAAAATAAAATAAGTACCAACAAAAAATAGAACAAAAACTTCCCTTGAACCCCAGCTTCATTTAGAAATACAGCTGGCTGGAACTATACGAAACGATTTAACCACTTGCTTACTGGGCACATATACCTCCTTCCTGCCCAGGTGAAATTTCAGCTTTTGGCACTGTCATGCTTTATATGAAAATTGCGCGGTCGTACGACGTGGCTCCCAAACAAAATTGACATCCTTTTTTCCCACAAATGACACTTTCTTTTGGTGGTATTTGATCACCTCAGTGGTTTTTATTTTTTGCTCTGTAAACAAAAAAAGAGCGACAATTTTGAAAAAACACAATATTTGTTACTTTTTGCTATAATAAATATCTAGGGCTGTTACTGATCAAAATGTTTGTGTTCGATTTATCGTTTTTTTTTTAATATATATTTATCGACTAATTTCGATAAATTATAACGCACATACAGATCCAACTACTTTTAGCTGATCTCCTTTCAGGAGATAAATAAATATTGCACTGGAGATAAAATCGATGTAGGTACATAAACTGTAAAAATGGTGCGAGTAAGGCCCGGTACACACGGGCAAACATGTACGATGAAACCGGTCCGTCGGACCGTTTTCACCGTACATGCCTTCCAGAGGGCTTCTGTACGATGGCTGTACTAACCATCGTACAGAAGTCCGCGCGTAAACAATACGTGGGGCGTGTCCGCGTCGTCGCCGCGATGATGACGCGGCGATGTGGCCGCCCACGTCGCCGCGTCATCGCCTGCCATTTAAAGGCTTCCACGCATGCGTCAAAGTCATTTGACGCATGCGAGGGACGGCGGGCGCTCGGACATGTACGGTAGGTCTGTACTGACGAGCGTACATGTCCGAGCGGGCAGGATTCCAGCGGACGGTTTTAAAACACGTCCAGGAATATTTGTCTGCTGGGAAAAGGCCCGGTGGGCAAATGTTTGCTGGAATTCGGCCCGCTCGCGCCTACACACGACCGAACATGTATGCTGAAACTGGTCCGCGGACCAGTTTCAGCATACATGTTTGGTCGTGTGTACGGGGCCTAATACCAAACGGTACCAAAAGCAGTCATAAAAACATGTAGCTAAGTATGATACTGGTATAAAAATGTGTACAACGATACCACTGCTGAATCCAGATGAGGAGAGGTTAACATCAGTCCGTTGGCATGTAGATGTCCCGTGAAGGGAACTATCACAACTCCCAGTTGATAGAGGGAAGTGATAGAGGGAAGTGTAACAGCCCTTGCGTGTGGCAGATAGGAAGGTCCCTCCGACATGCAGATATGAAGGCACAGCAAAGGAGCCCTTCAGATGGACACGGCAAGCCCCGCCGGTGTCTGTGACTTTACTGGATCTCCGACGGAACTCCCTGAAGGCCCAGAAGCCGGCGGAGAGGTGAGTACCAATCAAAAGAATTTTAATCGATCAAAAAAATTAAAGATTAATCGATTAATTAAAAGTTAATTTGCACAGCCCTATAAATATCCCATTTAAAAAAAAAATTGTTTTCTTCTCAGTTTAGGCCGATACGTATTCTTCTACATATTTTTGGTAAAAAAAAAAAAAAACGCAATAAGCGTATAGAGATTTGTTTGTGCAAAAGTTATAGCGGCTACAAAATAGGGGATAGAATTCTGACTTTTTTTTTGTATTATTTTTTTTTACTAGTAATGGCAGTTATCTTCGATTTTTGTCAGGACTGCGATACTGCGCCGGACATATCAGACACTTTTGACACATTTTTGGGACCATTCACATTTATACAGTAAACAGTGCTATAAATATGCACTGATTACTGTATAAATGTGACTGGCAGGGAAGGGGTTACACTAGGGGGCGAGGAAGGGGTTAAATGTGTACCCTGGTAGTGATTCTTACTGTGGGGAGGGGGACTGACTGGGGGAGGTGACCGATCAGTGTCCCTATGTACAAGGGACACACCATCGGTCTCCTCTCTCCCTGACAGGACGTGGATCTCTGTGTTTACACACAGGGATCCATGACCCTGCTCTGTCACTGCCGATCGCGGGTACCTGGCGGACATCGCGGCCGCCAGGCACGTGCCATGTCATCTCAGTGATGTGCCGGGTACATGTGCGCGCCCCCCAGTGGCCGGAGGACCCGAGGCTGTAAAAAGACAGCCTCCCGACATTGTAGAGCCACCTTTTGGCCATCTTTTTACAATGACCCGGGTCTGAAGTAGTTAAGGAAACTCAGTATCTGTCTTTAGCATAGTTGTTGCAATGTGTGTTGGATAGCATTTGTATCGTATTGTTGCCTGGCACACCACATGTACTACATCTCTTTATATTCTCAAACAACCTAAGTGAAGATTCTCTTTAAAGTTTTATAACCGTAAAATTAGTCTAGTTGCCATGTGTTATTTTCAATGATGAAGAGAATTCCTAATGTATTTAAAAATCTTATGTTTCACATTAACAGGTGCTTTATTCTGTGTAATGATAATTACTTTTGAGAACATTACAATAGACTGTCTGTCTACTGTGGCAGCTTTTTGAAAGTTAAAACTTCATTGCAGAATGACACTGACATATTACCTGACAAAGACAAGATGACCTTGACATTCACACTTTCAGTGACAATAGCACAGATAAAATGATATTGTGCAATGTGACAAAGCAAATACGCAAATATTGACACTGACACTATGCCAATGGAGTTGATACCTACTGAAGCATAACATACATCAGTTTTTCTTATTTTTAATGACTACCTTCCAAAAAGAACTAGAGTAAGAACAGCTGCTGCCATCTGGATTATAGTGTTTATACTATTAGACTTCTTTAACCGCTTGCCAACCAGCCTCCACAGTTATACTGCGGTAGGTTGGCTCGGCTGCGCAAATCCCCGTAGGTGTATGTTGGTCCCTTTAATGGCTATAGCAGGCCAGAGAGCCAGAGCAGGGATTTGTCAATGTATTGTAACCAAACAGATCCCCATTCTGACAGGGGAGTAGAGAGAGATTGTAAGTTCCTAGTGATCAGGAACAGCGATCTCTCTCTACTCCCAGTCAGTCCACTCCCCCCACAGTTAGAAAACCTCCCTAGGGAACACTTAACCCCTTGATTGTCCCCTAGTGTTAACCCCTACCCTGCCAATGTCATTTATACAGCAATCACTGGTCCCAAAAAGTGTCAAAGGTGTCTGATCTGTCCACCGCAATCCCGCAAAAAAAAAAAACACTTTTTTTTGGGGGGGGGGGGATATTTATTATAGCTAAAAGTAAAAAATATTATTTTCTTTTTCAAAATTGTAGGTATTTTTTGCACATACCTGTAGTGAAAAAAGTAAAAACCGCAGTGTCGATCAAATACCATCAAAAGAAAGCTCTATTTGTGGGAAAATAGGACATCAATTGTGTTTGGGGCTGAAATAGTTAAAATGGCATTAGGTGCAAAATTTTATAGGGAATGTACATAAATATATTTAGTTCTTAGGGGGGGTTTCCCTTTACATCTTTTCCTTCCAAGACAGGAAGAGATAGTAAATCCCTCCAAAGTGTCCCCAATTGTAAGGCCCCGTACACACGACCGAGGAACTCGACGTGCCAAACACATCGAGTTCCTCGTCGAGTTCAGTGTGGAAGCCGCCGAGGAACTCGGCGGGCCGACTTTTGCCATTGAACAACGAGGAAATAGAGAACATGTTCTCTATTTCCTCGCCGAGGTCCTCGTCGGCTTCCTCGGCCGAAAGTGTACACACGGCCGGGTTTCTCGGCAGAATTCAGCTCTGAACCGAGTTTCTGGCTGAATTCTGTCGAGAAACTCGGTCGTGTGAACGGGGCCTCAGACTTCCCCACTATTCCTGTTTCTTTCATGCTCGGTAAAAAAGGTAAAACAGAACAAATAGAGAGGGTGAAACAGGCAGCAAGAAAAACCTGACTTTTCAATCCCTCTCCACGCTATCCTGAACTAAAAAAAAAGTTTGCCTTTAGATATACTTTAAAGATCCCACTGGAGCTGATAAAATGCAGTTTATTGGAGTTTGGCCGTTTCTTTTTAAAGCCCATAAACTTCACTCTATGGAAGTTTTTCAGCTTTAATGAGCAGTGGAGTTTATGGGCTTTTTTCTGAATGCCCGAAAAATCGCGTTCAAAGTGCAGTTTTTTACCTAAAAAACCGCTAAACGCAAAAAAAACCCCTAAAAAACGCCAATAAACGTTAAAAAACCCTAATAAATGCTCAAATAATTAAAAGAAAGAAAAAAAAGCTAAAAATGCTAACGCTAAAAAACGCTGATAAATGATATTGCAAAAATGTTAAAAAACATTGAAAGATTCCCTAAAAAGCTACTGCCGCTTTTATAACATTATTTTAGCGTCCAGTGTGCATGGAGCCTAAGAGTTCATCTGAAATTGAAACATACATGTACGGTATATTAGTCAGAGCGTGACTCGTCCTGCTGTCACTTACCTGTGTGGATCTCCCTAGGAGTTTACACTCACAGTGATGCCGCATACACACGACCATTTTTCGGGTTCTAAAAAATTAAGTTTTTTTTTTATGTCATTAAAAATGATCATGTGTGGGCTTCAGAGCATTTTTCTGGTTCTAAAAAAAATGGGCAAATTTTTTTTCGAACATGCTCTATTTTTTCACAACGTTTTTAACGTTGTCGTTTTTAAGGTTGTAAAAAATGGTCGTGAAAAACGACGTGAAAAAAACGCACATGCTCAGAGGCAAGTTATAAGACGGGAGCGCTTGTTCTGGTAAAACTACCGTTCGTAATGGAGTAAGCACATTCATCACGCAGTAACAGACAGAAAAGCGCGAATCGTCTTTTACTAACACAAAATCAGCTAAAGCAGCCCAAAGGGTGGCGTCATCCGAATGGAACTTCCCTTTATAGTGCCGTTGTACGTGTTGTATGTCACCGCGCTTTGCTAGAGCATTTTTTTTCACGATCATGTGTAGGCAAAGCCGTTTTAATGATCGGGTTGAAAAAAACGTTGTTTTTTCTAGACCCTTAAAAATGTAATTTTTTAGAACCCGAAAAACGGTCATGTGTACGCGGCATGAGTGTCTGAAATTAAATAAAAGAGCTGTAGTGCTCCTAGGATCTCCAATGAAGGGGCCCCTAAACGCATTAGCAATATGTACTGACACAATGACAGACGGGGCTTTATGGATCCTACAGTTGTCATTTGTATCCAATGATTTGCGGCAATCCATACCTAGATGGATGTTGTGCTTTTTCATGTTGTTTTTCGTTTACAACTTTGAGCTTAAAACTGGCTTTATATTTCCTTCTCCTTGCTGGAGCAAACTGGTGAACTACAAGTCCCAAAGATCCCACAATTGATAGGTAGCAACAATAAATCCTCTCCTCCAAAACACCATAAATCATACCAGTATTTTATATGAAGGGGAGATCTGGAGCTGGATGTGCAGTACGGGATGTATATGATGCTTTGTAATACCGTATACAGTAGCGCCAGGTACACACAGTATATGATGCTTTGTAATATACCGTACAGTAGCGCCAGGTACACACAGTATACGGTAATATGATGCTTTGTCAGTACCTTAAATTTTTGATGTAGGGCTTTAAAATCAATGACATATAGTATACCGTAATATATATTGGTAGTAGAAGACTGTAGTATATAGTATTAATAATGCTTTTTAAATCTGTTACAGTGCAGAATACTGTGTGCATACAGTGTGCACCGCTGAGCCAATCACAGCAGGCAATGCATTTGACCGTCTTGTTGATGGATGCGAAGCATGCTCGGATTGGCAGAGGCTGTGACATCATCAGCCTGCGCCACTCCATTCCGAGTAGTCTTCATTCAGCAACAGAGTGCATCGCCGCCAGGATTGGCTGAGCGGCGTGCACTGTATACACAGCATTGCCGAGCACCCGATGGACACATCAGCAGTACCGAGCACCAGGCGGGCATTTTAACATGGTTTTGGCGGCGTCTTCACCCGGTAACGAGCACCCAGCGGGCTTCTCTTCGATCTGGCGGCTTCCTTACCAGGTACTGAGCACCCGGCAGGCTTCACATCCACATTGCGGCCTCTGCACCCGGCGTATTAAACGACCCCCCCTATTTTGGCAGTATAATTTGGGTGTAGAAAGTCGTCTTATATGCTGGAAAATACGGTATTGATTCCTTTACATTTCCTTTTTTACATCACCTCCAACATTAACACACACCCAGTATCCCCCAACATCAGCATATGTGAACACAGCACCTCCCCGCAGGGATGGGGGCAAGCACACTGACTAACCCCCAGCCAGAACAGCTCGGATTATGTGGGCAAGCTTACTGAGGAGAAACAGGAAGTGAGAAATTCAGACAAAGAAAAAAAACATTTAGAAGGGAAATCAAAGGAAAGGGTAAGTGAACTAACATTGCACTAGCTTAATGGAACCTATTTAGAAAATAAAAAAACAAACCTTTACAACCCCTTTAACATGTCTAGCATTTAGACACATTAGGAAGCATTTTACATGTTTAAATTAGGGCTGTGCAAATTAACTTTTAATTAATCGATTAATCTTTAATTTTTTTGATCGATCAAAATTGTTTTGATTGGTACTCACCTCTCCGCCGGCTTCTGGGCCTTCAGGGAGTTCCGTCGGAGATCCAGTAACGTCACGGACGCCGGCGGGACTTGCCGTGTCCATCTGAAGGGCTTCTTTGCCTTCATATCTGCATGCTGGCGGGACCTCACTACCTTTCCAACGCAAGGGCTGTTACACTTCCCTCTATCACTTCCCTCTATCAACCTAGGATTCTACAACCATCCACTGGGAGTTGTGATAGTTCCCTTCATGGGAGATATACATGCCGACGGACTGATGTTAACCTCTCCTCATCTGGATTCAGCAGTGGTATCGTTGTACACATTTTTATACCAGTATCATACTTAGCTACATGTTTTTATGACTGCTTTTGGTACCGTTTGGTAATTACTCGCACCATTTTTACAGTTTATGTAGCTACATCAATTTTATCTCCAGTGAAATATTTATTTGGTTACCTACTTGAAGACTATAAAAGTTGTAATGCTATTCCCATTGAGCGCTGCCTTTGTGTGTTTTTTGTATCCTGCTATCCATTTTTCCAGTGGTTGGTAGCTGCACTGGGAATCAGCCTGCAAGGAGATCAGCTAAAAGTAGTTGGATCTGTATGTGCATTATAATTATTCGAAATTAGTCGATTAATTGATTAAAAAATCTAGCTCCTCGGCTCTCCAAAATGTTTTTTATTTTTTTTTGTCTGTAAATGCCCATCTTCTAATATTCCTGTAAATACCTATATGTGCATGGTAACAAAAGGCTAACATAGAGGTGCTTTTACAGGCTAAAAGAAAAAGACTCCAAATACCTGTAAAAGTGTATTTTTTAAGCCCAGTATGCATGATCCCTTAATGCTAATTTGTAAGTAGATACAAACAGAAAGAGAGAGAGAGAGAGTGAGAGAGAGAGAGAGAGAGAGAGAGAGAGAGAGAGAGAGAGAGAGAGATAAAACATCATAAAAATATTTTTAACTAAAAATGTAAAATAAGACTAGACTTATCTAGAATAAGCTCACATGGTTTTCATTTCCTAAATGCTATTGCTAGTGCTGAAGTGAAACAACATGTCAAGAAAAGTGAATTTAAAAGAAAAAGACGGACAAATCACACAGAAAAAAAAAAATCAACATTTTGTTTTGGAGATAAATGCAGAAAACAAACAGCACTCTTCATTTCCATCACCATTCGTCAGCGTAACAAGCATCGCCCAGTAAACCTTATCATTTTTACAGGGATGAGATGAATGCAGCAAGCTCTTATCGTCTTCTGGTGAACGCACACTCTTCATATGCTAGCAGAAACTTAAGCTTCCTAATACCACAATTCTTACAGAAATGGCATTAGTGACATATCTTTAACACCTTGACGTATTTAGAAAAAAATCACATGCTCTTCACCATCTGCTCCTGCTTAGTTATAATTTATTTAAAGGTTGTTTCGCCACCGTTGCCTCGCTACTGCTAGGTATGTGGAAATTCAGATCTGCCACATCTAATAGCCAGCCATGTAATGAGCAGTACAGATCCCAGTGGATAGGTAGAATGAAATAACAATCGCAGATGACACTAATTGCTGCCCGCCACCTCTGCACCGAGGGTTGGCATTTTGTACGGCCACACTTGCTGAGCTCCACTTAGCTCCTGAGAGCTGATACTTGTCTCTCATTTCATGGGTAACAATGTTAAGCTTTGGTTGTCAGGAAGACTTGTCCCTCTACATGGCAATGTGTTAACAATGGAGAACATGCCAGAGTTGGTTGAGTATTTATTACAGTTTCCTATTAAAACATATAAAATAGTAAAATGGTAAACAAGGCATTGTTGTGGGCCTTCCTGGTTATGTGTAGTTTTTAATATGGATGCCATATACAATATATACAGTAGCTCACAAAATTGCGGTGAGATCTGACGTGCCCTGTAGAGTCTTCAGGAAGTGTACAATCTGAAAGTAATAAAAGACCTCTGAATTTCGAAGCTTGTGTTTTTCTCAAAGGGTTTGTTTCGATAAGATGCCCCTGTGATCACAGAAATCAGTGATATGTAGCAGACCTTTGTTTGTCTACCAGGCAAAAGCCTGATGCCGCGTACACACGATCATTTTTCAGCATGAAAAAAATGTTGTTTTTAAAAAACGTCATTTAAAATGATCGTGTGCACATTGTTTTTCATGTTCTGAAAAACAACAACATTTTTTTTCGAACATGCTGCATTTTTTAACGTTGTTTTAAACAATGTCGTTTTTCGGGTTGTAAAAAATGATCGTGTGTGGGCTAAAACGACGTTAAAAACCCGCGCATGCTCAGAAGCAAGTTATGAGACGGGAGCACTTGTTCTGGTAAAACTACTGTTCATAATGGAGTAAGCACATTCATCACGCTGTAACAGACAGAAAAGCACGAATCGTCTTTTACTAACACTGAATCAGCTAAAGCAGCCCAAAGACGAATGGAACTTCCCCTTTATAGTGCCGTCGTACGTGTTGTACATCACCGCGCTTTGCTAGATAATTTTTTTAAAATGATGGTGTGTGGGCAACGTCGTTTTTAATGATGAAGTTGGAAAATCTTCGTCTTTTGGACATGCTGAAAAACAAAGTTTTTTTCATGCTGAAAAATGATCGTGTGTACGCGGCATGAGTGTTGAGACCTGGGGTGCCAACCAAGGAAGCCATAGGAGCATGTAGAGACTTAAATTCATGTGACTTCCTCAATCTATCCCATAGATTCAAGGAAACAGACAGTGTAGGTCACAACATAGTCGGTCTATCCTTGGATCTCAGCCAGATTAAGTGACTAATAGGTTCCATGGCATATAAAGAAGATTCAATTGTCATCCAGAGAGGTTGAGGTGACACTGAATGGTAGAGGATTAGCTGTGCTAACTGTGCAGCATAAAAGTATTTGGCAAGGTCCTGCACTCCCAGACCGCCTCTCAATTTAGGTGTATATAAGGTGTGCTTGTTATTCTCCCATAGGAATCTCAATATCCTGTGCTGAAACCTTTGTAAATCAGGCCTAAAATTGAAATAGGAAGTGTTCTAAACAAATATAGTTATTGGGGCAAAAGATTCATCTTTATCGTATACAGTCTACCAAACCATAATGGGGGGTTCCCTCAGTCATCTTATTTCCCACACGACAGTTCCCTCACTTGAAAAAAAAAAAAAGAATACCCAGGAAATTACCAGATTCTGGGACATATTTTGTGAAGCATTTACAGTTTGGCTACCATAACAGAAGCTGATGAGGCAGAGGTATCTGATATGCAGCCAGGTTTGTGGCCTTCCACTGCCAGAACAGGCATGTGGGCAGGAACAAAATAGCATGCAGCTTCTTTGGAAGTCCCAGCTAACGTGGGGAGCTTCTCTCCTGTTGCTACCAAATAATCCTGTTCCAGCATGGTGGCCCTTTGTCATTTGGCCTTGGATCCCTCCAGTTGTTCACCTATGTTATCAGGGCTACCATGGTGGACCGCATTACAGGGAAATTGTTTATAACAATAATTATAAGTAGCTATGTGCACTGAGCTCTTTTACTAATGTAGTGATTCTCATCTAGACACTCTGTTGTTATAGTCCTATAGAGACTATGCTATGCAGCCACATTCTACCCTGATCGAGTCACAGAGACATGATGTGCAGATTACTGAGGCTCCGATTCTTCCCCAAAAAGACTACAAAAAAAAATATCTTCCTTAAACTCTATAATTGACCAGACGACACATTCTTTTTGGAGTCGAAGGGCCATAGCAGCCTTTTTTATTACAAACAACAATAAAAATACAAAAAACTCTCAACATACAATGTAATGCATATAATACATCTTACATAACCAGTTAAACCAAATAAAACTCAGTTTAAACCTGCCCGATCTAGAGATCTTTGAAGGGCAATTATTTTCATTAAGTAGTTGTATCTGTACACCCCATGAAGGCCGCATATTACGCCAGCTCAGGGACAACTACCATTTACCTTCTTCATATACAACCAACTACAAAAAAACATTGTTCCCATTGTTTTGTTAGTAAGGGAAGGGACACCCATACTTCCAGATGGACCCAACCCATCCTAAACCTTCATTATTTTCTCCGCACCGCCTTCAAAAACCCCATAGACTTCCCACCGCTGCTACGACTATGAAAAGAAACTGAACAAGTTGCAAACGTTAAAAATATAAACCCCCAAAAAAACACCAACCAGAAAAAAAAAGGGAGGGTGGGTGGGAAATTTGTTCCTCTCTCTGTGGCTATAAGATCCAACTGAAGCTGGTGGCTAGACACGCCCCCCTACTATCCTCCTGGTAACCGCCCCCCACACCCAAGACTACCCAATCCCCCAGTAGGTGCCCCAGTAGCTCCCGCTACTCTCAGCTCTTCCTGCGCCTCACTGCCCACCTTAGTCATGCTGGCCCTCCTCCTAGTTGCACTTCTGCTTCTGGCCATTACTTTCCTGTGAAGAGTGTGTGTTTGTGCAGCTTCCATAATCTGTTTTGGATTACTTAGTGGTGTTACTGTAGAATGCTGATCCTGATTAGCATTATTGATTCTAACTTTATGCTTCTTTAGTAAATTGCAATTTACAGTTTCTCTTGGTCTGGTCATTTTATATATATATATATATATATATATATATATATATATATATATATATATATATATATATATATATATATATATATATATATATATATATATATATATATATATCAGGGCTCAACATTTCAAGTCCTGAGCTACTAGCCAGGCCTCAAGAGTTACTCGCCACCAGTTGCCCCACCTAATTCATACACTGCCCTGCGCCTAATTGCACCCGTAAACACGCCCTCATAGATTATCTCATGGAATGACAATGTTTTATGCAGAATCAAGTTACAAAATTAAATATTACCAACAACAACTTTAACAAAATGGGACAGGGCACTGGGGGCAGACCAGAGGGACAGGGCACTGGGGGCAGACCAGAGGGACAGGGCACTGGGGGCAGGGCACTGGGGGCAGGGCACTGGGGGCAGACCAGAGGGACAGGGCACTGGGGGCAGACCAGAGGGACAGGGCACTGGGGGCAGACCAGAGGGACAGGGCACTAGAACTGGGTCTCTTCCCCATTCTCTTGCTGTCTCCTCTGCAACTCCCATCCATCCTCTCTCTCCCTCCCATTCATCTCATCATCAGGAGCCTGTGTGTGCGGCTCCACGCTTGCATGTCCCCACTTCCCCCTTTTATTCTGGCTGGCAGAGAGGACAGGAGCTGCAGCACAGCAGGAGGGAGTACAATCCAGCGCTGAGATCCACACAACTGCACAGCCACCATAGCACAGCGCACACTGACAGCGCACAGCACACATTGAGACCAGTCTGTTCACAGTGCTCAGGCTAAACTGTTAGACACTTAGGCCCCGTACACACGGCCGAGGAACTCGACGTGCCAAACACATCGAGTTTCTCGGCCAGTTCAGCCCTGAAGCCGCCGAGGAGCTCGGCAGGCCGAGAGCTCCCATAGAACAACGAGGAAATAGAGAACATGTTCTCTATTTCCTCGTCGAGCTCCTCGTCGGCTTCCTCGGCGAAATTGTACACACGGCCAGGTTTCTCGGCAGAATTCAGCCAGAAACTCGGTCGGAAGCTGAATTCTGCCGAGGAAACTGGTCGTGTGTACAGGGCTTTACATACGGGGCTTTACATAGAGCACAAGGAGAAGAAAACTGCACAAACTAGAAGGCTGCCGCTCTCATGTCAGGGCAACCTTCAGTGAGCGCTGCACCGGAGTGGTAATTTTTGCAATCCTCCACCTCACTCATTACTTTCTGCTCTCCAGCTACATTGGTCAGGGCCCGGGGGAGGGGGGCAGGCTCAGAGAGGTCATACTGTTAGGTCCCATGGCTTAATGAGAATTTCTAAGGAGAGCACCTGTGTACTGCTCTGCCTATGCGCAGCTCAACAGACTACTTTTCCCGAGAATACACCTTTCCTCTTCGGCCGCCAATCTCATCAGGACTCTAAGTGTAGGCACAGATTGGAGGGAAATTGGTCATGCAGCCCTGTCATCACTCGCCCCCAGCTTAAATCCACTCGCCAAATGCTAGTAGGCGAGTGGAAATTTTGAGGGCTGATATATATATATATTATATATATATATATATATATATATATATATATATATATACGCACATATGTATTATATAGACAAATGTAATAAGGGAGGTAGAGAGAACGAGACTTAGAATTAAAAAACTGAAAATTTGGTTGAGATAAATCTATACCTCATTGAAACTTTCAGAATAAATAAAATCCTTATATAAAGAATACGAAAATGGCTTTGTACCATGTTTTACATTATTTTTTACAAAAAAAAAAGGAAATAGCCTCCCACTACTACAAAGAGCTATGCACACATAGGCAAGGATAAGTGATTTTTAAACTCCAATATATATGGAAATGACATTTATGTAACAGTGGACTGCATGTGATTTGCATCGTAGTGGGGATTCTTAAGCTTTAAAATCAGTGGCAAGTGACACAGTGAGGGGCAATGCCAAAGCCCAATTGATTTTAAGTGCAAGACCATTCCTTGCAGGACGTGTAATGAGGTAGGCAGTAGGGATGGATCGCTAACACCTGGGAGAAAAGTTTTAAAAATAGACCTCAGACTGACAATAGCAAGAAGAACATAGACTACAGCAAGAATTAATGAAGAATGAAAACCCAACAATTTTTAAATCCTGTAAGCCTCAGTACCTGCCGATGACTTTCAGGCTGTCAGCTTTAGACTCTAAATGATAACACAGGACATAGGCAGATTGTCTCCAGGGAAAGATGTTTTCACTGTTTGCCAAAATCTTGACTAAATTCCTTTTAAATAATATTGTTATTGACATAAGTATAGAAAGTTTCACGGTTTTATAAGTTTTTGTGAAAGAATGAAAAATACAGTGCATGACATGTGCGTCGGGAAATGGAAAAACGCAAGGCTTCAGGCAGATTCTATGGATTTTTTGTTTTTTACTGTAGGATGTCATTAATAAAGGGTTCTCATAGAACTTTGACAATTGACACCCATTCCTGAGAACTACAGCAGCATCTGGTGACCCTTATAATGTCTGTGAAGACTTTATAGTTGGCCTGAATTTAGAAGAGTTATATTTTTGGAATCTAGAAATGTTAACTATGCCTTAGTAGTACCATTAAAAATGTACCCTTGAATTTCTTCTAAAAACAAGCTGTGCACTTTCTGGTAGGTGATGTGTCTAGGCCTTCAGCCACATTACTATTAGCTGGATTCGGTAAGGGGCGTGCTTCTTTGCGGCGGCGTAGCGTATTTACGCTACGCCGCCTTAAGTTAGATAGGCAAGTACTGTATTCACAAAGGACTTGCCTCCTAACTTACGGTGGCGTAGCGTAAATGTGGCCGGCGTAAGCGCGCCTTATTCAAATTAGGCTGAGGGGGGCGTGTTTATGCTAATGGGGGTGACCTGACGTGATTGACGTTTTTTACGAACGGCGCATGCGCCGTCCATGTACATATCCCAGTGTGCATTGTGGCAAAGTACACCACAAGGACGCATTGGTTTTGACGTGGACATAAATTACGTCCAGCCCTATTCACGGACGACTTACGCAAACGACGTAAAATTTTCAAATTTTGACGCGGGAACGCCTGAAAATGCCTTACGTAAACGTAAACGTCTTTACTGTGACGGGCAAGCATACGTTCGTGAATAGGCGTATCTAGTGATTTACATATTCTACGCCAAACTCAATGGAAGCGCCACCTAGCGGCCAGCCTAAATATTGCACCCTAAGATACGACGGCGCAGGCTGTCGTATCTTATCTAGGTTTAAGTGTATCTCTGTTTGAGAATACACTTAAACTTAGGACGGTGCAGATTCCGAGTTAGGTCGGCGTATCTACTGATACGCCGGCCTAACTCTCTATGAATCCACCTACATGTATTTGCAGAGAGAGATAATCTAAAGCTGGTCATTCGCTGTTCGAATTTTCTGGTTTCTGATTAAGTGGAAATCAGCTTAGTGGGTGGTTCTGTCACACCTCCTGCCAGACACCCTTCAATTGAGTTGGGCAGAAAATTGTCCAATCAGATGCAGTCACTGTTCAGGTAATCTGAAACTTGCTAGAGGCAGCTGTCAGGATACAATAGCCCAGCAAGGAGATTTGTCCAACTGCATTGTATAGCATGGCGGGAGGAATCTGCTAGATTTTTGTCTGTTCAGTCTGCAATGAAAATCTTTCAGTTTTGGCCTGCTAAAAACCAGTGTTAAAGGTGAACTCCAAGAAGGTATAAAATGCACCTCTGTACTCATAAATACATTACATGCATATATGTTCATTTTTTTTTAGATGCAATAAGTGTGAGTACCACTAGCGGCTTGTGCTCAATTTTCTTGGGGGGGGGGGTGGCCCTCACCCACCCAGTCAGCTACCCCCCCAGCCAGCCAACCAACCACCCCCACCCACGGAGCACGCTAGATTGATCGATAGCCACTTCCCCCCAGGCCCTCTGCCAGCCCCACACTTGCCCCATCCAGGTCGCGGCTTCGGCAGCTTTTCCCAATGCGCCTCTTACTGAGTCCCAGCAGATGCTTCTCCTCCCGGCCAATCAGGACTCACGGACAATCGGGTTCTATGGGGGCTCACCCTTTTTTAAGCCAATTAGAGTCTCAGGCTCTAATCATGTGCTTCAAAAAAATTATAAAATTCAGAACGGACATCTCCTGACAGGTCTGTAATGATATACAACAAACAGTATTCACTGTCGTGAGAAAGAAGTGAGAACACAACATGGTGAGCACAAGTGGCTGTGTTCTTCAAATAGGCTTCCTGTACTAAGCTGTGGATAGCCAAAGAGGACTATAGTCTTTTTAAACAGTATACATATTTGTATTATTTCATAAACAACTTTATTGAAACTTCACCACTCATGGTATCTAATACAAAAGGGACAAATAGCTACAGGCCCAATTCAATAGAACAATACATCAGCGACCTAGCAGCTTTAATGCATCTCTACTGCCTACATGCAAGTAAACATATAATAGAGAAATGCAAGATTACCATGCACAAGTAAAATAACAAAGCTAGGAAGGCTAGACTGCCTTTAGAAAATATCAAAAGGACTTAATGGCCCACCTCGATGTCTCTCCTTAACATATTGCCGTCTGCCGTATGGCAGTTTTACTGCTACAGGGCGGCAGCTGTGCGCTGATCACATATATATACATGATCAAACATGGGTAGGGGATGTGCATGCGCATTGCCAGTGGATCACTTCTGCTGTAATTACACACAGAGGAAGGAAGCCGATCGGTAGGTGCCAGGTTCTCGATGTTTGTCAGCACCCATCGATACACAGAATTGCGACCTGTCTATGTAAACAAGGCAGATCTCCGTTCTGACAGGGGGAAGGGATGGAGTTTGTGTCCCTGCGCGGCAGGGATTCAATTCCATCTCTTCCCCTAGTAAAAGCACCTCACACAGTTCATATAAACACTGGTTAGGCACACAGTTAATCCTTTGATTGCCCCTAATGTTAACCCCTTCTCAGCCAGTGTCATTAGTACAGTGACAATGCATATTTTTATCTC
Source organism: Rana temporaria (assembly GCF_905171775.1). NCBI lineage: Eukaryota > Metazoa > Chordata > Amphibia > Anura > Ranidae > Rana > Rana temporaria. Next base: position 323,089,728 of record NC_053491.1, read on the forward strand.
TGATCACTGATTAGTGTCACTGATTATCAAACTATGTCAATTAGTGTCAGAATGTTTGCCGCAATATCGCAGTCCCACTATACGTTTCTGATCATCGCCATTGCTACTAAAAAAATGTAATAAATATTCCATAGTTTGTAGATGCTATAACCTTTGTGGAAACCAATCAATATGTGCTTATTGGTATTTTTAGCAAAAATTTGTAGCAGAATTCAGTGCATATTGGCCTAAATGTATGAAGAAATTAGATTTTTTTTCTATTGGATATGTTTTATAGCAGAAAGTAATATATATATATATATATATATATATATATATATATATATATATATATATATATATATATATATATATTTATATTTATTTATTTTTCAAAATTGTAGGCCCTTCTTTGTTTATAGCCCCCCAAAAATGCAGAAGTGATTAAATACCACCAAAAGAAAGCTCTAGTGGGCTCTGAGGAAGAAGATATCCCTTCGAAAAAAGCGCCAGCCGGCAGTGGTCCCCAAGTCTTCTCTATTATCATTTTGAGACTGTTGTCGTCAGACCGATTGCCATCATCTGAACGCTATTTTATATTGTGGTTTTCTTTCACATGTTTGTGAGTAGTTTTTTATTTATTATTTTAATAAAATATATCTAAGGATAATGCACAAGGTTGGTGTGCCCTCTTTTTTCTATTTCTCTTTAGAAAGCTCTATTTGTGGGGGGAAAAATAATAATTTTATTTGGGTACAGCGCTGCATGCAGTGTGCAATTGTCAGTTAAAGTAGCGCAGTGCCATTTCGCAAAAAATGGCCTGGCCATGAAGGGGGTTAATCTTCTAAAGGTCAAGTGGTTAATCAAGTTTAGCTAGGGTGCCACAATAGCATGGGGCAAATATCACATTGAGATCCTATGGTGTGTGTGTACAACAACAAAGTTGTATACAGTCGTATACAAAACTCCCGCATAAATCTACAATAACTTAAGGAAATAAGCTGCCGGTAAAAGGAAAAGGGCTCTTGATTTTTAATATCGATTGTTTTCCTGAGTGTTGCTGCCCCAACCAAGTAAGATCCACCGCCAGGGGTTAGACAGTCTAGTTTCCTTCAAAAGGGAGGAACCTAGTAGTTGACTAAAATTATTTTAGTCTGCTAAAATGTCCCGGAGATTTAGTAGACTAAATACGACTAAAGCTAAAACAATTGCAGAAGACTAAAATGGGTCTAAAAACTAAAATGCAACTTGGACTAAAACTAAATCGAAATTTGTTGCCAAAATTAACACTGGTTAAAAGATGTTGAGTGTCATTTAGCTTGGAAGAGGACACATGGTAGATCACATAGCAGTGCACCTGTGGGAGACAGTACTAAAGATAAGGTACCGTGTATACTCGAGTATAAGCCGAGTTTTTCAGCACATTTATTTGTGCTGAAAATGCCCCCCAGCTTATACTCGAGTGAGGTGCCACTTACTGGTCTCCGGTGGCATGTGCGGGTGTTCAGTCACTCTGGATCCATCCTATAGAGCAGGGGGTCTCCGTATCCCGGCAGACAAAGCCGATCCCGTCACTCATGCTGTGATGCTGTCTGGTAGGATTGTCTGCTGGGACTGCCGATGTCCTAGCAGCCAATGACGTCATTGGTGCGGCACCTCCCCAACTACCCGCCTGCTGTTTGTATTAAAGATCCTTCTGCAGCAGGCGGCAGTCGGGAGATGAAGGAGAGCTGAAGTCAGCTCTAGTACGTGCAAGTGATGTATATGTACCGTACAGTACCGGTACATAGCTAATGTGGAAACTGATCGGACACTAATGGGGACACTCTGATTGGACTACTGATTGGGACACTCTGATTGAACTACTGATGGAGACATTCTTATTAAACTACTGATGGGGATACTCTGATTGAACTACTGATGGGGACACTCTGATTGAACTACTGATGGAGACATTCTTATTGAACTACTGATGGGAACACTCTGATTGAACTACTGATGGGGACACTCTGATTGGGACACACTGATGGGGACACTCTGATTGAACTACTGATAGGGACACTCTGATTGGGACACACTGATGGAGACACTCTGATGGGACTACTGATGGGAACACTCTGATGGGACTACTGATGGGGACACTCTGATGGGACTACTGATGGGGACACTCTGATGGGACTACTGATGGGGACACTTTGATGGGAAACTCTGATGGGGACACTCTGATGGGACACTGATTTTATTTTTGAAGTTTACTGTACCAGTAGCTGCTGCATTTCCCGCCCTAGGCTTATACTCGAGTCAATACGTTTTCCAAGTTTTTTGTGGTAAAATTAGGTGCCTCGGCTTATATTCGGATTGGCTTATACTTGAGTATATACGGTAAGTATTGCAGCAAGAGCTGCCTTTTTTTCATTATTACAGGCACAGAACTTAACATTTTCTTAAAAATGCATGCTGGAATTTAAATGCATTTATATATTTTCAGATGAGTGTTTATCTTACTGTCCCTAGAAATTAAGCATATAGTAAAAAAGATTTAGAGTGTGAGTGGATTATTCATATATTTACTCCAAGTATTTCACACGATTTAAAGGAATGCCATTATAGACAAAAAAATGGGTCAAACAGCAAATACACTTGTGAAGTGTGCGCAACAGAATACCTCTTTTTCCCTTTCAGTTTTGGAGCTATATATTTTTGGTTTTGGATGGTTTTGGGAAAGGTTAGTACCTTGGTCCAGTTTTTATTTAGACTATATCTGCATTGGAGCTATTTACCAAAAAAAAACCCCCAAGGACACAACAGCAAGTAAAGAAATGTCCTCATTGGGTCCACAGATAGCAATGGAAATTTGACAGAGATCACAACCTCTACCCACTTTACAAATAAAAGTGATTTTATTGTTGACTGTGTCCACTTGAAATTCTACTCAACTCCTGTCCTTGTGTCACAACAGAAAATGAATGAACATGTCCCTAGGAATAGAGGGCAATAATAAATATTTATATTTTCCCCATTTTAATCAAAATGTAATGCCGCGTACACACGACCGTTTTTCATGACGAGAAAAATAAATTTTTTTAAATTGTTCGTTAAAAACGGTCGTGTGTAGGCTCCAGAGCATTTTTCTCGATGAGAAAAATGGTCAATATAAATTTAGAACATGCTCTATTTTTTCTCGTCGTTTTTCACGTCGTCGTTTTCTCGTCGTGAAAAACGTTTGTGTGTACGCTTTAATGATGCCGATTAATCGTGTGTATGCAAGGCAGGCTTGACAAGAATCACGTCGAGAAAAACTTAGTTTTTTTTCAATCACATGAAAAATGGTTTTGTGTACGCGGCATAAAAGTTATTTTAGTTATGTTACTTAGCAGGTCTGAAAGGGGCCTTAGCCTCTGTTTGATCTGCAATTGCCATGGTGTTGAATATGTGATCAGCTATGATTCCAGCCATTTGATGGCTTGACAGTTTGTATGAGTACAATAATAAGCACACTAGTAATTGCAACAGTTGTAATTCATGGCATGTCTTGAATCTGAGGCCTCGTACACACGACCGAGGAACTCGACGGGCGAAACACATCGTTTTCCTTGTTAGGCTGTCGAGGAACTCGACAAGGCAAGTTTCTCCATTCCCTTCGAGGAAATAGAGAACTTCCTCTCTTTTTGGCTCGTTGAGTTCCTCGACAGTTTCCTCGTCGAAAAATGTACACACGACCGGTTTCCTCGGCAAAAAAAAAATCCCAGCAAGTTTCTTGCTGTTTTTTGCCGAGAAACTCGGTCGTGTGTGCGAGGCTTAACTGTTATGGGACAGTTAAACCTGTGGGTTTAGTTCCACTTTAAAGCCAAACTCTGGGAAATTGTTTGTTCATTAAATAGTCCCTTGACTCTGGCTGCAATGCTTACCTTCTTTCCAGTGCTGTATCCATCATTAAGGACCACTCACTGCTAGAGAATTTGTAAAAGTGGAAGAGGACCCTGTGTCTCTTGACCAATCTGAAGATGTAAAAAAGTACCATTATACTTATATTCACCCATTCCTTTTTCACGGCCATAGGTCCAAGCCCCAAGGGGGCTTTATGTTGGTCAGTGTGGGAACTTACACAACTTGCTCATGTGACTTTGTTTGGGCATGATAATTGACCATGAAGCCTAAGCACAGCATCCTTGGAAGAAGGTCACATGCTTTTCTATGCCAAGGAATGGTTCCTGATCGCTAGTTCGCCCAAGCAGTCTGTAACAGGGTGGGCAGTGGGTACCGTATATAATGAGCAGAGCACAGCAAAGAAGATGAATGCTCCTTCTGCACAAGATATCATTCAAGTGCATGTTAAGTTACACAGTGCAGATGTGACAGAGTTTGGGAGCTTAGCCGTCAAGTTAGGAAAAGTCAGTTCCTGGTAAAACAGAATCAGAGAAGGGCACGGAAGGGGCTGTTCTGATTAAAAATGACAACAGCAAGGATCCGAGATATATGTTCTTAGAGAGAAGGACATTTTGTTTTATACATTTTAAAATGAGTAAGGCTTATGCTCAATGCATTCTGAACTATTACCCTGGAACAAGCATGCTGCAAATAAGGTCAGAGTGAAGCTACAGTTCTTTACATGCATACTTGTTCCAAAATCAGTGACTTCAAGTATTGAAGCCATTAGATCAACATGGCAGTGAGGCAACTTTGGAAGGAAAAGACATCACAACAGCTTCTATGTTTCTTTTAGCACAGGTTTCTTTTAATAACTGCCTATTACTCAGATTCCCCTTGTTTGGATAATGACTCAAATTATGGAAATATAATGTTTGCTTTTGGATTATATATAACACCGCCAACATGTAGTCTGATGTGTGTGATCCGTTTCCTGTTTTAATGTATGCACAACAGCTGTTTACGCCGATGAATACCAAACTAGTATTTATTTTCCATGACTTGGTTTATTACTTAGCATGCCGCTTCCTTAAATGTATATGGTCTATGTAAAAACATAGCAGTCCCTATGGGTATTGAGTGGACTACTGGGAAATGTAAAAACTAAACTAAACATTTACTAAACATTCAACATAGACTCTAAAGAACGTGGATTTATACAGAAAATGTCATTAGCAAATTATCAGGCAGAAAATGAAACTGTTATTAAACATCAAAATGGAATGAAATAAAAGACAAACTAAAATTTGCAGAGATCATATAATAATATTAATAATAATAATAATAATAATAATAATAATAATAATAATAATAATACTGCACATATGCAGGTCTTAAATGCAGCTATGTAATTTGTCAGTTGCGTGTATGGTAACATAGTACATTTTACCTGATTTACTGCTTGGGGAGGACCCCTCTCCCATTCTGCTGCTTGAAAATACAATATTAAAACGGGGGTTCACCCTAAAAAAAATACGGCTACACGGCGCCTGGGCACCGACATTCGGCTTCTTTCGGCAACTCGTGGCGCTCCTTATGCGACGGGTGGGGGAGTTTTTGTCATCACGTCAATCACTAACAGCTGCATAGGAACGCCCACTTCCGCGGGATTCACTACCCGGAAGCCGGCTAAGAAAATAGCTATACGATGTATGTACAGCAAAAAAAAAAAAAAGATCTGCATACTGTCAATGTCGGTAGTGAGCTGAATGTAATATTAGATTTTTTTTTTAGGGTGAACCCCCGCTTTAAGTGGGTCTTAACAACTTAAAACCAGTGCTTTCACACTAGGGCAGTGCGTTTGCGGGACGGAAAAAAAAGTCCTGCAAGCAGCAACTTTGGGGTGGTGTCGGAGCATTGTATACACCGCTCCTAAACCGCCCCTGTCCATTGGAATGAATGGGCAGCACTTCTGAGGCACCTGAAAAGTACTTCAGAAGTGCAACAACACAGGCTCTTTTAACCCTTTGTTTGGCAATTAGTGGGGGTTAAAAGTGCCCGAAAAGGCACCTTTAAACCAACGGTAAGGCGCTGCTTAAAATAGCGGCACTTTACCATGATCGGACCTACCGCCCCAATGTGAAAGTGGTCTTACTGCCTGCCAATCTCTAATGTTAATACAGATCAGGCCTTCTTGGGCGGGGGACGGTGTAGAGAATAGAGTAATTTGAGCTGCTGACAAAATTACTTAGGTGTCCGTTTATGAAGCAGTGAAGAGCGGTGATCCCAAGGATACGCCGGGCCTAGTTCTGAGCATGGGCAGAGAGGCGCGGGACATAGTCAGCATCACGGCGCATGCGCCGTTCGTTTGGCCCTTCATTTGCATGAGGTCACGGTTCATTTCAATGGAACACGCCCACTTCCTTCCTACTTTGAATTACGACGGCTTACGCCTAGGAATTTACGTCGCGCCGGCGCAACATTGGATGGAAATACTCTGAGGATACGGTACTTGCCTCTCTGAGTTGAGCCGGCATAGCGGAAATGAGATGCGCTACGCCGGTCTATATATATGCCGCGCTACGTAAAGTCAATATAAAGTGGAAAAATGGTAGAAGAAAATCTAAATTAAAAAAAAGTCTATAAATAAAGTGAATCCCATACACCATTCAATTTTTGTGCAATCTCCTATTGTAATTAAATTGATCTTGAGACAGTGCAAAGAAGCTCCAGTTTTCACACCATGCACACCAAAGTGCCCTTCACCCCACCTTATCGGTATCTGCTCACTTCAATTGTTGGCCCCTACTGATAAAAGGAGACCAACTGCACTTAATATACATGTGTAAAAATATAACTCCTCTCCAGTCTACCTGTTTCTTCACATACCGTTTCCCAAAGGTAAGGTAATATGTGGGAAGCAGAAATACACTGATAGTTCAGATAGTTCTCACGATTTTTAATAAAAATTGTAATAAATTGTGATAAAACAAGGCATGTCACATCCATATTTCAATATATGGCATCCACACTCCGCTCACTGTAATGACCTGACCGCTAGCCTCCCGTGTTGTGCTGTCCAGACTTTCTCAAAGACTACAGAGGGTGATCAGCAGGGCCGCACTTACCATTGGGCTTGACGGGGCTCAAGCCCACGGGCCTCGTCCAATAGGGGCCCCTGCCTGTTAAAGTCTCCTTACTTTTTTCTTTAAATATTTCTCCAGTGCATGCGCTTCCCATCCACTGAGTTACGGCACACTCTGTGTGTGCTGTTCCCAGGGCCGATCCACCTTATACGCTTGCTATACATGCTGCGTAGGGCCCCCCGCCTCCCCCTTGTGTCTTTCTCCATACACGTGACGTAAATAGCTAGCGCCCGCTCTGAGCTATTGACTGTATGACGCTGACCGTGTGTCCTGCCGAAAAAGTTCCCTCGGCAGATAAGGACCCCCCTGTACTGCGCAGGCGCAGCGCGGCGCTTGTGCAGTACGAACCTGAACTGAGCCTTCTAAAAATAGTCGAACATGAAGAGCTGAGACGGAGTCAGCACTAGATGGCAAGGCGCGTGGCGCATCTGCGCAGTACAGGGGGGTCCTTATCCGCCGGGGGAACTTATTCGGCAGGACACCGGAGGCTGTTGAAAGGTAAACCAGTTTCAAGGCTCTGTCTGCACAATCACAATGTAATTATTGTATAATGAACACTTGTCGCTGCTAGTTGACCTTTGTTTTGTCGCGGTTTTTATTAGGCTGGTCAGATGGTAATTACTAGGATGTGAATCATAGGGAAAAGGGAATATTTCTGTAATGACTAATGAATGATTTTTATTATTTAGCTCTCGTTTTCCCAAAGACTCTGGTGAGTGCACAAGTGGGCCCTTTGTTTCTTTTCAGATCAGGAAATATTGGTTGTGGATATTTTAGCGGCGGCAGAGTCATTGGTGTGCAGGGGGTAACAAATAGGCGTTAAAGAGCTTGTTATATGTTTAAGATGGATAGCTGAATTGATAGATCGATAGATAGATAGACAGATACACATATTTTTATTGTGGTGTAGGATCTGGGCCTACTGTCCCTCCATCTCTCTTTCTCTCTTTCTCTCTTTCTCTCTCTCTCTCTCTCTCTCTCTCTCCCTCTTTCTCTCATTTCTTTTTCTCTTTCTCTCCCTCTTTCTTTCTCCCTCCATTCCTCATTCATCTCAGACTCTAACCACACCCTCCTTCTGAGCCATGCCCATTTGAGCCACGCCCACTATTTTGTGTGAACCACGTCCATTTTTCGTAATGTATAGAAGGTAGGGCCTGAAAGTGACTCAAGCCCAGGGGCCCCCACCATCCTAAGTCCTGCCCTGGTGATCGGCATTACGCTATACTGTATATCAGGGATATGCAATTAGCGGACCTCCAGATGTTGCAAAACTACAAATCCCATCATGCTCGTGGCTGTCAGAGCCTTGCTATGCCTCATGGGATTTGTAGTTCTGCAACAGCTGGAGGTCCGCTAATTGCATATCCCCGATGTATATCATAGCAACATATATGGTATAATCTCTGCATAGGATAACTTGGAACTGGAAACACCAGAAACCACCACTCCAATGATGTACCAACAAATTTTCCTCAGAAATCCCCAGAGCATGTAAAAAGTAAGGTTCCAATAGTGCAGACATTCCAACTGGCATTTATTAAAAACCATCCAAACAAAATAACACAAAATATAACACAAAACCACCACTACAACCACCATAAGTGATGCGATGACATAGGGAGTGATTCTAACTGGTGGGGGGGGGACTGACTGGGGGAGGTGCCCCTATGTACAAGAGACACACCATTGGTCTCCTCTCCCAATCGGTGTCCCTATGTACAAGGGACACACCATTGGTCTCCTCTCCCTGACAGGACGTGGATCTCTGTGTTTACACACAGAGATCCACATAACTGGCTCTGCAACTGCAGATCACGGGTACCTGGCGGACATCGCGGCCACCAGGCACGCACATCAGCATCCACGGGATGCGGCGGGCAGCCTCCATTGCCACTCTGGGCACCTGGCTTTTGGCTTCACGGCCAGGCAAACACAGTGCATTTGTGTGAGTCGCGCTGTGCTCCCGGGGTGGACATGCGATCTCCTGGGACCTGCCACGTGTCCCAGGAGATCGCCTAGAGGGAGGGGCCACCTAAAGCAAGTGGAGGTGTTGTCTAGGCTGCCCCTGGGTGGAAGGAAGAAGTGGGACAGGAAGTCCCACTCCTAACGAAGCCCCCACCCCCCCAAAAAAAAATACATGCCAAATAAGGCATGTGAGGGGGCGAGGAGTACTTAAAGCAGAAGTTCCACTTTTGGGTGGAACGCTTTAAGCCCATAATTTCATTTTAATTTATTTTGTAAATGTCCCCCAAAATGTCAATCAGTTAGGGTTTAGATCTTCTTTAAAAGCCTGAACATGAGTTTAGGAGTCAGTTACCTCTGAAACAGAGAATATTTTATTTGTGTTACCAGAACAGAAGCAGGTTTTAGGCTCGGTTCACACCGCCGCATCCTAAAAGTCACACGACTTTTAAGGTGACTTTGCAATGACTTTGGCGCGACTTTGAAGCAACTTCAGGTAAAGTTTGTGTAATCTTCCTGTCAGTCGGATCCAAATCACACCAATGAAGATGAGGATCCAACTTTGAGACAACTTCCATTAAAGTCAAAGTCAGATAGAAGTCACCTTGAAGTAGTACAGGAACCTTTTCTAAAGTCGGAGGAACTTCAGTTGTGCTAATTAAGACAGCTCTCATTGACTAAAATGAGATTTCTCATGTCATGCCACTGTAGGGAGGAGCAGACTTTGGAATTTAGTGCCACAGAAGGTTGTGGTGCCACTGCCAAGCAGTATAATATTATACAGTACGTGTTTATTATATGCTTTTCTTACTAAAATGGCATTGCCTACTATAATTTCTGGAAAGCATCAGCGGGTTGATTAATCCATAAAATTTGTCTGAAATTATTTTTTCTCCTGCTGTGAGGATAAATTAGCAGCTGTTACACTGGGCCTTTGCTTCTCCTGTATCAAAATGTTTAATTTACAATAGGTTGCACTTGATAGACTTTGGCTTTTTCACTCACAATGTACCTATAAGTTATACACAATTATGTCTTAAAAGCAAATCAATGTGAGCAACCTGGAGGTACCTTTGCATAGTAGAAGGATTATGCACAACAATGAAACTGGAATTGTACTGTTCTGCACCTGTTATATGAGATAATCATGCCAATTACTTTTATTAACAAAAGGCATGGAAAATGTTGATGATTGCTTCTGCAGGGATTACCTAACCATACATTACCTGCTTCTACCACTTGATGTCCATGACACTTCCCAGCAGAAGGATAGACCCTCGCCAAACCATGGATAAGCATACCCCCGAGAACGGAAACAACTCAAGCTATGACTATGATCAAGAGACACATATGTAATCAACACAACATTACCCCTCATTACCCCTTAGGTCAAATACCCCCCACACTATGTTCATAATAAGCATCCTTTACCTGCAGACATTCCTCTTTTCACTTCCTTATTGTTCGTTTTGGCTCAGAAGCTCTATTTCTTCTCTGTTCTGTTCACTTCCTGCTTGTCTGATTGTTACTCATCACCGTGAAGGGAGGTTTTACTGCAGTGATCAGTGACGTGCTCGCCCCCTCCTGGGAACTACATCTGTGCGTCAGGACGCTCTCTACTTGTTAGAGACTTCAAGGAGGTGTAAATTACTGGGCGTGCCGCAATGTATACAGGGAAATGTAGTTCTTACATGAACGCGCACCGGAAACCAGGAAGTGAATGAAATAACAGAAACTAGAACGCCGGAGGTGGTATAGACGAAGGAATTTAATAGGTATTTACTCGTTTTTTAACAGAATCATTACACTATTCTGTCTGTCTACCTTGCAGACATTAATTTTAGCCAAAACATTTTTTTCCATTACAACTCCTTTAATGTGGTGCAATATAAGCCTATGAAACCCAGTGTGAAACTTTCCTCCCTATTGCTAGATTCCAAATATATTGCATCTGAATTTTTTGGAGGGAGGAAGAGGTGGAAAGTAAGGAACTCAAAGTAGGCATGCAGGCCTTTTGCTATTAACAAGTTTCACTGAGGTGCTGTTGCCACCAAACTTTCTGATGCAGGTTCATGTGTTTTGTCAAGCATGTGGTACCAAAATGGCTGTTCATTTTCCCAAAGCTGATACACTGCAGACACAGGATTTAGACTATAATGGCATTGTCAGAAAAAGATATATTAGAAAGGCCCAGAATGTAGAGTTGTTTGGCCCTGGCACCGTACCCATGGTGGAATAGAATGGTTTCTAACAGTCCTCTGCAAGTTGCCTCTGTGCCTGGACCATATCCTCTGTCATTGCTTTTTTTTTTACCTCTCCCTCCTCCCCAATCTCTGGCACCCACATAGGTCTGCCACTTAATTTCACCATCTCCTCCTCATTGCTAAAGTCACCTTGGCAGTAAGCTGCAACTGCACATATATCACATATATCACCTCCTCTTGCTACTCTTTGCCCGATGTTCCCTTGCTCTACAGTTCTGGCACTTTCTTCTTCATCTTCAACATCTGGATCAAGCAATTGTTGACTAAGATCCTTCTCCTGCAGTATGTGACTCATTGAGGTGGATATACTAAAGCCAAATAGACTGTGTGCTTTACAACTGCAGTTCCACTGTGCAACTGCAGTTGCACTTTTCATGTGCGGTTGCATGCATTTTTCCTGGAGCTTAGTAAATACAGTAAAGTTGAACTTTATAAAGAACAATAAATCTGATGCAAGAAAAAAAAAGGGATGTTTGCTTGCACATGATTGGATGATAGAAATCAGCAGAGCTTTACTACATTTACTAAGCTCTGGGGAAAATTAGTGCAACGGCACATGCAAAGGGCACAGTCTATTTGTTAATCCACCCCTATGTGTGATGAACCTTAGACAATAATTATATGCATGTCTATGGGATTTTATTAGGCAAGCATGATTCCTGTGTGCACTAGACATTGCGGTTTATACATGGAATAGCACAGAGTGGCTCCAAAAAAATGATGTGGGGGCCCCCAAAATCCATACCAGAACCTTATCCGATTATGCAGCCCAGCAGGCCAGGAATGGGGGCACAAGCAAGCACACCCCCTTTCTAAAATTATACCAGGCCACATGCTCTCAACATGGGGGGTGCTTTGGGGCAGGGGGGCTCTGCCCTCTTGTTGATAGGGACAAGGGCCTATTCCCCACAACCCTAGCCAGTGGTTGTGAGAATTTGCTTGGGGGGGGGGTCTTATCGGAATACCACCCCCCTTTTTGTGACTGAGTATAGGGTACATAGTACCTCTACTGTTTCACCAAAAAAAGTGTAAAAAGTAAAAAACACAAGATTTTGGTGCAAGAAACCATGAAGGGCCCCTCTACCCCATCCCGGGGGCTTTGCTACTGATCCAGGCCCTTTACTCCCACCCCTTCCTGCATGGTTGCCTACCTTTCCAAAAAAGCCAGGTGAACCATGAAATGCATACCCCTTTGCACATCTCTACACACCCCAGAATGCCTCCATACCCCCTCAGCATGCCTTTATACCCCCTGCACATCTCTGAATAACCCCTGTACCCCTAGCACACATCCGTACCTCCAGCACAATTCTGTACCCCTTTGCACATCGCTGCACATTCAACACACACCTCTGCAGCTCCCAGAATCCTCTGTATCTCCCCTCCCAGCACAACTATGCAGCTCCACACAGCTCTGCACCTCCTAGAAACCTCTTTATCCCTCAGTATGCCTCTATAAGCCGAGCAAACCATTGTATCCCCCAGCACACCTCTGCACCCCCCCACACAAACACACATACACACATACACCTCTGCATTCCTCAGGACATCTTTGCACTCGGTTGCACATTTCTGCACCCCCACACCTCTGTACCCAACCCCCCCCCCACACACACATCTGTACCTCTGTATCCCTCCAGCCAAGCATTGTGCACCGTAGCAAGTGAATGTTGCACTCCCCTAGGGCCCTTTTCACTTGGGGCAGACCTGTCCTGATGCAGAGTGGACATGGACACAGTACGTTGCTTTCTATTGGGCTTTTGGATGGAAACGGACCACCTTTCCATCTCCATCTGAATGTCATCCAATCTGATACGCCAGACGGATAGGGAATAGATCTCCCATCTGTCCGTTTTTAGCGGACAGGATCGGATGGTGGCGGGTGTGAGCAGACACATGTCCATTTACTGCTCCATAAAGTGCTATGGATGGTCTGATCGGGTCTGCTTGAAAAATGGACAGGCGGACCCGATCAGCTTGCCAGTGTGAAAGGGGTCTAACACATATGTGTTCTGTACCCAATTAATGTGCACCTCCAACCCCAAGAACATCTCTGTACCCCCCACTTTTACCCCATGGTCACTCACCCCAATGTTGATGACAGTCTTTGTTCAGCATCTCCCCCTGCAACTCAGATTACTAATGTTGCAGTTTAGTATGCAGTGGGGGAAGGTGGATGGGGCGATCGGCAGCTCTATTGTAGCTGCGGGATCTTCCTGGGACTAGTAGTTTTTTCCCGAGTGTATAAAATGGAGATAGGAGGGGCCTATGATGCTCTTCAGTGTACAAGTAAGATGCTCTGCTTGCACAGTCTTGCTAATACATGCCCGGGTCAGAGGCCTCTTTTCTCTCCACTGTATACACCAGAGAGATCCCACGGCCCACGGGCACCATAGAGCTGCAGATCGCCCCCTCCCACCTCCCACCATTGCATAGTTAACTGAAAGCCAGGTGCAGGGGGAGATGCAGGGTCTGGGGGCGCAACCACAGAGACAGAATGCCAGGGCCCAGTCGCAAGTGTGACTCCTGTGACCCTGGTAGTTCCACCACTGGAACATGGGGCATTAAGCTGAAAAATGGGGACAAGAAGAAGTTAAACACTAGGACAATTTCTGCAAACACTTCATTCTGTATTAGGGGAAAGCAGAACATGCACAATTCCATGTGTACTGCTACGCTACCTTATATCTAATAGCCAGGGACTGTACAACACTGTAGTTCACATTGCTTTCTGTGATGCAACAACTGGCAATGTGGATTCATTGGCTTTGATGCCACTGCATCTCTAAAGTATTATTTCCTCTATCTGGAAAAAAGAAGCAAAAATATCATCAAAAAAATAAGAGTTCAGATGTCAAAAGTTGATTTACTTGATGTAAGCTTTAGTCATGTAATAGTTACTGATAACGTGAAGAAAACATGCACTTAGAATTTGGAACAGGGCATCCTATAGCCTAAGGTTGACCTTGTTAACTATTATTTTGTATATGTGCCTATTGATTTAAGGCCCTCAAATAATGCTGCCCTGTTCTGATGCTCATTAAGGGCCAGCAATGATTATACAGCTCTAAGAAATCCATTGCTTCGGTACTTAGGTAACAAAAGAACAACACAGAATCTGTTCCTCCTGGGCTCCCTGGGGTTTTGGACCTCCAGCAGATGTTCTGCACGACTGCTCTTTTAATTTGAAAGGGATAAAGTGGGATCTGCTTTTCTCTGTGTGCCATGTCTCTGTGAGGTAAACCAAATACTGAGTTATGAAGCACATACTCACAGCGCTAGAGTAATAAAGTAAAAACTCATATCGCAGATGCCCCTGTGTAAAACAATATTTTACACAAAGTCCTGTCATCAGGAACCACGTCACATAAAATAGCGAAATAAATAACTATAGCAATGGCTAACATAGTATGCTAGGTTTACAGGGAAAAAATATTCTAACTGACATTCTGTAACTAATTAAAAATCAAATTTTAATTAAATATATAGAATACTGATAATATACTGATCTATTGATCTACTGTACAGAGAGATATATAGATAGATAGATAGATAGACAGACTGATTTTTATTTCATAAACCCAAAAGTAAAGCACTTCAGATCGAGGAGCTAAAATGAAATATGCATTTGCAGCCAAGCTGTAAATATATGATTCCCCCCTGTCAAACTCAAAAAACACCATAATTAGTTGACAGTATAGTCTGTAGTCCTCCAGAAGAGCAGGAAGAAAGTGATGTAAATTTTAGTATACCCAGCGTGTCTCTTACAAGGTTTGGTGCTGCTCATCATATACCTTACTATATACCGGGGAACATCTAGAGGCTGAATAAGGAAAGCATAGCACATTCAACTGGCAAGATATAAACAGATGAAGTTTGTTGTGTAGTGTAGTTGTATGATATCATTAATAAGGTGCAAATAGGAAGATGCATTGGAAGGCTAGAAGCTTGAATTATGCTGCATTTCAGTGACTATTGTTGACCCAAAAAGCAGTTAAAGGTTATACAGGTTAATTAATTATAGGATATGTTTTATCTCTTCAAATCTGAAAATACAGAAAAGTACCCAGTGATCTTCCTGAAAGCCAGTGTGCCCTTACATTTCTGTTTAAAGCAACAACATGGTGCCTGTACTGCATTGAAATCAGCTTTTTCTGCTAAACTACTTCATTCCACTTCAGTGGTGGCTGGTGCTCAACATTTTTGGGGGGCGCAAACGGAAAAAAAATTGCAGCCTCACTGTGCCCATCAAATGCAGCCACTGTGCCATCAATTGTCACCACTGTGCCATGCCATCAAACGCAGCCACTGTGCCATTAATTGTCACCACTGTGCCATGCCATTAAACGCAGCCACTGTGCCATGCCATCAAACGCAGCCACTGTGCCATCAATTGTCACCACTGTGCCATGCCATCAAACGCAGCCACTGTGCCATGCCATCAAACACAGCCACTGTGCCATCAATTGTCACCACTGTGCCCTTTAATTGTCACCGCTGTGCCCTTTAATTGTCGCCGCTGTGCCCTGTAAAGTGCCCCTTTCCCCCCTCCGCCCGGCACTTACCTTTACTGGAGTCAGCCATCCACATCCCTCGATGTCTTCTACCGCCCTCGATGACTGACAGGCATCTCAGCCAATCAGGTTACCGGTAGCAAGAACCGGCCAACCTGATTGGCTGAGACGCCTGTCAGTCTTATCCAAGGAGCGCATCCCTAGTGCGTTCCTTGTATAAGCTTCCGGGACCCGAGGGGTGTACTCGGAAAAGCCTATCAGAGCCGTTGGCTCTGATAGGCAATTCCGTACAGCCAACCAGCTGCCGTTATTCAGATGGCCTGACATGAGCGCCGACCATCTTAATAGAACAGCGGCAGCGGCGATAATAACATAGATTTGTGCAATGCATGAATCTATGTTATTAGACTCAGTGGCGGTGAGAGCCAGAGGGGGCGGTGCTCCAGCGCCCTCTATGGACGCACCGCCACTGTTCCACTTAGTCCCCTTCCCTCTCTGTCCTTATAAGCCACAATATACTGCATAGCCTTTGCACCATGGACAGCAAGCTTAGAAGGGCCAATAAAGAGGCGTTTGAATAAAAGCTTAATTTAACAAGCTGAAGTTAGATGCTGATTGACTACAATGCAGAGCTACATCTGATTTTGCACTTTCCAGATTTAGTAAATCCATCCCTTAGTGAAAGTGTATTGAAGCTGTTACAGTGAAAGGATAGAGAAAGCTGGGGAGGGAGTAGAATTAGCTGAAAAACTGTAATTTAATTCTGATTGCTAGCTTTTTAGACAATTAACTCCTTTGCTGCCTCTTTTTGTTTTTATTATTGGGGGGGGGGGCTTTTTTGTCTTTAATTTTATTTTGTGGCTGATTAGAGGTCAGCGGTCACTTTCAGCTGTTGCCCTGTACATAGCAAAAAAAGAAAATTCCAGCCAAGCTTTCCTAGGGCTTCCAAGGGACCAGGCTTTGGAGTCATGAGAGAGAAAGGCCTCAGGAAAAAGAAGCATAGTGCTGGCAAAGATTGAGACTAGTGCGTGCATACAGAGTCACTAAGGAGAGTGATGAGTCGTAAGCTGGTGGTGTCCAGAGCATGTTCCGCTGCTGCAGCTTAGAAACAATACTGGAGCTTTTGCCAGCTGAAGAAGAGGGTGCTCATCCATAGTGTCAACAGAAGAGAGTTGTGTGAAGATGCCAAATAGAATGCTGTCTTAAAGTGGTTCTAAAGACAGAGGGCCAGATCCACAAAGAGGCGCCGTAACTTAACTATTCTGATTTAAGTTACACTGCCGCAAAATTTCTACTTAAGTGCCCGATCCACAAAGCACTTACCTAGAAATTTTCGGCTGTGTAACTTAAATCCGGCCGGCGCAAGGCGTTCCCAATTCAAATGGGGCGAGTCCCATTTAAATTAGGCGCGCTCCCGCGCCGGACGTACTGCGGATGCTCGTGACGTCATTTTCCCGACGGGCATAGCGGGAAATTACGTTACGCCGTGTTTTGTGAATCGTGCCGGGTAAAAAAAGTTGCGTCGGGAAAAAAAAAAGATACGGCGGGAAAAAAATCAAAAAAAATCAGCGTCGCTGCAAAGAAGGGTCTACTTTTACAAGGTGTAAACATTTTGCACTTTGTAAAAGCAGCCCTAATTTTACGATTGCAACGTAAGTATTTACGGAGATTTCATGAAGCTAAACCGCTTCGTGGATCTCCGTAAGTGCTCATTTGCATACGCGAAGCGGCATTTCGACTCGAAATGCCCCCAGCGGCGGATGCGGTACTGCATCCTAAGATCCGGCAGTGTAAGTCCCTTACACATGCCGGATCTTTTGCCTATCTTTGGGAAACTGATTCTGTGGATCAGTTCCAAAGATAGAAACAGGGATACGACGGCGTATCAGTAGATACGCCGGCATATCCCTTTTGAGGATCTGGCCCAGACTTTGTTTTATCCTAATGCATTCTATGCATTACGATTAAAAACCTTATGTGTGCAGCAACCCCCCTCAGCCCCCCTAGAACTTACCTGAGCCCCATCTGATCCCCAATAAAAACTAATTTTGGAAGTAACTAAATAATTTTATTTTTCGGACGAAAACCAAATTCCAAAACAAAATATTTCAGTGTGCACATGTCTAAGCATTGTTAACAATAAGTTCCACCTGGTGGGCATGTCACAAATGAGGCGGTTCTTGGGCAGGTTGCATTCCCTTTTGAAGGACAGCCAGCCCTGTCCAATGTGGCCTGGACATTGCCTTCCACATGCCAGTAGAGAGCCGGAATGGCCTTCCCGTGAAAAGAAATGGCGTTTGGGAACCTGTCACTGAGGTACTGCACATTCCACAAATTCACGAAAGGGGTCAAAGTCTACCAGCTGAAAAGGCAGCAGTTGCAGTGCTAGCAATTTGGCCAAACTTGCATTCAGACGCTGAGCATGTGGATGGCTAGGACCAAATTTATTTTAACGGTTCAGCAACTGGGGTAGGGAAATTTGCCTGCTAAAATGGGATGTTGGTGTACCGCTAGCAGATTGGCCACAAGTACTTGGGACACCTATTTCTATACCTTCATTCCTCTCAGTGCAGGTTTCTGAGAGGATAGGAGGTATAGTGGGGTTGGAGATCCCGGCTGATGAGGAGCAAGGAGAGGTCTGCCTTGTTCTTTGATGTGGGTCTTTTAAGTGCTGTTGCCAACGGACTGCATGGGAGGTCCTCATATGTCTGGTCAAGTATGTGGTGACCAAGCGGCTTCTGTTTTGGCCATGCTTGATACGCTTCAGACATATGTTGCAAACAGCAACAATGCGATCTGCTGTACACGTGTCAAAAAAGGCCCACACCAAAGAACTTTTTAAAATATGTGGGGGTCCTGCCTCATTGGAGATGTGCCTCCTCCTCTCTTCTATCAGGCACCCAAGTAGAGTCAGTGACCTCATCATCCCCTCCCTCCTCATCATTGGAGCAAACTTGGCAGTATGCTTCAGATGGGGGAACATGACTGCCAGTTTCTTTGTCCTTCTTGGGCACCCTCTCTCTCTCCATGCTCAAGTTACTTCCTTCCTCAACCTGGGTACCATCATCTGAGCCCTCAAATCTCTGCGCATCCTCCTGCAACATGTATCCTACACTGTGTTTGAATAGTTCGGGGGACTCCCCCATGCATGATGCTGGGACTAGGGAAGGAGTGACAGTTGACATGGAGCCGATGGAATAGTCCGCTTTGGCAGCTGCATTGGCAGGCAAACAACTCTGAGCCTGGGTGACAGAGAATGAGGAGGATGAGGATGGCTTTGTTATCCATTCCACCAACTCTACTGCATGTTGTGGCTCAATAACACTGTAAGCTGCAGAAAAAAGGGACAAGCGTGCCCCACGGCCATGTGCTGGGATGCACCGTGTCCAAGAACAGCACTGTTGACTGTAGAATCAGAGCCTGCTTGCCCTCTTTTAGTGGCCTGTGAGCCTCTGCCTCTCCTTGGTGGCCTTCCGGACACCGCCAGAAAAGTGTACTGTGTGCACCAACAGAAGTGTAATAACAACTATGGATGCATTGTATTGTGTACTGTGTACACCGCCAGAAAAGTTATAGAAACTGCACTATGGGTGCACGGTACTGTGTACACCACCAGAAGTGTAATACCAACTATAGGTGCACTATATTGTGTACTGTGTACACCACCAGAAAAGTAGTAGCAACTGCACTATGGGTACACGGTACTGTGTACACCACCAGAAGTCTAATAGCAACTATGGGTGCACTGTATTGTGTACTGTGTACACCGCCAGAAAAGTTGTAGCAACTGCACTATGGGTGCACAGTACCGTGTACACCACCTGAAGTCTAATAGCAACTATGGGTGCACTGTATTGTGTACTGTGTACACCACCAGAACATTTGTAGCAACTGCACTATGGGTGGACGGTACTGTGTACACCAACAGAAGTCTAATAGCAATTATGGGTGCACTGTATTGTGTACACCACCAGAAGTACCGTATTTATCGGCGTATACCGCGCACTATTTTGCCCTGAAAATCAGGGCAAAATCGTGGGTGCGCGATATACGCCGATACCCGCTTTCCCGCCATGAGTTTGAATACTGCGCCCGCATATAGCGAGCGCAGTACACTCGTGAATCTTCGGCCAGTCTCGGCGCCTCTCGTACTGACGTCCTGACGTCCTGAGCGTACAGGACGTCAGTGCGAGAGGCGCCCGAGCATGCCCGAAGATTCACGAGTGTACTGCGCTCGCTATATGCGGGCGCAGTATTCAAAGTCGTGGTGGGAAACGAGCGAGAGGACGCCGCCGAAGATGGACGCCGGACCCGCCGAAGATGGACGCCGGACCCGCCGAAGATGGACACCGGACCCGCCGAAGATGGACACCCGACCCGCCGAAGACAGACGCCGGACCCGCCGAAGAGGACACCCGAAGCCGCAGAAGGACGCCGGACCCGACGAGGCCGCAGATGGACGCCGCGCAAGACATCAAAACTGTAAGTACAAAAAAACTAAAAATCTTTTTTTCCCACAGGATTGGGGGCCAAATTGGGGGTGCGCGGTATACGCCAGAGCGCGTTATACCGCGATAAATACGGTATATTAGAAAAAGTACACCAGGAATGGCCTGCAGTCAGATCTAGGCTTGGCTACACTGTATGCAGTGTGTGTATATATATATATATATATATATATATATATATATATATATATATATACTGTATATATATATTTATACACACACATATATATACGAGACTGACTGTATATATAGATTAGTGCTGTCAATCGATTAAAATTTCTAATCGCGATTAATCGCATTAATGTCATAGTTAACTCATGATTAATCGCGCGATTAAGGAGGTTCACCCTTTAAAACATTTTTTTTTGTTTTCTTATTTTTTTTATTTTTTTTTATAATATTAAATTGTGTTTTTTTATTTTTTTACATTTTGATCACTTTTATTGCTGTCACAAGGAATGTAAACATCGGGGAGGGATCGGGGTTTAAAAGACCTCCGAGCCCTTCTTTGCACTTCAAAGTATTCAGATCGCCGAAAACGGCGATTCTGAATACTGTGTACTTTTTTAAATCCGGCACCATTGGCAGCCAATAAACCCGGAAGTGACGTCATGACGCCGCTTCCGTGGTTTCAATGTGGAGACTGAATCAAAGCCGTTTACGGCTTAGTGTCAGTCTCCGCCTGAACACAGAACGCGGCGGATGGAGGATCGGGTCTCCCGGTGGGACGGGAGGCCCGGTCAGAGCGGCGAAAGGCGGCGGGAGGGGGGATGTCCCCTCCCGCTCCTCCGGCATAACAACCGAGCGGCTTTTAGCCGCATCGGTTGTTATGTTTGGATAGCCGATCGCCCGCTCTAAACAACGGTACCGGGATGATGCCTGCGGCCGCAGGCATCATCCCAGGATAACCCCCGAACGCCGAGGACGCATATATGCGTCCCGTCGGCGTGAAAGGGTTAAGAGGTACGTGCTGACAAAAAAAAAATGTTTTAAAGGGTGAACCTCGTTAATCGCGCGATAAAAAAATTGACGGCGTTAAAATGGGTTTGTGTTAACGCCGTTAATAACGCGTTTAACTGACAGCACTAATATATATATATATGAAATACACTGCAGCTGAGCTAACTGAATAACCTGCCTGTCTGCCTGCTCAATCTAAATCACACTCTCTCTCTCTCTGTCCACGCCAACACACTACACAGGGCCAACGTGCAGGCAGCCTTATATAGTGTGGGACGTGGACTTAGTCCCCCTAAGTCATGATTGGCCAAAGGCACCCTGCCTTTGGCCAATTATGGCTCTCTTAGCTGAGGGCGCTGGGATTGGCCAAAGCATGCAGGTCATGGTCATGGCCAATCATCATACAGCAATGCACTGCGATCTCGCAGTGCATTATGGGGAATTATGCAACGCTCAAATTTGCCGCAAACACCCCATAATGTTTGTTTTTCGAGGAATGGGCGAACACCCAAAGTTCGAGTCTAACTCATGTTCGACACGAACATAAAGCTCATCCCTACTCAAGCTGCCAATAGAAGCCTTTATTGTACAAGTTTCACAAACAAGCCTGGTTACAATATGCCCAACAACACCTTGACATGCCTCATTGGCTTTTTTGTGGCATTGGCACAGTAAAGGCTTCCTTCTGGCAACTCAACCATGCAGCTCTTTTTGTTCAAGTATCGTTGAATTGTGCTTCTTAAAAACAACCACACCGTCTTTTTGGAGAGCAGTCTGTATTTCTTCTTGAGGTTTTTTATTTGTATCCAGGGCAATACTTCCACAAGTTGTGGCTGCAATCTTTCTTGATCTACCTGACCTTGGCTTGGTATCAAATGGGCCCCTAATTTTCCACTTCCTAATAAGTGATTAAACAGTACTGACTGGCATATTTCAGGCTTTGGATATCTTTTTATATCCTTTTCCATCTTTGTAAAGTTTTATTACCTTGTAACACAGGTCTTTTGACTGTTCTTTTCTTTATCATCATGGTTCAGTGTCTAGCCTGCTTAGGACATCCATGTGAGAGCTAACAAACTCATTGACTATTTATACACATACACTAATTGTGGTTTAAAAAGCCACAAATGTGGGAAATTAACCTTTAATTGCCATTTTAACCTGTGTGTGCTACCTTCTGTGTCTGTACCAAGGCCAAACA
Organism: Rana temporaria; assembly: GCF_905171775.1. NCBI lineage: Eukaryota > Metazoa > Chordata > Amphibia > Anura > Ranidae > Rana > Rana temporaria. The sequence goes on from NC_053491.1 coordinate 323,112,129, forward strand.
TTCCAGGGTAGGTAAACTTTTGCTCAGGGCCATTTGGGTGATTTCTGTTCTCATTATGATTTAAAAAGAGTAAACACAGTTGACTGATAATAAATGGCTGCAGTCAAACAACAACCATGAATGATAAAAAACTTGTTGTGTTATCATTCATATTCTCTGAAAAATGGCCAAAAATGTATAAATTATGCCAGGGCATGTAAACTTATGAGCACAACTGTAATCACTCTGAAGCACAAAGGCACATCTGTACTCCTCCCTATAACCCTAATGTAGCACTACCCCCGGAGGAGCTGCTGGCTCCTCCGCCGTCTTAGGGGTGTGTGGTGCATATAGCAGTGGTAAAGGAATCTCCATGACAGGTGTCTTTTGATGTGCTCTTTATTACCCAGCCGGGTAAAAACAATAAAACTTGTGGTGAAGAAGGTAGAGTTGAAAGGAGAATAATAATAGCAAATTCAGGCGTAGCAATAGGGAAACAGTCCTGCTCCCACGTGTAACACTTCTTGCGCCACTCCTGCTTGAGTGGGTATAGCGTACCTGGACAGGCCTCTCTCACTGACCTGGCAGCCAGAGTATCGCTCAAACACTTAAGGAAAAGTCTCTGCCACAGACTCTCATGGAATTAACTGGAACCTTTTTGGAGAAGTCTCTGCCACAGACCCTCCTGGAATGGATTCAGTGAGAAACCTCTGCCACAGGGCCTTCTTATAGTGGTTATGGAGATGAACCTCCTTGGTAGAATTACGCCTGGATCTCCTTCAAGTTACTTTCAGGTACCGACCGACAGGTGACCAGCCTCTCAGTGTCCGGATACCTCGATCCCCAGTGGTTTGTCGAGACTCTATTGGATCGCCAGCCTCTCACTGGTTCTCCTCAGTTGTACTCCCCACCGAACAGCTATACCGCTTGGGATCTTCAGGATTGGCAACCCAGTCGACCACTGGGCTCCCTGCCACAGCTCAATTGTTCCAGACCAACTTGGTACCGGAACCAGGAACTCCACGTGGCACGCACGCCCCGGCCCGGTAGGCCATAACGCTGGGGCGCAGTAGTGCAGGCACCCTAAAGGAGGATGCCGCACACGAAAAAGAAGACCCAGAACTAATGGCGTCTGTCCCATAAATACCCTACCCCATCATGCACAGTGAGGCTCAACCCTTCTGATTGGCTGCTGGGGAAGAGCACCCAAACCTTGACTCCACTGCTGCCACCTACTGTGCTGGGGTGGGAAGAACACCCCAGCAACAACAGAACAAGCCCACAGCACAGCCAAGCTGAGACAGAGCCCCAAATTTGAACACATTAACCAGATCAGAGTTTACCTAACACTCTGATCTCCCTCTAAATTTAAATAGCACCAGTACATTGAAGTAACCAGGCGCTACACTAATAACAGGAATACCTGCTCTTAATGTATCCACTGCTATATTTACTCCAACAAGGAGGATCTTAAATTTAAGACCCAACTTTACAGAAGAGCCTTGGAGAGGCAGTGTGACTTCTTTGCAAATGTGTGTAACTAAATCCTCTGTTTTTTTTACATAAATTGTTAGACAGTATGATTTTGTTTTATTTGCTAGCTATCTGATACAGTAAGTGTGCTGGGGAATGTTTTGTTTTGTTTGTTTATGCTATGCATTGCCTTTCTTTGTGCACATTACTTCAAAATCTACGTAGAAATTGGGGTGGTTGCCAATTGTATAGCTTGCTTGCTGGATTTGGCGTTAAGACACACTTGGGCCCAGATTTACAAAGCACTTACGCCGACGTATATCAAGTTAGGCTGACGTAAGTGCAAATGTGCGCCGTCGTATCTGTGCGCAAGACCCACAAACAGAGATGTGCCTAAAAATAGGCTTCACCCTGCCGACGTAACTTGCTTACGCCGGCGTAGGGTGGGCGCACATTTAGGCTGGGCGCATAGTGCCGCTCCCATTGATTAGCTATTCAAACATGCAAATGAGGGAAATACAGCGATTCACGAACCTCCGTGCGCCCGACACAGGTTACGAGAGGTGCGCAGAAGTTGTACGTCCGGCGTAAAGTTATGCCCCATGGTGCAACCCAGCAGCAGACATGCAAAGGTCTGCACCAGGGAACACAAGCTGGCGTATTGTACGTTGGACGTGTGTCTGGCTGGGCGTAGGTTACGTTCACGGCGTACGCAGTGATCCGGCGTATCTTAGGCAGTTGTTCCGACGTGGTTGTGAGCAGGCGCAGGCGCAGGGGGATGCGTCCAGGTCACAGGGCATGCGCAGTTCGTTATAAGTACTTTTCTGGTGCTCGGCCCATCATTTGCATGGGGTCACGCCTCATTTGCATGGGTTACGCCCACTTCCACCTACGCCGGCCTGCGCCTTTGAAACCCACGCTGGCACAGCGTTGGAAGCACTGGCTTGCTGAATTCCATGCTTGCCTCTCTGCGCTGCGTTGGCGTAGCGTACATGGGTTACTCTACGGCGGCGTAATGTGCACCGTGCTCTCTGTGAATCTGGGCCTTGATGCCTACAACTGCCATTGTGCTCTTTCTTGATGGATGTCCCCCAGCTGTCAGAATACAAAGGTACAGTGGTAGGATTCCCCCATCCACATTGAGTATTTGAAGGGGCAAATTAGGGCATTTTAATTTTTTTGTTCAGCCCGCTGTTTGAAAGAAAAAAATTGCACATGTATGTTTTGCCTAAGTAATTTGGTTGCTGGAGAGGTGTATAGCCTCGTACACACAGGCCAAAATCTCGTCATGAAAAAAACGTTGTTTTTCCTGACGAGATTCTTGGCAAGAATCTCTTGCCGCCCGAGTGTACAGACCCGCGGTTCTTTTGGAAGGCAAGAACGCGGCGACGTCATCACGTACGACAAGCATGCGCTCGTCACATTCGATGCCATCGCCGCCATCTTGCTGCACCCTACCTATGCCTAGGAAGCTACCACGCATGCGTCAAAGTAATTTCGAGCATGCGCGGGTTTCCACCGCGACAGATAAGTATACACACTCTCGGGTTTCTCGGCAGGAAAACACTGCCGAGAATCACAATGAGAAAATAGAGAGCAGGTTTTCTATTTTTCTCGTCAAGATTTTAGCCAGTTTTCTTGACGAGAAACCTGAAAGCCTCGTACACATGCTCGGTATACTCGGCAAGAAAGCTCTGCCAGCAGTTTTCTTGCTGGTTCTTGCTGAGTAAACCAAGCATGTGTACGAGGCTCAGGCCCCGTACTCACGACCAAACATGTCTGCTGAAACTGGTCCGCAGACCAGTTTCAGCAGACATGTTTGGCCGTGTGTTGGCCCGAGCGGACCATTTTGGGACGGATCGGACAGGTTTCCAGCGGACAACTGTTTCCCGGACTTGTTTTAAAACAGTCCGCTGGAAACCTGTCCGCCCGGACATGTACGGTCGTCTGTACAGACCTACCGTACATGTCCTGCCGCCCGCATCCCTCGCATGCGTCGAATGACTTCGACGCATGCGTGGAAGCATTTTTAAGGCGGCCCGCCCACGTCGCCGCGTCATTGTCGCGGCGACACCGCGTCATCGACGCGGCGACACCGCGGACACGCCCCGCGTAATGTTTACGCGCGGGCTTCTGTTCGATGGTGTGTATAGCCATCGAACAGAAGTCCCCGGGCAGTCCCCGGCCAGACATGTCCGATGGAAACGGTCTGCAGACCGTTTTCATCGGACATGTCCTGCCGTGAGTACTCGGCCTCAAGTGTCTCTAGGATTTTGAGAAGTCAATGGGAAGTAAGAAGAAAGTGAATTTTCTTCTTACTTCCCACTGACGTCTCAAAATCCTCACAATATAATCCTCAGCTCTGTCTTGCTATTTCATTGCAGCTCTTCTAACTGTTCTGTTCCAACCCTTTTATAGACAAGATTTTCTATTCATGACCATAATGCCTTCATCTTGACCAGCATTATTCATATATAGTTCTCTAATTCTTGCTATCATGAGTACATTAGAATGCACTTAATCGCTAGCTAACACTATCAAGAAGGATTTAAGAACTGCAAAAACAAAGCAAAAAAAACACACAAACAAAACAGTACAATGCATTGGAAATGCTCTAATTTAAAACTAATCATCTAAAAGGAAGAGAATGACAGTTTTTCACAGTAGGAAACTGAGCTAATGCTTTCAAATAAAAATATAACAACTGCAAGTATCAATTTTACCAGACTCAGCATGGGGCGAAACTAAAAGAGACAGAAGGCCTGAAGTGATGGTACTGTATAACAGTGTGGATGGGAATGAATTTCAAGGCTCTATGTCTATTCTGGATGTTACCAAGAATAAAGTGAGCTGTATTTTGAGTAAAAATTTGGAGCACTGGGAGATCTTATAAAGCTAAATGAAGGCTTAAAGGAGTTGTAAAGGAAAACATTTGTTTTGCTGAAATGACTGTTTACAGGGTATAGAGACATAATAGTTAACTGATTCCTTTTAAAAATGATTAAAAATAGATAAAAATGAATCATATAATGCACCTGCAGTTTCTAGTTTTCGTTTTTGCATGTTGTTTCCTGCTTCTGTGATGTACAGAGCCACAAAGCCAATGCAGGGCAGTGATGGTTTGGAAAACGAAACTGATTGGTGCTGTGAAGTTTTAGACACACAGTAATCACACCTCCTTGATTAGTGACCACAGAGAGAAAGCTCACAGTATTGTGGTTATCAGGAAACAGACAACCAGGAAGTGTGGAGATCAGAGAAGAATTACAGCAACTTGAGAGCAAAAACGAACAATGAGGACATGAAAACAGCACTGCATTAAGGTAAAGCAAGCTATTAAGATAAAAATTCCTTTACAAACCCTTTAACAGAGGATAAAGTAGGGTATTTAGGAGTTGTAATAGCATAGAAATGGTCTAAACAAGCTGGTTTATTGCAATGAATGTTGACATTTTGTATTATGAACCTCTAACCTAATGAACCTATGATCGTTCTAGAAAGCTACTCCTTTACACTCATAATAAACTATAGCATGGAGAGGAGAGGTTAGAAGTGGAAAGAGAATATGCAAAAAACGGAAATGTGGCGCAAGATCCTGCGGAGCAACCAATGAATAAAATGAGGTATATGCAATTCTAATGCTAGAGTCCAATAATAAAAGTGTCCAATGAAAGTCCTGGATTAATACAATGTGGTGCAAGTGGCTGTGGGGAACACTTAGCGGCAGCACCTTAAAGCAGAAGCATTGCTCTGAAACGATCAAAAGAAAAAACAGAGTGCGCCAATCTGAGTGCAGTAAGCCCAAATTTAATAGCTGGAGAAAAATAAATGTACATATACAAAATGCCTACTCACAAATTTGAAGTAGATGGTAGGCAAAGAGACCAAAATTGGGAGATGTGGGCGATCAGCAAGTAGATATGTGCCTGGAGTCCTGCAGTGGTCTTGGCTGGCGGTCATCCGGAATGTAAGCTGTAGCAGATGGATTGGAATCGGTGTCAGGGGACAGAAACACCGGAAAGCCACAGAGGATGCGGCGTGCGCTTCAGCGTGGAGCGCAGCGTGCCGTCGTCGCGCCGGAAGTGACGTGCAGGTCCGTGCTGGCCAATAGGATAACGCGTTTCACAGCGTCAGCTGTTTCATCAGATCCAACTATCTGATGAAACAGCTGACGCTGTGAAACGCGTTATCCTATTGGCCAGCACGGACCTGCACGTCACTTCCGGCGCGACGACGGCACGCTGCGCTCCACGCTGAAGCGCACGCCGCATCCTCTGTGGCTTTCCGGTGTTTCTGTCCCCTGACACCGATTCCAATCCATCTGCTACAGCTTACATTCCGGATGACCGCCAGCCAAGACCACTGCAGGACTCCAGGCACATATCTACTTGCTGATCGCCCACATCTCCCAATTTTGGTCTCTTTGCCTACCATCTACTTCAAATTTGTGAGTAGGCATTTTGTATATGTACATTTATTTTTCTCCAGCTATTAAATTTGGGCTTACTGCACTCAGATTGGCGCACTCTGTTTTTTCTTTAGAAGTGGAAAGAGCAATCAGGAAGGGAAGGAGGGAAAATAAGGGAGGTGAAGACCAGAAAGAGGAGACGGAGAGAAAATAAAGGAAAAGGTGAAGAGACAGTTTTATAGACAAAAGGTAAAAACAAGAATTAAGGGGGTAGAAAAGATGGGAGAGCAGAGGAGGAAAAAACAAGAAAGGTGAAAGGGAGGAGAAAAAAGGAGAAAATAAAAGAGGTAAGAAAATTAAGGATAAAGGATTTAATAATAAAAGAGGAGAGGAGATGAGAGGACAGAAAAGGAGAAGAAGAGCTGAATACAGGAGTGGAAAGGTGAGAATGAGTGAGTGGAGGGGGAAGGGAGAGATGAGGGAAGGGGAGAATAAAGAAGGGGGTGAGAAGAGGGAGGAGAAATGAGGGGAAATGGAAAGAAGGCGAAGGAAACAGGAGGGTAAAGGAGAGAAGATGAGAGAGGTGAGGTGAAAACAGGAATGAGGAGTGGCAAGGACAAGAAAAACTTGAAAATAAATGAGAGGTGAAGAGATAGGTTTGTAAAGGATAAAGAGAGGAGGGGAGGGAGAAAAAGAGATTAGAGGAGAGGGGAGATGGCAACATGAGGGCACATTTGTGAAATAAGCAAGGAAAAGAAGGCACGAGTGGAGACACAAATTATAAGGAAATTCCAATAGAATTAAACTTTTAAAAATGTTGGATACCAAAGAGAATATTTTGAAAATATATTTGCTGTCTAATTTTACTATATTATACTTAATTGAAATGAAGGATAGGTCATTTACAATTGCTAAAAGAAAAAAGAATAAACAACAATTAGATTCAAACAATTGTAAAGTACAGCACCACCAATACATTATGCATTCACATAGGGCCAGATCCACAAAAGGGATACGCAGGCGTATCTGCTGATACGCCGTCGTATCCCTGTTTCTATCTATGCGGCTGATTCATAGAATCAGTTAAGCATAGATATCCCTAAGATCCGACATGTGTAATGGACTTACACTGTCGGATCTTAGGATGCAGTACCGCGGCCGCCGCTGGGGGCATTTCTCGTCGAAATCCAGCGGCGGGTATGCAAATTAGCACTTACGGAGATCCACAAAGCTTTTTCCCTTCGTTAAGTCTCCGTAAGTGTTAGTTTGCCGTCGCAAAGATAGGGCTGCTTTTACAAAGTGTAAAGTTAGTACACCATGTAAAAGTATACCTGTCTTTCCTGCGTCGCTGTCAAATTTCTTTTTAAATATTTTTTTTCCCGCCGCATCTCTTTTTTACCCGTCGCGATTCACAAAACTCGGCGCAACGAAACGTAACGCAAAGCACGTCGGGAAAATAGCGTCGGGAGCATGCGCAGTACGTCCGGCGCGGGAGCGCGCCTAATTTAAATGGGACTCGCCCCATTTGAATTGGCCTGCCTTGCACCGGATGGATTTAAGTTACACCGCTGCAAATTTCCAGGTAAGTGCTTTGTGGATCGGGCACTAACTTGTGTAATTTGCGACGGTGTAACTTAAATCACAAAAGTTACGTTGCGCCCGCTGGTTGTGGATCTGGCCCATAGTCCCTAGAGTTGGGCGAACATCTATACTGTATGTAATGTGTTTGTTTACCTTTTTGAATTTGGCGCCGTTCTCCGCCCCCGTGCGTCGTAACGTTGCAGGGAACGGAGATCGGCGGCACAGGAGGACACTGTGTGAATCGAGTGAGGTCTTGCTCGCTCACACAGCGCGGCGGGATCGCTGGATCCAGGGACAAGGTAAGTAACTTTGTCTCTGGCTGCAGCGTGGCGAGCCCGAGTCTGACTCGGGGATACCGATTTTGGTATAAAAATCTTACCCCGAGCCAGACTCGGGAACACCGCCAGGGGGGTTAAACCTCCACGGTTTAAGAGATATTTACAATAATAATGGGCACCAATGTCTACTGGGCATGCGCCCATAGACAACAGTACAGGCACACTTTAGAAACAGCGATCGTGACATTTCTAAAGGAGGACGTGCTGTGACTGGCGGCTTCCGCGTGCATGCATGGACATGACATCATCACGGCTCCGGCCAATCACAGGGCCGAAGCCGTGATACCTGGAAGTAACCCCGTGAGAGATGTCAGCCGTCGGAGCAGTGTACGAGGACAGCTGCGGGGGCTTCGATTTGAGGTGAGTATTACATAATGAGCTTGTATGCTATGCATACTAGCTCATTATTCCTTTGTCTTGCAGGTGGTGTTTTTTTTTGTTTGTTTTTTTGAAACGTGGGTTTACACCCACTTTAAGAGATAATTCATCTCCTGAACTTTGTATAGGCAGTTTTCATCACGCTCAAAATATGGCAGTAACAGATGTATTGCAATACATTGCAATATAAAAAGATGTACATTCTCTAGTCTAGACTATATGTAAGAGATAATTCAGCTTCACTTTGTATTGAAAGTTACTCAGGCCAGGCATACCCCAGTCCATGCCCACATACATATAGGCCCAGATTCACAGAGAGCATGGCGCACATACCGTACAGCACTCCAACGTAGCGAGGAGAGGCATGCATTGCATTCATCAAACCAGTGCTCCCAAAGCTGCGCCAGCGTGGCGTGGGTTTTCGAAGGCGCACGACGGCGTAGGTGGAAGTGGGCGTGACCCCATGTAAATGATGGGCCGAGCGCCAGACCGTTACGTCGGCGTGGCGCAGTGTTTTATCACGCCCGGCGTATCACGAACTGCGCATGCGCCGTGACGTGGACTCATGCACAGCACCCCCCTGCGCCTGCTCACAACCACGCCGGCACAACCGCCTAAACTACGCCGGATCACCGCATACGATGTGAACATAACGTACGCCCAGCCAGACGCACGTCCAACGCAAAGTACGCCAGCTTGTGTTCCCTGGTGCAGACGACATGTCATACAGTGACATTGAGAAGGAGAAGTGAAAGAAGAACTTCTCTGTGCCTGTTGACGCAGTAGTGCTATGACCATGGCTGCCCCTGGCATGTTGGCATACGGATCAGCGTTGCCAACCCCCTGAAGTGAAATTTACTGGCAAGGATGCCAAAATTTACGAACGGCACCAATTTTTTACTGACGCTGCAAAAAAGTACCTACAATTACTGTTTTCAGTGCTAAACATAGCAAGTATAAATATTTGAACTATAAACACGTAGCTAGTGCTATTAGTAATGTGTTTAAGTTAAACAAAAGTCAAAAAACATATTTCTCCATTTACATGAAGGTCAGGTCACTATAACCTGGCCAGCACTGGGTTCCCCCCTTACATCAGAGCATGCAGGGATCGCCCTTACAGTGAAAGGGAACTCTTATGTAAAGGGGAACGCTGCAGATCATGATCTAAGGGGGAACTCTGATGTAAGGGGAGGCTCTGGTGACCAGAGACCACCGTCCGCAGAGTGAATAAACTTAGGTAAGGGGAGTTACCAATATAGGGGGGAACCTTTATATCAGTGCCCCTTACATTATTGTATTCACTCCCCTTACATCAGCAACCCCCCCCCACAGACTGGCCTGGCGGCGCTGTCACTAACCTCCTCTCAGGTGCACCATGCAGGGCTCAGTCAGATGGCTCCAGCTTGGTGGCTCTGGTTTTCCTATGGTCTCCTCTCCACAGTTCACACACGTCTGACTTCTCCCGTGACCCCCAAGATCCCTGCGGCGCTCCCACTAATTACTCTTCTCCTGACTCCCCTCAGAGACTGCAGACATGATGTAGGAAATGGTCAGAGGCTGCAGACAGGATAGAAGAACAGGATATGGTCAGAGGCCGTGGAGAGGATACAAGAACAGGAGATGGTCAGAGGCTGCAGACAGGATAGAAGAACAGGAGATGGTCAGAGGATGCGGACAGGATAGAACAGGAGATGGTCAGAGGCTGCGGACAGGATAGAAGAACAGGAGATGGTCAGAGGCTGCAGACAGGATAGAAGAACAGGAGATGGTCAGAGGCTGCGGACAGGATAGAAGAACAGGAGATGGTCAGAGGCTGCGGACAGGATAGAACAGGAGATGGTCAGAGGCTGTGGACAGGATAGAACAGGAGATGGTCAGAGGCTGCGGACAGGATAGAAGAACAGGAGATGGTCAGAGGCTGCGGACAGGATAGAAGAACAGGAGATGGTCAGAGGCTGCGGACAGGATAGAACAGGAGATGTTTAGAGGCTGGGGACAGGATAGAACAGGAGATGGTCAGAGGCTGCGGACAGGGTAGAACAGGAGATGGTCAGAGGCTGCGGACAGGAGATGGTCAGACTGCCTTAGTCTGATATTCACCCATCTGCTGCTCTAAAGTAGCGCTGCCACAGAATGAAAGATGGTGCAAGTGACATTTTGTCGCATTTTCAGACCTTTGCCTGGAATTTTGTCCACATTACACAAAAAACAAAATCACATGAGTGCCTCAACAGATGTCCCCCAATGTGTACACCTCCTGCTGCCAGACAAATGCATCCCTAGGGTGGAGGAGGGGAGCACATGCTGGGACCCCACTCCAACAACAGGAAGACACAGCTTGCCCATTTCTGCTTTAAGAGATATGTTAGAACTACAAGTCCCAGCATACTCTGCCAGCCTATGACCATGAGAGCACATTGGGACTCGCACTTACTAGACCTGGCTGCTCTATACAGAGTGCTGTGTGATGGGAAGGGCTTGCAAGAGCTGCCCGCGGCCATTATTTTTACGGGCACTGCTGCCCATAGAACGGACATTAACAGACAGCCCAAAAACGGGACTCAAATTACGGACTGTCCGTAATTTAACGGACGGTTGGCAACACTGATACTGATGTGTTGTCCTGCAAGTGTGGTTGCTCTGCTCGTCCGTAACGGTGCTGCTGCAGCTGCTCTCCAGCTGACCTGTGCATGTCTGTTGCCGGGTTGCGCCTCATGTATGGGGAATAACTTTATGCCGGACGTATAACTTACACGCACCTCGCGTAGCATGCGCCGGGCGCACGCACGTTCGTGAATCGCTGTATTTCCCTCATTTGCATGTTTGAATGGCTAATCAATGGGAGCTGCACCATGCATCCAGCCCATATGTGCGCCCACCCTACGCCGGCGTGTGCAAGCTACGTCGGCGGGGTGTAACCTGTTTTTAGACGCATGTTGGTTCGTGGGTCTGCCGCACACATACGCCGGTGCACATTTGCACTTACGTCGGCGTAACGAGCTATACGTCGGCGTAAGTGCTTGGTGAATCTGGGCCTATGACTAGAGAATGTACATATTTTTATATTGCAATGTATTGCAATACATCTGTTGTTGCCATATTTTGATTTTGATGAAAACAGCCTATACAAAGTTAAGAAGATTAATTATCTCTTATAGTAGGTGTAAACCCACTTCTCAAAAAAATAAATAACACCACCTGCAAGACAAAGGCATAATGAGCTAGTATGCATAGCATACTAGCTCATTATGTAATACTCACCTCAGATCGAAGCCCCTTGTACACCGTTCCAGCGGCCGACATGTGGGTTACTTCCGGGTATCGCGGCTCTGGCCAATCCCAGCCCAGGAGCCACGATACCGTGCCCCAGGACAATGTCAGAATAGTGATGAAACGCGTTGTGAGGAGCGACGTGCTGACGTCACCACGTGATACGTCCCATTGTTTGTATGCACGGGCGTGTTTACTGCTGCCTGCCTACTGCAATATTTTATACTATTTCACCCTTTGTTATTTACGCCTTGTTTGCGACTTTGTTTTAGCTTTTTATTAATAAACCCACCAGTTTTTACCTATGGCGATCCTTTTCATGTCCCCTTCTTTTGAGACCCATTGCCATCTTTGAGCCATTGCGGGCTGGAGGAGAAGGATTGACCAGCTGTGATCCTGCTTAGACGGTGTTGGTGGTGAAATGAGCTGACTGATCTGTGGAAGCACTACGAGGAAAGAGACCCTGGCTGGGTGACAGCCACAGACTTTACTGGTCTGTGCAGCTGGTAAGCGCACATGTCCCTTGGTGGTGGATTCCCAGTGTTTGCTCAATGAATCACATGAAGGTTGAATTATTCACTTATAGATTCATCTTACACACTTGAGTTTCTTCTTCAATTAACTTTTTTTTTTGGAGGCTTATATGCAAGTTATTGGCTATAAAAAGGGGGACATTTTTAAAGGCAAACATTTTAGTTAAAAAGATTGTTTTTACAGGAACAGTGATTTTAATGTTTTTTTTTAATCTTTATTATTTTATTTTTTTTTTCATTTAGTACAAACATTTGCCTTTCGGCATCCTTTACACTTCAATTAAACGTCATAATAAACATTTTTACATTCACGTATTGTTACATTTTTCTTGTCTATTTACCCCTCTACCCCCCCCCCCCCAAATCTCCTGCTCTCTACATAAACAACCAGTTTTGGTGGTGCGACACTCGCATCTCCCAACCAGGAACCGTAGAAGCCATCCAGTAACGTGCAATGAGCTTTCTTGCCAAGTACAGCAATCTTGTTATCATATAATATTTCCCTTTTGTATACTTTCCAGTGTCAATAGCCCCAAGCAAATATACCTGGGGATCCAATAGAACTGGTACCTGGGCCACTCTAGTAATGCACTGGGAGACTTCCTCCCAGTACCTATGGAGCTTTGGACATCTCCATATCAAGTGTATGAAATCCCGTTGCTGTACTTTGCACTTTGGACACATGGGGGTGTCCCTTCTTCCCCATCTGTATAGTTGTGTTGCCGTTCTATAAGCCCTGTGTAGGAAAAAGAGTTGGGATAATTTATGGGACGCAGAGACGGACACCATGGGAACAGATTCAAGCGCCCTTTCCCACTGGTCTCCGTCTATCTCCCCAATATCTTCTACCCATTTCCTACGGCTTCCAAGAGAGGCATGGTTCGGTATTTTGTAATTAATCCTCTCCGGATATCTGCCTGCAGGACTACCGTCATCAAAAGTGACGGTGATGTTACCATCAGCGATCGAGTTTGTTGCTGTACCTGCAAAGCATGCCGGAGATGGAGATATTGATAAAAGCCCCGTGGTGTTAATTGAAATTCTCTACACAGCTGTTCATATGTTTTCAATACCTCTTCTTCATATAGCTGAGAGAAGAACCAAATTCCCCTCTTTTTCCAGGAAGTAAAACCCGGTAAATCCTGTAGCTCTTTATATCTAGGGTTGTTCCATATTGGAGTAAAAGGTAACACACCCTCTATCATTAAGGTCTTCCGTAGCTCCCCCATACCCTTTTGAGGAGGATTCCTCTGGGTGCTAAGGAGGGCATGCTGGGCAGATCCATCCCAAGGTGGGAGGCCGCCTTTAATGAGGGGACCGAACTGATAACCAAATTTCTGCTCGGATCTTCTCTTTCTTTCCGCCCCCATCCTGCTAACTGTTGTATCTGGGAGGCCAAAAAATATGTTTTGGGATGGGGAACTGCAAGTCACCCCTATCTTTTCCATATTGTAGCGTGGTTAAACTAATCCTAGCTACCTTTTTCTTCCATAGCAACTCCCGCATCAGTGTATCAATTCTTTTGAACCATTTATTTGATATCCACATAGGAGAATTATGGAAGATGTATAAAAGTTGTGGGGCCCATACCATTTTTATTAGGTTGGCCCTACCTACCACCGATAGGGGTAGTTTGCACTAGCTGTTGCATTTCTCTCTTTGTTTTTCCAGCAGTGGACCCAGGTTCAGCCGAAGATATTCAGCTGCATCCGGGGAGACCACCACACCCAAGTAGCAAAAGCTACTTGTTATGGTAATCTGTTCTGCTCCTACTGGCAACTGTTCCCTCAACGGATCAATAGGCATTAACATTGATTTTGACCAGTTTATTTTAAACCCAGAAAAGCCTCCAAATTCTCCTATAATCCCCATTTCTGTTTGTAACGAGGCTGCCGTATCACCTAGATATATAATTACATCATCTGCATATAGGAACATTTTTTCTTCCCTCTGACCCCTGCGAAACCCGACTACCTCCGGTGTGGTTCGAATCATTATCGCCAGGGGCTCAATTGCCAAGGCTAACAGCAGTGGGGATAGCGGACATCCCTGGCGGGTGCCTCTATGTAGCTCGATTGGGGGAGAGAGATTATTATTAACACGGATTCTAGCGCTAGGTTTGGAATAAAGCACCTTCACCCATGCTATAAACCTATCCCCTAATCCAAACCTAGTCAGAGTTTCTAAGAGGTAGGGCCATTCCACACTATCGAATGCTTTGGTGGCATCCAGTGACAGAATAGCCCTACCCCCGGAGTTATCCACCGGCAGCTGCAAGTTCATATATAGTCGTCGTATGTTGTCAGCCGTGGAGCGGTTAGGTATAAATCCAGACTGGTCCTGATGAATCAGCCTGCCTATAACCTGAGATAACCTCTTAGCCAGAATTTTTGCCAAAAGCTTGACATCCGTATTTAATAAAAAATTGGTGATTTTAATGTTGCTTAAAGTGAAACAATAAAAATGAAAAATTCCTTTTAACATAGGTGCCTTGGGTCTGGGTCCTCTTTATTGACCTGACCATAAACAGGTGATGCACTGTACATAATCATTCGCTTTTTCTTTTCTACCTTCTTCTAACATTTCACCAAACCTATAATTAAACAAATGTTGTTTCTTTTGTATCCACTCTTCTTATTTTTTCAAAGCACCACAAGAATAAAATTACACGTATCTTTCTAATTTTAATATCAATAACATGTTCTGATCTAATCTGCCAAGAATTTGGAAGTCATGAGTTTATGAGAGATATAAACTGTAATTACTGGATTCCAATTTTTACAGTGTATACAAAGTCTTAGAAGAGTGTTTACAAAGAATTGCTATTTAGTCTTCCACATATTCAACTCTCTGCATTATTATGGGTGGGTTGACAGATCCTGTGGATTTTATGATATCAAAGGGGGGGGAGTATTCAATCCAAAGAAATATAAATGGAAATGTTGTTGCTCAGAATCATATACATTGGTCTTGACCCCAGAGTAGCACCCTCTGACTTGTTTTTTTTTTTTTTTTTTTTTTTTTAAAGCTGAATGAAATGGGAAACACCAATGCTCCCTTGAGGTGGGGTTGCTCTTTTAAGTCTAGAGAAATAAAAAAAATAACAAAACCTTAATTACCTATTCCTCCACTTTTGCAGGCTCTTTGGGGTTGCAAAACTGGTCCCTGCAGCCTTTTTTACTCTATTCCCTGACAGTTGCTGGTCCTCTGAGATCATTAAGGTCAATACATAGCCTATAGCCTTGCATTGGATGTGAGGATGTAGAAGAACAGTCTGCTGCCAAAATGCTTTGGTGTAGAGAAAAACGGTAAGACTTTGCACACCATTTGTTTTGTTGCCCCTGGAATGTATTTAGCTGTTTTAAAGTGCAAGTTTTCTTGGGCTTTAAATCTGGACTGTTACACCTTCACAACTAGGGATGATCAAAACTGCATTCACAGCAACTGGCCAATATGCAGCCATTGGATGTTTGCTGTAAATGTCCAATCTTTCTACTAGCAAAATGATTTGCTAAGTGAACTGGAAACAGATCCAAAAGATCCCTTACCGGTTTACTTCTACACATCATTCCCCATGTGTTGCAAGGAATATAATTTCTGAGTTTTGAACATATTCTGTTTCCAGTCCCAACAGTCAGATAAGATGAGGCTTGCAGTGTCCTGGGGGACAGGATGGCCCCCCCTCAGGAATGTAATCTGTTAGACCCAACTCTGCAATGTCTGCGAGATCCTTCGATCAGCCCCTCCGCAGACAAAAGGGAAGTGCAACTGTCAACATAGTTGCAATGATCAAAAGACCAGTGAACTATTGGAGATTATATGGGAAATACTGCCCCCAGAGGCCAGGTATGGCAGGACAATTAGTAACAAGGACGAGGATCATGGAAGTGCAACGATTGGTCAAACGGCAGATGGGCTGGCAATGGGAGAGAGTTTAAATGATGTATGGATGAGGTCCTTCAAAACAGGACATTTGTGAATGAGAGAGCTCTCTTTTACATCTGAGCACAGCCAGTGAGAGTTACCGAGAGGAGTGTTAAGTATCTTTCATTATTATTATTGTTGATATAGACTGTATCTGATATCTGTTGTTAGGATATGTTTCCTATTTTTTTATATAGGAAATAAATGCAATTATTTTACTCAAATGCATCTGTCTTTATAACTAGCATTATAGCATTAGGCCTAGCATATTCTCTGATAGGTTAGACTAGCAAACAAGGGACAATCACACATTAAAACATTGATGCGATAACTATATACTGTATATTATAGGTTACAATAGAGTGTATATATAATATTATATCGCATTCTTCACCACGAAAAGAACATATGTGGTTAGCTTAGCACATGGGCCCAACTACAAGTACCACTGAAGCACATCCTCAGTGTCCTTTGCTGCTGACCTTCGCTAAATATCATGACTAGGATCCAATACAGCTTTTAAAATTATATTGCAAGATTTGCCTTTTCCTATGACATAATAGTCCAAATAAGGAAATGCTATACCTTATTGTCTTTGTTAACTGCTATTCTTGTAAGTAGGAATAATACTTTCTTGTTTAGGCTATTAGATCACTGGGGGCAAAGGCATACTAGAGGTCAGTGAATTAGATTTGGGGAACATATGCTCTGCAATACCTCAAATGAAACAGAAAGTGGTATAATTTAGAAATTTAGACAAATGTTTAGTTTTTCAGAGATTCAGGTGTATATGAATCTCTGAATCACAATTGTAACAAATTTCAATGAAACCAAATTAAATTATAATGAAAAAAATAATTCATTTATGTAACGGAACCCCAAATGGGACAGGGGTTAACGCCGTTAATGATATTCCATTCTGAACCCAATACAGCTATCGACACAGTCAGGCAAACAAACCTCAATAACGAGACACCACTCTGTTTGAGGTTCATGTCGAATAGAAGCTTTAATGAGAAAACCAGGCTCTTATATACAGTCAGTAACCAAAAATGAACAATGACTCAACTCCACCCAAAACATGACACAAGGAGCCCAATACACATCTTTTGGGTAGAATTTCTGGCACCAGCTCTTGATCTAATTTACATGAGCTAATTAACTAAGCATTTACCCAGACAAGGTGACTCCGAGATATGACCTTTCAAGATAGACACCTGCTATACAATGCACATTCCTTTAGTAGACATATTTTACATGAGCTAATTAACTACAGCTGATAAGTCAGACATCTGACCTTTAGACTGTCTATTAACTTGCAATACACATGTATCATCAATAGCCCATCACACAATACAGGGTCAATTAGCACCACACAATGGAAGATACTTCAGAAGCCATACTAAATTCATTTACATCACAACAGACGACATTAACACCTAACAGTCTGTGTTCCCACATTGAATGAGTCACTCTTTCAATTAACCTGTTGAGTTCAGAATCAACAACCTGTAAATAGTTCTTACAGACATC
Source organism: Rana temporaria (assembly GCF_905171775.1). NCBI lineage: Eukaryota > Metazoa > Chordata > Amphibia > Anura > Ranidae > Rana > Rana temporaria. The sequence continues at coordinate 323,129,549 of NC_053491.1, forward strand.
CTTGAATATATTGTGGATTACAAGCAATCCAAGATATGCCCATTATTTCCTGGCTCATACGTTGTAAGAGCTTCTGGGTCCCACGGGCCCTCCCGTTACAATTTGTATTCATTTATTTTATTCGGATGACAAGAAGCGATAATTTGGGCCTTTTGTTAATATTTGAAGCATCTGATATAACGTTGCAACATAACGAATTATCCAAATTGATTTAGATCTATTTGTTTTTATTCTAGTGAGCATAGCATGAATTATAAAAAAAATGCACTACATAACACATATGTAATGGAACCATTTCAATAAATATGCCCACTATAGCCCAACGCTAGTACTTATGAATAAAGTCTGGCAGTAAATGAAGCATGTAATGAAATATGAAGGGTGTCAGAATACACGTTGTTGTGGGGAAATGACATATGGGCATACCCATGGACTCTAATATATCACACAACTTTATTCTCAAAATGTTCTGAGGACTTTTCAGGATCTGCAGGAGTTGTATCAACTCCCCTGTCATTATTTCTTTAAATACCTACATACAAAAACATAGAATATCCAGGCTCAAACTTACCGACCAATCAGCAACCAACCAAATTCACCTGTCTAACTGTGTATGTTAAACACTTAAGGACCGGACCAATATGCTGCTAAATGACCCAAGGGGTTTTTACAGTTTGGCACTGCGTCATTTTAACAGACAATTGCGCGGTCGTGCGACGTGGCTCCCAAACAAAATTTGTGTCCTTTTCTTCCCACAAATAGAGCTTTCTTTTGATGGTATTTGATCGCCTCTGCGATTTTTATTTTTTGCGCTATATACAAAAATAGAGCGACATTTTTGAAAAAATATCAATATTTTTTACTTTTTGTTATAAGAAAAATCAAATAAACTAAATTTTAGTCAAACATTTAGGCCAAAATGTATTCAGCCACATGTAATACAGCAATCAGAAAAATTATTGCTTAGTGACACTGGCAATAGGGAGTGAAAGGGTTAACTAGGGCGGTGATCAAGGGGTTAAAACTTTATTAGGGGGGGTACGGGGGCTACCCTGAACCTAACACTAACTGCCTGTCACACTGCCTGTCACACTGACACTAAATGCAGTGATCAGTACATATATGACCACTGCATTCAGTGACACTGTGACAGGGGGGTGGGGGGGGTGATTGCAAGGGGTTAATGTGCCTATGTGTAGTGTGTGACAGTGTAGTGTTGTGCAGACTCACTGTGTGATGTGATCTCTCCTCAGCGGCGGTTGAAAATACCGCTGAGAGGAGATATCACATCAATTCCCATTCCCGTACAGGTATGCCAATGTGCCTGTCCGTGCCATTCTGCCAACGTAAATGTACATGCGGCGGTCTGGAAGTGGTTAAAAACAGAGGTTTAGTTGCACGCATTTGCAAATGCATGTGTAAGCTGCAGGCCGTCAAGGCGCTCTGTATACTGCAGTCCTAACTATAAACATTGAATTGTAATTCTCCTCAGTAGGAGCACATGACTGCTGATGGATAGATAAGGGGCAGGTGACTGGAGGTAGCACAATGACATAAATACAACAAACAAAAGTCACTTTCCCTACCTATGACTGGTCTATACAATAAGAAGCGCTGTTAAGGGTGCATATACATACAAAAAAAATAGAATATCCAGGCTCAAACTGACCGACCAATCAGCAACCAAAAAAATTCACCTGTCTAACTGTGTGCGTTTAGTTGCACGCATTTGCAAATGCATGTGTAAGGTGCAGGCCCCGCTTTGTATACTGCAATCCTAACTATAACATTGCATTTTAAGTCTCCTCAGTAGGAGCACAGTGCTGAGTGTGCAGTGTGCTCCTGCCCCTTTAATGATGGGCACACAGTTAGACAGGTGAATTTGGTTGGTTGCTGATTGGTCGGTAAGTTTAAGATTAAGTGGTAAGATTAAGTCGGTAAATTATGCTTATTAGGTTGTCATGATGAGGAGTTGTTTTCAACTGACATACTAGTGGGAGCCATGGCTGACATCGCCTGGCCTGGTCCCCTTTTGTTTGGTCTCATACAGACAACTGCAATGCGGATAACTCTGTCATGGTAACCTAATTACCCCCTACAGTATATGTACGGATGGAGCATAGGTTGGTTCTAAAATGGATACTTTAGTAGCTAGACTGGCATACAATGTTTATAAAAAGTGAATATATTGCACTAATTCTAAAGTAACAAAAATTGAAAAATAGTCCGCCAACACAACAAAAGGATGAATTGTAATGAAATAAATAAATAAATAAATAAATAAACAAAGTGCAGAGCCAATACAGAGCCCGCTCATATTGGGCGGGCTCTGTATTGGCGCTGCACTTTATACAATGTTTATAACTTCTAGCAAGGAAGAATGTTAGTTGTTTAGGGGCACTATTGATAAATACTGTGGGCCAGATCCACAGTGAGATTACGGCGGCGTATCTACTGATACGCCGACGTACTTTCAAATTTCCAGCGTTGTATCTTTAGTTTGAACCCTTAAACCAAGATACAACGGCATCTGGGTTTGATCCGACAGGCGTACGGCTTTGTACGCCTTTGGATCGTAGATGCAATACTTCGGCGTCCGCTGGGTGGAGTTTGCGTTGTTTTCCGCGTCGGGTATGCAAATTTGCTATTTCCGACGATCCACGAACGTACGCGCGGCCGTCGCATTCTCTTACGTTGTCTCTAGTCGGCTTTTTCCGGCGTATAGTTAAAGCTGGTATTTTGCGGCGTATAGTTAGACTTGCCATGTTAAGTATGGCCGCTGTTCCCGCGTCGAAATTTGAATTTTTTATTTTTTTTGCGTAAGTCGTCCGTGAATCGGGATGGACGTAAGCGCGGGGACGTGCTTCATTTAAATGAATCACACCCCCTAATCGCCGATTTGAATTCCGCCGCCAGAGATACACTACGCCGCCGTAACTTACGGTGCAAATTTGTTGTGGATTTGAAACAAAGCCAAGTAAGTTACGGCGGCGTAGCGTATCTTAGATACGCTGCGCCAGTGCCGATCTATGTGGATCTGGCCCTCTGGCTCTCCTAATTGCCAACATTAATAATTTGTCATGTCTTGCAAATAGTCAATCTCAGTTGAGATCCTACCTGATATACAATATGGTGAAACCCTACATACATTTTCTTTGAGTTTTGTATAGTCACCCGTTTAAGTCAAACATATTTACTGTAGGGTTGGAAGTCTTTTTTTCTCATTCCTGCTGTTCTTATTTTTTATTTTCTTTTTGTTTTATTGTTTGTTTTGTTTTTATATACATGCACAAATTATAATAATATTGGGAAAAAAAGGTATAAATATAAAATAAGATGATTTCTACTTAATGTGTTTGGGTTGGTTGGAAGTGGATCCATGAGAATCTCCAAATCATAACATAACCAATCTATCCGAAATAACTCCCGAAAATATATTTTGATTCAAGACAATAAAGATACGAAACAAATTCTGAAAACAAATCATTCTAACATAACAAATATGATTAAATGAAATGATTAACTTAATAAATGAATCCGAAACGAAATGAAACAAATTTTTCCCGTCATGCACATCTCTAGTATAATTGACTCTATTACATATGCCTGGTAATTTCTGAATACTTGTCTGACAAAGCAAATATCTGTATTGTCATCCATGCTGCTGTGTTATCGACAATGCAAATTTTCCAGGATTTATTAAAAGTAGGGCATGACCTTCAGAGTGGCTGAACACCGCCTACAGTATTGGAAGCAGCACATGTAGTGTTCCCCTATTCATACCTACCAGGTCTCCTAGTCCCACAGTGACACTCACAGTTTTAGATTAAATCTCAAGTGCTCCTCCAAATGCCAATCACTTCTCAGAAATTCAGCACAGGAGGAAGAAAGATAATTTGCAGCTTAGTGCTAATATGGCTTATTCATGAATTCATTAAAGTGAAGCTGCAGTTGGAGTAGGGTTCTCCACTATCCCTTCTACATATGGGTTAAGCTGAAACAAGCTGTTTCCCTGCACCTGCATTGTTCACTATATTTTTCTGAAGTTTCTAAATATTTCTGCGCTTTGGATTTACTAGCATACCAATAGGGAATAAAATGTGAGCGGAGATAATACAGTAGATTCTAAAGAAGCAGAAGAGTGAAACGTGGGGCTTAAGAGTTTATGTTGGGTGCATGGGGAATTCCGGTGACAATCTCTGTTTTCTAATGCTGCTGTATTTGTGGTAGGATGCTTGGTATACTTACCCTATGGCCCAAGGCCTCCATTTAGGTTTTCAACTTTTTTTCTCTTTAGAGATTTGGGGGCAGATCCACATACAATTAGATGGGCACATAGTATGCGCAGCATATGTGAGATATGCTACGCCGCTGTAACTTACTTTTGGCAGCTTTGAATCCACAATGAATTTGCGGCGTAGTGTATCTCTCGCGGCGTAACCGCGCCTAATTCAAATCGGCGAGTAGGGGGGCGTGTTTCATTTAAATGAAGCACGTCCCCGCGCTGAACGAACTGCGCATGCGCCGTCCCTCAATTTCTCGCCATGCATTGCGCGAAATGATGTCGCAAGGACGTCATTGTTTTGACTTGGACGTAAATTACGTCCATCCCGCGATTCACGGACGACTTACGCAAACGAAAAAAAAAATCAAATTAAACGCGGGAACGACGGCCATACTTAACATAGCAGGTCTAACTATACGCCACGAAACAGCAGCTTTAACTATACGCCGGAAAAAGCCGACTAGAGGCGACGTAAAAGAATGCGACGGCCGCTCGTACGTTCGTGGATCGTCGGAAATAGCTAATTTGCATACTCGACGCGGAAAACAACAGGAACCCCACCCAGCGGACGCCGAAGAATTGCATATTAGATCCGAAGGCGTACGAAGACGTACGCCTGTTGGATCTAACCCAGATGCCGTTGTATCTTGTTTTGAGGATTCAAAACAACAATACGACGCAGGAAATTTGAAAGTACGCCGGCGTATCAGTAGATACGCCGGCGTACTCTCTCTGCGGATCTGCCCCTTGATTTTTAGGCCCATGCCCAACCTTTATCCAGAAAACCAAAGTATCTTGTCTGGGTCACCAGTAGAGATCAGCAATCTGTTCATATAAACCTGAGCTTGCCACCCATTTGGACAAAAATGTTCATAGAAAATCATTATGTTGCTTCCATGCTAAACTGATACATTCAGGAACCTGGTAAAGAGGTCCAAACATAGTGCCATAGACACCTGTATGTATAGGGATGAATTTAAATGTCAAATTATGGGCATGGCCAAATTCAGTGCAGTTTAAGGGGTTAACAGGGCGCCATATATAACCTGTGATGACCAGTGATCCAGTGCTTCAGTCTGTACCTTGTCTAACTGGTTGCCTCTTCTGTGACTGTGATGTCATCACACTATGCAGTCTTCTAGAATCTGACAGGACCCCACTGCTGTACTAAAATTGTCCATGTCACCAAAGCAGCAATATAGACAACTAAAAAAAGGCTCTTCTCATTTGCAGAGAAGAAGATAGAAAGCTAGGGACTGGTGCATCACATGACCACTGTTTTAGGTAAGTACAGTAAGTAGGCGTCACATTTTTTTTAACATTATGATGAATTTTGCAAAATACATCAAAGTCGCATAGCAAACCATACCTAATGTTTTCCAATGATAACCATTCATACTGTATATATAATTGTGACAAAGTTGCAGCAATTTCAAAGTAGTTCATGCACTACTCTGGTCCAACTTTCAAGCAACTTGAGGGCCATAGACTTCAATGTTAACCTTCAGAAGTTGCATAAAAGCCATACCTAATTATTTTACATGCAACAGTGGGTCCAACTTTGCAAAGGGACAAGTCACATCCAAGTCACACCCATCCAAAGTAGCATCAAAGTTGCATCAAATTTGTACTCCAAAGTCATATAAGTGTGAATGCAGTCAAACCCCAGTAAGGGATTGTAACGGAACGTTCCACACTCCGGTTGAGTGCTTCCGTCATATACCACTTCCTATCAGTCTGGATATAGATAACGGATATTCCAGCTGCTCACAAGCACACAACGAGACGAGACTTGTTTGTCTGCTGAACATGGAGTGTTTAATAGAACCAAGAATACAATCTTATAAACAGTTAAAGAGGAGGTAACCAGAACATAAATTAACATGAGCTAATTAACTAATCATTTACCCAGACTAGGTGACTCATAGATATGACCTTTCAGGGTAGACGTCACGTCTCCTCGCTCACCTGCTATACAATACACATTATCATAAGGGTAAATTCAGCACATCTTCAGCAGGGTCAATTAGCACATAGAACAGACAGATGGCTGGAGGTGACGGCATTAGCATCTCCTTACACTGTATGTCCCAACAGTATGAATAAGTCACTCTAATATGGCATATACAGGGTCCCCAGGCATACAGTTCACAAAGAGCACCGTTCCCCCAAATGCCAGGGCCCATGATCGCAAGGCAAGAGGCTAGCATTCAGTCCCCTCCAAAAGCCTCTGTCCCGGGTGAGTCTGTCACAGGGATAATAACAATAAGTTTCATTTATATAAGAACTGTTCTATGTAGATACACATTCACTGGAAAATAACAATTGGAGAACAACATTTTGAAAATGATTAGTGACTGTATAAGGACAGTACTTACATGCTGGTTTTAATACTGTATACTGGTAAATAGAAATCAGAAATTAAAAAGCAGTAATTTTCTTAAAATAAATATGGTGATAAAATATGAAAGCTAAATGGATAATTAGGATGTAACTCCACTATTGCTCCAGTTTTCTTTAATAAAAAAGTATCAGTCAGCACTAAAACAAATGTGATCAAGAAGCCACTAGCAGTGAGAGTTGATATACAAAAAAAAAAAAAAAAAAAAAAACGCGATGTAAATTTACAGTAGTAATTGCAGGTATTTAATCAATATAAATTAAACGTGATAATAGTCCAGAAGTGTAAGTAAATAATTCACATCCATCACCACAGTACAGTATCAACACTGCATGAATCTCCTTCAACTGAACGGATGATCTGCACACTTACAGCAAGGATGTGCTGCTAGATGATAAGCAGCAAACAGGCATTTACATCAAACTTACTGTATTTTTCCCTCCAAAAGATGCACCCCCCCAAAAAAAAAAAATTGGGGAAATGTCTGTGCGTCTTATGGAGCAAATATTGACCAGCAGGGCTGATGATAGGGGGATTGTTGTGGTGGCAGAACGATGCCCTGTGCAGCTCTCTTTACCAGCTGAAAGCTTGTTTCTCCCCTGCCTTCAGCTGCTAGAGGGAGAGAAACACAAGGTAATGTTCTGTAATTAACTCTCACTGGTTTGGCATTCAAATGTAAATTGCTGATGACACCCATATCTATCTCTCCACTCCTCACCTAACCCTCTCCTAACGTATTAAAGACTTACTGAGCAACATATCAGTTTGGATGTCACACTACTTCCTCAAACTCAATCTTTCAAAAACTGAGCTTGTAATATTCCCTCCACCCTGATTCCCTCCCCATGACTTTACCATTGAGAGCAATAGCATAACCATTGGATCCTCCCCACATGTCAAGGTGTTGGGGGTAATCCCTAGACTCTGACCTCTCCTACAGCCCCCACATCCAATCACCCAATTACTGGCCACCTTATCCTCTGCAACATTTCCAGATATCGCCCCTTCCTGACTACCAACACCAAAAAACAACGTATTCACTCCTTAGTTATTTCCCGCCTTGACTACTGCAACTCTCTCCTTACTGGCCTACCTTTACACAGGCTACCCCCCTTCAATGTACTATAAATGCTGCTGCTAGACTAATACACCTTACTAACCAATCCATGACTGTTGCTCCTCTCTGCCAATCCCTTCAATGGCTTTCCCTACCCCACCGTATAAAATTCTAAATACTAACCACAACACACAAGGCCATCCACAACATCGCCCCCAGCTACATCACCAATCAGCCCCTACCCTGTCCACCTTTAGGTGATCCCTGAAAACTCACTTTTTCAGGGAAGTCTACCCCACCTCCACCTAAGAACTGTACCCATTGACCTCCATCAGATCATCCCCTGCCTAGATTGTAAGCTCCATGAGCAGGGCCCCACTATTTCTTCTGTATTGAACTGTATTGTTATTGTACTGTCCCCCCTCTACATTGTAAAGTGCTGCGTAGCCTGTTGGCGCTATATAAATCCTGTATAATAATACAAATAATGGATTAGCAAATTATTTCTCTTTAAGGAAACTCTTCATACATCAAATGTAGACTCTCCTCTTGTACTCTTTTTAAATTCAGAGCTTACAAATCCTGAATCATCAAATCTCTGAATACCAATAAATGTGAATTGCCATTACTAGGTACAAAGCATTTCTCAGATTTGTATGTCTAAATCCAGAGGTACAAACCCCATTTCTAACAATAGGGTTCTGTGCAAAAAAAAAATCAAAGTAACTTGTCTAGTAAATCTGTGTATATCTGTAAAGGTCTAAACATTTATAACAATTTATACTGGCTTTAGGTGCATATTTCAGTTTTCTTTACTCTAGCTTTTACTAATCGGTCCCCATGTGACTAATGTATATCTAAGGTGCTCAATATTTCTCTACCTAACAGCCTTCTGTATTACTAGATCTCACTGTTCATCCCAGCAGTCATAAGTACAAAGTATCTGTCAGCTCTGCTTATATATCATCTTCTTCATGAAGGAGCCAGATACATATTTCTTGACCTCCATAAAGCAGTGACCATTGGGTAACGTGGTAAAGGCAGATACACTTAATTTACAGTTCCTGGCAGGCTAGTGGAATCACAGAACTCTCATCATTGACCTTTCTCTACAGAAGGATATACCAACAGGCATATTCCTAGCTAGAAATGTTTCATTGAAAGCCACAGACTGAAAACAAAACAAGAGGGTTCCCTATGCACTTGCTTGGGTCAATGAAAAAGTCAGTCTCTTTGTCAGTATTTCACTCTTTCCAAGGCAGGTGTTCCCTTTTTACATGTATTTCCAAGGCTGTCTATCTCTGTTCTTTTTTGCCTGTCTCTCCTTTCTCTCTCTTTAAATTTCTATCTAGTCCCACTAGACAGATAGCAGGCTTCCCACAGCATTCCCACTAATTTAATGTACTTGTTATGCAGTCTACTCATCACCTTAAACATGGATGTAGGTGTTTTTCCACTGTGTCTGCTGTATTTGTGTATTCCTGCTTGTTTTCTTACTTTACCTGTAAAGTCAACATAGGAGATTGTTTGGCATCCCATAATGTTTAGCAAGAGAAGTGGTCATAAGTTAAAACCTAGCACTATGGGGAAAGAGAGGAGCCATAAGGCAGTTTGGACGCATATTTTTTGTTGATCCTGTGTGAATACAGTGCAGAATTTAGCCATGTGTATGGATGCTGGAACCCTATAAATGAAAGGCACTTGTTTTTGGGGCAAGTGTAGTGAGAAAGAGGAACACGGACCTCACATCTTTGTCTGTACTAAAGTTTTTATAAAGGCTCCTTCAACCCTTAACTAGGCACCTGAGCACCCTAAGAATTATTTGGATGCTAAAGATGAAATGTAGTCAAAAGCCATGATAGGGTGGCACAAGTTAAACAACAAAGGTGTTTCTTTGATCTGGAAAGTCTGGGTTTTCATTACTATCATGACCTAGCCAAGCCGACAGCTGAAATTTTGATTCTGTGGTCAAGCAGCTGACAAGACGCCAATTGGCAGAATGAAACTGATCCCTGTATGCTATAACTGACCGTGAGTCTAGTACAAAAAAAATCCTTGATACAGTGCTATCAATGAGTGTTTTTGTCTTTAAAGAGGAGTTCCGCCCCCTCTTAAAAAATGAAAATTCTGTAGCTGCTGACTTTTACTATTAGGGCACACACCTGTCCAGGCATCCAGCGGTGTCCTCATCCGAGCTGAGTCTTGAATCAGCTTTCAGGTGCTGGCACCGCCATCTTGGCTAAGGGAAACCGGCACATGTGCGAATTGCAATGAACTTTGTGAATAGGCTGCGGGGGGTAGGAGAAGGGGGCACGGCAAACTGAGCCAGAAGTGGTAGCGGGTATCTGTCAAAACTAGGTACCTGCTCCCCCCCAAAGGTCCCAAATGTGGCAGCGGAGGGAGGAAGGAGGCATACAAGCGGAGCTTCCCCTTTTGGGTAGAGCTACACTTTAAAGAGGAACAAAACCCATTGATTTAACAGCTTCAAAAAACAGTTACATTCCCAGCACATTGGTTGTGCTCTTAACCAAAGTGTCAAACCATCAAATGGCTGGTGTTATGATCACATGTGCAGCATAATGACAATTGCAGATCAAACAGACACCAAGATGGCAGCTTGCTTGGCTGAAAAAAATTTGAGGGTTTAGTTCCACTTTAAGGCTTCTTTCACACAGGCAGCAAGCTCTGAAAAGTGATCTGCTATAGATCACTTTTCAGAATAACTTTTAAAGCTGGTTTATTGACGTAAAGGCCCCCTGAACACCTCTTTTCCAATCCTATAGCCATGTTTGAAACATGTTTGCAGCAGAGTTCAAATGGGTTTATTGGGCGCCTGTGGCAGAAATAAAGCCCCCTGAACATTACATCCTGAGTTAAAACTAGCCCTACACATAACAAAGCAACTAGCCCCCCCCCCCCTTTTCCCCCCAACACATACACACACACATATTTTCCCTTTACCCTTTTACTTGTATAGCTGTGCATACAGACCTACAATCCAGCTGTGTTCTTTAGGGTTTTTGCCATTTCCTTGCAGCACAACCGGTCCCATGCTGCTATCTTCTTCTGACATCATCAAGGTTGCCGACTGTCTCTTCTAGGTTGTGCAGTGGCCATAGAGTAACCCATAGCCCCTTGGGACCCATGTTGTGGGTATCCCAGGAGGCTGTGAGAACTGTGCATGTCCTTGCCAGAAATAAGAAAACAACTGTATTTTACCAACCTAAACTTTTTTTTTAATCCTATCCACCTTGAAGAGACGGAAGGAGGATTGATATAAAGAGGAGGGTAAAGTTCTGCTTTAAGTATATGTGCAGTCAAGTAGATTTTTCTTATAAAGTAATTTTTCTCATAATTTAAAATAAATATTTTCTGTTCGTAGCTGATGGGGTTGGGGCTTTTTAAAAATCATACATTGTTTTTTAACCACTTCAATACCGGGCTTTAAAACCCACCTCCTTCCCGGGCCTATTCTGGCACTTCTTTCCTACATGTACAAATCATCATTCTTTTGCTAGAAAATTACTCAGAACCCCCAAACATTATATATGTTTTTTTAGCAGACACCCTAGGGAATAAAATGGCGGTCATTGCAACTTTTTATCTTGCACCGTATTTGCGCAATAATTTTTTAAACTGCTTTTTTTTGTAAAAAAAATGGTTTCATAAATTAAAAAATAACAAAACAGTAACGTTAGCCCAATTTTTTGGTAAAATATGAAAGATGATGTTACTCCGAGTAACTAGATACCTAACATGTCACGCTTTAAAATTGCGTACACTCATGGAATGGCGCCAAACTTCGTTACTTTAAAATCTCCATAGGCGACACTTTAAAATTTTTACAGGTTGCCAGTTTAGAGTTACAGAGGAGGTCTAGTGCTAGAATTGTTGCACACGCTCTAACGCACGCGGCGACACCTCACATGTGTGGTTTGAACGACGTTTACATACGTGGGCGGGACTTACGTGTGCGTACGCTTCTGAGCGCGAGCTACCGGGGACAGGGGCATTTTAATTTTTTTATTATTATTTTTTTTTTTTTTTTTACTTATTTCTTTATTTTTTACACTTTTTTTTACACTTTTTTTTTTTTTCAATCGCTTTTATTCCTATTACAAGGAATGTAAACATCCCTTGTAATAGGAATGTGTGTGACAGGTCCTCTTTAAGGAGAGATGCGGGGTCAATAAGACCCCACATCTCTCCTGCAGGCTGGAAAGAATGAGATTGTGAAAAAAAATTCACAGATCTCATTCAAACTAGCCGCAATTGCGGTTTGTTTACTTACGGGGACCCGGGCGTGACGTCATCACATCGCGCCCGGGCCTCCGACGGTCATAGAGATGACTGGTGACCAGATGGTCACCAGTCTTCTCTATGGCAAACATCCGGCGGACGGCGATCATCTCTCCGGGCCCCCGGTGGGACGGGAGAGCCCGGAGAAGCACCGGATGGCGGCGGGAGGGGGGGATGTCCCCTCCCGCCGCCTGTAAGAACGATCTAGCGGCGGAACCGCCGCTATGATCGTTCTTATGGTGCGCAGGATCGCCGCCGCTAAAAAATGATATCTCAATGATGCCTCCGGGTGCAGGCATCATTGAGATATCCCCCCCGCAAAGCCCATCACGTCATATGACGTCCACCCAGGATAACAGGTCCCCGTTTTGGACGTCATATGACGGCGTGCGGGTGTCAAGTGGTTAATGGTATCAGTAGGTAGGGCACTTTTTATGTGTGATTATACAATTTCCTACTATTTGGGATTTGCCTCTTTTTAAAAGTTCTAGTTAGCATTTTTTTAGGGAGAGGACCATCAAAACTTCCCTATGGTTTTTTGTGACTTGACAGAATTATTTGCTAAAATAGCCATTATATTATTCATTCTTTTTATAGTTTATAGAAACTAAAATAAAACTTACTGTCTGTTTTATATAGCTCTGCTTCCGCTATTAACATTTTGCAAGGTGTGCTTATATGTGTCAGAAAGTCTTTACATAATTTTGTGTTGTTGCATAATTTTGATCATTTTCAGTGTGAAAGGTTTCTTAATTGGTAAGTGTAATGTCACTGCACATCCTTCACCATGATGTCACCCACTCAACTTTTTAGATGGTTCCCTGTGGGTTATAAGTATCTATATATATTTACTGCAAACCTATATTTAAAAGTTAACTTAAAGATATTTTAAGATTCTTACTGGAGTTGATAAACAGTAAGGGCTCATGCACACTGGGCATTTTTTATACTCCTTACACAGTGTCTTTTCTTTCAGCCTATAAAAGCAACTTTATGTTAGCCTATACAGTCGTATGCAAAAGTTTAGGAACCCCTGACAATTTCCAAGATTATCATTTATAAATATTTGGGTGTTTGGATCAGCAATTTCATTTTGATCTATCAAATAACTGAAGGTCACAGCAATATTTCAGTAGTGAAACAAGGTTTATTGGATTAACAGAAAATGTGCAATATTCCTTGAAAACAAAATTAGACAGGTGCATAAATTTGGGCACCCTTGTCATTTTGTTGATTTGAATACCTGTAACTACTTAGCACTGATTAATTGGAACACACAATTGGTTTGGTGAGCTCATTAAGCCTTGAACTTTATAGACACGTGTATCTAATCATGAGAAAAGGGATTTAAGTCGGCCAATTGCAAGTTGTTATTCTCTTTGACTCTCCTCTGAAGAGTGGCAACATGGGGGCCTCAAAACAACTCTCAAATGACCTAAAAAAAAAGAGTGTTCTACATTATGGTTTAGGGGAAGGCTACAAAAAGTTATCGCAGAGATATAAGGGGTCAGTGTCCACTGTGAGGAACATAGTGAGGAAATGGAAGACCACAGGCACAGTTCTTGTTAAGGCGAGAGGTGGCAGGCACATAAAATATTGTTGAGGCAGAGGCGAAGGATGGTAAGAATGGTCAAAAACATCCCACGGACCTCCTCCAAAGACCTACAACATCAACTTGCTCTTCAACAATTCCGCGCACTTTGCACAGGGAGAAGCTGTATGGGAGAGTGATGCGAAAGAAGCCTTTTCTGCACACACGCCACAAACGGAGTCGCTGGAGGTATGCAAATGCTCATTTGGGTAAGCCAGCTTCATTTTGGAATAAGGTGCTGTGGACTGATGAAACAAAGATTGAGTTATTTGGTCATAACACAGAGCGTTACGCATGATGGCAAAAGAATACAGCATTCCAAGAAAAACATTTGCTATCCACAGAAAAATTTGGTGGAGGTGGCTGTGTGGCCAGTGCCGATACTGGGAATCTGGTTAAAGTTGAGGGTCGCATGGATTCCACTCAATATCAGCAGATTCTTGAGAATCATGTTGAGGAATCAGTCACAAAGTTGAAGTCACGCCGGGGCTAGATATTTCAACAAGACTACGACCCAAAACACTGCTCAAAATCTAATTGGGCATTTATGCAGAGGAACAAGTACAATGTTCTGGAATGGCCATCCCAGTCCCCAGACCTGAATATTATTGAACATCTGTGGAGTGATTTGAAGCGGGCTGTCCATGCTCGGCAAACCATCAAACTGAACTGGAGATGTTTTGTAAGTAGGAATAGTCCAAAATACATTCATCCAGAATCCAAATACTCATTACAGGCTATAGGAAACGTCTAGAGGCTGTTATTTCTGCTCTACTAAATACTGATGTGATTTTTCTGTTGGGGTGCCCAAATTTATGCACCTGTCTAATTTCGTTTTGATGCATATTGCGCATTTTCTGTTAATCCAATAAACCTAATTTCACTACCAAATATTACTGTGTTCTTCAGTAATTTGATAGATTAAAATGAAATTGCTGATCCAAACACCCAAATATTTATAAATGATAATCATGGAAATTGTCAGGGGATCCTAAACTTTTGCATACGACTGTATGTCCATGCACATTTATGCATTTACAGGCATAATTGAAGAGGAGCGTTTACAGGCCAAAAAATATATAATTCAAGAGGGTTTTATTAAGAGGAGATTGTAAGCAGAAAAATGTTAAACGCACCTAAACGCTGCATTAAGGTGTGCTCAGAGTTTTCAAGTATCTATTGATTATAGTGAAATGTAAGCAGAGGGGAATGTTTTTCAAAAAATGCCTATAAATCAAAATGTGCAAAAATGCACATAAACACGTGTGCAATACATGCCATTTAGAACATATTTTTTCTGCCACTTTTTTTCTGCCAGAGGTTATGTCATTTTTCAGATGCAAAAGTGTGCATTGATCCTAATAGGTGGGTTAAAATGCTTATCTCTTTTTGTACAAAATACTGTTCTTCCTTACTGTCCTTACTTCCTGCAGTATTGATTGTCAACAGAGATCATATGACCAAATGTCTAGGCTTTTGGCCATGTGTCCAGCATAAACTGGGAGCTTAAAAGTGTACAGTATTTTCTTCAGGACAGTTAAGTATTATAGCCTTATAGCCCTTTATTGCTCTTTTCTTTTCCATTTCTATTGTTGTCCTCACTGCTGATGTCCATTGTCATTGGAACATACTAGGAAATCTATCCTCACCACAACAGAAATAAGAGACATTTTTCAGTGGGGACACTTTTTGGAAGATTTCCTTTCATTTTCTGTTGTCATTTTTTTTTAAATATAACATAGACATATTCTAGTTTTTCCAGCGAAATAAACAAAAATGGCCTTTATACCGTGTTTCCCCGAAAATAAGACGTACTCCGAAAATAAGCCGTAGCGGGATTTCGAAGCAAGATCGAAATATAAGCCATACCCCCGAAAATAAGACGTAGTGATGGGAGTGACTATGCGTAGCGGGAAACAAGACGTGATGGGCGTATGTACCGTAGTGTACTGGTGCAGAGCTGTAAAGAAGTCGTGCAGCCCTTCTTATCTGCTCCATCGTGACAGCTGCTACGGTGACTGGAGAGGTGTCGGCAGCACCATCAATAAGGTCAGCTCCCCCTGTCAGGTCCCGGTCTGTGAAAGGGAAAGTAAAAAGTCTCCTCAGTGAAGTGAGGAGTAGGACGCTCTGTCCTCAGGGGAAGAAGTAAAGCTGCTCCCCAGCACTGACCAGCAACAGACTCTCACCCCACACAAACAAATGTAGATTGTTGTACCATACTTGCCGGTAATACAAATAAGACATCCCCCGAAAATAAGCCATAGTGTGTTTTCTTGAGAAAAAATAAATATAAGACGGTGTCCTATTTTCGGGGAAACACGGTATATAGTAAATTATATTTATCCCCACCTCTGTGTAGCGCAACTCCTGTAGCAGCCGCTGAATAGGATGGATCCTCTGTGCTTTGCCTCGACCTACTCAAGAACCTCACCCTGACACACCAGGCTGAATGTACAAACATACAAAAACACAAGAAATCTTTGAAAGTAATACCTAGTACCCAAATGTAGTGTTGCATCAAAGAATATAGCCAACATAAATACAGCATCAGCCCCTAGGAGAGGAGAGAAGCCAGCAGCGGTGCGGCTGGAAAGGGGGGGGCTAGGTACGTAGGGGGGAATCTATGCTGCACAGGGTGATTAGGGTGTGCCTGGGCACACAGGGCACACCCTGTGCACACGCCTATGGTCTGGAGGATATTAGTTATGAAGAAAGGTTGCAAGCACTGAACTTATTCTCTCTGGAGAAGAGACGCTTGAGATATGATGTCAATTCACAAATACCATACTGGTGACCCCACAATAGGGATAAAACTTTTTTGTGGAAGGGAGTTTAACAAGACACGTGGCCACTAATTAAAATTAGAAGAAAAGAGGTTTAACCTTAACCTTCTTAGCGGTATTCCTGAGTGTGGTTCGGGGTGAATTTTCCATACTAAAAGCAGTAACCTCGAGCCACACTCGGGATTGCATCGCAGGATCCATGTACAGCTTAATTACCTTGTCCCCAGGATCCTGCAATGTCTCCCCGCTGTGTCTGCGAGCCGTGTCCTCTGCTCGATTCACTGTACCGAGCTCCGTTCCCTGCAAGCGTCCCTACACGGGACGGAGCTCGGTGCCAAATTCAATAAGTGAAAAAACAGAATACACACAGTACACTGTAATCTTACAGGCACTGTATCAAATAGTTTTGCATCCCCTTTGTCCCTAGTAATTTGTCCAGTGCCCTGCATCCAGTTTTATATTATAAATACTGTTCTTTCTGCCTGGAAACTGGAGATGGTCCATGGCAACCAAAAAGTGTCTGTCTATGTCAAAAGTGGTTTTAGAGCAGCTAGAAAACAGCGATAATAAATTAAAATCACTTGCAGAATTGAGCAATAGCGATTTGTGGGGAAATTCGTCATCAAACACTGAAAGTAATGACAGCAACAATTCTGCAACTGAGCAAATTTCAGTGTTTTGATTTGATTAATTATTGAATAATTTTATTATTATTATATTATTATTTGTTATAATTATTTATAGTTATTTATTATAATATAATTTATTATTTTGTGTTTCAAACTTTATCATACCCAGGATGTCTACTAGACTCTTATTTGGACAGATTTAAGTGAATTATTTCTAAGAATTAGAGGCCAAATTAAATGCCAAATTTCCATGCAAAACAATTGTACCGCTTTCAGCATCAAAAATCTGACATAATCATACCGCCAGGGAGGTCAAACTACTTAGAGAGTTCTTTACTGTAAGAGCGGCAAGGATGTGGAATTCCTTTCCACAGGTGGTGGTATCAGCAGGGGGCATCAATGGTTTCAAGAAACTATTGGATAAGCTCCTGAATGACCACAACATACAGGGATATACAAGGTAATACTGACATATAATCATACACATAGGTTGGACTTAATTGACTTGTGTCTTTTTTCAACTTCACCTACTATGTAACTATGTAACTATGTTAGAACAGTGTTCAAATCTAGTTTACAACTAATAATTGGGATCCGTATGTACAGTGCAGGCAGGGATAATTATGTATTATTATGTTAAACTTTTAACTTTATTCCACCCCCTTGATTAACATTACATTAAATTAGAAATCTGGGTATGATTTTAAGCATGTAAAAACAGTATAAAAAGTAAGCAGCATTTTTAAATATTTTTAAGTTATGCTATGTGCATGGGAACATGTAACAAATATAAAGCATGTGTTATCCCAATTTGGTAGCAAAAGTGAAAAAAAAAACACCGATCACATGAGCTCTCCGGTCACGTTAGACCCAAGACAATGCCTACTTGGGGTACTTCTGGATACTTTAGACAAATATACAAAGACGTTCCTGCACGAGACCTTGTTCTCGGTGTGGAAGGTTATTGCATGGAATTGGATGCGACCCATAGCCCCTAGGTTGGTGGAGTGGAAGGTGGAGTCAATAATAAATTTCCGTATAAAAAGGTTATGTATCTTAACAGGGAATGCCCGACCAAATACGACAAAATATGGGATCGTTGGCTACAAGACTCGGATACTTGTATGTGATGCACCTTGGGTCTGTGTTGCCAGATGGGTGGTCTACCCCTGGCTGGGTGTATTGTGGGTCCAGACGACCTACATGGTCAGCACCAGATATCGCTCTCTCTCTCTTTTTCAGTTATTTATTTCCCTATGTTTCTTATTCATGACACCAGTATTGAAATGTCTGTACTCTGATTACTGTACACCCCCATATTGTCATTAACACTTTAGCTGTATGTAACAACATGTATGCAGTTTTTGTCATAAAAAATTTGGTGGAAAAACACTGAAAAGAGTGTATAAAGAGTATGCAAATTGTTTCATATTACTGATATGTGTCTGCTGTACAATATACTAGAAAAAGTATCCTGTTCTCTTTTTAATTCTTTTTAATGCTTCCTTTGTGATAAATACACACCACCATAGCGCATCTATCCCAGCATGGTCAGTTTTCTGGTGGTGCTGAAAAAACAGCCTGACTAACCTCCAATGATCAGAGTTATGCTGAGCCCCCCCCCCCCTGAACAAACATTCACTGGGAAGATTAGCATACTGTACTGCTGTACAGAGATGATGTGATCACTTATAAAAAAAGGAAAAAGTGTTTATAATGATTTTGATAACAATAATGATCACTTTTGTTTTGCCTTTCATTTATATTGTAAACTGAATGGGTTCACATATGCTTTAAAGCAGAGCTTTTTTTCTTAGAAAATAGGTGCAGGAACTCAACCATGACCCCATTCAGATTTCAAAAACAGTAGAAGGGTCCTAAAGGGGCATTAAATACCAGGATTGCATTACATACAGAGTGCAGAGTTCAGGGGGTTACACACAGAGTGCAGAGCTGTCACTTGTAAACACAGAAACCAGACTTCTGTGTTTACAAGTGATTGTGGTGAGTAGGCACCAAAGGGTCTGAGCCAGAGGTGGTGGAACTGAGTTCCCCCAAGTTCCCCCTGAAAAAAAGCCCTGCTTTAAAGTAAAAAAAAAGTTTTTTCAGCACATACTGTATTATAGTTTAGATCACTGATCAAAAGCTGTCTGTGCTTCTTTATGCAATGAAGGCAGATCATGAATGGTGGTGGTGCAGGTAGTTTGCTGTAAATAGGTTCCTTAAAAAAAGGAGGCTTTGTTAAAGTCCACATGTGATGATGAGCTTCCATAATTGAAAAAGCTGAAAGCCAATAAATGAAAGGGGCAGGACAGGGGCGATAAGTCTGAGAAGACTATGACTTGACTATGTCAGATATTCTTCAACCAGTAAATGAGGTGGGTATTATCTGACATGCTGCAGGTCTGCAAATATTAATGGACAGTGTGAAAGCCCTTAAAGTGTGCAGCGAAATGAGAGTAAGCAATTTTAGTACAGGGGAGCAAGCTGTACAACTGTGCAAGACTAAAGGCAAGGCTGGAGTTCAGCTTCACAGTCAGAGTTTAGGATACGGAGTTAAAGAAGATGTAAAATGTAGATTTAACAGGTTAAAGGGAAACAAGTACGCAAAGCTCATTGTTAAGGATTATATACACTTTGAGTAGTAAGAGGAGACTCTGGGCATCTGTAATTCCTCCACTGTCCCTGTTTATGGTGAATGCAAGTCACATACTAATACAAGGTTTCTTGTGACTTTCTGCCATACTAATTAATGATGCTTTACTGCAAGTACACTGTCTTAATTTTTGTCATGCAGAAGCTTCTTATTAATTTAGGGGACACACAGCATTGATCCTTCTTGCATCTTTGCCTCCAGGACAAACATGCTCATTCTTTATTTCTTGTCTCTGTTCTCATGATCTGGTCCTGCCAGATGGGGCTCTTGGGAGCAGCGGGCGGCTAATCTGCAGAAAACGAGGATAAAACGATGAGCTGATGAGCCCACATGCTACATATTAACACCCTGCTGACTTAAAGAGCCCTCGGGATGTTAAGCTATGAATCAACAGATTCCAAACTTATTGTTGGCATTGAAAGGAGCAACTGCATGACATGTAAGCAACGTTGTCCTAATAATTAGCTCATCATTTTAAGCTAACATCTACAGCCTTCCTAAATGAAACATTTGACAGGTAATGGAAAGGTATGGCACCTTTCCAAATCAATTAGGTACTTATTAGAATACGTGTATACATTTTCACTGTTACTGTATATAAATCTTTGATCATCATTTCCTTGTATGCAACACAGACATAACTGGCTATTACTATCATAATTAGATCGGCATCAATGGCCAAAGTATTTTTTTTTGTTAAGTTAGTACTTTTAGGACTAGCTTTAATTTTGTTGTACAACCTGTTTAATATTGAACAAGCAGATAATTTAAACATCACTAATCTATTAGTCCCCTCGCCTTGTCATGTAAAGAAGGAGAGGGTTGGGACTTTGAGTGAGGCATGTGATGCACAACAAATAAATTAATGGTTCAATACCAAAATTGGTATTTATTCTCTTAAAATAATGCATGTCGTGACGTATTACAAAAAATATATGAAGTTATTGGAGAACATGACAATGACATGTTACAAACCATAATAACAAGTAAATATCAACATAACATATTGCATCACAAATATAAAACACCATCCTCCATAGCATGAAAGTACCTTTGAAGGTAAAATACTAGAAAACCTAGGTAGATGTGGGAAAGGCATAAAGTACCATTGGGTAACACCATAATGCATCTCTATAAAGGTCCGACACGTTTCTGTGGATAACTCAACTTCTTCAGTGTGCGGATGCATCAAAAATTATATACTCATATGTCGGCTGTGAATGGAATAAAAAAAGCTGTCTGTAAAGAATCCGGGGGCACATGTATAATCCCCAAGGAAAGAGTGTCCAAAAAGTGGTGGTGTCAGGGCACTAACCTTTCACGGTCACATTCCCCAGTTGGCTCTGGGTGGAATCGAACCCAGGACCTCTCCATTGCTGGTCCAGGTCTTTGCCTCTGAGCCACTGCTCAGTGTTATTCCTCTTGCTGTCCGTCGGAGCCTGGTTCTGAACTTGTGCTACTTTGGACCAATCAGTGGCCTGAGCGGCCTATTTAAGCCAGCCCCTTTCTCTTAGCAAATTGCTGGTTCGTAATCAGCTTTTTGGATTACCTTGCTGCTGAATACTCTTTGGATATCTCGTTACCTGACCCCTGGCCTGTTTCCTGGATTATCGCCTTCTGTTTACCTTGACCCCGGCTTGAACTTGGACTCTCTGATCTCTGTAATCCCTGACCCTCGGCTTTGGACTTTTGGATACACCGCTTGCTTCAGCCCCTGACTCCGGCTTGTTCCTGGTTTTTCCTTCAGTCTTGTTCCCTGTGTGCACCTGCTATTTTGGACTGTTTCCTGTGTCATCCGCTACAGTCTCCAGTGTGCTTCTGCGATCCAGTTTCCGGTTTACCTTGGATCTCCTCCTGCCACTGGTCCCGGGGGCCTCCTGTTGCGTCCTACCCTCTGTCCCAAAATCCAGAGGGCGGATCGCATCAGGTCGCAAAGGTGAGCCGCCCTTGGCATCTTGACTTCGGTAAGTTATATCCTGACATTACGAACCCTCCAAGATGTCCGAAGCCGACAGGGCACGCTCACCCTTTGAAGCCTTGTGTCAACAGGTTTCTGTACTAACGGACGCTGTTCAAAAGTTGCAAGAAGGATACCTGCAGGTGGATGGCCGTCTCAAACAACTGGTCACACCTGGACCTTCCGCTTCTCCTTCAGCCGCAGCATCCACCTCCCAGTCGTCTACCGCACCAATTTCGGCTGCGATTCATCCTGAACCACGAGTTCCTACACCGGAGCGGTTTTCTGGCGACCGCAAAAAATTCAGAGCTTTTAAAAACGCCTGTCTACTCTATTTATCACTTCAACCCAGAACTTTTTGCTCTGAAGATGTTAAAGTTGGATTTGTGATTTCGCTTCTTGCTGACGAACCTCAATCATGGGCTTATAGCCTAATGGAGCAAAGAAGCACCCTACTGGACACTATGGACTCTTTTTTTGAACAGATGTCTAAGTTATATGATGACCCACTACGTTCATCTACTGCAGAAGCCACGCTCCACAACTTAAGCCAAGGAAGAAGACCCGTGGAAGATTATATCGCCGAATTTCGTAAATGGTCAGCAGACACAGGGTGGAACGAGGTGGCTTTAAGATACCAATTTCGTCAAGGTCTATCGGAGTCCCTCAAGGACGAGTTGGCCCGAGTTGACCCTCCCACTTCTTTGGAAGCCCTGATCCAATCCGTTACGCAGCTGGACAGGCGCTTGCGGGAACGACGGACAGAGCGTTTCCAAACGTCTCGTCCCAACTGGACGCCTGCAAGATCCTCTGTGGCCCCTGCACCTCCTCCGGCTCCATCTGCACCCTCTCTTCCTGACCCTGAGCCCATGCAGCTCGGGCTAGTTCGGTCACCTCTGGCCCCTGAAGAAAGACAACGAAGACGTCAATCTAATTTGTGCCTGTACTGTGGCGAATCGGGCCATTTTCTTCGCTCCTGTCCAGTGAGACCTTGTAAGTCCAACCTACCGCCTACCTTCAGTTGTCATATTTCTAACCTGCCACAGACTCATGTTATTCTTTTTCTGTCATTACAGCTACCAACAGGAGTAACCCAGGTCCCAGCCATAATTGACTCTGGGGCATGTAGCTGCTTCCTGGACTCTGCTATTGCTCAGAAATTACATGTCCCACATCGCCTCAAGGACTCCCATTTACAGATACACTTGGCAGACGGCTCACTTCCACGTTCCGGTTTAGTCACCAGAGAGACTCTTCCAATTCTTGCTTCTTCTGACACCGGTCATCGAGAATTCCTCTGTTTGGACCTCATACCATCACCTATGTTCCCCATCATTCTGGGACTTCCGTGGTTGCAGGTTCATCAGCCCTGTATTGACTGGGGTAAGAAAGAGGTGAAGTTTTTTTCTTCCTACTGCAATCAACACTGCCTTCATCCTGTTAAAGCTTCCTGTTCTACCATTGCTTCTGCACCAGACGATCTGCTTCACGTTCCTTCAGTTTATCTTGATTTCAAGGACGTTTTTGACAAACAACAGGCCGACCACCTTCCCCCACACAGACCATATGACTGCCCTATTGACCTTCTGCCTGGTTCTAAAATTCCCTTTGGTCGCATCTTCCCCTTGTCGGAGACCGAGCTAGTAGCTCTAAAAACATATATTGATGGAAATCTTGATAAAAAATGTATTCGCCCATCTTCTTCTCCAGCTGGCGCCGGAATCTTCTTTGTTGGGAAAAAGGATGGCTCACTTCGACCCTGCATCGATTACAGAGAGTTAAACAAGATCACTATAAAAAACAGATATCCACTTTCATCATTTCAACCAATGGAATAGCTATGGATCCACAAAAAGTAAAGGCAGTCCAAAATTGGCCCCCTCCAACTGATAAAAAGGGTGTCCAGCGATTCATTGGGTTCGCCAATTTTTATCGTAGATTCATTCCTGGTTTCTCTTCAATTGTCGCTCCCATCACTGAATTGACCCATCAGGGGTGTCTTTTTCGTTGGTCACAGAAAGCACAAGAGGCCTTTACAAAACTCAAGACAGTTTTTTCTTCCGCACCTATTCTGCGACACCCAGACCCGGCCTTGCCCTTCACCCTGGAGGTCGATGCCTCCGAAACAGCCACAGGTGCTATTCTATCACAAAGACAAGGACCTAAAGCCTTACTCCATCCTGTGGCATATGCATCTCGGAAATTGAATCCTCCAGAGAGGAACTATGATGTGGGGCCTTCTGTTTACCTTGACCCCGGCTTGAACTTGGACTCTCTGATCTCTGTAATCCCTGACCCTCGGCTTTGGACTTTTGGATACACCGCTTGCTTCAGCCCCTGACTCCGGCTTGTTCCTGGTTTTTCCTTCAGTCTTGTTCCCTGTGTGCACCTGCTATTTTGGACTGTTTCCTGTGTCATTCGCTACAGTCTCCAGTGTGCTTCTGCGATCCAGTTTTCGGTTTACCTTGGATCTCCTCCTGCCACTGGTCCCGGTGCCTCCTGTTGCGTCCTACCCTCTGTCCCAAAATCCAGAGGGCGGATCGCATCAGGTCGCAAAGGTGAGCCACCCTTGGCATCTTGGCTTCGGTAAGTTATATGCTGACAGGTGGATGTAAGCGTGCTATGGAAGACAATGGTGATAAGGATACCCCCTGGCACAACCCTAGGCCATAACCCATTCTGCCTCTGAGCCAAATTTCATAACAGTAGAGCACGCAGACAAGAGGGAAATTTAGTCTACATCCTCCACCGTCAACAGCATGAGAGAGAGGGAGCTTTATTGTCAGCACAGCTTTATAGACAGAGTGACATCATTCATATGGGGACATCTGATTGATTCATCAACATATAGTCTCTTATTACATGTCCCTGTTGCCACAAGGTCTTTCACTCATGGGGGCCATCTTGCTTTAATCGATGGAGGGGGTTTGGATTAGGGAGTAGAAGGAAGGGGTTTGGAGTAAGGAGTAGAAGGGGCCATCTGTCAGTTTTCCTTCCAGGCTGAGATTTAACTCTATAATGACTTTTAAGGAAAATAACAGTATTGTAATACACCCATATATATATATATATATATATATATATATATATATATATACAGTGGGAATCGAAAGTTTGGGCACCCCAGGTAAATTTTTTTATTAATGTGCATAACGAAGCCAAGGAAAGATGGAAAAATCTCCAAAAAGGCATCAAATTACAGATTAGACATTCTTATAATATGTCAAAAAAAGTTAGATTTTATTTCCATCATTTACACTTTCAAAATTACAGAAAACAAAAAAATGGCGTCTGCAAAAGTTTGGGCACCCTGCAGAGTTAATATCTTGTTCTGCCCCCTTTGGCAAGTATCACAGCTTGTAAACGCTTTTTGTAGCCAGCCAAGAGTCCTTCAATTCTTGTTTTAAGAATCTTTGCCCATTCTTCCTTACAAAAGTCTTCCAGTTCTTTGAGATTTCTGGGCTGTCTGTCACGCACTGCTCTTTTAGGGTCTATCCATAGATTTTCAATTATGTTGAGGTCAGGAGATTGTGAAGGCCATGGCAAAACCTTCAGTTTATGCCTCTTGATGTAATCCCCTGTGGATTTTGAGGTGTGTTTAGGATCAATATCCATTTGTAGAAGCCATCCTCTCAGCTTTTTCACAGATGGCATCAAGTTACCATCCAAAATTTGCTGACATTTTATTGAATCCATTTTTCCTTCTACTCGTGAAATGTTCCCTGTGCCACTGGCTGCAATAAAACCCCAAAGCATGATTGATCCAACCCCATGCTTAACAGTTGGACAGAGGTTCTTTTCATTAAATTCTGTGCCCTTTCTTCTCCAAACGTACCTTTGCTCATTCCGGCCAAAAAGTTCTATTTTAACCTCATCGGTCCATAGAACTTGTTTCCAAAATGCATCAGGCTTGTCTATATGTTCATTTGCAAAGTTCAAACGCTGATTTTTGTGGTGATGACATAGAAGAGGTTTTCTTTTGATTACTCTTCCATGAAGACCATATTTGTACAAGTATCTCTTTATAGTGGAATAGTGTACCACAACTTCAGTGTCTGCCAGATCTTTCTGGAGGGATCGTGCAGTCAAACGTGGGTTTTGAATTGCTTTTCTCACAATCCTGCGAGCTGTTCTGTCTAAAAAATGTCTTGGTCTTCCAGATCTTGCTTTAACTTCCACTGTTCCTGATGACTGCCATTTCTTAATTACATTCCGAACAGAGGACATTGACATCTAAAAACGCTTTGCTATCTTATTATAGCCTTCTCCAGCTTTGTGAGCGTCAACTATTTTCAGTTTCAGTTTTCTAGACAACTGCTTAGAAGAACCCATGGTGCTGATTGTTGGGGCAAGGTCAGATGAGTCTGGGCATTTAAAACCTTTGAGATTGACATCACCTGGTCTTCCCAGACGATGATTGAGAACAATCCATGACACTGGCAGGTCTCAGCTTTGCAAAGGGGGCAGTGCATGCTTTAAATTCTGCAGGGTGCCCAAACGTTTGCAGACGCCATTTTTTTATTTTCTGTAATTTTGAAAGTGTAAATGATGGAAATAAAATCTAACTTTCTTTGACATATTATAAGGATGTCTAATCTGTAATTTGATGCCTTTTGGAGATTTTTCCATCTTTCCTTGGCTTCGTTATGCACATTAATACAAATATTTACCTGGGGTGCCCAAACTTTCGATCCTTACTGTATATATTTATATATATATATATATATATATATATATATATATATATATATATATATATATATATATATATATATAATCAAGAAATAAAAGAAATAAAACAATATAAGAAAGGAAACCAATATTTGAGTGGTTTAGGAGAAAAAATAACATAAACACAAAATAATTATTTTATTAACTCCATCACGGTCCCCCCTTAAAATGACTATTTTATCAGTACTGTCCCTATGCTTTCTTTGTCCCTGTGTTTGGCCTCCCTATCAGGATATTTTTTGTGTTTTGCTTAGCGATCAGACAGGGCTTATCCGTAGTCCTTACCAACGAAACGTCAGGAGGCGGTCAAACACTATTCTTTCCCTCACTTGAGAATGTTGTATGTGTTTTTAACAGGTAAGGACTGTAATGGAGGATACGGTCAATACAACAAACCATTATCGTAACCAATATAAGTAGAAACAAAATTGCTATACCTATCTGAGTACAAATGCGTTGTCATCCAAAATACTGTTCCCAGGTAACATTTTAAATACACCCCCTTGTCAGCTAAAATCATGTCTAGGGCCATTTATGAAGTGGCCTCTAGTTATTCAGCTAAACTTTGGAGTGCATCACTGTTTATAGCTAACGAACCTCTGTTGGTTATAGTATATATAATTAATCCAATCTACATTCTTATTTCAACCCTCTTTATCCCATTACTGAATTCAATTTTGTAAAAGCAACAATCTTACCAGATTACTGTATTTTTTCCTCTTACTATACCTTCAATCATAACCATTTTAATTTTGCAAAAGAACATTAATTTAGATTTGGCATTCCTAAATATTCTATTTCTGAAAGAAACTTATTCATGTTGATTTACACTATTTTTGAATTTTTCAGCATAATGTATCTATATCCCACCTCAACTGACCATTCTTTTTAACATCCAGTTGTCACTAGACAAAGCTCAGTCAAAGCTGCGTATATTGACACCTCCCATTCTCCTTGAAATAACACCTTTAGAGTAAGATGTACTTCAAAACAAATGGTGCAAAAACACACATTTTTAAAATACCAATCATCATCCACATACACGTGTACAATGTAAATGTATGAGAGAGAGAGAGAGAGATCTCTATATTAATCAAAAATACTAAATTAATAAGGGCTTTCTTCAGATCTTCAAATGATTGTATACACGTTATCTTTTATTATTAAAGAAAGATTTGCCCTATAGTAAGCCTTTATAGTTCATTAACATTCACTCAGACAGATATTTTGTCTTCAAAAATTTCAATGAACTCTCAAGAAACGTTATTTAGGCTCAAAAATGTTTTAAAACTATTACTTTAGTAAGTAAAAATATCTTTTAAAATATATTTTTTTCTCATCCATGAACCTCTTCCAAGTTTCTCAGGTTCACAGAAGTGAAAATTGTCATGGCTGGACTGACCAGGCTGTGTAACTTGACCTCTATTTCTCTGCTTGGGAACACATTCCTTTCATGTAATGATCTCCAAAGAAACATCTGTTACTGCTAGACCCAATCTTTCAACGCTTTGTATCCCATGCATTATACAATTTGATTACAAACAAATTTATAGTTTTTCTCATTTTTAACCTTTTTTAAAACATTTTAAACATATTTGGTTTGTACATCTGCCAAAAATCATGTACATTACATTATAATATGAAGTTTCTCGACTACAGTAGTGACAAAAAATTGTTTAGAAGACAATCTCGTGAAATTCACAGATTAGTTCCAGCCTAATGAACTGTGAATTGTCAATTTTCCAGAGAAGCTCCTCCTCCCAACCAGAGTCTCCACTCCCATCAGAAACATCAAATTACAAAAACTTTTAACATACTCTGAACAACAAAATGACATTCACCAAATTCTCTGACATCAATGCTTGGGAGGGAGAATTGAGGGCTTCCTACACTGCAGAACAGTGGCAAAAAGTGCTTCAAATAACATACTCAGCAACCAAAAGTATTAACCTCTGGGAGCTAACCCAAACATGTTTGCTTCGTTGGTATTTAACCAAACTAAGAATCTCCAAATTTGACGTCCACACTTCTCCACTTTGCTGGAGGGGGTGCGGATCTGTGGGCACACTATACCACATATTGTGGGACTGCCCACACATACGCACCCTATGGGATACAATTTTTGAAGCACTGTCACAAATACTAAAAATACGAATTCCTATATCGCCAGGACTAGCCATATTATCTTTAGGAATAGATTCCATCCATCCAACATATAGAACGATAGTCATCCACACTCTGTTAAGTACTAGATTATCGAATATGAGACACTGGAAGGACAAGGAGACACCCACACTAAGGGAAGTTATAACAACAACAAACATGCATGCTACATACAAAATAATGTTTGCCTCATCACAAGGAAAATATCAAATAGCGAATATGCACTGGAAACCATGGACTGACTGGTATAAGCTGAGACAATTTGAATATCACTTCTAACGATTGAGTTTTCTGGTTGGTATGATATGCCCCAACACAAATTTAATCTACAGACCGTGTCAGTGTTTGGTTTTATTTTATTTTATTTTATTTCTTTTATTTTATTTCTTCCTCTTTTTTGGTTGAATAACAGCACACTCTGTTCTGCAAAAGTGTTAGTATGAAGCTTATCTCAGCGCAGACTACAATACGCCAAAGTAATTGTTACTGGGAGGGGCAGGCCGGGTGGCTTCCAAACCCTGGACACAGATTGATCCCATTTAGGGTGTCCGGGTGGGGTGGCTGCTCCTGGCGCCATCCAATGGTGGAAGTGCATACACAGATATGTTGTGAGACTTTTCATTGTATCCGATCAAGCATGTATCTAAGAAATGTTCAACATATGCAATTGAATATTGATGCTGTGCCAATTTTGTATAATTTTGTGTTTTGATTGAAAATTCCAATAAAAACGTATTGTCCTTAAGATGGATCCCATTCATTCCGTCTTCTGATGAGGTCTATTACCGCAAAATATTAAGCTGAACTTCTGCCTTACCTTATCTTTTCCATAATTATAGACAGACCTCTCCGGTGTTGATAGTTACTAGCTTAAATTTCCCGCACACTGTCAATTCACCAATAGATGAATAAGAAGCTACAGGAACCACCCAACCTCCAGCCTGAATGACTCCAGCCCTACCCCACACCACCATGATGGTCCATTTTTACATTCATTGGTTCTTAGACTCCATCAATCTTATCTGTTTCACATTATATGTGGGTGTAGTTTGTAGGTGTATTCATCACACATTGGTGTTCTACGCTCCCCTGGCAACGCCTATACAGCCACACACAAACCTGCCAACCAAGGTGGAATTAATGTACATAAACACACCCAAATGCCAAACAACTGAATGAGGGCTCTTGAAACAAGCTGAAAAGACTTTAATGAGCTTTCAACAAGAGCCTCTAACACAACGCACACTTTGGGAAAAGACAGGAACTACCAAAACCCAGTAATGATGTCACTGTCAGAAAGTTTTTGGGTTGGTTGGTTACTATCCAGAGTTAGTAATTCTCCCCCACCAAGAACAAGAAACAATATGGAACAAATCTGACTTTGTGAAAAGGTAAGCTGCAGTGAGCCTACAGGCAATACCAGTATGTGTCCCTTGCCTTCTGCTTGTTTTTTTTGATTTTTAGGTCCTGTTTAAATCATATATGTTTCTACAACAATGAGATGTCACCATCCAAGGAGATATTTTTGAAAAACATAAGACCAACAATGTCTTGTAAATTGTAACCCAAGACCAATTGTACACATTGCAACTTTTTTCTACACCTAGCATTACGCTATAGGCTAATATTTATAACATTACACAGGTTGTAAGAGTTACCAACATCTTTTACAGACATTCATGTAAATGTTCCAATAAACTATTGGTAGGTGAGCCAACATTTCTTTTAAATTTAGTGGAATTGTCAGTGAAATTGATATATAGCCCTGTGTCTGTTGATAAGACTGGGAAGCAGCTCTTACTGCTTTGGGTTCTGTCATAATTTTATTAGCTGTAAAAGCCAATAATGACTGGAACCAGCCCCACTGCTGATTAATTTGGTAACAAACATGACATCTGGTAGCTTATTAATTACTAGTCAGAACAGTTGAGTACATTCCCCTCTGGGCTTAAACAAGTGGGCACCAGTTTAAAATACAGTGTACATTGATATCACAGCAGTGTAAGCTACCGTTAGCAGTATGACATAAAACTGTCATCTGTGCACATCACCGTTAACCCTCCACAGCACATCCCTTTATAATGATTTTATACAGTATATTTGGTCAATCTTGAAAAAAGATGAAACACAAAAAGTTGTGTGACATACGTTTGTTTTCACATACATATGATGTTATGGTTTGAGTATTTTAATTGATTCACATTTTTGTATACATTTATTTAATATTCATTCACAATCAGTGTATTGTGGTCACTATTCACAGTTATTTATTTATATGACATTTGAAGGAGGAGCACCTGTGTGTACTGTATATAGGAATTGCTTTATGGTTCTGTATTCCAACTGTCAGTGTGCAGCATGCAGAGAGTTCACTCAGCGCAAAAATACTTTTATGGTTAAGTTATTGAGTCAGGTCTGACGTGATATAAGAATGGACTCTATAGGACTAAGGGGCTGTGATCTAAAAAGTAGTGCTATGGCCTTACTGCTGCTCAAAAAACAAACGAAAACAAACGAAAACAAACTATGCACATTAAGGCTCCATGCACACTAGCATTTTCTTAAGCTCCTAGAAGCTATTATGAGAATTTTTTTTTTCTGCCCCCATGAAACCAATAGGGTTATCCTATGTGTCCATGCACACTACTACAGGCAGGAATAAAACTGATAAAAATCAATGCTTTTCACCCAGCACTTTTTTAGCTTATAAAAAGCGCTAGTGTACATGGGGCCTTATAAATCACAGCAAGGGAGTACAAAGCAAGCAGAGTGCCCCTAGAAACTAATAGTGTTATCCTATGTGTCCATGCACACTATTTTATGCTAGAGTCCAAAGCCAGCCAAGTGCAACAGAAATGAATGAAAGCTCTTTGAGAAAAAAGATACCAGGGAAAGAGCCTGGTCATGTGACCTCTCAAAGTCACATGTCAAGCTTTCTCCCAATCACCCAGCTCTCTCTGCTTTGGTAAGAAGAGGGAATTCTATTGGGCTCTGAATGCTCTCCACTTCAGGCTGCATTTAAACATTGTCCACAAAAATCACAATGATGTGAACCTTCACTGTGGAATCCTGTCACAATCATACTGATATCCACTCACTCTCAGATTTTAAATGCACCCCTATAAGAAATTACTTCACAAGCTATTAAAGCTCAACTTCGAATAAAAACTTACATTTATATATATATATATATATATATATATATATATATATATATATAGAGAGAGAGAGAGAGAAAGAGAGAGAGAGAGAGAGAGAGAGAGAGAGAGAGAGGAAGTGGGAAAAAAACTGTCCAACAGGGAGGGAAACAAAAGAACACATTTTTAGTAGACTGAAAAGGGGCTAGTACTTCTGACAATGTTTTTATTGATGTCCGTGCCTTCCTATCCTAATGATAATTGCATTCCCCATTCACTCACAAGAAGTGGTTTGAATGACACTGAATGCTGGACATAAAAAAAACTCAGAAGAGGACTGATGGTAGACAGAAAAGAAGGAAGCAGAGGACAGTGCTGAAGAGTGGAGAAGGTAAGTAATGCTTTCAAATACTTTTTTTAACACAGGAGGGGGCCCAAAACTACTTATGAGGCCTCGTACACACGACCGTTTTCCTAGACAGAATCCATCAAGAAACTTGGTGGCAGAGCTTTTTTGCCGAGGAAAACGGTCGTGTGTATGTTTTTCACCTGGAAAACTGTCGTGGAACTCGATGAGGAAAAAAGAGAACAATTTTTCTTTTTCCTCGTCGGGAGTCTCAATTTCCTCGTCATGTTCCTCGTCGGGCTGGTTTTCGATGAGAAACACGTTCGTGTGTATGCTTAGAAACCCGCACATGCTCAGAAGGGTGGCGCCAGTGGAATCAAACTTCCCCTTTATAATGCCGTCGTACGTGTTTTACGTCACTGCGTTTGAGAACGACGAGATTTTGTCTTGACAGTGTGTACACAAAGAAAGCTTGTCAAGATTCTCGACAAGCCTAACAAGGAACTCGTCGAGGAAAATGGTGTTTCATTTACGACGAGTTCCTCGGTCGTGTGTACAAGGCCTAACTGTTTGTTGCTGGTTGTCAAGTGTTCTAAGCTCCATGCTTCTTCCTAAAAGAAAGAGAAAAGTTTGTTACACAACACAAGATGCTGCACTTCTGTCTCAAAGTACAGTTGGGGATATTATGTAAACTAGCTACAATAGGTAATAAAGGTTGAAATGGTCATCAGTTGCACAGGTTAAAAAAATAACATGACTGCCAAAAAAAAAAAAAAAACTTCCAACCTTAAAAGAGAAGTATGTTTTTTTTTTTTTTCTAATCTTACTTACTTCGGTGGATGCAGAATAAGACCGATGCTGCATCTGTTCCCTGGCGTCTCTGCACTGAGAACTGAGCCACCGAACACTGCTGATGGCTCGGTTCTCACTCCTCCCTGAGCAAAGTGATGCTGACTGTCAGTCATCATGGCTTCTGCTCTACCTCTCTGCGCTCAATGGAGTGCTGAGCCGTGGAGGGGCAGGGATCGGCCGTCTCAGCGGCTCGCTGAGACTGCCATCAATTAAGGCAGCTGGTGGATCCCGACTTGGAAGTCATGATGACGCGCTGCCCTGACTGATGGCAGTGACGTCAGCAGAGATCGGACTTCAGACCGCTCTCCGCTAAAAACGGGTCACAGGAGTGCAAAACGGATTGCACTCCTGTGACCCATAGGAGAAGCCCAGCCTAAAAAGCTGAGGCTGGACTTCTCCTTTAACCCTTCAGGTGATTCAGCGTTGATCTGATTGGTCCCTAAAATTGTTCTGCAGTGTTAATGGCCATCTCGTGCAGTGAATACCAGGTCAAGTCAATTGCCTTCACATTGGGTCCATAAAAATTATTACTGTTTACTTGGAAGATCTAAAAATGGTATGTTTTTTTTTTTGGTGCCATTTTGCTGTGTGATTTTCCAATATCTGAAGATTTATTTGGAATAACATGAAAGGTTACACAGGACACCCATATCACCGCACTTCTTCCTGTATTAGCTACATAAATCAGTGATCCTATAAAATGACCTGTTCATGTCCCTTTATTTCTCTCATCTATTATTAAAGACATTTTTGTCAAAACCCTTGGATGTACTAGCTCCCTGCTGTCATTGGTGAATTACTAAGTAATACAAAGTTTTATCATGAGTAAATATCCTATAGATAATATGAAGACTAATAGTCAAGATGTATCAAAAATCAAAGGTCTCATGTTGGCCTTGCATGACATAACTGATATCTCTGTGCGTTTTGTTTTTTATTACATTACCACTGACTGGTCATTAACAATGATAGCATAACAGAAAATAGCTACATGTCCACAAATTCATAGTATGCCCTTTACAAGACTGCTACCATATTTGTCTTCAGAATTGTTCCAGACTATTTTACTTGTGAAGATAAGTGACATTTAATAAGTGAACCTACTGAACTATTCTTTCCCTAATTTAATTGTTACTATAGTGATTTATCCATCAAAGGCTGTGACTAAAATGTCAATTGTTAGGTGTATTCTTTGACTTTTCTTCAAAGCAGTAGTGTTTTAAAAGTTTTAAAATAATATATTTAATAAATAATATTTTTTAGGTGTAATGATATTCTTTTCTATATACCGTACATTTTTTTTTTATTTATTTTTTTGATATGCCAGGAAACTTCAGCACCATGAACCATCTGGTTGAAATCAACAACAACAACAAAAAAAGAATCTTCAACAAGTATGGTTACTGAGAAAATGGATTGTGTTTTATATATATTTATTGGCCGTTTGCAAACAGCAGGTGGTAAGCTTGAGGATACAGCTATATTTTTGTGGGGGCTGATCAGATGTTTTGAATAGTCTGAATAGACTGTGTTGTGAAAGCAGAGGATCGGGTCACTGTCTCTCTCTTTTGGTAGATATGGGACTTGTGTGAAATAAATAAACTATTCAGTCTAATAAGCATGCAATCAGTCTTGAGCTTTGTTATTAAAAAAGAACCTGCACAGCATTAAAAATGTAATGCTTTGTTTAGAACCGGTGAATTGAGAAATGATCTTTAAGGGTTAGAGTTAGGGGTGGATAACTAGCCCAAAATATCCTACCCATCTGACTGAGGAGCCCTAGATGGATTTTATTTTTCCAATGTAAGAAAAAATTGTAACTTATTGTAAATAGTGCATTTGCCAGACTACTTACACAGGAAACTGAACAGAAAATATGCATTTTGATGTACTGTACCTGTCAGCAAACCAAAACTTTTCTTTTGTTAGCATGCTGCTGAAAAGTTATGCACCAAGCACATACAGTGTCTTGGAAAAGTATCCATACCCCTTAAAATGTTCCACGTTTTATCATGTTACAACCAAAAACATAAATTAACTTTATTGTTTTTTTTTCTGATAGACCAACACAAAAAGGCACATAATTGTGAAGTGGAAGGAAAATGATAAATGGTTTTCCATTTTTTTTACAAATAAATATGTGAAAAGTGTGGTGTGCATTTGTATTCAGACCCCCCCCCCCCCTGAGTCAATATTTTTTAGAACCACCTTTCACTGCAATTACAGCTACAAGTCTATTTTAAGTATGTCTCTACCAGCTTTGCACATCTAGAGAGTGACATTTTTGCCCATTCTTCTTTGCAAAATAGCTCAAACTCTGATCTAAATCATTCCTTCGTATTTCTGTCTGCATGTTTAAGGTTGTTGTCCTGCTGGAAGGTGAACCTCCTCCCCAGTTTCAAGTCTTTTTCAGACTCTAAAGCCCTGTACACACGATCGGATATCTGATAGAATCTAATCCGATGGATTTTTTCGTCGGATATCCGATGAAGCTGACTTTCATCAGTCTTGCCTACACACCATCAGTCAAAAATCTGATTGTGTCCAAACGCGGTGACGTACAACACTACGACGAGCCAAAAAAAAAAGAAGTTCAATGCTTCCAAGCATGCGTCGACTTGATTCTGAGCATGCGTGGATTTTTGACTGATGGAGTTCCATACAGACAATCAGATTTTTGTGGCAGCAGCTGCTGCCGTTACTGAGATATCCATCTTTAAAAACAGGACGTATATAGTCGTGAGCGGGTCCGCTCTGCCGCTGACAGAATTTTCACTTTAATATACTTGCACTGGCCCACTACAATATACTGCAGTAAAACTTCACTGACGCACTTCAATTTACTGCAGTAAAGCTTCACTGATGCACTACAAAATACTGCAGTAAAACTGCACAGACACACTATAATATACTGCAGTAAAACTGCACTGACACACTTCAATATACCGTAGTAAAACTGCACAGACACACTTCAATATACTGCAGTAAAACTGCACTGACACACTGCAATATAGACATGTGCACCGTCAATAAATTTGTTTTGTTTTGTTCCGTTCCGTTTCATATTAGCCGTTCGTATTTCATAATTTGGGTCCGAAATTCAATTTGGATTCGTACGAAATACGAATTTTGGTTAGATTTGTTCACTTTTCGTAACAATTACGACCATTCGTTATGATGAATTTAAAAAGGAAAAATAAAATTTTTCAATATGGCAGTCGATTGTAGTTTTGTTTTCGCCCCCAGTGCCCCCACCATTTTTCTCATTTACGCATATGACTGCTAGAACAGATAAAAATACATTTAGGGAAATTGATCAAGATTGAAGGGAACAGAATCTGGAGCTTCTTTTCAGTTTGTTCCGTTAAGAATTATTATTTTGTCCGATTCTGAATCTCCCATCGACTACCAGTACCAGTC
Source organism: Rana temporaria (assembly GCF_905171775.1). Taxonomy (NCBI): domain Eukaryota; kingdom Metazoa; phylum Chordata; class Amphibia; order Anura; family Ranidae; genus Rana; species Rana temporaria. Next base: position 323,165,856 of record NC_053491.1, read on the forward strand.
TCCCACTCCCATATTAAAAAGGGTAATTTCCCAACCCTCACTCAGCAGCAGAAGAAAACCTCTGATTAGTCAACAAAACACCAGTCACGTTTCCGTTGTAACAAAATTTGGATCCAAAATTCGTCAACGAAATTTCGTAAAACTGCACTGATGCACTACAATATACTGCAGTAAAACTGCACTGACGTACTACAATATACTGCAGTAAAACTGCATGATGCGCTTCAATATACTGCAGTAAAACTGTATGGCGCACTTCCATATACTGCAGTAAAACTGCATGGACGTACTACACTGACACACTTCAATATACTGCAGTAAAACTGCATGGATGCACTACACTGACACACTTCAATATACTGCATTAAAACTGCATGGATGCACTACACTGACACTGCACTATCAATATATTTACACTACACTGAAACTCTACACTCACAATAGAATTACAATAGCCCACTAAATCATTAGTAGCAATAAACAAAACCCTATTCTATTAATCTCTATGATTGGCACAAGTCATCATGACTTTCTCCAGTTGTGGCGCTGACAATGTTCTGTACCCTAATTTGGCAAAGTCTTTATTGCTTCAGCCAATCAGAGCTTAGAATGCACTGTGCAGTGTGCAGTGCATTGTGGGGGTTCAGATTTGGCATCCAAACTTTTGATGTGTTTCGCCAAAGCTCTGCAAACTGAACCTGGATGTATTTGGCATATCCCTAGTAATAACCAATAGTTAGTATTAATTTCTTTATGAAACACACCCAAAACATCTGGTTGACTGATGAAAAAAAAGCCATACACTACAACATTCTGTTGGTTGTGAAAGCAATGGAGTACAATTCGTATTTAACACTTTATATTGGGAACCAACACTGAAAACTAGGTTAGTCTGACCTTATGGTTCCCACGATTTAACACCATTTTTGTATCTTCTTGCTGTTCCTTGCTATTCTTTATGCAATACAGGTAATGCAAGTGGGTTATTTATTTTTCATTTGGGAAGAGATGATTATGGGGAAATATAGTCACTTATGAATAAATACATAAATAATGCATATGACAAATTTGGGGAAAAGTTGTTTTTTTTAGGTCACTGCAAAAGACAAGGAAGCATTCTTTGCACCTGGAGTAAAAGAGGTATCATCTATGAAACAGAAAAGCTTTTTTACTTTAAATGCTGTAAAAATTATTAATTAGACTGGAGGGTTGAATCTGTTCTAAATCAGGGCTCAAAATTTCAAATCCTGAGCTACTAGCCAGGCCTTAAGGGTTACTCGCCACCAGTTGACCCAACTGATCCCTACCCTGCACTGCTCCTAATTGCCCCCCCCCCCCCCTTAAACACACCATTGTAAATTATCTCATGAAAAGACACTTAAATGTTTTATGCAGAATTAAAGTTACAAAAATAAATATTAACAACAACTTTATCAGTGCAGCCTCACTTGTGCCCACCATTGCAGCCTCACCTGTGCCCGCCATTGCAGCCTCACCTGTGCCCGCAATTGCAGCCTCAGCTCACCTGTGCCTGCCATTGCAGCCTCAGCTCACCTGTGTCCGCCATTGCAGCCTCAGTTCACTGTGACCCCATGGCAGCCTCAGCTCACTGTGACCCCATTGCAGCCTCCGCTCACTGTGACCCCATTGCAGCCTCCGCTCACTGTGACCCCATTGCAGCCTCCGCTCACTGTGACAGCGGGATATCCGCTCTGTAATCCTGCGGCTTTTCTCCTTCCTCCATGCTCTCTTCCCCGGGGCGACCGATGGGAGAATGGCTCCCGATCAACCCCCGCATGCCGGAGGTACCCGCCCCCCCCGCACCCCCAGGCAGCCCAGCTCCTCGCCAGAAACAATTTTTCACTCGCAAGGAGGAGGCGAGTGGAAAATTTGAGGGCTGCTAAATGCACATAATATAAATGTATATTATTATTTATGGAGACAAATGTATATTATTGATCCAGGAAGCACTTTAACCACTTAAGGACCGCATAACGCCGATATACGTCGGCAGAATGGCACGGCTGGGCACAATCACGTACCTGTTAAATGCCCAGCCGTGGGTCGCGGGCGCGGTCCAAAGCTCCGTGACCGCGGCCGCGGGACCCGCGGACCCGATCGCCGCTGGAGTCCTACGATCGGTCCCCGGAGCTGAAGAAAGGGGAGAGGTGTGTGTAAACACACCTTCCCCCGTTCTTCACAGTGGCGCTGTCATTGATCATCTGTTCCCTGATATAGGGAAAGGCGATCAGTGACGTCACACGTCCAGTCCCGCCCCCCTACAGTTAGAAACACATATGAGGTCACACTTAACCCCTTCAGCGCCCCCTAGTGGTTAACTCCCAAACTGCAATTGTAATTTTCACAGTAAACAATGCATTTTTATACCATTCTTTGCTGTGAAAATGACAATGGTCCCAAAAATGTGTCAAAATTGTCCGATGTGTCTGCCATAATGTCGCAGTCACGAAAAAAAAACGCTGATCGCCGCCATTAGTAGTAAAAAAATAAATAAATAATAAAAATGCAATAAAACGATCCCCTATTTTGTAAACGCTATAAATTTTGCGCAAACCAATCGATAAACGCTTATTGTGATTTTTTTTACCAAAAATATGTAGAAGAATACGTTAAACTGAGGAAAATTATTATTTTTTTATATATTTTTGGGGGATATTTATTATAGCAAAAAGTAAAAAATATTGAATTTTTTTCAAAATTGTCGCTTTTTTTTTGTTTATAGCGCAACAAATAAAAACCGCAGAGGTGATCAAATACCACCAAAAGATTTATTTGTGGGAAAAAAAGGACGCCAATCTTGTTTGGGAGACATGTCGCACGACCGCGCAATTGTCAGTTAAAGCGACACAGTGCCAAATCGCAAAAAGGGCCTGGTCCTTTACCTGCATTTTGGTCCAGGTCTTAAGTGGTTAACTGCCTAAGCAGGGGATCAGAAAGGAACTTTTCCCTGTTGGAGCAAATTAGACCATCTTGTTTTAATAAGGGGTTGTGCCTTCCTCTGGATCAGCTGTGGGTTTAGGATTCTGAGGATGCAGAATTTTATTATGTTAATTTATGTTGCCTAATTATGTGTTTTTGACCTGGAGGTCTTAGAAACTTTCACAAATCCTTCAATTGATTTTCTATATGAGTATGTATTTTCCTGGAGTTCTTCTTTAAAACACGATGAGGCATAAATAAAGAAAAAAGAAAAATAATATAATCATGACATTGGCAATCTATATAAATTAATTTAAGCTACAATTTTATAAATATGCAAGTGTTCAAGGCTTTCACAAAGCACGGTCATTATTATCTCACATCTATTAATCCAAATGAGCTCTTTTATGAATGATCCCATGGGATGTCAGCACAGATACAGAGTGGCATTCCAGACCTGTCTCTGGCCAGCAAACACAAACTCTCTATTGATCTGATAAGCGACAAGCTGGCCTGTACTCCCCTTTACCCTTTTACATATAAAAATAACATTTTAGTGAAATAGCAGGAGGTCAGTGGAAGCTTAGACCCTTTCAGTTTAAATAATGCCAAGGCAATTTATTCCTGTACCATTAAACCTATATCATTAGAGCATGCTACTGTACGTGCATGGCATGTGCATAATGCAATGAGTGCCTGATTTGCAATCTGAACAATAGTGTCCTTCTGTTTACTGGGGCGTCAATGTAGCATGCATAGAAATAATGCTTGTTTTTTTTTCGTGTGCAAAGGGGACCGATAGACCGTTTTCATCGGTCAAAACCGATCGTGTGTGTACCCCATAGGTTATTTAACCACTTACCCCCCGGACCATATTGCTGCCCAAAGACCAGAGTACTTTTTGCGATTCGGGACTGCGTCGCTTTAACAGACAATTGCGCGGTCGTGCGACGTGGCTCCCAAACAAAATTGGTGTCCTTTTTTTCCCACAAATAGAGCTTTCTTTTGGTGGTATTTGATCACCACCTTTTAGTTTTTGCGCTATAAACAAAAATAGAGCGACAATTTTGAAAAAAATGAATATTTTTTACATTTTGCTATAATAAATATCCCCCAAAAATATATAAAAAACATTTTTTTTCCTCAGTTTAGGCCGATACGTTTTTTTCTACATATTTTTCGTAAAAAAAAATCGCAATAAGCATTTATTGATTGGTTTGCGCAAAAGTTATAGCGTTTACGAAATAGGGGGTATTTTTATGTCATTTTTATTATATTTTTTTTACTAGTAATGGCGGCGATCAGCGATTTTTTTTTCGGTACTGAGACATTATGGCGGACACTTCGGACACTTTTGACACATTTTTGGGACCATTGGCATTTTTATAGCGATCAGTGCTATAAAAATGCATTGGATTACTATAAAAATGCCACTGGCAGTGAAGGGGTTAACACTAGGGGGCGGGGAAGGGGTTAAGTATGCCTGGGTGTGTTCTTACTGTGGGGGGGGGTGGCCTCACTAGGGGAAACACTGATCCTCGGTTCATACATTGTATGAACCGAAGATCAGCATTTCCCCTGCTGATAGGACCGGGAGCTGTGTGTTTACACACACAGCTCCCGGTCCCCGCTCTGTACCGAGCGATCGCGTGTGCCCGGCGGCGATCGCGCCCGCCGGGCACACGCACGGGAGTCGGGGGCGGGGGCTCCCTAGTGGCGGCTGGGAGAGAGGACGTCATATTACGTGCTCTCGCCCAGCCGAGCCAACTTGTCGACGTATAACGGCGGTGGCCGGTCGGCAAGTGGTTAACCATCGGTTAAATAAAAGCCAACTTGCTTTAAATTTAACCGATGGATTCCTAACCGATGGGAAAAAACGATCGTTAGTAGGCACAACCATCGGTTAACAATACTCAGAATCAAGTCGACGCATGCTTGGAAGCATTGAACTTTGTTTTTTTCAGCACGTCGTTGTGTTTTACGTCACCGCGTTCTGACACGATCGTTTTTTTAACCGATGGTGTGTAGGCGCGACGGATCAGTCAGCTTTATCGGTTAACCGATGAAAACGGTCCATCGGTCCGTTCTCATCGGATGGACTGATCGTGTGTACGCGGCATAAGACTCTGTATATTTCAATTTACAATATATATATATATATATATATATATATATATATATATATATATATATATATATATATATATATATATATATATATATATATATATATATATATATATATAATTAACTATTATAATTATTAAAACCAATGACCAAGGCAGGGTGAGGGGAAGTTTTCAATTGAGAACACAAACAACAAAAATAAACAAATCAAACAATGACAATAACAATCCCTCATCCTATAAAAAAAAAAGATATAAAAAAGAATAATTAAATAAAGCTTTATTGGTTAACAAAATACATTATGGAGTTGATTTACTCAAGCAGATAGGCTGTGCACTTTGCAAGGTAAGTTGCAAATTGCAGGGAAGTTTTCCCCACAGCTTAATGTATGTGGCAAAATCTCACTTTGCAAAGAATGTAATCTCATTCATGAAGCTCTGGAGAAAAATCAACTGCAGAGTGTAATAGACTGGGGCCACAAAAGTGACTAGGCTGTTTTATTTAACAGCAAAAGAAAAACATTTAGGGCCAGATTCACAAATGAGTAACGACGGCGTATCTCCTGATACACCGTCGTATCTCTGTTTCTATCTATGCGACTGATTCATAGAATCAGTTACGCATAGATAGCCATAAGATCCGACAGGTGTAATTGTTTTACACTGTCGGATCTTAAGATGCAATACCGCGGCCGCCGCTGGGGGGAGTTTGCGTCATAAACCAGCGTCGGGTATGCAAATTAGGAGTTACGGCGATCCCCAACGGTTTTTCGCGTTCGCTACGTCGCCGCTAGTCTAGTTTCCCATCGCAAAATTAGTAGTTTTTTTGATGCCTTAACTTTACACAGCAATCGTATTGCTGTGTAAAGTATGGCCGTCGTTCCCACATTGAAATTTAAAAAATAACGTCGTTTGCGTAAGCCGTCCGGGAATACGGAAGTACGCTACGCACGTCGCCGTTCGAAAAAATGACGTCACGGCACGCAAAGCACGGCGGGAGTTAGGAAACGGAGCATGCGCGGTAGGTCCGGCGCGGGAGCGCGCCTAATTTAAATGGCACACGCCCATTTGAATTGGCCCGCCTTGCGCCAGAGGCCGCCGGCGTAGGTTTTTCATCGCAAGTGCTTGGCGAATCAGGCACTTGCGATGAAAAATTGCGTCGGTGTAACGTATCTAGGATACGTTACGCCGCCACGATTCTACGTGAATCTGGCCCTTAGATCACATTCCTAGTTGTGCTGTCTGTCAGGGCTATGTACTTTAAATCTCAGGACAGCAAGGTCAGAAATGCAAATCCTTAGGAAAGAAAAAAACATTCCTTTTATGTAATTAATTGTGTATTTGTGTGTCAAATTTAAGGTAAAGACAACCCAAGTATAGTAGAATCTGAAATATGAAAATTGTGCTTCTTTGCTCAACTTCTATTGCGGAAAATCATTTATGTATCTTTTCTAGCTTTTTTTCAGTTATTTTCTTAGCCCTGACCTAATGAAAAATATCACCTAAATTTCATCGCCAAGTAATAATCATCTACAGCACAATAAATATAAATTGGCAAAAGTGAAAAGATACGTGTGTGGTATTCTTTTCACACCTTCACTTTTACCCTATAACCAGCAAATATGTCATTAATTCTGATCAGTGACACATGACAGGTAAAGCTCTCAACAAAGAAGAGAAATGGACAAGTATTTGTGTAGGTGTTACTATTAAATGTATCCAGCAAACTCAAAGGTCAATGATATTTCATATTTTCAGGGAAAAGCTGGATTTTGGTTCAAACCATTTGACAAATTTGTTTTACTCCATCAGTTATTTGACAGTAAAATCTGCCAATCAATTCTTATTGTTTCTTTAATCAAAATTAGCCACATCTCTGCTATGTGGTGCCTGCTTGGTGATCTTAAAGCGGAGGTTCACCCTAAAAACATGTATTTAACATTCCATTCAGCATAATTCCAACATTTACACCATGCCGTTTTTGTTTTGTTTTTTTGCTGTACATACCGTCTTATTGTTATTTTCCACCCGGCTTCCGGGTTCTCACTCCCGCAGGAGTAGGCGTTCCTATGCAAAGGCTAGATGATTGACGCCTTGTGAAAAACCTTCGCCCCGGCGCATAAGGCGCGTCACCAGTTTTCCGAAAGTAGCCGGCTCTATACGGCGCCTGCGCAGTCAGCTCTACACGGCAGACGCAGGCACCATATATCGCCGTATAGAGCCGACTAGCAGTTCGGCTACTTCGGAAAACTGGTGACGCGCCTTATGCGCCAGGGCGAAAATTTTTCACAAGGCGTTAATCATCTATCTACATATTTGCTGGTTATAGGGTAAAGGTGAAGGTGTGAAAAGAAAAGAAAAAAAGGGCTATTTTCTTAGCCCTGACCTAATGAAAAATATCACCTAAATTTCATCGCCAAGTAATAATCATCTACAGCACAATAAATATAAATTGGCAAAAGTGAAAAGATACGTGTGTGGTACACGTATCTTTTCACTTTTGCCAATTTATATTTATTGTGCTGTAGATGATTATTACTTGGCGAGGAAATTTAGGTGATATTTTTCATTAGGTCAGGGCTAAGAAAATATAATAACTGAAAAAAAGCTAGCAAAGATACATAAATGAAACTTTCGCCGCGGCACATAAGGCGCGTCACCAGTTTTCCGAAGTAGCCAAACTGCTAGTCGGCTCTATACGGCGCTATATGGCGCTTGCGCCTGCCGTGTAGAGTTGACTGCGCAGGCGCCGTATAGAGCCGGCTACTTTCGGAAAACTGGTGACACGCCTTATGCGCCGGGGGAAGTTTTTCACAAGGCGTCAATCATCTAGCCTCTGCATAGGAACGCCTACTCCCACAGGAGTGAGAACCCGGAAAACGGGTGGAAAATAACAATAAGACGGTATGTACAGCAAAAAAAAAAACGGCATAGTGTAAATGTTGGAATTATGCTGAATGGAATGTTAAATACATGTTTTTAGGGTGAACCTCCGCTTTAAAGTGAAGCTTCCATTATGATAAAAAAAAAACTGTGATAGGTATAAAGAAAGTTTAGACACCAATATTAACACATACTTTCACATCTTCCTAATCCTTTTCCTTGAAAACCTGGGCTTTTCTGACATGCAAAACTTCTGCATTTCTTCCTTCCTACTATCCAACAAGGCTGCCCATAGGTCAGTAGGAATAGGAAGATTAGGAGGGAGCAGTATTAAGCACTGACACTACTACCTTACGTGTCAGAACCAGCCTGGATTCAGTTGTGATGGGAGGGTTTGGGGAATTACTGCAGTTCTGTTCAGGCAACTTTGTATCTGCACATTATGCCCACAGCAGTATTTTATTTTTTTCCTTTTTATACCAGATTCTCTTGAAATTGGATTTATACTGAACAGTGTGATCATTATAAAAAATATTTGATTTTGATTTTGGGAGTTGACATATTTGTGTATAGTATATATTTATTTTTATTTTCTTTTTTTCTCCCTTTTCCCTTTCCTTTTTTTTCCTTTCCGATTCAGTACTTTATAGTATAGTATATATTTGAAAGTGTGTTTTGAGTAGGAGGGAAGTTTTTGCTTTTTTTATTGGGGAGCTTTTACCAGTTCCTGTCAAGATTGGAAGCAAAGGCAAATTTAGTAGAAAAACTGCTAACAGTGGGCCAGATTCAGGTAGAATCGCCTAATCTTTAGGCGGGCGTAGCGTATCTCAGATACACTACGCCGCCAAAAGTTTGAGCAGCAAGTTGTGTATTCACATAGAACTTGCGCTTAAACTAAAATTAGGCGTAAGCCCACCTAATTCAAAATAGGCTGGTTGGGGGCGTGTACTATGTAAAATAGTAGTGACCCCACGTTTTTGATGTTTTTACGAACGGCGCATGTCCCAGTGCGCATGCTCCAAATGACGTCGGCAAATCGCCATGCTTTCGACGTGAACGTAAATTACGTTCAGCCCTATTCGCGAACGACTTACGCAAACGTCGTAAAAAATTCAAATTTTGTCGCGGGAACGACAGCCATACTTAACATTGGCTGCGCCTCATAGACCCAGGGGTAACTTTACGCTGGAAAAAGCCTAACGTAAACGACGTAAAAAAATGTGCCGGGCGGACGTACGTTTGTGAATCAGCGTATCTACCTAATTTGCATATTCCTCACTGAAATCGACAGAAGCGCCACCTAGCGGCCAGCGTAAATATGCAGCCTAAGATGTGACGGTGTAAGAGACTTACGCCGGTCGGATCTTAGGGAAATCTATGCGTAACTGATTCTACGACGGTGCCCAATCGGACTTACGACGGCGTATCTGGAGATACACCGTCGTAAGTCTCTGTGAATCTGGCCCAGTGTTTTTATTGCTGTCTGTCCTTTCTGTCTAGGAGATAACGGTGTTGACCCATTTCTTATATGGGTATTACAAGGACAGAAAGGAGGTGGAATATTCCCACTGGGAGTCAAAATATATAATACCAGCACACCATGGATTTTTAAAATAATTTCCAAAAATGTATTAAAGTGATCACATTACAGCAGTAAATGGCAGCGTTTTAGAGCCATACAGGAAGGTGTATATGCCTGAAGAAGGGGTCCTGCCTGGCCTTGAAATTTCACAATTTAAAGATTGTAAGCTCTACCAAGCAGGGCCCTCGGATTCCTCCTATATTGAATTCTATTGTAACTGTACAATCCCAGACGATGTCCCTTAGTGATGAAACATGTAGGGTGTGGCCTCTAGTTTGACATCATCACGCCTTCTATACGGAGATACACTGACATGGTAAACAAGCAGTGGAAACCTAGAGGAGACACCGCGCTCCTATATGCATTTCTATTGCGCCATTTGAATTTTCTTCTTGTTAGTGTAATACCTTTTGCCCTGGTTCACACTGGGCTGCGGGAGTGAAGCCGTGCGAGTTCAGCTCAACTCGCACGATTTCACTCCCGCCGGCAGTCCCGATTTCAGCCGCGATTTAAGAGACATCTGTGCAGGTTTCTGCACAGATGTCTATGTAAATCGCGGCCAGAAATCGCAAAAAAGTAGTACAGGAACTACTTTTTGAAATCGGTGCAGCGCCGCAGATGCGGCGTCGCACCGATTAGGACAGTGCCATTGCCGACAATTGCCGGCAATTGCCGCCGATTTGAGATGCGATTTCACATGTGAAATCGCATCTCAAATCGAAGCAAAACGTACCCAGTGTGAACCTGGGCTTATGGCATATTACATTTTATTTACTGTATTACACTATGGAGTTTTTTTTTCGTTTATATCTTCCTGAGACACCAGATACCGTTCTTATATCTGTTACCCGGCTACCAGCAGTGGGTCTTTAGGGAGACCTTAAACCCCGGTGTCTGTAATGACCGCCGTGATAGCGGTCATATTCTTTGGGTAAGGAGACTACAATACAACCTCAAGGGTGTCCTGTTGGTGGATGAAGGATTTTTGTCATAAATTTACTGTTTTTTAAACTTATATGGATTGTTTCGTATAAGGACTGATTTTCTCCAGGATTCATCTGTTAGCACTAATATAATTCTTCACGTTTGAACTTTTTGGGTTCACTTATTGATATATTCTTTTTCTTCACAGTTGGGAATATTTATTAAGAACCATGGGCCAGATTCACAGAAAAAGTACGCCGGAGTATCTGCTAATACTCCGGCGTACTTTCAAATTTGCCGCGTCGTATCTTTATTTGTAATTCACAAACAAAGATACGACGGCTTTTGGCTAAGATCCGACAGGCGTACGGCTTCGTACGCCTTCGGATCGTAGGTGTAATTCTCCGGCAGCCGCTGGGTGGAGTTTGCGTCGTTTTTCAGCGTCGGGTATGCAAATTAGCTGTTTACGGCGATCCACGAAGGTACGCGCGTTCGTCGCATTCTCTTACGTCGTCGCTAGTCGGTTTTTCCCGTCGCAAACTTAAGCCTGCTATTTCATGGCTTAGATTTAGACCAGCCATGTTAAAGTATGGCTGTCGTTCCCGCGTCCAATTTTAAATTGTTTTTTTTTTGCGTAAGACGCCCGGGAATACGAAAGGACGTAATTCACAAACAAAGATACGACGGCTTTTGGCTAAGATCCGACAGGCGTACGGCTTCGTACGCCTTCGGATCGTAGGTGTAATTCTCCGGCAGCCGCTGGGTGGAGTTTGCGTCGTTTTTCAGCGTCGGGTATGCAAATTAGCTGTTTACGGCGATCCACGAAGGTACGCGCGTTCGTCGCATTCTCTTACGTCGTCGCTAGTCGGTTTTTCCCGTCGCAAACTTAAGCCTGCTATTTCATGGCTTAGATTTAGACCAGCCATGTTAAAGTATGGCTGTCGTTCCCGCGTCCAATTTTAAATTGTTTTTTTTTTGCGTAAGACGCCCGGGAATACGAAAGGACGTAACGCACGTCGCCGTTCAAAAAACACGTCGGGGCGCCGTAATTTCGCGCAAAGCATGGCAGGAAATTTCCAAACGGAGCATGCGCAGAACATTCGGCGCGGGAACGCGCCTAATTTAAATGGTACACGCCCCATTTGAATTAGGCGGGCTTGCGCCGGACGGCTTTACACTACGCCGCCGAAAATTTACACGCAAGTGCTTTGTGAATCAAGCACTTACGCTGGAAACTTGCGGCGGCGTAACGTAAACGGGATACGATAGGCAGCCGCAAATCTACATGAATTTGGCCCCATATTCTTGTATTGTATATATGCCTGCTGTGTTTTAAGATATACATGAGATGGTGGTCCATATATATATTAATTTTTTTTCAGGTACTTGGTTTCTTTTAATAGTATCTGTCACATCAATTTATTTTGATATTTATATACATATACCCATTGCGTATACTTTATTTTGTCACTTCTATTGGGTTTATTAGTATACCCTTTTCTATAATTTTTTATGATTTCAGCGCTGTACCTTATTATCACTTATTGTAACTGTACTGTCTGCCGCCATGTTGTAAAGTGCTGCGAAAACTCTTCGCGCTATTTAAATCCTGTATTATTATAATAATAATAATGTGATTGCTTTAATACATTTTTGGACACTATTTGGAAGATCTGTGATGTGTTGGCGATATATGTTTTCACTTACTTCAATACCAGTTTCCAGCTGGTAGTTCCTACAGCACTCTCTTGCTTCAAGCCATCTCTAGAAACAAGGAGAATATTCTGTTTGGTCTCCTCAATGGGGTCACAGCCAGAACGAAGAACTGACAGAAAATGTAATGCTTCCCCACTCTATATAACTTGCATAAACCTCTACGTGTACCGCACTGGTGCCTACTCAAATCGCTCATCCTTGTTAGGTCCGTATGTATCCAAAGGCAATATAAAGTGAAGAATGGGGCAAACAGGGAACATTGGATAGTGCAGATAAATTACCTCTTTAACGAATAAAATGTAGATTAAAATGCACTTAGAAAATTATGTCTCAATCAGAACATATTACAAGGCAAACCATATATCAGGTGACATATACAAGTGCAGGACTCTCTTTTTGAAAGTTGGCAGAGGGATACAGGGCCGTTTGAAGGAATTAGGGGACCCCAAGCAAAATGGACATGGAGGCCCCCCCCATGCACGCACAGCGCAGAACCACAGCAAGCAGAAAACCAACAGCCGGGTGGATGGAGGGGGTGATGGTGGGGCAAGATGAATCACTAGTGCCCCAGCAAAGCATGAAATATACAGGAGGAAAGAAGAGGAGCTCGGCCACGCTACAGCCTGAAAGGGGAAGTTGGGGGCCCCAGGCCAGCTCGGGGCCCCAAGCAATTGTTTGCTTCGCCTGTCCTGTAGCGACGGGCCTTGAGGGATAGATAGGATGCAATGATGGCAATGGTGAAGTGGACATTGAACAAACTGAAGAACCACAACTTGTCCAGAAATAATTATCCTAGGTGGGTGATTAAGCTGGCAGACTGGGAGTACAGTACCTTCACAGAGTTGTTTTAGGACCCTGCCCCCTCATCCTTTACACTTAAAAATAAAGTTAGCTTTAACTTCTCTGTGGGTGATTAATGGATTAGCATTACATGCTTTGATCATTACCTTTATACTCGCATTAACACAGCCTGGCTGCGTGCAAGTCTATATAGCACCAGCTGATCATTTACTATTTTATCTTTGCCAAATGAAAAGAAAAATCAGTTCTCTGTAGAGGAGTTTAAGAGCATCATTGCGTGTTTACTGCTAAACAGCACAGGAAGACAGGAAGCATCTGGAGTATTAGGAATTTCATTTATTTGGTCACAAGTCACGCTGGTTGGGATCTTCATGATTCTTCAAATACACAGAAAGGGATTTATTTTCATTATGAGTCTTATGCAACATAATGGGATGTAGAACACACCTGTACTTAAAGTAATCCTTTAAATTCAATCTAAGCATATGAAGAGAAAAATAAACAGAACTTTAACCACTTAAAACCCGGACCATTATGCAGGTTAAGGACTTTTTGCGATTCGGCACTGCGTCGCTTTAACTGACAATTGAGCAGTCGTGCGACGTGGCTCCCAAACAAAATTGGCGTCCTTTTTTTCCCACAAATAGAGCTTTCTTTTGGTGGTATTTGATCACCTCTGCGGTTTTTATTTTTTGCGATATAAACAAAAATAGAGCGTCAATTTTGAAAAAAAAAATATATTTTTTACTTTTTGCTATAATAAATATCCCCCAAAAATATATAAAACATTTTTTTTCCCTCAGTTTAGGCCGATATGTATTATTCTACATATTTTTGGTAAAAAAAAAACGCAATAAGCGTTTATCGATTGGTTTGCGCAAAATTTATAGCGTTTACAAAATAGGGGATAGTTTTATTGCATTTTTATTAATAATTTTTTTGTTACTACTATGGCAGCGATCAGCGATTTTTTCGTGACTGCAACATTATAGCGGACACATCTGACAATTTTGACACATTTTTGGGACCATTGTCATTTTCACAGCAAAAAGCGCTATAAAAATGCATTGTTTACTGTGAAAATTACAATTGCAGTTTAGGAGTTAACCACTAGGGGGCACTGTAGGGGTTAAGTGTGACCTCATATGTGTTTCTAACTGTAGGGGGCAGGGCTGGACGTGTGACGTCTTTGATTGTCTTTCCCTATATCAGGGAACAGACGATCAATGACACTGCCACAGTGAAGAACAGGGAAGGTGTGTTTACACACACCTCTCCCCGTTCTTCAGCTCCGGTGACCGATCGCGGGACACCTCTTGATATAGTCACAAGTACAGTGAGGAAACGCGTTGAGGCGGAGCCAGTTGCATTATCATATCATCCATCTACGAAGCAGCTCATGAGCCACTGGGGACACAGAGCCGAGGACCTGCGGACGTTTTAGTAATCCAGGGATTTTTTATCTTTATCATACAAGAGCTTTACCTGAATGTACCAGGACACTGCATCTGTAAATGTGACTTCTTTACTGTGTTTTTTTTAAAAGTTATTTTTAAACAGTAAAACACTATGTTGAGTTTGAGTTACGAGGAACAGCATCTGAGTGCCTCACTGTGCCACCATTACATGCCTCAATGTGCCACCATTACATGCCTCACTGTGCCTCCATTACATGCCTCACTGTGCCTTCAATACATGCCTCACTGTGCCTCTATTACATGCCTCACTGTGCACCATTACATGCCTCCATTACATGCCTCACTGTGCCTCTATTACATGCCTCACTGTGCCTCCATTACATGCCTCACTGTGCCTCCATTACATGCCTCACTGTGCCATTGCAGAATCTGTCAGACCGTGGCTGTCAATTTTTTAAATGGAATCCACAACGAATCCGCGCCATAAGTTACGGCGGCGTAGTGTATCTATCGCGGCGTAAGGGCGCGGAATTCAAATGGATCTAATGGGGGCGTGTTTTATGTTAATACGTCGTGACCCGACGTAAACAAAGTTTTTTTGGAACTGCGCATGCGCCGTCCCTGGGGTATCCCAGTGCACATGCTCGAAATTAAACCAGAATCCGCCAATGCTTACGACGGTGACGTCATTCTACGCAAATTCCTATTAGCGAACGACTTACGCAAACAACGTAAAAAAATTCAAAATTGTACGTGGGAAGGACGGCCATACTTAACATTGAGTACGCCTCAGTATAGCAGCTTTAACTATACGCCGGAAAAAGCTGAACGCAAACGACGGAAAAAAATGCGCCGGGCTGACGTACGTTCGTGGATTGCCGTAAATAGCTAATTTGCATACTCAACGCAGATTTTGACGTGAACGCCACCTAGCGGCTGCAGAAAAATTGCAGCTTAGATCCAACGGCGTACGAAGACATACGCCTGTCGGATCTAGCCGAGATGCCGTCGTATCTTGTTTTGAGGATTCAAAACAAAGATACGACGCGGGAATTTTGAAATTACGCCGGCGTATCAATAGATACGCCGGCGTAATTTCTTTGTGGATCTGCCCCACTGTGTTTAGTGTTCCGCCTATCATGGATGCCCTCTTGTCCGAGACCGAGGACGAGAGGGCATCCGTGATAGGCGGAACACTGAACAGAGGCTCTGCTGGGAAGCTGAGTGTTCCGCCTATCACGGAACAGCAGAAGGAGGAGGCGCGGCTTTTGAAAAATGGTCGGCCGAGGTCTGCATGTTAGGTTACCGGTGTATAAGACGACCCCCGACTTTTAAGAAGAATTTTAGGGGTTGAAAAGTCATCTTATACGCCGGAAAATACGGTATATATATATATATATATATATATATATATAGGGACATTTTCTTTGCATATTGCTAGATTATATAGATTGCTTTCACTTTTGATTATTTTCACCTAATTGACTGCTGCTCAGCTGGGTGTGGTTGGGCTTCACTATTTTAATTTTGAACATAAGCCAAAATGTTTTTATCTATTTTGAATATAGTAAGGAATGATTACAGTTTCAATACAGTTGTCCCCATTGAAAGATTCACCTTCTATTCCTGTTCTCTTGGCAACTTAAATTTTAAAGGTCCACAAAGGTCCCTTTAAGGACTGGTATAGGTGTGCTACTTGCTCTAGTATATAGGTGTCTAATACATTCATTTACTTTTTGTCAGTGTAGGGAGAGGGTGCTGTTTGGAGCAGGGACAGAGTTTAGCGACACAAATCACTACCTAACAGGTCCACAAAAGTCCATTCAAGCACTGGTAATGGTGTGCTCCTTGCTGTGCACTGCAGTATATAGGTGTAATATACACTTATAATATACTTTAGAATATAGAAAGCATATTATAGTGGATTTGTATTGTGCAGCATTGTGACTGGCGGTGTATTTAGTTACGGATGGATTTGTGCCTCTTTCGCTGCGTTTCCTCTGCTACACACATTTAAAAAAAATCCTGAAAAAAAAAAGTTTCATAACTGGTGAAATAAACCATTGGCCCCCAAAACGACAGATTTTGTTATATACCTTCTTCCACATATACTGCGCTTCTCTAGAGACTTTTGTCACAGGGTCATTTAAAAAATGACAGGCAGAGGAAGAGGCAGGCCCTTCCACAGGGGTGGTAGGGGTAGGGCAGGAGCACCAGGCCAGAGCCAAAGTGGGAAGTGGCACAATGTTTGTTCGATTACGTCAAAGGACGCACCAGACTTGGTTGAGTGGCTCGCCACCAACACCACCACCACCATATACCCTCCACTTGAGTCACAGGAATTATTTTCCAATCCATCAGAAGACATTTTGGATGCGCAGCCATTCTTGGTATTGGATCAGGAAGAGGAGGTAGCAACATCCGGCACTCAGCAGTCTGACGACAGTACTCAGATCAGCCCAAGGAGGTTGGTGCCCACTGTTGCTGCCTACTCCGAGATCTCTACTGTTAGTGATGGGGAAGGTGACGTCAGTGATGACGTGTCTACAGACGTCACGTGGGTGCCCACAAGAGAGGAAGAGGAGGGGAGTTCAGAGGGAGAGATGGACCAGCAGATAGGGAGGAGAAGCAGGCCAAACTTACATTGCACAGGAGGGACAAACCATTAGACGCCTAATGTATCAGGAGCGAGCCATCAACCATGTACAGTCACATCTGGCGCTCCCAGGACGCCGGCCCATGGCTCCGCAGTGTGGTCTTTTTTCACTGCAGACAATAGTGTTGCCATCTGCAGCCTTTGCAGTCAACGCATAAGTCGCGGTAAGCCCAACACTCACCTAGGAATGACCGCCTTAAGAAGGCACCTGGCCTTCCATCACCGAGCCCAGTGGGAGCAACGCCATCAGAACCCACAAAGCCACACTCCAGGCTCTAACTGTCCAGCCTCTTCTCCTTCTCCTTCCCCTCTAAGCTCACAATTGTCCTCCACTCCACCTTCCATCATGCCTTCCTCACGTTTTTTCTGCAAAAAGGCAGGCTTCCATGGCCCAAATGTTCGATCTTAAAAAAACGATGATGCCGGATAACCCTCTTGCCCAACCGTTGACTGCTGGCTTGTCGGAACTGATAGCCCGCCAACTACTGCCAAATAAACTGGTGGAGTCGGAGGCCTTTCAAAAATTTGTGGCCATTGGAACACCACAATGGAAGGTCCCAGGAAGGAAATTTTTTTCACAGAAGGGCATCCCAGAGCTATATGGCCATGTTTAGCGGCAAGTGAATATATCTCTGGCACACAGTGTCGGTGCCAAGATACTTCTGACCACAGACACGTGGTCTAGCAAACACGGGCAGGGAAGGTATATAACTTTCACTGCCCACTGGGTGAACCTTATGACGGCCGTCAAGCATGTAACCCGTGGCACCCATGTAGATTTGGTTTTACCGCCACGGATTACATGCAGGCCTGCCTCTTCTTCTCCTCCTCCTCCTACTCCATCCTCCCTCTCGGTTGACTCCTCATTTTCCAATGCTACCGTCTCTTCCGCTGCGCCACCCAAGATCCCCAGAACCTATTCGACATGCCAGGTGAGACGTTGCCATGCTGTGCTGCGTCTGTTGTGCCTGGAAGACAAGAGCCACACTGGTCCTGCACTCCTTTCAGTTTTGCGTTTACAGGCAGATCAGTGGTTAACACCGCTCAATTTGACAGTTGGTAAATTTGAGCTTGGTCATGCAGCGATTCCTTGCCAAATACCCTGGGCTCCAGGATGTCTTGCGGCAGGCCAGGAAAATCTCGGCCCATTTCAGAAGATCTTACACGGCCATGGCTCGCCTTGCTGACATTCAGCGGCGACACAACCTGCCCGTCAGGCGTCTTATTTGTGACTTCCTGACGCGATGGAACCCAACATTGTATATGCTTGATAGGCTGCTCCAGCAGAAACGTGCAGTTAACGACTACCTGTACGAACTCTGCGGCAGGACAGGTTCTGGGGAGCTTGGTTTTTGCTGCTCATGCGCCACTCATGCAGACTTCCGCGGCCATTTTATGAGATCACCAAACTGGTCAGTCGCAGCCAGGGTGCCATCAGTGACATTGTACCTTACGCCTTCTTTCTGGAGCGTGCATTGCGTTGTGTCATTGATCAAGCCGTCGAGGAGCAGGAGGATGAGGAAGTCGCAATGCTGGATGAATTCCCAGGGGGGGCTACTCCACCTGAGACAAGTCAACAACGGGAGTCTGAAGAGGAATCAGAGGAGGATGGTGCCGGGGCGGAGGAGGAGAAGCAAGAAAAACATGCTTTAAACCTTTCTGGGATCCCTGGTGTTGTCCATGGATGGGGGGAGGAGAACGAGGACGACATTATCCTCGATGATGAGCAGGAGCCAGGCCAGTACAGCGTTTCCAGTTTAGTGCAAATGGGGGCCTTCATGCTCCGGTGTTTTAAGAGGGACCCCCGTATAAAAAGCATAAAGGGCAAGGACCAGTACTGGGTGGCAACGTACTTAGATCCTTGGTACAAACAAAACATGGCGGAAATGGTACCACCATCACAGAGGGTTATCAGAATGCAGCACTTCCAGGCCTTGCTTCGAGAAATGCTGCATTCTGCTTTTGCGTCCGCTGGCAGAGGAATTTTCACTCACAGAGAAACAGTTTTGGGTACCAATCCAACAGCGCCTGCAAGAAGAGGGTGGTTTGAAGATGTCTTAGTCACTAATGATATCAGATCATTCTTTCAGCCGACCCATCGACAGCTGTCCTCCGGATCCAGCATCAGGGAACGCCCCTAGACCGACAGGTGTCCGACTACATCGGGTTAACGGCCGATGTGGATGCACTGAGAAGTGATGAACCCCTGGACTACTGGGTGGGCAGGCTTGACCTCTGGCCAGAGCTTGCACAATTTGCAATGGAACTGTTGGCTTGCCCCTTGTCCAGTGTCCTGTCCGAAAGGACGTTCAGCGCAGCAGGGGGGGTTGTGACCAATAAGCGCACTCGCCTAGCTCACAACAGTCTTGACTACCTCACATTCATAAAAATGAATGAAGCATGGATCTCGGAGGAATTCAACACATGTGACCAGTAGACCATGTTTCATTCAAATTCTGGTGAATGCCTGTGAGCTAATTTTTTGGGCCTGTACTGGCCGACACTTTATTCTGTATCCGGTGAATGCCTAATGTACCACCAGCTACAGAATAAAAAGTTGTTTGCTGTCCGGTGAACGCCTGTGGCTGTGGGCTAATTTTTGGGGCCTGTAATGGCCGACACTTACTTCTGTATCCGTTGAATGCCTAATGTACCACCAGCCACAGAATACCAAGTTGTTTGCTGTCCGGTGAACGCTTGTGGCCGTGGGCTAATTTTTGGGGCCTGTAATGGCCGACACTTACTTCTGTTTCCGGTGAATGCCTAATGTACCACCAGCCACAGAATACAAGGTTGTTTGCTGTCAGGTGAACGCCTGTGGGCTAATTTTTGGGGCCTGTAATGGCCGACACTTACTTCTGTATCCGTTGAATGCCTAATGTACCACCAGCCACAGACTACAAATTTGTTTGCTGTCCGGTGAACGCCTGTGGCCGTGCGCTAATTTTTGGGGCCTGTAATGGCCGACACTTACTTCTGTATCTGGTGAATGCCTAATGTACCACCAGCCACAGAATACAAGGTTGTTTGCTGTCAGGTGAACGCCTGACGGCTAATTTTTGGGGCTTGTAATGGCCGACACTTACTTCTGTATCCATTGAATGCCTAATGTACTACCAGCCACAGAATACAAAGTTGTTTGCTGTCCGGTGAACGCTTGTGGCCGTGGGCTAATTTTTGGGGCCTGTAATGGCCGTCACTTACTTCTGTATCCGTTGAATGCCTAATGTACCACCAGCCACAGAATACAAGGTTGTTTGCTGTCCGGTGAACGCTTGTGGCCGTGGGCTAATTTCTGGGGCCTGTAATGGCCGACACTTACTTCTGTATCTGGTGAATGCCTAATGTACCACCAGCCACAGAATACAAGGTTGTTTGCTGTCAGGTGAACGCCTGTCGGCTAATTTTTGGGGCTTGTAATGGCCAGCACTTACTTATGTATCCGGTTTTTCACTTTATACTTCTGGTAGGTCAGTGTCCATGTTGTGGGGCTATTTGTGCACAGCTAGTAAGTATTTTGTGGCTGCAAATATGACCTGAAGGTTTTTTATATTCGCCTGTCATTAAAGTCAATGGGGCCCGTCGCGAACTTGCGGTTCGCGGACATTTGCGATCGTTCGCGGTTAGCGTTCGCGAACCGTCCCGTCTGATGTTCGTCCATCACTACACATGAACGTGTTTCTCATCATAACCAAGCCCGACGAGAAACACGACGAGGAAATTGAGACTCCCGACGAGAAAAAAGAGAGCATGTTCTCTTTTTTTCTCGTTGAGATCCACGGCAGTTTTCTCGACGAAAAACATACACACAACAGTTTTTCTCTGCAAGAATGCTCTGCCAGCATTTTTCTTGATGGATTTTGCTGAGGAAAACGGTCGTGTGTACGAGGCCTAAGGGAAAATGCCCTTGCCATTTGGCTTTTGTAATTAAACTCCATTGTATTCGAGAACTGTATGGATGTGTACATAGAGCTCTCATAAACAGGTTCCATGGGTTCTCCCCTCCATAGTAAAAGTGGACCTCACTTACATTTCTGTCTGAACTGGTCTTTATTTTGGAATGTCAAAATCTATTGGAAATAGTGCCATCTGTCAACAAGAAGGAGTCACCATTAGCCCAATGAGTACAGAACAGATGTGGTATCTGTACCAATTCACTTATACTAATATTCAAAAATATGCTAATACTCCGCTATAAATTTCCATTCCCTTCATCCTTTGTTTATTCCTACTTCCTTTATTTCACATTATTTCCTAATCTGTTCTTTTTTCTCTGTTTCCGCCATTTCCCCTCCCTCCACCAGCCTCCAAAGTGTAATCCGTAAGCATTTCTTCTTTCATCTCCTCTTCATAGTATTTGTTGTAGAGAAAATGAATGTTGTCTTGGTTTTGTGTTTCATCGCCCGAGCAGTGAAAGATCCCTCTCATTTCTCTGTTAGTGCTCCTAGCCCTGGCAGCTGTACAAGCTTCCCCTTCTCTCTCCCGCGCTCTGTGAGAAGTGTGATTACTCTGGGCCCTCGGTGAGAGATAGACATATGTGCTGAGATGACATTTCGGTTATACATGATGCCATTAAAATATGATAAGAATGCTATTAACATTAATAATCCTTTTCATTGTTGTATCATTTAGGGAGCAAAACAAGCCATTAAATATTACAGAATCATTCCACTTTGATAGCTGCAGGGAGGGGAACATTTGGTCGACATTTGTATACATGTTTTGTTCTGGAACTCTCCATGCCCCACCCTGCTAAAAAATTTAAATAAATGTTAGAAGGTTCTTGCCTTGAAATGGCTTTTGTGCGGTGTAATAACAAATGATGCTAATGAACAGAGGCAGGAGATGATGAATCTTCAATGTATAATCTTTTCCTGCCGCTTACAGTATGTTGACTGTGGAGAGCTGCAGGCCTTGGCAGGAAAAAAATTTATCGTGGTGTCGACTAGGCTTAAATGAGCTGAAATTGGCATCTGTACAATTTCCCAGAGTGGTCTCATTTATAAAAACTGAGGGAAAAGAGAGTGGATGTTTGACCACATTTACCAACTAGATGCCATCTAACGTTCTTTCACTGCAAGAGTGGAAATGAACTAACACTTGATTGGCTGCTCTGGGCAATAGAGATGCTTTACTTTTCCTGTGGTTTTTCTAAATTAAATTGGTGACTTAACAGGGAGCTCAAAGGAACTGCCTTCAGAGAGCACCACATAAGTCAACTATAAAGTATTAAATACAGTTCTTAGACAACCCTAATGGAAGGTTAGGGTTATTGCAACTGGCTAGTACAACTGGCACACAGTTTGCAGTTTCTGTACCCTCTGCTTGTGATCTTTATCATCAAATTAGGTTATTAGCTGCAGTTGGAGTCGATATGGCCTAATTCCGTAATTGAAATAATAACAGAGAGCGCCCTTGCCCAAACTAGGGACCCAACACTCCCTGTCATTCATCTAACTAAAGCCTAGACTCTAGCTGAGGTTTTGGAATCCCAATTGCTGTGTAAGGCTTGCCAAAATATAAACAAAACCACCAAATGTGGGCCAAGACCAAAAAGTTGAAATTAGAAACAGAATTTAGAATATATAGTATAGTCGGCTTAATAACACTTACTCAGAGCTGTCTAAAGTCCAATACGCTGCGAAGTGGCTGACCATGTGATCACACATCTGCCCCATATATTTGACAAAAGCCAGCTTTTACCTTCCTCTATCCTACAGTCTTGCTATGGCTTCCATGATAGTGTACAGTTTTACTACCTTTAGCTCAGACATATTGAAAGGACAGCACAGAGGTTAATTTAAAACTAAACCTTAAGGTCCACTTAACTTTTTTACCCCAGCCTCCAATGTAAAAAAGCAGCAATACATGTACATTAAAATAAAATGTAAGGAGAAAAAGCAAATATATACATACCTTTCACCTTCTACTTTCACCTTTTCAATAGTAGCACCTAGTCATGTTATGGTCCTTCTAGCAGAATCCTGGGAAAATTGAGGATCCTAAGATCTAACGAGACAATTCTCTAGTAGTGAGGAGACAAATTCTGTGGATAGCTTGCCAAATTATAGGCATGGCCAGATCTTGACTGGTTTAACAGTAAATAGTTACATGGAACCTGAGCCTACTTGCTGTCCTTATTGCACACATATGCTGCTGTACTTGTACCCAAAAGGGGTAAAAAGACTGTACCCATGACCATTTGCCAAATGGCTAGTTGCCTGCACCATGGCCTGGCCGCCTGCAATTTGCAGCCTCAGACAGCAACTGCTCCTGGAATAGCCCTGCTTTTATGTTTATGTAATTAAGACAGATACTGTAACACTTTGTGTGACACTACTATATAGAAGAACTTTATTAAAACTGCTGGAGACCACTTACCTAGCTGTAGTAGTAGTAGTAGTAGTAGTAGTGACAAGTAACACTATGTAACATGCAACAGAATGTAAAATGCTCAGTGGTCAGGAGTTTGCAATGTAAAACTCAGCCCCCCTCCCTGGACTGAAAGTGATGTCGGAAACCTGCATGCTGAGTATATTTTGACATACCAAGGCATTTCTAAGCTTTTGTTTGATGTAAGAGTTACTCTTTCAATAAACTAACATTATTTTAAATACTACACTATGAGAGGTCACTTTGTTTTATCCTAACATGCGTATAAGCACAGTGGATGGAGCCTTAAAGGGACCTTCATCACAGATTGCTTAGGTACATCTGGCAGAACCAGGATTAGGCTGAGATCGGTGGAGCATTTTACCAACCACAAGATTGTAATCAAAAGGTGCATTTGATTACTCATTAAGGTGAGGGCTCATGGAGCACATAGATGTCACAAGAAGGTGGAAGCACACCATTTGTTTTCACATTATTACACACGGATTGATTCTTTTGAAGAAAGTGGACATATCACCATTTAAGATTGAATCATTATGCAATATATATATTATGCACTTTGATATGGACTGCACTCATTTTATGCACATTATATGGGTTTCACTTTAAAGCGTTGGTTAACCTCCCCCCCCCCCCGAAAAAAAAAAAGGATCCTGGTTCTTTAACCTCCCTGGCGGTAATCCCGATTGTGGCTCGGGGTTAATTTTCAGTATCAAAAGTGATAAACCTGAGCCACTCTCAGGGTTACACAGTAGTATCCCTGTAGTGTTACTTACCTTGTCCCTACGGTCCCCTGATGTCCTCCCACTGTGTCCTCTAGCCGATGCTGGATCAGGCAGCGCCACCAAGATTCCCAATTACTGGAGAATCTGATATGAAAGTAGAAATTGAACATGACAGCCCCTTGGCATACTTACAATTATTTCTGACCGATGAGGTTATTGAAAAAATTGTTACTGAGACAAACGGTACAAAGAGCAACAATTAGCTACTCTGCGTCAGAAGTTTCCAAGAAGCAGAAAGTGGGAACCAGTGACCAAAGGTGACATTTGGAAATTTCTGGGCCTAATAATATGTCAGGGTGTGGTGGAGAAACCCCTGCAGAAGTGGTATTGGACAAATAATAAATTACTTGCCACTCCATTCTTTGTACATATTTTCCCTGATCATGAAATGTATACAATTCGAAAACAACAAAGATCTTGATGAAACCACTCATCCTGCAGCAAAACGAAAGAAAATTTGAGAAGTGTCTCAAAAGATTCTAAAGAATTTCCAATGGAGCTATGTGCCAGAAAGAGATATCAGCATACATGAAAGTCTAATGGCCTGCAAGGGAAGGCACAGCTGGGTACAATACGTTGCATCAAAGAGAGTCATATACACTGGAAAAGGAACAAAATTGTATCAATTTTCCGATCTTTCACTCATTGAGCCATTGCTAAATCAGGGCTATTGCGTAACAACCGACAACTTTTATACATCGCCTGAACTTTATGAGTTTCTTCTGCAAAACAAAACCGATGCCTATGGGACCATTTGGGCTAACCAGATTGACATGCCACCAATGTTTGGCAATAAGAAGCTGAAGACTGGAGAAATGGTTGCCTGGCAGAAAGGCAAAATTATGGCACTGTGATGGTGTGACAAGAAAGATGTGTCTAATGAGTATGTTAATAATACCTCCACTGTTATGGTACACAAGAAAGGTGGGAAAGAATGCATGAAGCCACAAGTAGTGATGAACTACAATAACACCATGGGTGGTGTCGACAGAGCCGACCAAGCAATTACATTATACCCAGCAATGAGGAAACGGCAAAAGAAGTACTAAAAGAAGATATTCAGGCATATTCCTGAGCAATGCTTGTGGAATGCCTATATCAGGCGTGCCCAACCTTTTGAAGAGAGAGGGCCACTAAAGCAACTTGGTAACCGGTCGCAGGCCAAAATGAGTGGAATGGGTGGATGACAGGTCCGTGTCATCCATATATGCTGAACGGTCACGGAAAAAGCCCACGCTACTCTATGGGCCCTCCAATTCAATCCATCCAGACAGAAGCGGACGGATCCCCTTGTGGGGTTTTTTTGTGGATTGGATTGGAGGAAAGTGGGGGTAAATTGGCATAGAGGTGAATGGAAGGTCCAATTGGCTCATAAGGCTGCTTTCACACTGATTTACCACATGCACCTGTGGCTTTCCTGCAAGTTAGCTTCACTTTGCCATTTACTTCTATTATATCTTGCAGGTGTGGTGCAATTTATCAAACTCACAAGTAGTAACAGAAGTCTATGGCTAACTGCACTGATTTCAGTAAAAAAACGTACCTTTTATTAACAATCTTCTATTCAGTTTTTCCTGGCAGTTGCTGTCCCAGGTGGAGTGCATTTGTTATCGATTGTGAAAGGAGCTGGCGCTATACAGGAAGCATTGTTTTATGTTGCTCTGCTCTACTGCTGCTTGCTTTCTCTACCGCCGGATTCATTCAATCCTATCATCTGGGCTTGCCAAAACCACCATCCCAGAGCAGGAGGTCGCAGGCCACATCAGAGGTCTCCAACGGGCCACTGGTTGGGCACCCCAGGCCTACATTCTGCTAAAAGTGACAAGCCTGTGATTCATTCTGACCATATTTGTTAAGTTGCAAAATGTATCTTTGTAAACCACCAAACGCCATCAATGGCTGTGAAT
Source organism: Rana temporaria (assembly GCF_905171775.1). Lineage (NCBI taxonomy): Eukaryota > Metazoa > Chordata > Amphibia > Anura > Ranidae > Rana > Rana temporaria. The sequence continues at coordinate 323,191,987 of NC_053491.1, forward strand.
AGAGCTGGACGTCGTGCTGTTGGCGTTGTCAACCCGGAATGCCTGACTGGTCCATCCCTACATCCCACCAACCGAGAAAAAGTCAGCACCTACAAGAATGTGTGTGGATTGTTGCTCGAAGCAAGATGACAGTGGAAAGAAAATCATAAAGGTAACCAGGTTCCATTGTCCTGATTGTGACGTCGGACTTTGTGCAGTGCCATGTTTCAAAATGTTTCATACCCGGGATGTTTACTAAACCAATATGACCTACTACTACAGTGACTAGTAATATTTTACCCTTGTTTAGACATATTTCTGTGTTTTTGGTTTGATTGCATTATTGAATTAAATGTATTATTATTATTATTATATTATTATTATTATTTTTTTATAATTACAGTAAAACCTTGGATTGCAAGCATAATTCGTTCCACTAACATACTTGTAATCCAAAGCACTTGTATATCAAACCAAATTTCCCCATAAGAAATAATGGAAACTCAAATGATTTGTTCCACAACCTTTTATTAATATGTAGGTCCTTCAGTTCCATATAAAAAGATTATAGCAATGTGATGGGTTGTGTAACCATGAAATGGAAGCCTCCACAGGGGGATTAGAATCAAAATCCAATAGGAGCTGCAGAGTATAAAAGAGAAGAGAGGCGCCTCGAAGTGTAGCAATATGTTGCTAAATGTTGTACCTTCATTAAATATAATCATATTGCTACACTTTGGGGCACCTCTCTTCTCTTTTATACTCAGTTGTGACATGACAATGCTTGTATATCAAGACATCGCTTGTATATCAAGTCAAATTTTAACTCAAACCAAGTTACTCTCAAACCAAGGTTTTACTGTATTTAGATTTATTTATTATATTATAATTTATGATTTATGATTTTAAACTTTATCATACCCGGGATGTTTACTAGACTCTTGTTTGGACAGATTTAAGTGAGTTTTTCCTAAGAATTATAGGCCTACACTATTAAACAACAAACGTCCATGCAAAACAATGTACTGCTTTGACATTCAAAAATACTGACATATTTAGACCACCAGGGATGGTAAAGCATTTTATACGTCACAGAGCTTGTGCTGTGTCATGTGGCCCCCTGTTACACCTAAAAAAACCTGGCTGATCTGTTGCTAAACCACGGTATATCATGGCTGCTGAGCCCTGACACTGTGGTCAGTTTACATGCCACCGTCATCCGCAGTCTGCTCTCCTGTGTCTATGTCCTCCTCCCCCCTCCCCTCCCTGCATGTCAGCTAGTACCAAGCCACCCCCACCCCCCTTCCTGATGGTATCATAAGATATTTTTGTTGCTACCATCCTCTCTGCAATATTAATTTCATTAATTAATTTCATCAATACATTATTTTATAGCAGTGGTCATGTGACCGTCCGTCTTTCCTCTTTTCCTCCTCCCGGATAACGTCAGCGAGGGGTTCTTGGCTCCGCCCACTTACCCTTCAGTTTGAAAGAGGAGAGAAACAGAAGGACACATGAGCGCCGATTGGCACTATAAAATAAGGTATTTTGCAGCATATTTTTTGGAAAACACATGCAGCGCAGCATATTATTTAATATTACAAACAGGATGGTAGCAACAATACCAAGTGGGTTAACAACCACTTTAATTATTTTAAGCATATGTCAAATCAATGTTTGATTGATTGATCATGACTGATTTAATGCATTGATTCATTTTAGAACTTGCACAACATTATTCACAAAAAAAAAAAAATGTAATTGATGCTGTAGTGACACTTGGGATCAGCCTTTAAAAAGCTGAGCACTTCTGGACTTTCCTAAAAAGCCTGATTTTAAAACTGACATCTAGCTATCTAGCTAAATTACATTATCAGAAACAATTTGCATTGAAAAGATGATATATTTAAATTAGAGTTAACAGCACTCCTTTTCTTGTCTGTGAACTTGGGAGACAGGATCCTCATGGCTTGAAAAGTCAGTCTGAAGCCTATTATACAGTATTACATCATAAAGACTTTTTTTGCAATGGTAGCCAGAGAGTATTTCCACTATATGTCAGTCTCTGCCAAGGTCGCTTTGCATCAATGTATACATATGTCAAGTATATTCAAAATAAGCTGATATCTATACCAATGGAATAAAAAAATAACTCTTCAAGCCAGAGTTTGATGACCTGTATTCAGGGCTGGACTGGGACAAAAATTTGGCCCTGGACTTCATCCAGACCGGCCCACTTTAATTCAATAAAATGCTGCCCCCCACCCCCCGAAAAATCACGCCCACCAAAAGGTCCCTACATCCATTATTGTATATCATGAGATGGTGAGAGAGAGGGGAATGAGAGAGAGAGGGAGGGTTGAGGGAAAGGGGGTGAGAGGGGGTGGATGAGAGAGGGGGGTGAGTGTAAGAAAAAGATAGCGAGTGTAAAAGAGAGGAGGAGAGTGTAGGACTGAGGTGTTTTTCAGGTGCTTTTGGGCTAAAAATAGCACCTGTAAAGCGCCTATAAAACGCCTCCGCTGCAGTCCCAGTGTGAAAGCCTGAGTGCTTTTACACTGGGGTGCTGCCAGGGCGTTAAAAAAGTCCTCCAAGCAGCATCTTTGGGGCGGTGGAAGAGCGGCATACAAACCGCTCCTGCCCATTGAAATGAATGGCCACTGCTGCTGAAGCACCTGCAAAGCACTTCAGCAGCAGCGATACACGGGCGCATTTAACCTTGAATTCCGCTGCTAGCGGGGGATAAAAGTGCCTGCTAGACGCCGAATAGTGCAGCTAAAACGACAGTAAAGTGCTGCTAAAACTAGCAGTGTTTTACCGTCCATGCCCACCCCAGTGTGAAAGCAGCCTAAGAGTTAGGGAGTGAATGAGACAGAGGGGGGGGGGAGATGAGAGACAGAGGGGGGGAGCTGAGAGACAGAGGGAGGGAGCTGAGAGACAGGGGAGCTGAGAGACAGAGGGGGGGTCAGAGAGACAGAGGGGGGGTCTAAGAGATAGAGGGGGGGGTCTGAGAGATAGAGGGGGGGACATAGAGACAGAGGGGGTGACTGAGAGACAGGGGGGACTGAGAGACAGGGGGCCTGAGAGAGTCTCTGTTTAAAAAAAATATATGTTTTTTTAAAATGGCCCACTGAGCCATCGGCCCACCGGGAAACTCCCTGTAGTCCCTATGGACAGTCCATCCCTGCCTGTATTCATGTAGCATGCATACATGCCACAACAAGGGGCAGAGCAGCGATTCAGCTTCAGAAAAATAAGTACTTTTCTTAATATATAAAACTTCATAACTAATAAAAGTTATACAATTGTTGCTTTATGCAAAAGACATACAGTACAAGTATGTTTGGATAGTTTAGTAGAGAAATTTGGAGAAAAAAAAATGTTAGTGCAAACACTGGTACTACCGAACACTTAAAAAGTGGGCAATGTATATGTCTAGAAAACAGTCACAGTTTTATAGTCCATATAGTGGTACAAAATGACCAGTTCTAAAAAGGAAGGAGATGGGAAGATGGTGGGCGGCAGCTGTCCTCAGAGAAAAGCCAGAGAAAAGCCACCTTCTGCACCTCCACGCTGAACCTGGCTGTTTCCTGGTGGCCACAGGATGGATTTTGCTCCCTGCCTGCAGATCCGTGGATCTAGATGGACCTGAGACTGGACTGCACCGCGCATCATGAGACCCTGATGAGCCTGTTTTGTAACTGTGTATTGTAAGTGCATTTCTTTTGAGATTAAACATAGTATCTGACATATTGCACTTAGGTGGCACTTCCCTTTTTTGTTTCCATGTTTGGATAGTTTGGCAACTTATGGAAATCACATGATCCACAGGCAGTGTCAACTCAGCAAGAAGACTCAGAAGTTCAATGTAGTGTAGTTTATAGTGTTTTGGCACAGTAAGGCCATTATAAAGCTATTCTAATGCTACGTTTCCACTGAGCGGATCGGTTCGGTACGGTTCGGTACGGTACGCTATTTTGGGTGTTTCCATTATGAAAGCGTGCCATAAAACCGAACCGTACCGCACCATTCAGGGTCCTGCTTCTCATGTGGGTCCATAGAAAATGGAACGGTACGGTTAGGGCGGAGCTACTGGCGTCACACAGTACTTTCCACTGATTGGTGGTCAGAAAACATCAATGCTGACGTCAAAGCAAAGCGCCAAACAATCACCACGTCGCCTTATTAGTCCATATAAAGGAGAAGGATGCCAGCAAACAACAGCAGGGTCTGGTTATCTGAGGAACTATCTACGTTCTTAGCAATCATCGGCGATGGCGTTATTCAGAGTGAGCTTGATGGATCAGTGAGAAATGAAAAGGTCTATAAAGATATTTCTCAGCGGATGGCAGCCGAGGGATTTGAACGGACGTCGGGCCAGTGTAGGGCAAAGCTTAAAAAGCTTAAAGCACAATATAAAAAAATTAAGGACGCCAACAGCCGTAGTGGAAACTGTCCAACTGCTTGGAGGTGGTACGACGCCATGGACGCCATTTACGGTCATCGGCCAGCAAACCAAGGCAGGGAGGGAGGTCTGGACTCTGCAACTGTAATTCTCGAATCTATGGTAGACCCCTTTGGTAAGTTTTTTTTTTTTTAAAACTTGGCATAGGATATCGCTCTGCTTACCATTTAAAATATAATATCTAACCATATGTTTATTTTCAGAAACAGTTGATGGACTCTCCACTGATGCATCAAACTTATCAGAAGATGGACCTTCAATGTCTTTCAGCAGCAACAGCAGCAGTATTTCCTCAAGCCAACCACAGAGTAGCCAACCACAGAGTAGCCAACCACAGAGTAGCCAACTACAGAGTACTCCCAATGCACCAAGGCACAATGGTAAGACATGATGATAATAAAGTAATTTTTAACTGCATTTTCTTGAACTAAAACAGCAGTGGGGCAGATGTGCAGGAGGTACAGTGTTGGAATAGATAAGAAGGGGGAGATCAGCTGTGGGGGAGATGTGCATGAGGTACAGTGGTGGAAGAGATGAGAAGGGGGGGACCAGCTGTGGGGGAGATGTGCAGGAGGTACCGTGGTTGAATAGATGAGGAGGGGGAGATCAGCTGTGGGGGAGATGTGCATGAGGTACAGTGGTGGAAGAGATGAGAAGGGGGGGACCAGCTGTGGGGGAGATGTGCAGGAGGTACAGTGGTGGAATAGATGAGGAGGGGGAGATCAGCTGTGGGGGAGATGTGCAGGAGGTACAGTGGTGGAAGAGATGAGAAGGGGGGGATTAGCAGGAGGTACAGTGGTAGAAGAGATGAGAAGGGGGTTCAGCAGTGGGCAGATGAGCAGTGCTGTGTATTGGTGTAGCAGATGAGCGGGGGGAACAGAGGTGTGGCAGTGAATCAGTGTGGTACAGTCTAGTGGGGCAGATGAGAAAGGAGCTTACAGTATTGGTTTGGCAGATGTTACCAAAAGCAATATTTAGGTCTTTTGTATATTACAGGTGAAAGGAGAAGGTTCCAGTTGGATCTGCGCACAGTTATGGAGGATATGCGGGCAGCAGAAGAAAGGCAGCTGGAAAGAATGGATAACCTTTCTGAGAGGCGGTTTCAAGCACTACATCAGGATGCACAGGAAGCTATGCGCCAGGAGGCAGAAATTGCCCGGCAGCAGATGGAGCAGTTGGCTACCTTCAACCAGGCCTTCCTCGGTGTCCTTGGTCAGCTTGTTCAAGTGATTGGAGCCAATCGTCAACCCAGGTCACCACCCAGACATTAGTGCCTTTCATGCAGCACAGGACCTGTACCCATGTTTACGTTTAAAAATAGAGTGGGTTTTAAAGGTTAGATTTTTTTTTTAATAGGCTCCTTTGAGCCATCAGCGATCACACAAGATTGGACACATTTGCTCCTTGCTGCACATGGCTTTCTTTGTGCTGCTGCTCTGATTCCCTTCTGCCTCCTTTGCGTTATCACCCCCCTTGGACGGTGGAGCCTGGATTTCAACAAAGGGCACCCCCGATCGCTTAATTTCTTCTAATTTTTGCATTGTAGATGTAATTGCGAATATACTTGGCATTTTTGGTTTACCTTTTCCTTTAATTTCCTTTTTAGATGTTTTTTTTCTTGGTCTGAATTTCTCACTTCCTGTTCCTTCTCAGTAAACCTGACAACATCATCTGAGCTGTGTTTAGTCAGTCAGCACAGCTTATTGAACAGCTTACTAAGGAGGAACAGGAAGTGAGAAATTCATACAAAGAAAACAAAAAAAAAAACATTTATTGGAAGTGAAATTGAAGAAAAAAACTACAATGCAATAGCTTAGGGATATGCAATTAGTGGATATCCAACTGTTTCAGAACTACGATTCCCATGTGGCATAGCAAGACTCTGACAGTCACAAGCATGACACCCAGAGGCAAAAGCATGATGGGACTTGTAGTTCTGCAAAACAGCTGGATTTCCGCTAATTGCGTATCCCTGCACTAGCTTAATAAAAAACAAACCTTTACAAGCTCTTTATTGTAAACAATGTTTCTACATTTTTTTTTCTTGGTCTGAATTTCTCACTTCCTGTTCCTTCTCAGTAAACCTGACAACATCATCTGAGCTGTGTTTAGTCAGTCAGCACAGCTTATTGAACAGCTTACTAAGGAGGAACAGGAAGTGAGAAATTCATACAAAGAAAACAAAAAAAAAAAACATTTATTGGAAGTGAAATTGAAGAAAAAAACTACAATGCAATAGCTTAGGGATATGCAATTAGTGGATATCCAACTGTTTCAGAACTACGATTCCCATGTGGCATAGCAAGACTCTGACAGTCACAAGCATGACACCCAGAGGCAAAAGCATGATGGGACTTGTAGTTCTGCAAAACAGCTGGATTTCCGCTAATTGCGTATCCCTGCACTAGCTTAATAAAAAACAAACCTTTACAAGCTCTTTATTGTAAACAATGTTTCTACATTTTTTTTTCTTGGTCTGAATTTCTCACTTCCTGTTCCTTCTCAGTAAACCTGACAACATCATCTGAGCTGTGTTTAGTCAGTCAGCACAGCTTATTGAACAGCTTACTAAGGAGGAACAGGAAGTGAGAAATTCATACAAAGAAAACAAAAAAAAAACATTTATTGGAAGTGAAATTGAAGAAAAAAACTACAATGCAATAGCTTAGGGATATGCAATTAGTGGATATCCAACTGTTTCAGAACTACGATTCCCATGTGGCATAGCAAGACTCTGACAGTCACAAGCATGACACCCAGAGGCAAAAGCATGATGGGACTTGTAGTTCTGCAAAACAGCTGGATTTCCGCTAATTGCGTATCCCTGCACTAGCTTAATAAAAAACAAACCTTTACAAGCTCTTTATTGTAAACAATGTTTCTACATTATCAAAATTTTGCCTTTACAAAATATGTATGAAGATGATTTTTTTTGTGGAATAAAAAACAAGAACGACTTCTCTGAGTATGTCTGATTTTATTTAGCATTTAGCAAAAAGTAATTAAAGATTTTAATTATTCACGGTAACAACGTTAACGTTAAGGTGCCTCATCAGAGCCTGACGTATTTCACTGCACTCTTCTTCCATATCCTGTGCTGCTATTACTGGTACTGGCTCTTCTGGAGATGTATTCCAATCCTGGTCAAAGTCTTCTCCATGGCTTTCACAAAGATTGTGAAGAGTACAGCACGTTAGGACCATGGATTTTGTAAGTTGAATGTCACTGTCATTCCTCTTCATAAGACACCTCCATCTACCCTTTAGTCTTCCAAACGCATTTTCCACTACAACACGTGCCCTGGATGTTTTATTGTTGTAGATTTGCTGCTCTGTTGTTAGGCGCCCATTGTCAGAAAATGGTTTCAGGAGCCAATTTTGTAAAGGATAGGCAGAGTCCCCAAGCACATAATAGCCAACATTCACCCCACAAATGTTCTTAGTGCTAACAGGATACAGGCCTCCCTGGCCAACCCAATCCCAAAATGTTGACAATCGGAGAACCCGAGCATCATGCAAACTCCCAGGCTTTCCTACATTCACATTCCAGAATAGTCCCTTGCCATCCACTACTCCCTGGAGGATGATGGAATGCCAGCCTTTTCGGTTGAAGTAGTCAGTGTGGTATTCTTGTGGTGCTATTATTGGTATGTGTGAGCCATCAATAGCACCAACACACTGTGGAAGGCCCCACCTGTTCTCAAAGTACTCAGCCATGTCTTTGAGCTTTTCCCTGTTAGGAAAATGAACAATTTCAGGAGCTAGCAATGTGCACACAGCCTTACAGAAGTCCTGCACACACCGGCACACTGATGATTTGCTGACACCAAAAAGATGACCTATACTCCTATATTCACTGTTGGTAGCCAGCTTCCACAGTGCAATTGCAATTCTTTTCCTTACAGGCAAACAGGCTCTGAAGTTGGTGCTTTTCTTTTCCATCACTGGACGTAGCTTGGCACAAAGGAATGAGAAGGTTTCCTCTGACATAGTTACATAGTTAGTCAGGTTGAAAAAAGACACAAGTCCATCCAGTTCAACCACAAAAAACAAAATAAAAAAACACAGTAAAATCCTATACACCCAACTTCATACCCACAGTTGATCCAGAGGAAGGCAAAAAACCCCAGCGGAGCATGATCCAATTTGCTACAGCAGGGGAAAAAATTCCTTCCTGATCCCCCGAGAGGCAATCGGATTTACCCTGGATCAACTTTACCTACAAATCTTAGTACTCAGTTATATTCTGTACATTTAGGAATGAATCCAGACCTTTCTTAAAGCAATCTACTGATCTGGCCAGAACCACCTCTGGAGGGAGTCTGTTCCACATTTTCACAGCTCTTACTGTGAAAAAACCTTTCCGTATTTGGAGGTGAAATCTCTTTTCCTCTAGACGTAAAGAGTGCCCCCTTGTCCTCAGTGATGACCGTAAAGTGAATAACTCAACACCAAGTTCACTGTATGGACCTCTTATATATTTGTACATGTTGATCATATCCCCCCTTATTCTCCTCTTCTCAAGAGTGAATAAATCTAGTTCCTCTAATCTTTCCTCATAGCTGAGCTCCTCCATGCCTCTTATCAATTTGGTTGCTCTTCTCTGCACTTTCTCCAGTTCTCCTATATCCTTTTTGAGAACTGGTGCCCAAAACTGAACTGCATATTCCAGATGAGGTCTTACTAATGATTTGTACAGGGGCAAAATTATATCTCTGTCTCTGGAGTCCATACCTCTCTTAATACAAGAAAGGACTTTGCTCGCTTTGGAAACCGCAGCTTGGCATTGCATGCCATTATTGAGCTTATGATCAACTAAAACCCCCAGATCTTTCTCCACTACAGACCCCCCCAGTTGTACTCCCCCTAGTATGTATGATGCATGCATATTCTTAGCCCCCAAGTGCATAACTTTACATTTATCTACATTAAACCTCATCTGCCACTTAGTCGCCCAATCAGACAGAGCATTGAGGTCGGCTTGTAAATTGGAGACATCCTGTAAGGACGTTATTCCACTGCATAGCTTGGTGTCATCTGCAAAGACAGAAATGTTACTTTTGATCTCAGACCCAATATCATTTATAAATATATTGAAAAGTAAGGGTCCCAGCACTGAACCTTGGGGTACACCACTCATAACATTGGACCATTCAGAGTAAGAATCATTAACCACGACTCTCTGAATTCTGTCTTTCAGCCAATTTTCTATCCATTTACAAACTGATATATCCAATCCTGTAGACCTTACCTTACACATGAGCTGTGTGTGCGGAACTGTATCGAACGCTTTTGCAAAATCCAAATATATCACGTCCACAGCCACGCCTCTGTCCAGGGTTTTACTTACCTCTTCATAAAAGGAAATCAGGTTTGTCTGACAACTTCTGTCTTTCATGAATCCATGTTGACTGCTGCTTAAATAGTTTTTTTCCAGCAAGAACTCATCCATGTGGTCTTTTATTAAACGTTCCAGTATCTTCCCAACTATAGAAGTTAAACTAACAGGTCTATAGTTACTTGGTAAAGACTTTGTTCCCTTTTTAAATATGGGCACCACATTGGCCCTGCGCCAATCCAGTGGTACTATTCCTGTCTTTAATGAGTCCCTAAATATTAGATACAGTGGCTTTGAAATGACAGAGCTCAACTCACCTAGGATCCGTGGATGGATGCCATCAGGTCCAGGTGCTTTATCCACCTTTATTCTGTCTAAATATTTCTGGACCATATCACTTTTGAGCCATTGTGGATTTGCGGCTGTGTCACTCCCACCCCCATTTTGGACATGAGCTCCCCCATGCTCCATTGTATACACAGAGCTGAAGAAAACATTTAATAAATTTGCCTTCTCTTTGTCCCCAGTCACCCACTCTAGATTATTTTGTAAGGGGCCTACATGCTCAGACTTCACCTTTTTACTATTAATATATTTAAAGAATTTTTTGGGGTTTGTCCTACTATCTTTTGCAATCTGTCGTTCGTTTTGAATTTTTGCATCCTTGATTTCCTTTTTGCATATCCTGTTATATTCTTTGTAACATTTAAACAACACTAGTGTTCCTTCATTTTTATATTTTTTAAAAGCTACTTTCTTATTGTTTATAGCTTTTTTAACTTTGACCGTGAGCCACATAGGTTTTATTTTTAGCCTTTTAAACTTATTGCCCATGGGAACATACTTTGCAGTGAGGTTCCACACAGTCTTTTTGAAGAATTCCCATTTCTGTTCTGTGTTCATATGTGCCAATAGTCCCTCCCAGTCCAAGTCCTGGAGAGCAGCCCTCATCCTTGGAAAATTTGCTCTCTTAAAATTTAGTGTTTTAATATTTCCTGTATGTATTTCTTGCTTATAGTTAACATTAAATGAAATCATGTTATGATCACTGCTACCCAGGTGTTCCTTTATCTGAACATTAGTAATAAGCTCTGCATGGTTTGAGATTATCCTTAAATTCTGCACCCACTGTCTGTGGGTGAATCCTGGGACGGTCACATTCCACCACTCATTGGCACGAGGGAATGCCCAAATCACTGGTCGGCGGCGCTGCTTTGCCAAAAGGAGAAGCATCTGTAAAAAATGCAGTGTGTCAGTGTGTATAGGTCAGTGTGTGTGTCAGTGTGTGTATAGGTCAGTGTGTGTGTCAGTGTGTGTATAGGTCAGTGTGTGTGTCAGTGTGTGTATAGGTCAGTGTGTGTCAGTGTGTGTGTGTCAGTGTGTGTATAGGTCAGTGTGTGTGTGTCAGTGTGTGTGTATAGGTCAGTGTGTGTGTGTGTGTGTGTGTGTCAGTGTGTGTGTGTGTGTGTGTATAGGTCAGTGTGTGTCAGTGTGTGTGTATAGGTCAGTGTGTGTGTGTGTGTCAGTGTGTGTATAGGTCAGTGTGTGTGTCTGTGTGTCAGTGTGTGTATAGGTCAGTGTGTGTCAGTGTGTGTGTGTCAGTGTGTGTATAGGTCAGTGTGTGTCAGTGTGTGTGTGTATAGGTCAGTGTGTGTCAGTGTGTGTGTGTCAGTGTGTGTATAGGTCAGTGTGTGTGTCTGTGTGTCAGTGTGTGTATAGGTCAGTGTGTGTGTGTATAGGTCAGTGTGTGTCAGTGTGTGTGTGTCAGTGTGTGTATAGGTCAGTGTGTGTGTGTGTGTCAGTGTGTGTATAGGTCAGTGTGTGTGTGTGTGTGTGTCAGTGTGTGTGTGTATAGGTCAGTGTGTGTCAGTGTGTGTGTGTCAGTGTGTGTATAGGTCAGTGTGTGTGTCTGTGTGTCAGTGTGTGTATAGGTCAGTGTGTGTCAGTGTGTGTGTGTGTATAGGTCAGTGTGTGTCAGTGTGTGTGTGTCAGTGTGTGTATAGGTCAGTGTGTGTGTGTGTGTCAGTGTGTGTATAGGTCAGTGTGTGTGTCTGTGTGTCAGTGTGTGTATAGGTCAGTGTGTGTCAGTGTGTGTGTGTGTATAGGTCAGTGTGTGTCAGTGTGTGTGTGTCAGTGTGTGTATAGGTCAGTGTGTGTGTGTGTGTCAGTGTGTGTATAGGTCAGTGTGTGTGTCTGTGTGTCAGTGTGTGTATAGGTCAGTGTGTGTCAGTGTGTGTGTGTCAGTGTGTGTATAGGTCAGTGTGTGTCAGTGTGTGTGTGTATAGGTCAGTGTGTGTCAGTGTGTGTGTGTCAGTGTGTGTATAGGTCAGTGTGTGTGTGTGTGTGTGTGTGTGTGTGTGTCTGTGTGTCAGTGTGTGTATAGGTCAGTGTGTGTCAGTGTGTGTGTGTATAGGTCAGTGTGTGTCAGTGTGTGTCAGTGTGTGTGTGTATAGGTCAGGGTTTGTCAGTGTGTGTGTGTCAGTGTGTGTATAGGTCAGTGTGTGTGTGTGTGTCAGTGTGTGTATAGGTCAGTGTGTGTGTGTGTGTCAGTGTGTGTATAGGTCAGTGTGTGTGTGTGTGTGTGTCAATGTGTGTGTGTATAGGTCAGTGTGTGTCAGTGTGTGTGTGTCAGTGTGTGTATAGGTCAGTGTGTGTCAGTGTGTGTGTGTATAGGTCAGTGTGTGTCAGTGTGTGTGTGTCAGTGTGTGTATAGGTCAGTGTGTGTGTGTGTATAGGTCAGTGTGTGTCAGTGTGTGTGTGTATAGGTCAGTGTGTGTCAGTGTGTGTCAGTGTGTGTCAGTGTGTGTGTGTATAGGTCAGGGTTTGTCAGTGTGTGTGTGTCAGTGTGTGTATAGGTCAGTGTGTGTGTCAGTGTGTGTATAGGTCAGTGTGTGTCAGTGTGTGTGTGTATAGGTCATTGTGTGTCAGTGTGTGTGTAGGTCAGTGTGTGTTTCAGTGTGTCAGTGTATGTGTGTGTGTGTGTTTCAGGTAAGTCAGTCAGTTGTGCTTACCCTATAGCGCTGCCGTCTTTGTCTTAGCAGCACAAATGTATACTTCTCCTCCCGGCTACACATCCAAGCTAAAAGTTTTCTTCTCTTTTCGGCTGTGTTTCTCATTGCCGCTCGCAACCTTCTCTCATACAGTGCGGTATGAATTTTGCCTATAAAGAACCAAAAGGCTAGCAGAGAAAAGACGAGCTGCTGAATGACCTCCATTGTTGTTGTTGTTGTTTGGCTGACGCTGAGTGACGCTGCATCACGTTTCTCGTCGCACTAGTGTGACATCATGAGAGGCATTTTTTCTAAAACCTGTATGGCCCTGGCGGTCCGATTTGCAGTGGAAACGCTCACCAGAATAGACCGGACCATTCAAACCCGTTCCATTCTAAACGACCCGAACCGATCCGCTCAGTGGAAACGTAGCATAATTAGCCCTTCTCAGCAAGGGTAAAAACTACAGCAGTGGTGGTCAGCTTAGTCAATTAGTAAATATGAAACATGAGACCTTAGTAAATATGGTCTCATGCCTGGAAGGCCACACAATAACTTTTATTGATAAATTTGCTAGATTTGCTGACGCCCACCCAAGGATCTGTCCATAACAACCTGGGCCTCCAGAAAGTGGATTGGATAATGCTGATCATCTTTCAACCTGGAACACTAGAAGCACTGGACCTTGGAGCAGAAAGTCTGTGGGGGACAGCACCAGGAATAAGATTAGTATTGCAGCTGATTTTTTATTTACTTTTAAAAATGCAAAACTGCATGTAAAAACACTGTAGTTGAAGCAGTTGTAAACCTCTTACTTTTGTAAAAAAAAAAAAAAACAATGTTGTCCCTGTTTTTACATATTTATTTGCATCCTTTTTCATTATTAAAAGTAGTTTTAAATTTAAATTATCAAAAAAAAAATATGGGTCTAAAATAGAAATGTTTGCATTTTCAACACTGAGCACATGCTTCTGCTGTTATCTCTTTAAATTGATAAAGTTGCCACTTGAACTTTTTTTTTAAAATGCAAAATACATCAAATAATATAGTACACCAAAATGGGATGTAGGATCTTTTCATTGTTATGTGAAGAGGTGAACTTACACTTTAAACTCATTCATATATTAATAATGGATCTGAGGATAAGCAGACACATTCATACCAATATTCTCCAGAGGCGGTTGCAATGAGTTGAAGAAGGTAGAAGATGGCCCAACTGGGGTAATATATATATACACTATAGAGATAATACCCTCCACTGGCCCATTTTTCTAGTTGATCACCTTCTCTATATATACCCAACAAACACACAAAAAACTCTTTGATTCCAGCTGGGGTAAAGGTGTCAACAGGGGACAGGCTTGGCTTGAGGGAAAACATGGCTGAGAGAGGAGCGGCTTGATAGGGGAGAGGTGGCCTGGAACTGAATGACTTGACGGGGAAAACAAGGATGAAAGAGGAGCAGCTTGACAATAAATGTGTGGATCTAGGCATCATCAGATCCCAAGAAGTGCACTGCTATTTGTCAGGGGTATTAAAGACACAGGGTAATTTTTTCAGGATACTTCTTAGATACAATTATTATTTGCAAATGTTCCCCATAACATAGAAAATCTTTATTTTTGAGTTTAGGTCCACTTTAAGAAAAATCTATTCTGATATAAATCAGAGTATTTGGGTTTCTTCTAAGGCCCTGTACACACGATCAGTCCAATCCGATGAAAACGGACTGAAGGACCGTTTCATCAGTCCAAACCGACCATGTGTAGGCTCCATCGGACAGTTGTCCTTCAGTTAAAAAATTTAGATCTTGCTTTAAAATTGGACTAATGGACGCCTGACCGATCGGTCAAAACTGATGGTTAGTACGCAAAATCATCGGTTCCAAACCCACGCATGCTCAGAATCAAGTCGACGCATGCTTGGAAGCATTGAACTTCATTTTTTTCTGCTCTTTGTTGTTTTTTACGTCACCGCGTTGGACTCGATCGGTTTTTGAACTGATGGTGTGTAGGCACATCAGACCATCAGACTGCTTCATCGGTGAACCGATGAAAACGGTCCTTCAGTCTGTTTTCATCAGTTTTGACTGATCGTGTGTACAGGGCCTTAGAGTACAATGACTCAAATTCCTCATTAAATTCTAAATCCTCAGAATTCACAACAGGAGGTAAGTTATGTACTGTGTTTGGACTTTCCTCACAGAGATCAGGTATTGTGTTTGATTGCAAATCCTACTTTATGCAGCACATTACTTAAAAAGTGTTTTGTAAAGAGTCGTTATCCCTGTTTATTCAACATCCTGCATGTGTTATTATAGTGATTATTCATTTTAACTAATTTCAGTCTTTTTTCATCACCTTAAAATTAACAGATTGCTTTAGTTGAGCTTTGAAATAAATCATAATATGTCCTTGAAGCTGTCTCATTTTAAAGAGCAGTGGCAGAATATGTTTGCATCACAGAATACAGCGACTAAAGTATTTTATAAATGTAATATAGTTGTTTTGGTACAAAGACTAGGGCTGCGCATCCACTAATGCAAACATAATGAGGGGCCATATTTAAAAGTCTCAGGTCCCATGTGCATCAAGTTGTACTATTCATGTGAGCTCCATTATTTTTTTGCACCCATATCAGGACAATGTTAGCAAAAATGTATTGCAGGAGCAACTGAAGGTAAGATGCCTCATGCTTCATAAACTTTTAAAGTGGTTGTAAACCCTTAGGCCCCGTACACACGACCGGATCAATCCGCTGAAACTGGTCAGGCCCGACCGGACAATTGTCCGGCAGATCGGCCAGTTTCCAGCGGATCAAAATTTCTTAGCATGCTAAGAAATCTATCCGCTGGAAACCTGTCCGTCGGACGTGTTCGGTCATCTGTACAGACTCACCGGACACGTCCGACCGACCGCCATCCCTTGCATGCGTCGTACTGATTCGACGCATGCGTAGAAGCTTTGAACTTCAAGGCCGCCAACGCGCCGCGTCATCGCCGCGGTGACGGCGCGGCCATGCCCCGCGTATTGTTTACGCGCGGATTTCTGTCTGATGGTGTCCGTCCGTGTGTACGGGGCCTTACAGACCACTTTATGCTACAGGTAAGCCTATAATAAGGCTTACCTGTAGCTACCCAGGATATCTTCTAAACCTGCACGGTTTAGGAGATATCCCCTGTCCCCTGCATGTGCCTATGTCATCAGTTACCGGCGGCTTCCCCTTGCACATGCCAGCGAGTGACAGCATCGCTTCTCCGGCCAATCACAGCGCCAGAGCCACGATACCTGGAAGTAACCCCCGGGAGCAGGCCCGGACTGGGACAAAAAATAGGCCCGGGCATTTTAGACTGAGCAGCCTGGGGGGGGTGCGGCGGGGGTTAGTGATGGGATGTGGGGTGAGATAAAGAAATATAGACAGAGAGAGAGAGAGAAAGAAAGAAAAAGAAAGATAGATAGATAGATAGATAGATAGATAGATAGATAGATAGATAGATAGATAGATAGATAGATAGATAGATAGATAAAGAAAGGAAGGAAAGAAGATAGAGAAAGAAACAAAGAAAGATAGATAAAGATAGATATATAAAGATAGATAAAGATAGATATATAGGTAAAGAAAGACAGATAGATAAAGATAGATAAAAATAAAGAAGGGAAGGAAGATAGATAGAGATAGAAATGAAGGAAGATAGATAAAGAAAGAAAGATAGATAGATAGATAAAGATAGAAAGAAGGAGATGAAGTAGGATAGATAGGTAGATAGATAGATAGATAGATAGATAGATAGATAGATAGATAGATAGATAGATAGATAGATAGATAGATAGATAGATAGATAGATAGATAGATAGATAGAAAGAAAGAAGGGAAGGAAGGAAGATAGATAGATAGATAGATAGATAGATAGATAGATAGATAGATAGATAGATAGATAGATAGATAGATAGATAGATATAGAAAGATAGATAGGAAGGAAGATAGATAAAGAAACAAGGGAAGGAAGGAAGATAGATAGATAGATAGATAGATAGATAGATAGATAGATAGATAGATAGATAGATAGATATAGATATAGATAGAAAGATAGATAGGAAGGAAGATAGATAAAGGTAGATAGATAGATAGATAGATAGATAGATAGATAGATAGATAGATAGATAGATAGATAGATAGGAAGGAAGATAGCTAAAGAAAGAAAGAAAGAAGGGAAGGAAGATAGATAGATAGATACAGAGGCGTAACTAGAACCTTCAGGGCCCGGGTGCAAGAAACCATAAAGGGCCCCCCCTGACCACGAGTCGGGGCACACCCATGGTGGCAGAATGCCAGAGCTTGGTCGCAAGTGCGACCTTTGGGACCCTAGTAACACCGACACTGGTGTCAGTATTTTTTTTATTTTATTTGTTACCACTTTATTTATTTTTCTATTTTTTTTTAGGAGCCCGTTGGGGAGGGGGGGGGGGGGCTTGGGTGAGATATCATATGTGGATATTCCCCAGTACACCAAGGATCGTCAATTTCGTCCAAACGTTTTTTTATTCAAGAAAGCTCACATCACAAAACAATGTAGTGAAACTTTTCAGAGCCACGCAGGACCCCTGACAAAGGGGTCCTACATGGCTCCGAAACGTTGTACTACATTGTTTTGTGATGTGAGCTTTTTTGAATAAAATGAATGAAATTGATGATCCTTGATGTGCTGGCCAATATATACAGGCTCCAGTATCCAGCTAGCGGTCACTACAGCATCCAGTACCTTAAGCGTGCATTCCAGGAGTGTGCGCGATTGGAAATTTGGACTGTGGGTGTGATATCAGGGGTCTAAACAGACCTCTGATGTTTCATCTTTGAAACAGAGAAATTAGATTTAGGACACAGCCTACAATCTCCATTTCTGCAGCCACAGCTGCACAGAATGAATGGACAGAAATAGCTCCATAAAGAGCTTCCTGTTCATTCACAAACTGAAGCATAGTACACATAGTTTACCATGTCTCAGTTATAAATGAACTGGGTCAGTGATCCCTATTTATTAAGGCAAGGGAGGAGCGGGTAAATTACACATTTACTGGTCCCTTCCCCACGCTCCATGCAGAAAACATCCCCCCGCAGCAGCCAGGAAGGAGAGGAGAGGGGGGAACCCGGCAGCACTGTGGGGGAGGGGGGGCCAAAGAGTACACAGGAGATTGGGGCAGCAGGTGGTGGATAGCACGGGGGAGGGGCTGCATATAGAGCAGGGATATGCAATTAGCGGTTCTCCAGCTGTTGCCAAACTACAAGTCCCATGAGGCATAGCGAGACTCTGACAGCATCAAGCATGACACCCAGAGGCAGAGGCATGATGGGACTTGTAGTTTGGCAACAGCTGGAGGTCCGCTAATTGCATATCCATGATATAGAGGAACCATTCCCCTTCATTTTCCTTCTGCAGCCTTTCAGCTGCTGCAGAAGGATAATTTAGGGATAGGTTCCTCTATATGCAGCCCCTCCTATCCAGGTGTACAGGGGGCCGCATTGAAACCCTGGAGCATGCAATTGTGACCCTGGCAACTCCTGTACATACGCCCATGCTGGTGGGATGGGATGAGTGGCAGTGCTGGGGGGAATGGGATCAGTGGCAGTGCTGGGGGAATGGGATCAGTGGCAGTGCTGGGGGGAATGGGATGAGTGGCAGTGCTGGGGAGAATGGGATGAGTGGCAGTGCTGGGGGGAATGGGATGAGTGGCAGTGCTGGGGGGAATGGGATGAGTGGCAGTGCTGGGGGGAATGGGATCAGTGGCAGTGCTGGGGGGAATGGGATCAGTGGCAGTGCTGGGGGGGAATGGGATGAGTGGCAGTGCTGGGGGGAATGGGATGAGTGGCAGTGCTGGGGGAATGGGATGAGTGGCAGTGCTGGGGGAATGGGATGAGTGGCAGTGCTGGGGGGAATGGGATGAGTGGCAGTGCTGGGGGGAATGGGATGAGTGGCAGTGCTGGGGGGAATTGGATGAGTAGATGTGCTGGGGGGGAGGAGGAATGAGTGTCAGTGGTGGAGATAGGGAGGAATGAGTGACAGTGGTGGGGGGATGAATGAGTGGTGGGTGGGATTGCTGGGGGGAATGGGATGAGTGGCAGTGCTGGGGAGAATGGGATCAGTGGCAGTGCTGGGGGGAATGGGATGAGTGGCCGTGCTGGGGGGAATGGGATGAGTGGCAGTGCTGGGGGAATGGGATCAGTGGCAGTGCTGGGGGGAATGGGATCAGTGGCAGTGCTGGGGGGAATGGGATCAGTGGCAGTGCTGGGGGGAATGGGATGAGTGGAAGTGCCGGGGGGAATGGGATGAGTAGAAGTGCTGGGGGGAGGAGGAATTGCGACGAGCCAGAACCGCAGGGGAACACGTGAGGTGCACGGTGGGCCGATGAGAGACAGCAATAATACAGTTCATCGGTTTACTCACGGTTAGCAGAAAGCCTCCCTTGGCCGGTCGCACAGTGAAAGGGAAGACAGCACGAGATCCTCCGGGGCACGCTCTGCGATAGGGAAACGCCAGCCAAGATGGTGGTTGAGGTGCCCGTGATGACAGGGGTGTTTAGAGTGCTTGTGGCGGCTGGGTCCCTTGATGATATTTGTCGTGACGCCAGTACCGTTAATGGTGGTACAACCAGTTGTAGTAACAATGTTAAAGAATGAGGTAGACAGTGGCAGAATACAACTCACAACTTTTACTGTGTCTGGTTTTGGTTGCAGTACAAACATCCAGTTAGAATACAGTCTCTGGGTAAATAGAGGAATTCTGCTGATCCACTGCTAATAGGCTTTAGTAGGCCTGGACTCAGGCTGTGGTTCAGTAATAATGCTTACTTGTGTCTGGTCCCTTTTGAATCCAGTGACATGGGTGAGGTTGCCGGAGGCTAATAAATCCTTCACCTTTATACTCAAAGGTCTTTGCTGCCGATTAATGGCTTGTATCCTTTGATTTTAGCAGTTTAAATGTGTCCCTTCTCTGGACTGACTTTCTCTCACCTTCACATTCTCCTTTTTCTCTCCACACTGCTTCCTGTACTGAACAACTGACCACGGATAAGCCTGAGCTGGGATAGATTTCCCAGAGTGGTGCTATCCCCATCTTGTGGTGGGAAGTAAGAAGCACACCCGACCAGCCTATGAACAGGGATACCACAGGTATACAATGCAAAATGACATGCAATATAGCAATGACAAAGAAGTAATACTTTTGCAGTTCCCACATGTCCTGAGTGGGACGCTGCATACCCCCATGGTAAAACGTGTGTCGACCTCGGCACACTTTTGACTCGATGTTGTGTCTTCCTGTAAGATATAAGAGAAAGGGAAAAGCATGCATGCATAGGAAATAACAATATAACCCCATTCTTGTACTTCTTGTATCTGCAAGTAAAATGGGTTAGGCAAACATATCTCAGGCAACAACGAAATGTGACAAAAGGTGATCAAAAGGGGTGTAGTTTTTCCTCTGAAGGCTGGTGATGTATGGCAAAACCAGAATAGTCCACGATGAGATGGAAAAAGAAAAACAAAGCAAAAATAACATCTCAGGAGGCTCACAGGGTATGAGTCCGTTCCCTGGGCACAGGAAAATGTCAACAGATGAATATCACGGAGGCTCAGGTACGTGAAAGTCTATCTCCGGGTACAGGCTTGAACGTTGCAAAACAGTAGGCAAGTAGTCCTTTTGAAAAGTCCTTTAAAGGAAATAAACATAATATCCCAAGTAAGTCTTCTTCTCACTCTGGAACTTCAGACGATGTAAGGATGCACTCAACGATGAGATGACAGAGTCGGTAGTCGACTTCTCGGCTGCTGGTGCAGGTAATCCTCCAAACGGACAGGTGGTCGTCCTCTTGTAGTTCTGTCAGATCTTCTTAGCGGCTGAGTTTCTACAGGCCTTGTTTCAAGGGAACTTGGTGTCTCTTGAGCGGTAGTAGACATTTCTTGAGGTAGCTCCTCTGGTTGAAGTGCGGTTGTATTGGTCTTGGCAGGCACTAAGATATTGAGCCATGGTGTAAGGAACCATTGTAAAGGATCAGAGTCTAATAATGCTTTTCCAAAAGACTGTAGTGGATTCTCTGAATCAGATGGTTTTGTAGGCTCTGGTTCTATGGATTGTGTTTCCTCTTGGACAGCTTCTTCTTGAAGAGTTTCTTCTTGAGTACTTTCCTTGAGACATAACTTAAGGCGATTGCGATGTACTACACGTGATTTGTTTTCTTTAGTGATCTCATAAGTATCAGTCTCTGGATTGAGAATAGCTGTAATGGTGTAAGGTTCTCTCTCCCATTTGCTATCTAACTTGCTGGTGCGATGGTTGTTTTTTAACCATACATGGTCACCAATTTTGAGAGGTTCTGCTTTGGCAGATTGGTTATAATCTTTTTGTTGCTTTTCATGAGCACGTTCCATGCGATGTTGAACAATTTCTTGTGCATCAATTAGACGTCTTTGGTGCTCACTCACCCAATCAGTCTTTGGTAGGGGGTTGATTGCATCAGGCACTTGTACGCCCAAAGTATGGTCAGCAGGTAGTTTACCTTGTCGGCCAAACATGAGATAGTAAGGTGTATACCCAGTAGAACAGTGAATCGTGTTATTGTAGGTGTACATCAACTGAGGCAATAGAGTAGGCCAATCACTTCTTGTAGCAAGAGGTACTGCTCTTAACATCTCAATTAAAGTTTGGTTCATTTTCTCGCAAAGTCCATTCCCTTGAGGGTGGTAGGCTGTGGTCCTGATTTTCTGGCAATTGTGAAGTGTACACAGTTCTTTCAAGAGTTGCGACTCAAAGGCAGATCCCTGATCTGTAAGGATTCCTTCTGGGCATCCATATGGCAATAGGAAATGTTTCCAGAAGGCATCTGCAGTTGTTTTAGCAGTCAGGTCCTTGACAGGTACGGCTACAACAAATTTGGTATAATGATCAATGATGGTCATGGCGTATGTGTAACCTGAGCGACTTGGTTCCAGCTTCACATGGTCAATCGCAACTATTTCTAGCGGTGTTTGGCTTACAATGGGATGTAAGGGTGCTTTTTGGTCATGTTTTTCATTTCTTCCAACAGCACAGGTGGAACATTCTCGACACCACTTTTCAATGTCTCCTCTCATCCCAATCCAGTAGAATCTTCTACGGATGGTGGCTTCTGTCTTCTGCACGCCAAAGTGTCCTGATTGATCATGATACATCTCAAGAATGATTCTTGCATCTCGGCGTGGTATTAAGATTTGGTATAGACAATCCGAGGTAATTGGGTCTAAAGTTCTTCTTAGTAGTAGGCCCTTCTGTAGGAAGAGATGTTTTCTGTGTCTCCAAAGTTTTGACAATTCTGGATCAGCATTTCTTCTGCGAATTCTTTCAGGGGTTCTACCGCTGGTGAAGAAATCTTGCAGTTCTCCCAACACTCTGCTTTCATTTTGCAGCTTGATCCACCTTTCTTTGTCCACTTGGGATCTTGGATCCACTTGTTGTTGAAGATTAAGGACTTTTCTTCCTTTGATGGTGATTATGTCTTGTTGGGCAAAATTTTTGTAAAAAGCTGGCATTTCTACCTCTTCCCAAACATCTTCCTGTGTAGTAGGGTCTTCTTGGGTAGGCAGACGGGATAATGCATCCGCATTTTCATTTGCTTTTCCTGTTCTGTATTTTATGGTGAAATCGTAGTTAGCTAGGCGTGAGGCCCATCTTTGTTCTAATGCTCCCAACTTGGCGGTATTAAGATGTGCTAGCGGGTTGTTATCTGTGAAGGCCACAAATGGTGTTGCGGCAAGGTAATCTTTAAATTTTTCTGTAACAGCCCACACGAGTGCGAGGAATTCCAATTTGAAGGAACTATAGTTTTGGTCGTTTCTTTCAGTACCTTTAAGAGATCTACTAGCGTAGGAAATAACTCTTTCTTTTCCTTCCTGTACCTGCGATAGGACAGCTCCCAGACCTTTCTTACTAGCATCTGTGTAAAGATGAAATGGCTTCTGGTAATCTGGATAGCCTAGGATTGGTGGTTCTGTTAACTTCTTCTTTAGGAGCTGGAAGGCAATTTCTCTTTCTGTGTTCCATTCGACTGGTATTGGAGACTTTTGGTACCTCTTAGGATGTCCTCTCAGAAGTTCTAATATTGGCCCCGCAATTTGGGCAAAGTGAGGAATAAAGCGTCTGTAGTATCCTGCGAAACTGAGAAAGCTCCTCACTTCTTTCACTGTAGTAGGAGTAGGCCAATTCCGGACTGCGGCTATCTTCTCTGGATCCGGTTTAACACCTTCAGAGCTTACAATATGCCCTAAGTATTTGACTTCTGTCTTCAGTAGATAGCACTTAGATGGTTTGACTTTGAGTCCATGTTTAATGAGGATTTGAAAAACTTCAGCCAAATGTTTCAAGTGATCTTCATAAGATTTGGAGTAGATGATGACATCATCTAAGTACAACAGAACGGTTTCAAAATTTTTGTGTCCTAAAAAATGCTCCATTAATCTTTGAAAGGTTCCGGGCGCATTGCAAAGTCCAAAAGGCATGCGGTTGAACTCAAATAGGCCCATCGGGGTGGTAAATGCAGTCTTCTCACGATCTTCAGGTGCCATGGGTACTTGCCAGTATCCACTGGTTAAATCAAGGGTAGAGAAGTAGGCTGAAGATCCTAAAGCTGTCAAAGATTCCTCTATGCGTGGTAAAGGGTAAGCATCCTTGTGGGTGATTTGGTTAATTTTTCTGTAATCCACACAGAATCTGATGTTACCATCCTTCTTACGGACAAGAACTAGAGGTGCAGCCCATGGGCTATGGCTGTCTCTAATGACATTGGAGTCCTTCATCTCTTGGATCATTTGCTTTACAGATTGGTACATAGTTGGTGGTATAGGCCGATATCTTTCCTTGATCGGTGGGTGTGAACCTGTAGGAATGGAGTGCTTGATGATATCCACTTCTCCATAGTCTGTGGAATGCTTACTGAAGGCAAGGTGAAGCTCCTTCACAATTTTTAGTACTCCTTCCATTTGGTTTGCTGGTGTGGAAGCATCTCCCACATGAAGTTCTTTCCACCAGGATGTGTTTACATTTTGGTCCTGGGGGTTCTGTCTCTTGGGAATTTGCTCTGTGGTAGCTGTAGCCACACTGATGACATCTTGAAAAGTGACTTGGATTAGCTGTGCAATAGGAAGGTGTTTTGATAGTGTTACACTGCTATCACTCAAGTTTAGGAGTCGTATAGGCACTTTACCTTCAGAGACGGTTACTAGGCTCCTTGCAGCTCTCACTAGAGGATAGTCTTCCAAAACAACAGGCTCTACCAGGGCTTGGTAATCTTGACCTTGGATTCCGACTACAGCTCGGCACCACAAGAGAGTTTCGGTGTTGGGTTTGAGGATCACAGGTTGCTTATCCCGGATGCGGGCACAGCAAATTTCTCCTTTTTCGTTGGTGAATCTCTGTTGCGCATTTAGTACACGGATGGTTTGCTGGATCACCTTCTTAGAATCAGGAGGGGCAGTAGGCACTAACTGGTGCAAGGCTTCTAGCATCTCAACATAACAGTTCCTGAGGACATTCATTCCTAGGACTATTGGAGGGTTAGGGTTATTGTCTCTGACTTGTACCACAATAAGGCCTTGTCGAGGTAGTGTAGTTCCTCCTACTTGAATGGTAGGTTCCCAATAACCATGGACTGGTATGGGTTTGCCGTTACTGGCTATGAGACTCAGCCAGGATTCTGGAGGCTGGGTAAGCTGATTTTGATCCCAGTATTTTTCAAAGGCTGCTTGTTGGATGGTGGTGACTTGGGATCCGGTGTCAACTAGGGCAACAAAAGGGACTCCATTTATTTGAAGTGCCACTTCAGGACGGGATCCAACGTATCTTGGCATCCAGTGGGGATCTTCTGGACCTATTGGTTTACCTCCCGAGGGGTGGTCCTTGGCCTCGGGGGTTTCCCGTTTAACTGCCAGCAGGTTGCTTCTGTATGGCCTGGTTTGTGACAGTACGTGCAGATAGGCCGCTTAGGGGTACTAGTGTGGTCAGGGGGGCGTCCGCCAGAATTTCTGGAATAAGTCTCTCTAGAATTAGAGGGGAAGAGTCTTCTGGACACAGGTTTCTCATCCTCTAACATTAATGGTTTCTCCCATCGTTCCAATTTTTGGTGGACTTTCTCCAGACTTTTAGTCAGAAAACGGACTTGCTCCGTCAAGGCAGCAACTGCGTCAGGAACTGGAGCTTGGGTTGCCTGACTGACTATAGGTAAAGACTTTACAGGGGTAACCAGCTGTGATACAGGCACGTCAACAGATCTAACAGGTTCTGTTGGTGGGCTTTTTCCCAGTATGCTGATAGCTAGTTCTTTAAAATCTAAGAAGGTAGCGCTTGGATGTTGGGCGGCTAACATTCTTAGTTGGCTCTTTAGATTGTCTGTATCGACGCCTTCAATAAATTGCTCTTTCAGGGTTTTGTCCTGATTTTCTGCCTCACGGGGGTCTACTTGGACAACAGCTCTAAGGGCTTCCTGCAAAGATAATGCAAAGTCTCTGAGTGACTCACCAGATTGCTGTCTCTTGCTGAAGAACCTCATCTTGACCTCTGACACGGTACTGGGTTCAAAGGTGGTGTAGAGACGTTGAAAAATCTGCTCCATGGTCTTTCTCTCTGAGCTCGGCCAAGATTTCACTTCTCTGAGCGCAGCTCCTTCCAATTGCGCAAGAAGAATCTCCATCTGTTGCTCTGAGGATACAGGGTACAATCTGAACATAGCCAGAATTTTTTCTTTAAAGTCCCTTAAAGTATGAATTTCCCCAGAATATCGTGGGAACCAGGGGGCCCCAAAATAATAAGGCATGGTTAAAGGCATTAAACTTGGTGCTGCAGCAGTTGGTATTGCATTGGGACCGACTGCGGCTGATGCAGGGGGTCCTCTGAGGTCGGGCTGCACGTCATCTCCTTGCACAGACATGGTAACAGCAGGTGAGTTCTAGTTAGGTAAGTCAAATGCGTTTTTAGACACTTTTTGTGCGTTGTTGCTATGGGCAACCGCTGTCTTGCGGGTGTATGGCCCTTTAAGAATTTAATTCCAGCTGAATACAATGCTGCAGCAATGTTGATTTTGGGTCTCTGGCAGAGTTCCAGCTATCAGTGCTCCTTATAGTTAGTAGAGGCACCTGACAGGCTGCGATTACTGCTCGGACGGCAAGCAATGTGATTATTTTCTCTCCTTTTGCTCACATGCAAAGTCTTGCGACTTCTGGGGCGTGCGTTTGTCACACTTTCCTCCCAGGATTGACACAGCAAAGGTAAGGCGATTTTGCATGAATGGGTGGCACCAAACTTTCCCGCTCTTCAGGGGGTGTCACTAACCTATCCACAGTGATGGCGCAGGAATTTTTGGACAAGAAGGTCTCTGGCAGCCATTTTAAGTGAATGGAAATAGTCAATTCAAATACTGCATGCAGTTTTGTTAACACACAAATGTCTGATTTTCTCACTTTGGATGCTGCGATTTTTATGCTGATAACTGGGATAACGCTTCCATGCAACTTTTAAACAGTTTAACCAGTTCTGTGGCCCCACACAGCATGCAATAAGTAAACAGTCTCTCAATAAAGCAAAGGGGCTTATTCTGATGCAACAGTCTTTTTGATAAGGCGCAGGGGTAAAATATCCTGTTCGTGATGCCAATTTTTCTTATGCGACGAGCCAGAACCGCAGGGGAACACGTGAGGTGCACGGTGGGCCGATGAGAGACAGCAATAATACAGTTCATCGGTTTACTCACGGTTAGCAGAAAGCCTCCCTGGGCCGGTCGCACAGTGAAAGGGAAGACAGCACGAGATCCTCCGGGGCACGCTCTGCGATAGGGAAACGCCAGCCAAGATGGTGGTTGAGGTGCCCGTGATGACAGGGGTGTTTAGAGTGCTTGTGGCGGCTGGGTCCCTTGATGATATTTGTCGTGACGCCAGTACCGTTAATGGTGGTACAACCAGTTGTAGTAACAATGTTAAAGAATGAGGTAGACAGTGGCAGAATACAACTCACAACTTTTACTGTGTCTGGTTTTGGTTGCAGTACAAACATCCAGTTAGAATACAGTCTCTGGGTAAATAGAGGAATTCTGCTGATCCACTGCTAATAGGCTTTAGTAGGCCTGGACTCAGGCTGTGGTTCAGTAATAATGCTTACTTGTGTCTGGTCCCTTTTGAATCCAGTGACATGGGTGAGGTTGCCGGAGGCTAATAAATCCTTCACCTTTATACTCAAAGGTCTTTGCTGCCGATTAATGGCTTGTATCCTTTGATTTTAGCAGTTTAAATGTGTCCCTTCTCTGGACTGACTTTCTCTCACCTTCACATTCTCCTTTTTCTCTCCACACTGCTTCCTGTACTGAACAACTGACCACGGATAAGCCTGAGCTGGGATAGATTTCCCAGAGTGGTGCTATCCCCATCTTGTGGTGGGAAGTAAGAAGCACACCCGACCAGCCTATGAACAGGGATACCACAGGTATACAATGCAAAATGACATGCAATATAGCAATGACAAAGAAGTAATACTTTTGCAGTTCCCACATGTCCTGAGTAGGACGCTGCAGAATGAGTGTCAGTGGTGGAGATAGGGAGGAATGAGTGACAGTGGTGGGGGGATGAATGAGTGGTGGGTGGGATTGCTGGGGCGAATGGGATGAGTGGAAGTGCTGGGGGGAATGGGATGAGTAGAAGTGCTGGGGGGAGGAGGAATGAGTGTCAGTGGTGGAGATAGGGAGGAATGAGTGACAGTGGTGGGGGGATGAATGAGTGGTGGGTGGGATTGCTGGGGGGAATGGGATGAGTGGAAGTGCTGGGGGGAATGGGATGAGTGGCAGTGCTGGGGAGAATGGGATGAGTGGCAGTGCTGGGGGGAATGGGATCAGTGGCAGTGCTGGGGGGAATGGGATGAGTAGCAGTGCTGGGGGGAATGGGATGAGTGGCAGTGCTGGGGGGAATGGGATGAGTGGCAGTGCTGGGGGGAATGGGATGAGTGGCAGTGCTGGGGGGAATGGGATGAGTGGCAGTGCTGGGGGGAATGGGATGAGTGGAAGTGCTGGGGGGAATGGGATGAATAGAAGTGCTGGGGGGAGGAGGAATGAGTGTCAGTGGTGGAGATAGGGAGGAATGAGTGACAGTGGTGGGGGGATGAATGAGTGGTGGGTGGGATTGCTGGGGGGAATGGGATGAGTGGCTGTGCTGGGGGGAATGGGATGAGTAGAAATGCTGGGGGGAGGAGGAATGAGTGTCAGTGGTGGAGATAGGGAGGAATGAGTGACAGTGGTGGGGGGATGAATGAGTGGTGGATGGGATTGCTGGGGGGAATGGGATGAGTGGAAGTGCTGGGGGGAATGGGATGAGTAGAAGTGCTGGGGGGGAGGAGGAATGAGTGTCAGTGGTGGAGATAGGGAGGAATGAGTGACAGTGGTGGGGGGATAAATGAGTGATGGGTGGGATTGCTGGGGGGAATGGGATGAGTAGAAGTGCTGGGGGGGATGGGATGAGTAGAAGTGCTGGGGGGGAGGAGGAATGAGTGTCAGTGGTGGAGATAGGGAGGCATGAGTGACAGTGGTGGGGGGATGAATGAGTGGTGGATGGGATTGCTGGGGGGAATGGGATGAGTGGAAGTGCTGGGGGGAATGGGATTAGTAGAAGTGCTGGGGGGAGGAGGAATGAGTGTCAGTGGTGGAGATAGGGAGGAATGAGTGACAGTGGTGGGGGGATGAATGAGTGGTGGGTGGGATTTCTGGGGGGAATGGGATGAGTAGAAGTGCTGGGGGGAATGGGATGAGTAGAAGTGCTGGGGGGAATGGGATGAGTAGAAGTGCTGGGGGGGAGGAGGAATGAGTGTCAGTGGTGGAGATAGGGAGGAATGAGTGACAGTGGTGGGGGGATGAATGAATGGTGGATGGGATTGCTGGGGGGAATGGGATGAGTGGCAGCGCTAGGGAGAATTAGATGAGTGTCAGTGGTGGAGGGAGGGAGGGAGGAATGAGTGTCAGTGCTGGGGGGGGATGAGTGAGATTGCTGGGGGTGATGGGATGAGTGGCAGTGGTGGAGGGAGGGAGGAAGGAATGAGTGGCAGTGGTGGGTGGGTGGCATGAGTGGCAGTGCTGTGGAGGGAGGAATGAGTGGCAGTGGTGGGTGGGTGGCATGAGTGGCAGTGCTGTGGAGGGAGGAATGAGTGACAGTGGTGGGGGGATGAATGAGTGGTGGATGGGATTGCTGGGGGGAATGGGATGAGTAGAAGTGCTGGGGGGAATGGGATTAGTAGAAGTGCTGGGGGGAGGAGGAATGAGTGTCAGTGGTGGAGATAGGGAGGAATGAGTGACAGTGGTGGGGGGATGAATGAGTGGTGGGTGGGATTGCTGGGGGGAATGGGATGAGTAGAAGTGCTGGGGGGAATGGGATGAGTAGAAGTGCTGGGGGGAATGGGATGAGTAGAAGTGCTGGGGGGGAGGAGGAATGAGTGTCAGTGGTGGAGATAGGGAGGAATGAGTGACAGTGGTAGGGGGATGAATGAGTGGTGGATGGGATTGCTGGGGGGAATGGGATGAGTGGAAGTGCTGGGGGGAATGGGATGAGTAGAAGTGCTGGGGGGGAGGAGGAATGAGTGTCAGTGGTGGAGATAGGGAGGAATGAGTGACAGTGGTGGGGGGATGAATGAGTGGTGGGTGGGATTGCTGGGGGGAATGGGATGAGTGGCAGCGCTAGGGAGAATTAGATGAGTGTCAGTGGTGGAGGGAGGGAGGGAGGAATGAGTGTCAGTGCTGGGGGGGGGATGAGTGAGATTGCTGGGGGTGATGGGATGAGTGGCAGTGGTGGAGGGAGGGAGGGAGGAATGAGTGGCAGTGGTGGGTGGGTGGCATGAGTGGCAGTGCTGTGGAGGGAGGAATGAGTGGCAGTGGTGGGTGGGTGGCATGAGTGGCAGTGCTGTGGAGGGAGGAATGAGTGGCAGTGGTGGAGGGGGGGAATGAGTGGCAGTGGTGGAGGGGGGGGGGAATGAGTGGCAGTGGTGGGTGGGTGGCATGAGTGGCAGTGCTGTGGAGGGAGGAATGAGTGGCAGTGGTGGAGGGGGGGGAATGAGTGGCAGTGGTGGGTGGGTGGGATGAGTGTGATTGCTTGGGGGGAAGGGATGAGTATCAGTGCTGGGTGGGAGGGATGAGTGGCAGTGGTGGGGTGGGATGGAATCAGCAGTGGTGGTGGGGACTGTCACTGACTGGGTACATTGGCAGCGCTGGGTGCCAGGATCAGAGACTTACTTGCTGGCAGTTTCCACTTGGTTTTCCCCTGCATTGCTCCGTGTCTCTACTCTTTACACAGTGGCCGTGACCTCCTGCAGCTCCTCCCCCACCTTCTTTCAATTGGTGTCAGCAGTGTCCGCCCCGCCTCCCTACATTCTCTGTCTCTGGATAGGCAGGGGCGGGGGCGGGGCGGTCCACAGTCTCAGCGCTGCCTTCTCTCTCCCCTCAGCTGACGAAAGCCCCCCTCCCCACGTCGGAACGAACCGACAACACACAGTGACAGGACAGTTAGGTGGCCCCCTCACGCGGGTGGCGGGCCCCCCTGAATTGGTAGAACTACAGGGCCCAGTCGCACATGCGACTGCTGCGACTACGATAATTCCGCCACTGGATAGATAGATAGATAGATAGATAGATAGATAGATAGATAGATAGATAGATAGATAGATAGATAGATAGATAGATAGATAGATAGATAGACAGAGATAGAAAGAAATAAGGGAAGGAAGATAGATAGATAGATATAGATAGATAGATAATAGGGAGAGAGAAAGAAAGAAAGGGGAAGAGTAGGGATGAGCCAAACATACCCGCGTTTGGTTCGCACCAGAACGTTCGAACAGACCGATCGTTCGCGCGAACATTTAGAACCCCATTGAAGTCTATGGGACTCGAACGTTCAAATTCAAAAGTGCTCATTTTAAAGCCCAATATTCAAGTTATTGTTGGAAAACGTCTTTGAGAACCCGGGTCTTTCCCCAGGGAACATGTATCAATGGAAAAAAAAGTTGTAAAAACTGTAGTTTTTTCTTGAGCAGCGATTTTAATGATGCTTAAAGTGAAAAAAAAAATCCTTTAAATATGGTACCTACTGGGTGTCTATAGTAGTGGCACGTGTTTAGAAATGTCCCTGCACAACATGAGATTACTCTCAGAAAAAAGTAATTTAATATTGCTTGCGGCTTTAATTTAATGTTTGGTCCCTGCAATATGGATACAAATCATTGAAAAAAATAGCATGAGTTTCCCCGCCACCACTCCGCCCAAGTCATTACAAGACCCAGTGCCGATCTTGACCTCCCTGGGGCCCTGAGCAAAATGACATGGCACATTAAAAATGAGAATCGGGGGGCGCTGACGACAGTGACATGTCACATTAAAGAAAGTTGAGAAGCGGGGGGAGGGGGTGTTTTGCTGTCGGAAATGACTCAGCCAGCGAGTTTAGTAGCGGGGTGAGGGGGCGAAAATTACTTCTCACCAGGCGCGGTCTCTAGTCATTTGGGGGGCCCTTTGCAGCTTTGCGGGGGCCCTAAGCGGCTTGCATAGTGAGCCTATAGCGAGGATCGGCCCTGACAAGACTGGCCCTATATACTTTGAACAGCAGTATACAGGCGGTGCAAACAAGATAAGGACTGTAGGTTTCTTAAGTAGAATCAGAAGCATGTCATACTTTGCTCATGCATATTGCACAATTTCCTAAAGAGACCCTCAACAAACTACATGACACTTGTGCCTGATGAGGCCACTGATGTTCCAGTGGTGGTGGCCCGTGAGACTGTCCATACAGGCTTGGCCCCCCAAAGTGCACGTGCTGTGTGGCAACTATATGTCGATTATCTTAGGGGTGGGGGGGGCCATTACAATGCCAGATCTTGGCTCAATAAATTATTTTTTTGGGAAAGAAAAATTATAGAAAAAAGGGGGGTTGCCATCCTGGGCCCCCTTTGAACAAATTCTGTGAAGAACTCCTGTTCTTTGAAGGCCTCCATTATTTCTGCAAGTCAAAATGTATAAAAAAAACTAATGTCAGTCAAGCCTTAGCTTTCTCCCCATATCAAACCCACAAACTCATCCACTGATCATAAAGTCCACAAATCAAGTTTCGTATCGTCGTACTGCATGATCGTTTTCACAACGTTTTTTTACCGACTGCGAACGACGTTCTCACTTACGCAATATCCCTTTATACACTATTAAATAGCCCACGTGCAGTAACAGCTAATGCGTTTATGGGCAAATAAATAGCACACGTCCACTAACACTGAGTACTATGTTTAGGTGTAAACTAAACACTATGCAGGCAATACAACACGTTAGAGCACTGCATCTAGCACAATCTACTGCTTAACAATAGGAATAGCTGATCTAGCTAAGCTATACAGTGTATAAATATATGTACACCGCTAGGATGTATATATATCCTCTACACACTGTAAATTTAACTAAAATGACTAGCCTTCCTGCTCTATCTATCTATCTATCTATCTATCTATCTATCTATCTATCTGGTAGAAAAGACACTGTGGGCTAGATTCACATCGATTAGCGGATCTGTAGATCTGCGTAATCTATGTGATTTACGATCCGCCGGCGCAATTTTGCAAAGCTAGTGCAGTATTCACAAAGCACTTACAGTTGTATTCAAAATTATTTAACCCCCACTGAAATTGATTGTTTTGCCCAGTTTGACACTGATTTTGATCATCCTGTCATCCTGCTTACGATTGAATCAAAGAGGCACGTGTAGGTCAGACAAATATAACATAACATTTATAATGAAATAACCACAAATGTCTTTTCTGTGCTCACATCATAATCAGTTTTATCCAACCCCCAATTGACATTCAATCTTAGTACTTAGTACAACATCCTTTTACAGTTATAACAGCTTTTAAACTTGAAGCATAGCTTGACACAAGTGTCTTGCAGCGATCTACGGGTATCTTCGCCCATTCGTCATGGGCAAAAGCCTCCAGCTCAGTCACATTCTTAGGCTTGCGCACTGCAACTGCTTTCTTTAAGTCCCACCAGAGGTTCTCAATCGGATTTAAGTCTGGTGACTGCGATGGCCACTCCAAAATATTCCAGCCTTTAATCTGAAACCATGCTCTAGTAGACTTGGAGGTATGCTTGGGATCATTGTCCTGTTGAAAGGTCCAACGTCTCCCAAGCCTCAGGTTTGTGACGAATGCATCACATTGTTATCCATTATCTCCTGTTACTGAAGAGAATTCATGGTACCTTGCAGACGCTGAAGCTTCCCTGTACCTGCAGAAGCAAAACAGCCCCAAAGCATGATTGACCCCCCGCCATGCTTCACAGTAGGCAAGGTGTTCTTTTCATCATAGGCCTTGTTCTTCCTCCTCCAAACATAGCGTTCATCCATGGGCCCAAACACTTCTAATTTTGTTTCATCAGTCCAGAGAACACAATCCCCAAACTTCTGTGGTTTGTCCACATGATTTTTGCATACTGCAGTTCAATCTTCTTATTCTTTGGAGACAGCAAGGGGGTGCGCCTGGGAGTTCTGGCATGGAGGCCTTCATTATGCAGTGCGAGCCGTATTGTCTTAGCAGAAACTTCAGTACCCACATCTGACAAATCTTTTCTCAGTTCCTCAGCTGTCACAAGGGGACTTTTCTCCACTCTACGCTTCAGGTTGCGCACAGCAGTCAAAGTCAGCATCTTCTTTCTGCCACGACCAGGTAGCGTTTCAACAGTGCCCTTTGCCTTTAATTTGCGAATGATGCTTCCTATGGTGTCTCTTGGTATGTTTAACATCTTTGCAATGTTCTTATAGCCATTGCCCTTCCTGTGAAGAGTAATCACCTCTTCTCTTGTCTTCCCGGACCATTCCCTTGACTTCACCATGTTTGTAACCACACTAGTAAATGTCTATAAGGAGCCGAGTATCAAAGTAATTTGAAAGCTGCCTGATTGGTGCTTATTAGGCTTTATTGCAGCTCCCTGACATCCACAGGTGTTTTCAAGACCTGATTGAAAACACTTCAATGAACCTCTGTTCTTCAGAGAAATAGGGCCAGATTCACGTACCTCGGCGCATCATTAGGCGGGCGTAGCGCAACGCAGATACACTACACCGTCGAAACTTAGAGAGGCAAGCAGCCTATTCAGCAAGCAAATGCGCGCTGCGATGCGCCATCGTAACTTAATTTAGACGGCGTAACCCAACGTAATTCAAAGTGGGAAGGAGGTGGGCGTGATCCATTTAAATGAAGCGTGACCCCATGCAAATTAAGGTCCGAACGAACGGCGCATGCGCCGTCACGTGATCGCATGTCCCGCGTCCCACTGCGCATGCGCCCCAATTCGCCTATCGTATTCCCCCACGATAACCCAGCCCAATGTTTCCGCCGAGGGCATAAATCCGCCCAGACATGCGCCAGTCAAGTGCAAAAGTACACCTGCTGGTTTTGGTCGTTTGGTGTGGCTACTTTTGCCTTGTTCTTATCCAAAAAGATGTCTGAAGCTGCGTCTAAAGATAGGAGGGATAAAAACTTTAGTAATGAGGAGAAGGCGGTCATTATTGATGCCATGACAAAATATAATAAGTACCTCCACGGCAAGGAAAGTGGCTCGACCAGCAAGGTCCGTAAGGATCAAATATTGGCACAGATTGCAGCGGAGGTGAGTGCCCTTGGCTATGCCAACCGGACCCCAGACAAGATAGCCAAGAAGATCAACGACCTTCGGCGTCTTGTGAAGGAGAAGGTGGCCAAGATCAAGAAACACAGAAGGGGCAGCGGAGGTGGACCAGCCCTGAAGATAAGACTGACACCTGATGAGCAGGTCATTGCCAGGTGCCTGGAGAAGGAGCAGGTGGAGGGCCTGGAGGGCTTTCAGTCTTTTGATCAGCCCTTGAGGACAGGTGAGTGTGTTTTATCTTTTATCTGGTGTCTAGCATGTGGGGGGGGGGAGTGAATATGTGACAAGTGTGTGGGTCCACCAACATGTGAATGTTTTGTGTCATCCACAGATGTGCAGGATGAAGCGGGCCCATCCTCGGCTGCTGGGCAACCAACCCCATCCCAGGATACCAGTGTCCACACCTCTCCATTAGAGGAAGTGGAGGAGGAGCACGGGCACCTGGATGATGGCATATATCTGCGGGATGAGACCACCGTCGCTGGACCCTCCCATACCTCCACCTCCATAGGGGATACCCCCCCAAGGGACTCCAACTTCATGGGAACCCCCCCAAGGTCCTCAAATGTGGGATCCCCCCAAGGGCCTCCACGCTTTTGGGAAGCCCCCTAAGGGCCTCCGACCTTTTGGGAAGCCCATCCTCCCTAAGGGAAGCACCCAGGAAGGCAACTAGGAAGACAAGGGGTGATCCTGATGCATTAGAAGCCACTTTGGCTATGGACCTGGCCAGGCAGACCCACCATGTGGGTTCTGTGGCATGTGATATGCGCCGGGTGGCAGCCAGCCTGGCCTCCATGCAGCAGACCCAGGCTGCTTTCACTGCCGCCATGACCGAAAATGTGCAGGAGGTCAGTGCCAACAGCACTGCGTTGGTGACCTGCGTTAGGGACCTGGATGACACAAATTCAGGCCTTGTGGCAGAGGTCAGGAGCCTGGGAGTGGCCATACAGGCCAATACAGCAGCCATTGAGGCGGTGGGGAATCAGACCACTGCGGTCCTCACCCGCATAGCCCTGGCTTTAGAGGGTATCCAGGCAGCCAGGGAGAGACCGGGGGATGTTCCTCCTCCCAATGACCCACCCCCCCCACCCGCGGCTGCCCCCAGGCAACAGAGGGCACGGAGCCTTGGCACTAGGCGTAGTCCACATCAGGCCAGATGAGTGCCAGTTAGATTATTTTCTTTTTATACTCAATATGATTTTTTTTAGTAACTGATACTCATGAAATGACTCTGATTAATTTGTTATGATACTCATGATATGAGTGATATTATGTTATTATGATACTCGATTGGAGTTGTATTTATTTTATTATTATTCGGGATATATTTTTTGGAAATTATTTTCAGAAAAAGATACAGCAACATAATTGGAGCCTTGACGTGGCGTTGCTGCTCCCAAGTACCGCACAGTGTACTTCGGTCTAATCCAATTTATTGTGGTTTGGGGGGGGGGTGTTAGGGACCACAGTGGTGTGCATGCGTGCATTCTCATTGTGACATGTTTCATGTGCGTGTTGCACGTGAAAATAAGCCTTCCACGAGGCATCTCCTGACTGCTCTTCCCTCAGCAGACGGGGGACCCTCGGTTGGGGGTGGAATTTCTGGTTCAGGGGTCAGGTCATGACGGAGTTCAACCTGCAGGACCCTTCTCATGGCGAAATTGTGCAGAATGCAACATGCACCGATAATCTGGCACACAAAGTCTGGGGCATACAACAGTGTACCCCCAGACCTATCTAGGCATCGGAACCGTGACTTCAGGAGGCCAAACGTGTGCTCCACCACTCCCCGGGTACGTATATGAGCCTCGTTGTAGCTTCTTTCTCCTGGTGTTTGTGGGTTCCGGAATGGGGTCATCAGGTGGGGTCCCAGGGCATATCCAGAGTCACCTGGAAGGGAAAAGACAGGAGGATGTTAGTCATGCATGTGCCCCTTGTGATGTCTGCATCATGGGGGGGACAGGCATGCCTGACACCCATGTCACCCACCAACCAGCCAGCTGTCCCCATACACGTTCTCTTCAAATTGTCCTGGGATGTCGCTTTGCCGGTAGATAAAGCTGTCATGGGTGGCCCCAGGGTGTTTAGCACAGACGTGCCATATGAGGCCTTGAGCATCGGTTATTACTTGTACATTAATGGAATGCCAATTCTTCCTGTTACGGTACATATGCTCAGCGTCACGGGGGGGCTGGAGTGCCACATGAGAACAATCAATGGCCCCCACAGTGCGTGGAAATCTGGCTATTTTATAGAAATCGGTTCTTGCCTTCGCCTGCTGGACCTCCTGGGTGGGTCTCACAATGTGGTGGGACATCCGTCTCAGGATAGCGGGTACAACTTGGTGCACGCACCTACTCATTGTGGATTGGGACATCCCAGCCAAATTTCCACTGGTTCTTTGAAATGATCCACTGGCTAAAAAATGCAGGGTTGCCATGACCTTGAGCAGTGGCGGCACTGCTTGTGATCGATGTGTTGGGCTGGTGAGGTCATCCTGCAGGGATTGTACTATTTCCATGATGGCTTCAGTGTCAAATCTCAACAAGCGAAACACCTCAGATTCAACCATGCCAAAGAGGTCCATGCGATCTTGGGGTACCCTCTCCTGTGCCCTCCTCCTCCTCCTGCGTGCTTGTAGACGCCGTAGTACTATGACCACGGCTGCCCCTGACATGTTGGCACACAGATGTGTTGTCCTGCAAGTGTTGTTGCTCAGCTCCTCTGTCACGCTGCTGCTGTTGCTGCTCTCCAGCTTACCTGTGCAAGTCCGTTGCAAAGTTACCCCTGCTTTTATGAAGGGTAACTTTAGATCGGGCGAGCAGCTTACGCGCACCGCGCGTAGCCTACGACGGACAATCGTACGCATGTGAATCGGCATTTCTCCCTCATTTGCATAATTGAATAGCAAATCAATGGGAACGAAGAATACGCCTAGCCTAATAATGCGCCTAAGTTTCGCCGGCGGAGGACAGTTGCGTTGGACGGGTGAAGCCTAATTTCGCGTGTATGTGCTTCTGTGGGTACGGCGCATCGATACGACGGTGCACATCTACACTTACGCCATCGTATCTCTTTGTGAATCTGGCCCGTAGTCTTTAAGGGCTTGAATAATTGTGTAAACGAAGAATTCACAAAATAAACATTTACTACTGTATTACAAAACCAATTGATGTCATTTTAGTTGCATATGGTTCTTTAAGGCCCCATACTCACGAGCAAACATGTCTGCTGAAACTGGCCCGCAGGCCAGTTTCAGCAGACATGTTTGGTCGTGTGTGGGCGCGAGCGGGCCGAATTCCAGCAAACATTTGCCCGCCGGGCCTTTTCCCAGCAGACAAATATTCCTGGACTTGTTTTAAAACAGCCCGCTGGAATTCAGCCCGCTCGGACATGTACGGTCGTCAGTACAGACCTACCGTACATGTCCAGGCGCCCGCCGTCCCTCGCATGCGTCGAATGACTTCGACGCATGCGTGGAAGCATTTTAAAGGCGGGCTGCCCACGTCGCCGCGTCATTGTCGCGGCGACACCGCGTCATCGACGCGGCGACACCGCGGACACGCCCCGCGTATTGTTTACGCGCGGACTTCTGTACGATGGTGTGTACAACCATCGTACAGAAGCCC
The DNA here is from genome assembly GCF_905171775.1 of Rana temporaria. Classification (NCBI taxonomy): domain Eukaryota; kingdom Metazoa; phylum Chordata; class Amphibia; order Anura; family Ranidae; genus Rana; species Rana temporaria. Next base: position 323,230,085 of record NC_053491.1, read on the forward strand.
TCTGGCAGACATGTATGGTGAAAACGGTCCGACGGACCGCTTTCACCATACATGTTTGGTCGTGAGTACCCGGCCTAAGAAGTCCTTGTAGGATTTCATTCTGAATACAATTACAAATGTACACTAAATTCACTTAAACACTTTACAGCATTGGGGGGGTTGAATAATTTTCAACACAACTGTACCTCCAAACTTGCGCCGGCGGATCGTAACTCCCCCGGCGGAATTCAAATTATGCGGCTAGGGGGAGTGTACAATTTAAATCAGGCGCGTCCCCGCGCCGATTTAACTGCACATGCGCCTCCGGCGAAATTTCCCAGTGTGCATGCTCCAAATGACGTCGCTAGGACGTCATTGTTTTCATCGTTAACGTAAATTACGGCCATCCGTATTCGCGTCCTACCTACGCAAACAATGTAAAAATTCAAAACTCGGCGCGGGAACGACGGCCATAATTAACATTAGCTACCCCTCATATAGCAGGGGTAACTATCCGCCGGAAATTCGTTTCTGAATCGGCGTATCTCCTCATTTGCATATTCGTCGCGAGTAAAACACGAAACGCCACCTAGCGGACAGCGGAAGATTGCAGCCTAAAATCTGACGGTGTAAGTCACTTACACCAGTCGGATCTAAGGGAGATCTATGCGTAACTGATTCTTATGAATCAGTCGCATAGATCCGACCGTCGGATCTCAGAGATACGACGGCGTATCAGGAGATACGCCGTCGTATCTCTTTGTGAATCTGGCCCTGTGTCTCTATCTATCTCTCTCTCTCTAACTGTCTGACTGTTCTTTTCTTTAACAAAGCTGGAAAACACTACATGCGGCCGCCTTACAGGCGGCCTTATATAGTGTGGGGCGTGTACTAAACCCCCTGAGCCATAATTGGCCAAAGCCACCCTGGCTTTGGCCAATTGTGGTTCTTCGTTTTTTGCACCTTGTGATTGGCCCAGCATGCAGGGTCATGGTGCATGCTTGGCCAATAATCAGCGTGCATTATGGGCCGACGCGCGTCACTCGAATTTGGCGTGAACGACCCGTTTTGTTCGAAATTCGTCAAACGTACAAACAGACGATGTTCGAGTCGAACATACGTTTGATTTGAACACAAAGCTCATCCCTAGTGAAGAGAGAGAGAAGGGAATGAAGGGCACCCTTACAACAGTTTACAGTACTCACAGTACTCACTCAGAGGCAGGAGGGACTGACTGGATGAATGGATATCAGACTCCATCTTTCCTCTCTGTTTGGCTTTATCTTGAATATTCCCGCCCACATCCCTTAGGCAGCAGAACAGTGTCTGGCGGGGCAGACACATGAGGAGAGGACGAGAGGAGGGGGAGGAGTAAAAGCAGCTCCTCTCCTCTAACTGGTCCTGCGGGCAGCAAGGGGAGGGGAGAAATCGCCCTGCTCATCTCTCTCTATCTGGCGCTGTGTTGGTGGCTGGGGGTGGGGGATCTCTGCTATCAGGTAAACTGGGCGTCCCCTCTCGGCCTGCAACCCCTTGGTACACCCCTGGGGAGATGTGACATGCGGCCCGCCGAGGGCCATTCGCAGGGCCTGCCCGGGAGAGATATTGGCCTCCGGAACAGTGTACGAGGACGGCTGCAGGGGCTTTGATCTCAGGTAAGTAATTCATAATGAGCTAGTATGCTAAGTTCATTATGCCTTTGTCTTGCAGGGTTTTTTTTTTCACTAAGGGTTTACAACTACGTTAATCGCAAGCTTATGATTACCGACCTATCTTGAACTTGCTAAGAAAAAGTTGATATTCCAGATTCCTGAGCTACAGAAATTCTTATGATTTATGTTAAAAATTCCTCTACCCCTGATCCACACTGACCAAGCTGGATTTATGCCGGGGTGTAACACCTCATTCAACCTCAGAAAATTGTATATTAACTTGCAGGCGACACATGCTAACGTTGGGTCCCGGGTGGTGGTGGCTTTGGACGCCGCCAAGGCCTTTGACTCCGTGGAGTGGTGGTATCTTTGGGGATGCCTCCGTAGCTTTGGTTTTGGACCTAACTTTATCAAGTGGGTTCAATTATTATATCTGGCACCCAGGGGTAGGGTGGTGGCCAACGGGAGGGCCTCCCAGAGGTTTAACTTATCCAGGGGCACTAGGCAGGGCTGTCCACTGGCTCCACTCCTCTACGCCCTGGTGGCGGAGACCCTTGCAATCTCCATTAGAGAGGACCCTGAGATCCAGGGTCTTTGCCTTGGTTCCCTGACTGAAAAAAATAGCTTATACGCAGACGACACCACATCTCTCCGGAAGACATTAAACACGATTGAACACTTTGGTCAGATCTCTGGCCTTAAAATTAATTGGGAGAAATCCCAAATATTGCCTATGGATAGTTTCCCCTCCCCCGAGCTACAGGTGCAGTTACCACTCCAGCGAGTGAATACTATTAAATACCTTGGAGTATTGGTGAATAGAACACTGGCTGACTATATATCCCTGAATATAGAACCCCCTTTCGATCTCATCAAGTCTAAAACCCAAATATGGGCGAGATTACGACTCGGTGTGTGGAGCCGCATTAATATTGTTAAAATGATATTACTTCCTAAAATATTGTATATACTCTGGCACACACCCGTATACTTACCCTTGACATTTTTCAAGTTAATGGAGGCCATACTCAGGACATTTATTTGGGGTACCAACAGACACAAGCTGGCCTGGAGAGTCCTTAAGAACCCCACTGATCTAGGTGGAACAGCCCTCCCTGACTTAAATCTTTATTACCTTGCATCCCAACTGTCTCAACTATACCATAAAGATAAAACCGACAGACTCAGATTTCTCACGCTTCTCTGTCCACGGTGGGCGCAACTACCTGCTGATCCGCTTACTGCAATCGTGGTGGGACATAGTGGGAACAACTGCAGCAGAGACCGGGGGTCCCTATTGTATCAATATGGGCGCGTATGGGACATTGCCACTAAAACATTGACGATCCCTAAACACAATGACTATACACCTTTATGGCACAATAGACTACTCTCAGGACGAATATGCAAATGAGGAGTTCCACCGATTCAGAAACTAACGTTTTTTTTTTACGTCGCTTGCATTTGGCTTTTTCCGGCGTATAGTTACCCCTGCTATGTGAGGGGTATCCTATGTTAAGTATGGCCGTCGTTCTCGCGCCGAGTTTTGAATTTTTACGTTGTTTGCGTAAGTCAATTCAGAATACGGCCGGACGCAAGTTACGCTCACGCCGAAACCAATGACGTCCTTTGGAGCAATGCACACTGGGAAAAATCGCGGACGGCGCATGCGCTGTTGGATCGGCGCGGGGACGCGCCTGATTTAAATTGTAGACGCCCCCTAGCCGCGGAATTTGAATTCCGCCGTGGGATTTACGATACGCCGCCGCAAGTTTTGAGGTAAGTGCTTTCTGAATACACCACTAGCCTCAAAAACTTGCGCCGGCGGATCGTAAATCAGATAGATTACGCGGATCTAAAGATCCGCTAATTTATCTGAATCTACCCCCCTGAGTCCATTGATCGACCTGAACAAGTTTTTTTATCTACTGTGCCTATATGTGTATAAGCCATATTTCTTTGTTTTATGCATTTCTCCAGTATTGCCTTGTAACTTGCAGAATTATGTTTCAAATGTAAATTGTTCAATAAAAAAGTAAAAAAAAAAAAAAAAATATTCCTCTACCGGTTCTGATACTGGACATGCATGTATGCAGTATGCAAAAAAATAATAATATATAAAATCATTGGGGTTGCACCTACATTACTGCCAATACACTGCCCCCTATGTACCCCATGTTTATTATGATCTTTGTTAGAGAGTTGTAGCTAGATTCAGTAAGAGTTAGGTCGGCGTATCAGTAGATACGCCGACCTAACTCAGAATCTGCGCCGACCTATGTTTAAGTGTATTCTCAAACAGAGATACGCTTAAACATATCTAAGATACGACGGCTTGCGCCATCCTATCTTAGGTTGCAATATTTCTGCTGGCCGCTAGGTGGCGCTTCCATTGCGGTTGGCGTAGAATATGCAAATCAGTAGATACGCCTCCTCACGAACGTACGCCGGGCCGCCGCAGTACATTTACGCCGTTTACGTAAGAGATAGGCCGCCTAAAGTTATTCCATCAAATAGATGGAATAGTAATGTTAAGTATGGCCGCCGTTCCCACGTCGAAATTCAAAAATTTTACGTTGTTCGCGTAAGTCGTCCGTGAATAGGGATTTACGTCGTTTACGTCCACGTCAAAATCAATAGGCCCGTGCGGCAGACGTAGCCGCAATGCACACTGGGAAATGTAGGCGCACAGCGCATGCGCAGTTAAAAAAAAAACGTCAAAAACGTCAGGTCAAGCCCTATTGACATAAAACACGCCCCCTCAGCTAAATTTTAATTAGGCGCCATTACGCCCGCCCGCTTTAGGCTATGCCGCCGTAACTTAGCAGGCAAGTACATTGTGAATCATGTACTTGCCTCGCTAACTTACGGTGGCGTAGCTTAAATGTCTTAAGCTATGCCGCCTTAAAGTTGCGGCCATGTATGTGAATCTAGCTATGGCTTCCTAGTGATAAACCGAACTTACCTGGGTTTGGTTCGTGGCAGGATCTGTGAACATGACTAAAGTTCAGGTGTTGAATCCAAACCCCACTGAAGTCAATATTCTAGGGAATGTCAAATAAATAACAATTTATTACATTTATTTTGGTGGGGAACAGTGGGCCAGATTCACAGCCAGCGGGCGCAACGTAACTTTTCTGATTTAAGTTACACCGCCGCAAATTACAAAAGTTAGTGCCCGATCCACAAAGCACTTACCTGGAAATTTACGGCGGTGTATTCTAAATCAGTCCGGCGCAAGGCGGGCCAATTTAAATGGGGCGAGTCCCATTTAAATTAGGCGCGCTCCCGCGCCGGACATACTGCGCATGCTCCCGACGCTATTTTCCCGACGTGCCTTGCGCAAAGTTACGATGCGCCAAGGTTTTGTGAATCGCGACGGGTAAAAAAAAGTTGCGTCGGGAAAAAAAGAGTTGCGCCAGGAAAAAAAAAAATGTTTTAAAAATTTGACAGCGACACGGGAAAGACGGGTACACTTTTACATGGTGTACTAACTTTGTAAAAGGTACCCTATCTTTGCGACGGCAAACTAACACTTACGGCGACTTAACGAAGGGAAAAAGCTTTGTGGATCTCCGTAAGTGCTAATTTGCATACCCGACGCTAGTTTACGACGAGAACTCCCCCCAGCGGCGGCCACGGTACTGCATCCTAAGATCCGACAGTGTAAAACAATTACACATGTCGGATCTTAGGGATATCTATGCTTAACTGATTCTATGAATCAGCCGCATAGATAGAAACAGGGATACGACGGCGTATCAGCAGATACGCCTGCGTATCCCTTTTGTGAATCTGGCCCAGTGGTTTTAATAATGTCCAAAGTGAAACATTAAAAAATAAAAATTTGTTTAAATAATGTGCCTGGGGAATTAACTGGCCCTCCTATGAAAAGCCACATGTATGATGTATACAACCTACTACAGCAACACTCAAGCCCTGTACACACAACCGGTTTTCCCATCTGAAAAAAAAAACAGATTCTACTTAAGAACAAACCTACAATCCCTTTCTTATTTGCACCGCCTGTATATTGCTGTTCAGAGTATATAGGGTCTGGGGCCCCCACACCTTTCCTTTTTTTAATTTGCATCTGGGACCTTCACTGGTCCAGCAGCGTGAGCCGCGTGACGTCACGGCCGGAGGCGAGGTGAGAGAGGAAGGACTGCGCAGGGAGCTGTATCGGCGCTGCTGAGCTTGCAACTGCAAGGACTAGTCACGAGGAGCCCGAGCCTGCCTACAGTGCCTAGGAACCAGCAGTGTGCGTGCTACTGCAAAGAAGAAGACTACTGAACTTGTCTGAACTGAACTGTAAAAAGTAAGCAGAACAGAACATGTTAGAGAAAATAATTATGGCTGTATTGGGGGGGGGGGGGGTGACTGAGGTGACCAGCACTTTTCTTAATAAAAAATGGCCGTTAAAAAAAAAGTTTTTGTGTTATTTTGAGCCATGCTTGCCTTCTCTGACTATCAAAAAAACAAAACAATTGCAGCCTCACTGTGCCAACACACGCAGCCACTGTGCCATCAATTGTTGCCACTGTGCCCATCAAACGCAGCCACTGTGCCATCAATTGTCGCCACTGTGCCCATCAAACGCAGCCACTGGGCCCATCACACGCAGCCACTGTGCCCATCAAACGCAGCCACTGTGCCATCACATGCAGCCACTGTGCCATCAAACACAGCCACTGTGCCATCAATTGTCGCCACTGTGCCCATCAAATGCAGCCACTGTGCCCATCAATTACCACCAGTGTGCCCATCAATTGCCGCCAGTTTGCCCCATCAATTGCCGCCAGTTTGCCCCATCAATTGCCCCCAGTGTGCTGCCAGTTTTCCCCATCAATTGCCGCCAGTGTGCTGCAGTGTGCCCATCAATTGCCGCCAGTGTGCCATCAAACACAACCATTCAGTGCCTCTATTTGATGGCACAGTGGCTGCGTTTGATGGGCACAGCTGAGTGGCTGTATTTGATGGCACAGTGGCTGCGTTTGATGGGCACAGTAGCTGCGTTTTGATGGGCACAGTGGCTGCCTTTGATAGGCACAGTGGCTGTGTTTGATGGGCACAGTGGCTGCGTTTGATGGGCACAGTTCTATTGCTTTAAGTATATTCTTGTTTTGAAACAACATTGATTCTTTGCCATCTTCGCCCTGGGCACCAAATGGCCTTGTCCCAGCACTGAGGAGAGCACAGCATAGTCAGTACTCTAGCTATTCTAGGAACTCAGGGCCAAATCCACAAAGACCCGGCGTAACGGCGAAATTCTAATTTAAGTTACGCTGCCTTAAAATTTCTAGCTAAGTGCCCGATCCACAAAGCACTTACCTAGAAATTTCTGGCCGTGTAACTTAAATTCCGCCGGCGCAAGGCGTTTCTCATTTCATGAGGGCGATTCCCATTTAAATGAGGCGCGCTCCTGCGCCGGCCGTACTGCGCATGCTCGTGACGTCATTTTCCCGACGTGCATAGCGCGAAATTACGTTACGCCGGGCTTTGTGGATTGCGACGGGTCAATAAAGTTGCGGCGGGAAAAAAAAAAGATACGGCGCGAAAAAAAATATTCAAATTCGAAAAAAAAAACGCGTCGCTAGACAGAAGGGTCTGCTTTTACATGGTGTACTAACTTTACACCTTGTAAAAGCAGCCCTAATTTTACACATGCAACTTAATACTTACAGAGAAAAAACGAAGCTGAAAAGCTTTGTGGATCTCCGTAAGTGCTAATTTGCATACCCGAGGCGGCATTTCGACACGAAATGCCCCCAGCGGCAGATGCGGTACTGCATCCTAAGATCCGGCAGTGTAATTCAATTACACATGCCGGATCTTCTCCCTAACTATGGAAAACTGATTCTGTGGATCAGTTCCATAGTTAGGACCAGGTATACGACGGCGTAACAGCAGTTACTCCGTCGTATCTCTTTTGAGGATTTGGCCCTCAGTGTGCTCTCCTTCAGTGATCAGACGCTGCACAGCCTTTCACTGGTAAGCTCAGTGTGCTGCTGCTACACCTCCCCCCAGCTCTTTTGCAGCTGAGAACAGAGGGAATGTAATCACTTATAAAAAAGGGAAAACATTTTCTTTTTATAGCCATACAAAAATGTTTTGCCTTTCCTTTCTATTTTAAACTGAATGGGTTGGTCTACAAGGTGATTGTTTACAATCACGTTAAGATCGTTTGCAGCTTTTTTTGTTAATTGGAAGTTACAGATATGTGCAGGATCTTTGCATTACAGGTTTCTGAAGATGAGGGCAGACAGGAGCAGCAGCATTTCCTTGACTTTCAGGAATGGATTTTTTTTTATAACGTGCAGGTCTGATTATGTAGTTAGATGATAATAGTGGATTATATAATGTAGTTACATTACTTTTCGTTAAGGGGTCATAGTTAGTGGCTTACATACCAGGATCTGTCACGTCTACAGATCCGTATGGGCTGAGGTTTCGTTTTTAAATGGTAGTATTTGCAATCTTCTCGTCTGTACAGTCATACGTCATACGTTGCACATCACGTACATTCCTATTTCTGCCTACCACAGTCTGTAGGTACTAAGCCCTGAGTGTTCGTTTTTAAATAACCTGTTCAGCGACACAGGTTGCTCGGGCTCGTGCTACACTCACGCAGGTGGTCACGGTCATTAGTATCTCTCATGCGCTATGTTCATTTGTTGTCAGCATCACTCACCATTTCATCAGTGAGGGTAGGGTTGTTCAGGTCAGGGGTGGAGTTTTTTCCCACAGATTGGAACATGTCTCACGTCTCTGAACTTGACGAGTTTGCTTTTATCCCTTCCACTCCAGCTAGGGTCTCGGAGCACAGCAGAACTCCATCCTTGAGGAACTGGACCATACCTAAGCTCATTGCTGAGCTCCGTTGCATTCCTTTCCCGGCCACGGCCAGGAAAGCGGAGTTATTCAGACTCCTCTTTCCGGTCCCATCCCAGCCTCAGCCTTTCACCAGTGCAGAACATGCATCCCTGCTCACCTCACTGACACAGATCCTCATGGTGTTGAATACTCTCTCCACTTCTGTCCAGCTGTTGCAGGACAGAATGGATGTGCTGGAGGCCCGTCCTGCCAGTGTGGTGGTTCCAGCAGCTTCCTCAGGTCCGGATCCAGTGGGTCATTACCTCTGGCGGTTTCTTCTGCTTCTGCCATGTTACCATCTCTTTCTCCTGCCCATTTTATTCTGGCCAATCTCAAAAAATACATATTGGAGGGAAGGACATCAATCAGGCGTCCCTGCTCATTGTGTCGCAGGACATAGTGGAAAATAAGGCTTATGCTTGCGGGGAAGTCTCTGTGGTCCTCAGAACCCGTGACCCCAGACTTAACCGCAAGCTAAGCATTGCCAAGTTTGTCCTCGCCTTCGGTATCTTCAGTGATGTCAACTGCGCAGTTAGTCCCGGCAGGAGGGAGGAGCTAGACCTCTATCTTCACAAAGTGGTAGATCTGCCCACAAGTACGGCAGTACCGGATTTAATGACTATCACAGGTCTTTCTCATCCAAAGTCGCTGCCACGTGGGCTCAGTTCCAGTTGGTCACATGCTGGAGCAACATTGATACAGAGTTATTCTGCAGGAATTTTGCCAGTCAAAAATCTCCAACATATGCCAATTGTCAATTGGCTGCCCACACCGCCAACTGGTGTCCTAACCTGGATCACCTGGGGGCTTCTGGGGCAAACAGGCCAGGGTCCAGCAGACCTTCCTCAGGGCCTTCAGGGCAGTTTGAAAAACTCAGCAGACCCATCCATTTGCTAGGCAAGGCTCAGCTTTGCGATAACTTTAACTACATTGGCTGTAATTATAACCTGTGTAGGCTTCTTCATGTTTGTGCCAATTGTTTTAGGGCCCATTCCAAAACCGCCTGTCCGATCAAGCCGTCTGGGTCATCCTGAATGAGCCGGGTCAATGTCCCCCGGTTAGAGTTTTGATTGAGTCACCACCTGCCCCGACTCTTAAGCGGTTCTTGGTAGATGGGTTTTAGGAGGGATTCCACACGGGCCTGATCACCCTTCCTTTGCAATCACATGAATGCACCAATTTGGTGTCTGCTGCCTCCAATGCCGGGTTAGTGAATGAGTTGTTACAGGATGAGTTGTCCAAGGGGTTTGTCATTGGGTCTTTTCTGTCCCCGCCCTTTTAGTTTGTGGAGGGGTGGAGGGTAAGCCCCATTGGTGTTGTGAAAGGTACATTTTCTAATAAATATTGGTTGATTTACGATCTGTCGGCTCCTCATTTGTCACCAATTCCTAGTTTAAATTTGCTCATACCATCCGAGGAGTTCTCCCTGCAATACGCATCAGTTAATTCTGCTATCCAGCATATCTTACAGTTAGGCAGGGGCGCATGGTTGTCAAAGGCTGACATCCTGGATGCCTTCAAACTTCTCCCCATTAAACCATCTCTCTGGCAGTGGCATTGGTTCAAATGGCGGGAACAGTTTTACTTTGCCACCACGCTGACATTCGGCTCCAAGAGCAGCCATTGGCTTTTTAACACTTCCCTCAGCGCTAAATTGGGTTCTATCTTCACAGTTGGGGTGTGGCAAGGTCATTCATTATTTGGATGACTTCTTGCTACTGGAGAGCTTGGCGCAGCCACCCAAAGATCTCGCCACTTTTACTGAGTTGTTCAGGGATCTGAAAATCACCTTGGCTACCCACAAGATCAATGGGACAAACTAGTCAGGATCCGCGGGATCATTCACAATTTGGTCAGGTCCACCGGTGTGCTTTAAGAGAGAGTTACATTTTAAATTTTGCCATGAGGATCATTCCTCAGGGCAGGTCATTTGTGTCCAGACTTCTGGCTCTCCTTCCTTCAAAGACACTGACTCGGTGGTGCGGTTGTAGGCCGACACCAGAGCTTATCTTCTAATGTGGGATCAGTTCTTGTGTGAGTGGAACGGGATTTCCACGTTCATTCGTTCACCCACGACAGCCTCCCCCAGGGTCTTTTCGGATGCCACCGCATTGGTAGGTTTTTTCAGGCATTTTCGGGGGCCAGTGGCTTGCGGGCCCCTGGCCTTCGGAGGTGTTTGATATCCCAGGATTTTCCTGGACGTCCGCACTGTTTGAGATTTTCCGTATGGTGGCCGCAGCTTGCACCCTCATGGTCTGGGCAGACTGTCATCTTTTTCACGGCCACCGCTGCCACCGCTGAAATTGTCAATAAGGGGAGGTCGGGGTCTCTCTTGATCGTGGCATTCATGCGCAGATTGACGTGGTTGTGCCTCAAGTTCAATTTCCATTTTCTGGGGGAGTTTATTAGTGTGGTCTATAACGGGGCTGCTGATGCTTTGTCCAGAGCTGATTTTCGGCGTTTCTTTCTACAGCATCCGGGGGTAGATCAGAGGGGCATGCCAGTTCCACCATTTGCCCAGCTGAGGTTGGATTAAACGCACTTGCGGCACCGGCGGCCTGCCTAGTCAATGCTTCATTGTCCAGGAACACGCTCAGGGCATACAGAATGCCGTGAGCGTGTTTCTGTGGCTTCACGTCCCTTAACCTCTGCAACAGGGGGTGTGGTGTCAAGTACATGATGGCTTTCATGGCTTATTGTCATGGCAGTTTGTCATTATCCTACAACACTTTTAAATTATACCTTTCTTGTGTCCAACATTTCTTTTCCCTGCTCCATCCTGAGTCACTGTCATTTTTTGCAGCTCACCCCATCAGAGCTATGCTTAAGGGTATTGAGAAAACTCAGGGGAGGCCAGCGGGCACACGTTTGCCTATTTCTGGGCAGATGTTCCGGGGGCTAGCTGATTTACTATCTCTCTCACCCTTTGGGTTGGGTCCCAGTTTGGTCCTGAAGGCAGCAGTGTATCTCTGTTTCTTTGGATTCCTCAGACCTGGGGAGGTGTCCTGAGCCGGGCTCCATGCACCAGTTCTCCGCAAGCGTAGCCTCACCAGGTTGCCGGATCATTTTTCATTACAACTCCCCAACAACAAGAACTGCCAGTTGGGGCAAGGTTTTGTCATCAACTACTACAGAACTGAAACTGCCTGGTGTCCGGCGGAGGTGTTGGATCAGCTCACATGCTTATTCTCTGCAGCCCCTCTCGATAGCCCGTTGCTTCCCTTTCCTATGCAGGGCCTCTCCTCCAGTCAGTTAATTTCCTATGTCTGGATTTTGATTGGTAGGTTGGGCTTTAACCCGAGACAGTTCTCAAGGCATTCTTTTAGGATTGGGGCAGCATCTGCGGCTTCCAAGCAGGGGGTCCATTCCCATGTCATTAAATACATGGGGTACTGGCAATCATCTTGCTACAGTCGGTATATTTCGGTAAACGGTTTATTGATGTTATTTATCTTTAGTCTGTATTCCAAAGGCTGTTGTTTTATTTTCAACATGTGACTATAGCAGCAGAGGACTAGAAGCTCCTCCTGCTTATGTTTCCCTGCAGACAGGCTGAGAAAGAGCTGGGTCATGTGACAGCTGTATATCGATTAGAAAAAGAGTACTTGTTTTCTTTATTATTATTAAAATAATTACAGGGCCTTCATCCTCATACAGAAAGAGATGGGTCAGTGTGAATTAAACAGTGTGTGTTTTGGATCACTTTAACCAACTGCACCCAGACCACTCAGGTTGGGTGGTCTAGTCACTCTGTCTATGCGAAAATATAAAAAAAATAGGGCTTTTAGGGTAGATACTGTCTATATTTTGAATAATATTCAGTACCATCTTTTAGGAAGGAAATAACAGTCAGTAGATGCTCTTTTGAAACAAACGCTGCTCATGACACTAGGTTCATATCAAGCTGAGATAGATTTTCCAGGTATTTGTATGTTTATACTCATATGAAATACATTGAGTAAATGTTACATTGTAATTCTGAATTTACTTTACAGCTCTGCCAAAATACGTGAAAAATAATCTCATGCTTAACCAGAAGAAAAAGGTTGAAAAGATGTTGAGAGACGTCCTTCATTTTCATGCCAGTAACTATGACGATAAGGGACAGAAACATTTTCTTAATCATTAAATAATGATTAGGTGATAGATGTGTAATAACACCTTTTCCTGCTGCTTTTAGCTGCTTCCTTGTATTTGGAGCCACAGTAAAGAAAGAAAAGGCCCTCAGCAAAGCCAAGGCATGCTCTTCCCTAAATTGAACTAAACAGACTTTGTCTGAATTCTCTTTTGTTGCGCTGTTATTTTCTTTTAAAAATCTAACTCTAAGTGCAATTATTTACAGTGGATCTGCATTTGTGAATACGTAGCTATCTTCAATTTCCTCCCTAAAATAAGGCTATATTTTTTTCTGATTGTTTAATATACAATAGCCCAGTACCGCTGCATTCTCACAATTTGCATAAATAAGGTGTTCATGTATTTGAAGGTTCTTATTTTCTATCGTGACCTATTTAGCAGCTTCAGTTTCTGAAAAGGAAAATAAGCAATGTAGGGAAATACAAATGCTATTCTGACCAACTCAACTGAGAGAAATATACCCTATCAAGGACAGAATGGGGTTCCATGAAACATAGTAATAATTTCACCTAAAGTACCAACCTTAGCATATCTCTGTTCAGTAAGCTTCTGCTTTGGGGCTTGGAGCCGAGAGCAACTGTCAGGGAAGGCTTGCCCAAAAGACAGATGGAGTTTTCAGGTGCATATGTAAGCTGCAGGCCAATAGCTGGCCAGGCAGATGTGTACAGACATGGGCACATGCATGCACACATGCCAGGTGCGTGCTTGTTACCAATACTGGCACCAAACGGGCTATTTAAACAAGGCTGCAGCACTGACTCATTGCTGTTTGGTCTTCAGCTTCTGTGTGCTTTGTTCCTAATTGCTGTGCCTGGCATCTGATCTTGACCTGACTTACTCCTGACTAGGGATGAGCTTCGAGTTCGAGTCGAACTCATGTTCGACTCGAACATTGCCTGTTCGCCTGTTCAGCGAACAACAAACAATTTGGGGTGTTCGCGGCAAATTCGAAAAGCCGCAGAACACCCTGTTAAAGTCTATAGGAGAAATCTAAAGTGCTAATTTTAAAGGCTAATATGCAAGTTATTGTTCTAAAAAGTGTTTGGGGACCTGAGTTCTGTCCCAGGGGACATGTATCAATGCAAAAAATATTCCTTTAAATTTCGTACCTAGGTGGGGTGTAAAGTTAGCATGTGAAATAGCGCATGTTTCCCGTACTTAGAACTGTCCCTGCACAAAGTGTCATTTCTGAAAGAAAAAAAGACATTTAAAACTGACTTGCTGCTATAATGAATTGTTGGCTCTGGCAATTCAGAGAGAATTCATTCATAATAAAAAAATAAAAAAAAGCGTGGGGGTCGCCCCAAATTCAATTAGCAGGCCCTTAAGGTCTGGAATGGATATTAAGGGGAACCCTGCCGTCAATTAAAAAAAATGAAGTGGGGTTCCCCCCAAATATCCATTCCAGACCCTTCAGGTCTGGTGTGGATTTTAAGGGGAATTCCACCTCAAATTTAAAAAAACAATGGCGTGGAGTTCCCCCAAAAATCCACACCAGACCCCTTATCCGAGCACGTTAACCTGGCCGGCGCAGAAAAGAGGGGGGGCAGAGCGCGGCCCCCCCCTCTCCTGAACCGTACCAGGCCACATGCCCTCAACATGGGGAGGATGTCCCCATGTTGATGGGACAAGGGCCTCATCCCCACAACCCTTGCCCGGTGGTTGTGGGGGTCTGCGGGCGGGGGGCTTATCAGAATCTGGAAGACCCCTTTAACAAAGGGGACCCCCAGATCCTGCCCCCCTATGTGAATTGGTAATGGGGTACATTGTACCCCTACCATTTCACAAAGGAAGTGTAAATAGTTGGAAAAAACACACACACACCCCGTAGAAAAATGTCCTTTATTAATATAAAAAAAATCCAGCGGTGGTAATCCACTCGGTCCCGGCTTCCTGCTCCAACGTTGTCGCTATCCAGCGACGGGTGATCTCTCCTGTCCAGTGATGAGAAGATCTTCCGGCATCCAGAGCTCCAGAGCACTGCATCAGAGGCCGCCTCTCTCTGCCGGACACAGCCCAGCAGAATGACGTGGCTGGAGCTTTGACATTTCTTATATAGGGGAGGTGGGGCCACCCGTCACGTGACCCCCGCCGTCGTATCTCTGAGTGCGCTCGGTCGTATCTATGCGCCTGATTCAGAGAATTAGTTACGCATAGATATCCCTAAGATCCGACAGGTGTAAGTGTCTTACACCGTCGTATCTTAGGCTGCATTTTCAGGCTGGCCGCTAGGTGGCGCTTCCGTTTGTTTACGCGAGGAATATGCAAATTACTATTTACGTCGATTCAGAAACGAAACGACCGCCCGGCGTTCGTTCGTGAATACGGCAAGCGTCGTTCAAAAGAACCGTATAATACGCGGGGTCAAGCCAAATTTGAATAAAACATCTCCAACATCCCCATTTGAATTAGGCGGGCTTACGCCGGCCCACATACGTTACGCCGCCGGAC
This sequence comes from Rana temporaria, assembly GCF_905171775.1. Taxonomy (NCBI): domain Eukaryota; kingdom Metazoa; phylum Chordata; class Amphibia; order Anura; family Ranidae; genus Rana; species Rana temporaria. Next base: position 323,245,174 of record NC_053491.1, read on the forward strand.
AGAACTTAAGTTCTTTCTGATACGTTACGCCGGCCGGACAGATACGCTCAGGTATGTGAATCCGGCCCACTGTGTGTAAAATAACCCTGAACCCTGCAGTCCGTACATAGCCCACCCTTGAACTCAGGAAAACCTGAAACTTTAGTCTATACATAGCACACTCTTGAACTAAAACATGTAATAATGGAATGCAGAGGCAATTATTTAATATGATACAGAGTAGATACATTTATATAGTCTTCCAGATATAACCGGGCCTTTGAGGACAACCATAACACTGATGTGGCCCATGATCAAATTTACACCCCTGCTGTAATGCATGTATACTGTACACCTTAGGCCAATTTTAATTATCAATTAACATAAACCTGCAGTTGTTCAAATTTACAGTAAATTACAGGGTTCCATTAACTGAAACTGTTAAGTACAGTTAGTAGCTGGGAGACAGCATATATTAATAACATGACAGAAAAGCAACTACCTGTTCACTTCTACTGTCTGTAACTCCACACAGTAATGCAAGGCTTTCTCCCTGGTGTGGAGTGTCATGCTCGCCCCCTCCCTTGGACTACGGGAGAGTCAGGACGCCCACTAACACATAGCTCCTTTCTCTATCTGCAACATAGAGAGCGTCCTGACTCCCCTGTAGTCCAAGGGAGGGGAGAGCACAACACTCCACACCAGGGAGAAAGCCTTGCATTATTGTGTGGAGTTACAGACAGAAGAACAGGAAGTGAGGATTTCTCAGAAGAAATAAGGACATTTAAAAGCAAAATCGAAGGATGAGGTAAGTGAAGGAGGACTGCACCATGGTAAAGGAAGCTATTTAGGGAAAAAAAATTGTACCTTTACAACCTCTTTAAAGTTTAAAGAGTCAGGCTTTAACAAAGTAAAGTTAAATAGGTCATTAAACATGCATTTCACAAATCAGCCTACGAAATAGACTGATTGTTCAAAGTAAAATTTTTTAAGTTTCTCTTTGAAACCTAATTGAACGCAATGTTACATGCTTTAGGTAAGTTAATCTATGTTATAGTTTTGCTAGTTTTATACATTCCATTTGCTAATGGCCAACACAGAGAGTAAAGCCATCACATTACTAAAAACAGTTTTCATGCATTCATCAGTGTGTACTGAATAAATCTTCACACTAAGTTACCCTAATAATAGAGCAAAGCAGTCTTATGAGTTTGCCAACTGGTATGTATTCATCTTTTAAGTATTGCACAGTCTACTGCTCATTTATGCTGCAGTCCTTAGCACAGTTGGTATCTGCTGTTGATCCAACACCTTGGGTGGGTGGAAGCCATAAGAGCTAAGCCTGATCGCCCAACCGGCTGTGAAGAGTTCGACAGACCACTAAAATAAACCCTCAGGTCTTCAGAAGTGTCATAATGTGCTAGATTGCAGTGAAGCATATTGAGCACCGTGGAACCGTAAAACGCTATTTTTAGTAGAAGTAGCAAAGGATTGATAGACTCTGTCGCCTGGAATATTTAGATGTCTCTGCTTTGCCCCATTTGTTCATGTGTATATGTCTAGACATATAGCAATTGTTCATGTAGCTACAGTATCTCACAAAAGTGAGTACACCCTTCACATTTTTGTAAATATTTTATTATATCTTTTTTATGTGACAACACTGAAGAAATTACACTTTGCTACAATGTAAAGTAGAGTGTATACAGCTTGTATAACAGTGTAAATTTTCCATCCCCTCAAAATAACTGGACACACAGCCATTCATGTCAAAACTGCTGGCAACAAAAGTGAGTACACCCCTAAGTTAAAATTTCCAAATTGGGCCCAATTAGCCATTTTCCCTCCCCGGTTTCATGTGACTCTTTAATGTTATAAGGTCTCAGGTGGGAATGGGGAGCAGGTGTGTTAAATTTGTTGTTATTGCTCTCACTCTCTCATACTGGTCACTGGAAGTTCAACATGGCAACTCTCTGAGGATCTGAAAAAAATAATTGTTGCTCTACGTAAAGATGGTATAGGCTATAAGAAGTTTGCCAAGACCCTCTAACTGACCTACAGCACGGTGGTCAAGACCATACAGCGGTTTAACAGGACAGGTTCCACTTAGATCGGACACGTGCAAGTTAAGGGCACATGCTCAGGGTCATATCCAGAGGCTGTCTTTCGAAAATAGACATATGAGTGCTGCCAGCATCACTGCAGAGGTTGAAGGGGGGGGTCAGCCTGTCAGTGCTCAGACCATACGCCGCACACTGCATCAAATTGGTCTGCATGCCTGTTGTCCCAGAAGGAAGCCTCTTCTAAAGATGATGCACAAGAAAGCCCACAGTTTGCTCAAGACAAGCAGACCAAGGGCATGGTCTCATCAGACCACACAGGACCACAGGACATGGTTTCAGTAATCCAAGATAAATGTATTTGGTTCAGATGGTGTCAAGTGTGTGTGACGGCAACCAGGTGAGGACTGAGGAGTACAAAGACAAGTGTGTCTTGCCTAAGGTCAAGCATAGTAGTAGGAGTGTCATGGTCTGGGGCTGCATGAGTGCTGCCGGAAATATAGTTCATTGAGGCAAGTATGAATGCCAACATGTACTGTGACATACTGAAGCAGGGCATGATCCCCTCCTTTTGGAGACTGGGCCGCAGGGCAGTATTCCAACATTATAATGACTCTAAACACACCTCCAAGATGATCACTGCCTTGCTAAAGTGGAGTGGTGAAGGTGATGGACTGGTCAAGCATGTCTCCAGACCTAAACCCTATTGAGCATCTGTGGGGCATCCTCAAATGGAAGGTGGATAAGCGCAAGGTTTCTAACATCCACCAGCTCTGTGATGTCATCATGGAGGAGTGGTAGAAGACTCCAGTGGCAACCTATAAAGCTCTGGTGCCCAAGAGGGTTAAGGCAGTGCTGGAAAATAATGGTGGCCACACAAAATATTGTAATTTTCAGCCCAATTTGAACACTTTTACTTAGGGGTGTACTCAATTTTGTTGCCAGCAGTTTAGACATTAATGGCTGTGTTTTGCGTTCTTTTGAGGGGGACAGCAAATTTGAACTGTTATACAAGCTGTACAATCACTACTTTACATTGTAGCAAAGTGTCATTTCTGCAGTGTTGTCACATGAAAAGATCTAATAAAACATTTACAAAGATTTGAGGGGTGTACTCACTTTTGTGAGATACACTGGGGTTGATTTAACCCCCCTGGCGGTATTCCCGAGTCTGACTCGGGGTTAGATTTTCATGCTGCGAGCGGTAACCCCGAGTCAGACTCGGGCTTGCCTCGCTGGATCCACAGGCATTGTTTACTTACCTTGTCCCTGGATCCAGCGCAGCGCAGCCCTGTGTGAGCGAGCGGGACCTCGCTCGATTCACACAGCATCCTCCTGTGCCGCCGCTCTCCGTTCCCTGCGACGTTACGACGCACGGGAGCGGAGAACGGCGCCAAATTCAAAAATGTAAACAAACACATTACATACAGTATACTGTAATCTTATAGATTACAGTACTGTATGTAAAAAATACACACCCCCCCCCTTGTCCCTAGTGGTCTTCCCAGTGTCCTACATGTCATTTTATATAATAAAAACGGTTCTTTCTCCCTGCAAACTGTAGATTTTCCATAGCAACCAAAAGTGTCCCTTTATGTCAAAAATAGTTTTAGAGCAGCTAAAAAACAGTGATAATAAATTATAGTCACTTGCAGAATTGTGCGATAGCGATTTGTGGGGAAATTCGTCATAAAAAAAAAAAATAATGACAGCGACAATTCTGCAACTGAGCACATTTCAGTGATTTTGATTTGATTACATTATTGAATATTTTTTATTATAATTATATTATTATTTGTTATAATTATTTATAATTATTTATTATATTATAATTTATAATTTTGTTTTAAAAAAAATGTCATACCCGGGATGCCTATTAGAATCTTGTTTGGTCAGATTTAAGTGAGTTATTTTTAAAAATTACAGGCCTACAATATAAAACGCCAAATTTCCTTGCAAATAATGGTACCGCTTTCAGCACCTTTTTTCTGAAAGAATCATACCGCCAGGGAGGTTAATAAAGTCAAATAGAATGTGCAGTTGCTCCAGAGCTAGGTAAATGAGTTAAAGCTCCACTTTGCAAAGAATACCCAATCACATACAAGAAAAATGAAAAGAACAGCACTTTTGCTTGCACATGATTGGGTGATGAAAGTTAGCAGATCTTCTGCTCATTTACTAAGCTCTGTAGCAACTGCACGGCTGTGTGTTGTGAACAAAGAGGAAACAGGACACTACTGTGGGAGTATGATGATGACAGTACTATGCAGGGGGTTAGGGGGTTGCAGAGGACATTGCTATGGAAAGGGGTCAGGGGACACTACACTACTGTGGGGGGTTGCAAAGAACACTGTTCAGGAGGAGGGGAAGGGGCAGAAGACACCACTGTGGGGGGGGGGGGGTTTCAGAGGACACTTCTATGGGGGGGCAGAGTGCACTACAGAATGGAAACAGGGGACCAGCGGCGGTCCGTCCATAGAGGGCGCTGGAGTGCCGCCCCCTCTGGCTCCGCACCGCCACTGAAAATAACATACAGTCATGCATTGCATGAATGTATGTTATTATTGCCAGCTGCCGCTGGTCTTTTCAAGGTGGCCGAACATTGAGCGCAGACCACCTGAATAACGGCAGCTGGTTGGCCGATGCGGAAGTGCCTATTAGAGCCAGCGGCTTTCCGTGTACAGCCCTCATCCTTCCGGATGTCTTATCCAGGGAACGTACGGGGTGCGTTCCTTGGATAAGACTGACGGCCGTCTCAGCCAATCAGGTTATCGGTAACCTGATTGGCGGGAGAAGAAGACATCGAGGGACGTCGAAGGATTAATGTAAGTGCATTTTATAGGGCACAGCGGCGACAATGGGCACAGAGGCGACAAAGGGCACAGTGGCATCAATGGGCACAGTAGTGACAATGGGCACAGTGGCAACAATTAAAGGGCACAGTGACATGCACAGTGGCAGCAATGGGCACAGTAGTGACAATGGGCACAGTGACATCAATGGGCATAGTAGTGACAATGGGCACAGTGGCAACAAATAAAGGGCACAGTGGTGACAATTGGCACAGTGGTGACAATTTAGGGGCATAGTGGTGAAATAAAAAATTGCGCCCGCTCGTGGCATGGCGTCAAACTTTTACCCTTAAAAATCTCGATAGGCGATGTTTAAAAAATTCTAGAGGTTGAATTTTTTGAGCTACAGAGTAGCTCTAGGGCTATAATTATTGCTCTCGCTCTAACGATCGCGGCGATACCTCACTTGTGTGATTTTCATATGCGGGCGCTACTCGCGCATGCGTTCGCTTCTGCGCGCGAGCTCGTCGGGACGGGGCGCTTTAAAAAATTTTTTTTTTGTTTTCTTATTTATTTTTATTTATTTTATTACTTTTTACACTGAAAAAAAAAATTGATCACTTTTATTCCTATTACAAGGAATATAAACATCCCTTGTAATAGAAAAAAGCATGACAGGTCCTCTTAAATATGAGATCTGGGGTCAAAAAGACCTCAGATCTCATATTTGGGCTTAAATGCAAAAAAAAAAAAAAAAAAATTTGGAAATGTCATTTTTTCAAATGACAAAAAAAAAAAATTGTCTCTTTAAGAGGCTGGGCGGGACTGACGTTTTGGCGTCACTTCCGCCCAGCAGAGCTATGGGGACGGGCGAAGGAGATTTTTCCTTCAGTCTCGTCCCCGCTCAGCTGCCGAACGGTCCCGATCGCCTCCGCCGATACCGACGGCTCCGGTAAGCGGCGGAGGGCGCGGGAGAGCGACGGGAGGGGGGGGCCCTCTCCCGCCACCGATAACGGCGATCTTGCGGCGAATCTGCCACGGAGACCGCCGTTATCGTTTACCAGACCGCGCACACTAAAGATTGATACCTCGGTTGTGGCAGCAGCTGCTGCCGTTACCGAGATATCAATCTTTAAAAAATGGACGTACATCGTCGTGCGCAGGTCTGGAAGTGGTTAAAGCGGAACATCCTCTTTTGGGTGGAACTCCGCTTTTAGTATTTCTCTAGAATTTCCAAGCTCATTGTATACTCCTGGAGTAAAAATCGAATAATGTGTTACTATTTATGGTATAAAGGTTTAAACACACACTACAGACACAGGTTTAGCCATTGTGATTCATAAGCTCCTTATAAATAAAACCAAGTTTCATAAACAAACAAAAATATTGCCTTTTGGCAAGCAAAAGTGCTATTGACTGTAATGGCATTGCACATATAAAAATATTCTCCTCATAGCGGCCATATGCAGTGTGATATTGGAGAGAGATAGACCAGGGCTCTGTTCAGTGATACTAGCGAGTTAGTGTGTTATTGTATTGATTCTATTGTCAGTGTAGAATATCAGTTTAGTGTGAATCTAGTGATAGTGCCGTGTAAATGTAGTGTGACCATTTAATTTTACTTTACTTTCAGTATAGTGTGAATCTAGTGATAGTGGGGAATACCCTATTACGTCAGGTTACCCTGCCCCCTCTTAAGTCATGGGGGTTTTGGATTTTTTTTTTATCTTTTATTTTTAATAAATGACTTATCCCAACTGTGTCTGTGTGTTTTTTTTATTTTGTTACACTTTCTTTGTGAAATGGTAGGGGTACAATGTACCCGGTACCAATTCACATAGGGGGGAACTGGAATCTGGGGGTCCCCTTTGTTAAAGGGTGCTTCCAAATTTCGATAAGCCCCCCACCCGCAGACCCCCCACAACCACCGGGCAAGGGTTGTGGGGATGAGGCCCTTGTCCCCATCAACATGGGGACATCCTCCCCATGTTGAGGGCATGTGGCCTGGTACGGTTCAGGAAGGGGGGCACTCTCTTGTCCCCCCTCTTTTCCTGCGGCCTGCCAGGTTGCGTAATCGGATAAGGGTCTGGTATGGATTTTTGGGGGGAACCAACGTCATTTTTTTTTTGTGGCGGGGTTCCCCTTAAAATCCATGCCAGACCCTTGTCTGGTATGGATTTCTTTTTGGGGGGAGGGGGGCCATGGCATTTTTTTTATTTTGTGTCGGAGTTCCCCTTAATATCCATACCAGATCTGAAGGGCCTGATATGGAATTTGGGGGGACTCCTGCACTTTTTTTTTTTGGTTCGGGGTTCCCATTACTATTCATACCAGACCCAAAGGGCCTGGTAATGGACTGTGGGGGGGACCCCTGCCATTGTTTTCAATGACTTTGATCTGTATTGCCGGGACCGACAATTCATTAATAGCCACGAGTAGTTTTAAATGGCACTTTGTGCAGGGACAATTCTAAACACGGGAAACATGCACTACTTTACAGGAATACACACCCCCCAGGTATGAAATTTAAAGGAATATTTCACTTTTATTGTTTCACTTTAAGCATTATTAAAATCACTGCTCCCGGAAAAACTTCAGTTTTTAAAACTTTTTTTTTTCATTGATATATGTCCCCTTGGGCAGGACCCAGTTCCCCAAACACATTTTATGACAATATACAGTCACTGCCACCCACATGTCCAGCATTTAAATTCAAGCTTGTGAAAGCTGATGGCTTTACAACTCTTGACTTTCCATCTGGTGGATTCTGCCCCTTTCTTGAATTTGCAGAATGTGCTGTACCGCAATGGCAGGTTCTCAGTCGCTATTTCTTTTAATGCAAGGTTATTCCAGCTCTCTACCATCACATGGAAGTCAATGTTGTACATTGTTGGGCAAGGCAGTCAACCGAAAGGTCCACGTTACTGCTGACATGTGGTCCAGCAAACATAAACTTTGTTCACAGAACACTGGGTAACTCTGCTTGCAACTCGGAAGGATGGAGGACAGGGATCAGTGCTGCAGCTTGTTGTGCTGCCATGTCTCCATGCAGCTAGCGGTCATGATGTGAGATTTGTCAGTTCCATCCTCTCCTTCTCTTCCATGCCCTTCTCTGCCGACTTGTCCTATGAACCTCAAGTACCCCCTAAGTGTTCAAGGGTCTTTTCAATGAGTAAGGCTAAAAGGTGGCATGCAGGGCTAATGGGTGGCTTCTAACCATGGCGGACATGTAACACTACGGCTCTGTTCCCTGCCAATTTTCCAGGTCTCCCACCGCCGAATTTACAGCAGCAATAGCCATGGGAGTCACCCCCTCAAACACCTGCGACTGGCGTGCATCCCATGGGAAAGATTGGAGACCAGAGGCACATCTACTTTGTGTTCCCCCGAGCCATGGCCTAACCGCTTAGGCCCGCATCCCTGGCTTCAAGTGTGCAGGACGACCCGCTGGATCCCCCAGATCCCCTGACACCTGAGGCAAGTAACCCCTTTGCTGCATCCTGCATTCATCCACAGGAATCACTCACCCCCCCCCTGACGGCAGAGGTTCTAGATGCTAAACTACACTCTCTGCTCCAGAATCTCACACATAATATCATGCAAGAGGTGGGGAAGCTTGCTAAAGAGCTTAGAGGGGAATTTGTACAGCTGGGAGAGCGCACTGACATTTTGGAAATAAAGTTTGATGAGACAGTACAATATGTCTGTCAGGGAAATGGCTGTGGAAGTACTGGCAATCTTGCCAGTAGAAGAAATGGCCGCCATAGGCACATCATGTGACAGGTGGATCCCCTGCTGGCCTATAAAAGGCTGCCACTGTCTGACCCAAATTGCTGTATTGCCGTCAGCTTCCTGTGTTCCTGTGTCTGTTTACCTTAAAAACTCCTGGCTTGACCTCTGCTTCTGGCTTGACTTGTGATCCTGATTATCTCCTCGTTCTGACCTTGGCTGACTATTCTTCAAACCACTGCACACTGTTTATGACCCGGCTTGCTCCTGTTTGCCCTTGGACTGTCTCTCGGTATATGACCTCTGGCCTGGCTGCGAACCCTGCTCCTGGTTTATCCTGCAACCGCCTACTCAGGACTTCTGTTCTGCTTACCAGCCTGTTGCAGCATTACTGGCAACCTGTGCACCTTTGGGCACCGTATCCCCTGTATCACTCCCAGGGGAGCGCTGCACTCAGCCACTCGACCTCACATCAGAGACTTGACAATGTCCATATATTGGAAGAGGACAATGCAGCTCTAAAACACACAGTTATCCAACTCCAATCACAACAAGAGGACCTGGAAAACAGGGAGTGCAGACAAAACCTGTGAATCAGTGGGATACCAGAAGCAGTAGGAGACTGTGATCTGATTTCCTATCTTCTAAACTTATTTAACACAGCAGCCCAAAATATCCATGACATTGGCTGGCCATTAGACAGGGCCCACCGATCTCTTGCTTCTAAACCCCTGGCTGGGGCTAGCCCAAGGAACGTTATTGTCCGCTTCCATTACTACGACAGCAAACAAGCCTTAGCTGTGGCCACCCGCAACAAATCCAGGCTTGGCGTTAAAGGGGCCAGGATACAGATTTTCAGCGACCTTTCTCCTATCACTCTTGCGAAAAGCATAAGTCTGCGGCCTGTGGCACTCCACCTTCAGAACCATAAGTTCATATAACACTGGGGCTTCCCCTTTCACCTCTCTGCCTCCCGTTACGACGTACAACACTCCGTGCGAGACCTCCAGGAAAGTGATGCCTTTCTACATAACCTAGGCCTTCCACCCCTTTTTCACTGTGACTGACACATAACATAGACTTCATGCACAGTTGTTATAATGCTATTACCTTTCTAAGTTTCCTTTCATTGTTTTTTTACCTCTTTTATGTTTTATGCACCATGGAAATTTCTACCCATTTTATATGATTTCATATCATTTTCCTTTCAAGTGGATTAAGTTATCATGGCATTGAAATTCCTTACCTACAATGTTAAAGGCTTAAACTCTATTCAAAAACTGTGGTTAGCCGTAAAGGAGTTTAAATCTTCGGCGGCAGATGTGATCATGATCCAGGAGACTCATTTCCGTCCTGGGGGGTCCTTTAAATTTGCTAACAAATACTTCCCAACAGCCTTCATGGCTTATTATCCTTCCGGGAAACCAGGGGTGAAAATCTTAATTAGACACACTTGCCCCTGCGAGTCAAATTTTCTTATCTAGACTCCCATGGCAGATTTAATTTCCTGGATTGTGTTTATTTTAACCACTCTCTCACATTAGTCAATGTCTATGCTCCTAACTACAGCCAAATACAATTCCTTACTGACATGTTTGAGTGGTTGAAGAAATTCTCCCAACCTTTTATAGTTTTGGGAGGAGACTTTAACATGACCATGTTGCCTGTCAAAAGACAGACGAATACTATTCCCTTCCACAACGGCTACTAAAATGAACTGCCTCTCCGCTTCCTTATTAAGGCTCACAACCTTTTAGACATCTGGAGGATCAAACAACCTATGCATAAACAATACATGTTCTACTCCCCTTAAGCTTTATTCCAGACTAGACCATTTTTTTGTAACTTCCCCCTGCTGACGTCTACGTTTTCCTCAGAAGTGAACCCTATAACCTGATCTGACAATTTCTCTGTCCATCTAGACATTGCCCTGTCTTCTGGTTCCAGCAGAACGTGCCATTGGCATCTAAACAAATCACTGCTTTATATCCCTAGAGATCAGAGACCAATTATCCAGGGATCTGACTGAGTTCCTTCAGTTTAATGAGAACACGGTTTTGGGGGTCTCCACCCTGTGGGAAGCACACAAAGCCTTCTTCCGGGGTCAGTCTATCTCGGCTGGCTCCCTCCTGAAAAGAGAGATGGCATTCCAATGTCCCCCTATCTTATCTAAATTACACAAAGCAGAGAGACTATTACTGTCTTCACCCACGGTGGCTCGCCTCCGGACAGTCGCTATTCTCCGAAACCAGCTTAGGTCCTTGGACATGAAGAACATTGCTAAATCTCTCCTATGGTCCAAACAGAAATTATACAAGCATTTTAATAAGCCTCACAGAATGCTTGTAAACAAACTGAAACCTTGCTCCTTCCATTCATCCATAGATTTCCTTATGCAAACTAATGGGTCCTCCACTTACTGCCATGTCCAAAGTATTTGGGGAATTTTATCATGGTCTATATAACTGTCTAAAAACTGATCCCAATTATGAATTCACACAGGCCAACTTTGATTCCTTCTTTGACCTAAACTCTCCTTGGCCCATCTTTTACCTTTAAATGCTGAGATTACTCCTGAAGAATTAATAAGGTCATCAAAAATCTTCCAACTCACAAATCCCCTGGCCCAGATGGCATGCCATATACTTATTACAAAACCTTCCTCCCAATATTAAGCCCACATGTGTTATCCCTTTTGACTTCATTGTTAAAAGGGACCATCCCTCACCCCCAATTTCTTCATGCTCACATCACTGTGATCCTGAAAGCTGGAAAAGATCCCTCCCTTCCCAATATTTATCGACCCATTGCCTTACTTAATTTTGATTACAAAATGTTTACAAAAATTTGGGCTAATAGACTTTCCCACATACTCCACAGACTTATACACAAAGACCAAGTAGGCTCTGTACCAACCAGACACGCTGGTGATAATACGGGACGCACCATTAACCTTATTGATCTGCTCAATAAACAGCCCTTATTTTAAGCTTTGATGCTTAACCTCTTCCATACCGGGCAGTTATACACCCATCCATACCGGGCCTATTCTGGCACTTCTCTCCTACATGTACAAATCATAATTTTTTTTCTAGAAAATTACGCAGAACCCCCAAACATTATATATGTTTTTTTTAGCAGACACCCTAGGGAATAAAACGACGGTCATTGAAACCTTTTATCTTGCACGGTATTTGCGCAATAATTTTTCAAACGCCTTTTTTTGGGAAAAAAATTGTTTCATGAATTAAAAAAATTTAAAAACAGTAAAGTTAGCCCAATTTTTTTGTAAAATATGAAATATGATGTTACACCGAGTAAATAGATACCTAACATGTCACGCTTTAAAATTGCGCACACTCATGGAATGGCGCCAAACTTCGGTACTTAAAAATCTCCATAGGCAACGATTTGAAATTTTTTACAGGTTACCAGTTTAGATTTACAGAGGAGATCTAGTGCTAGAATTGTTGCTGGCACTCTAACGCACGCGGCGATACCTCACATATGTGGTTTAAACGGCGTTTACATATGTCGGCGGGACTTGCGTGTGCGTTCGCTTCTGCGCGCAAGCTACCGGGGACAGGGGCGTTAAAAAAATAAATTTTTATTTCTTTTTTTTTTTATATATATTTATTTCTTTTTTTACACTTTTTTTTTAATTTTTTTTTTTTTTTATCACTTTTATTCCTATTACAAGGAATGTAAACATCCCTTGTAATAGGAATGTGTGTGACAGGTACTCTTTATGGAGAGATGCGGGGTCAGTAAGACCCCACATCTCTCCTCCAGGCTGGAAAGCATGAAATCGGTGAAAAAAAATTCACCGATCTCATGCTTGTGGTTGCTTAGCAGCCGCAATCGCGGCTTTGTTTACTTACGGGACCCGGGCGTGACGTCATCACATCGCGCCCGGGTCCTCCGACGGTCATAGAGATGACTGGTGACCATCTGGTCACCAGTCATCTCTATGCTTCCTGCGAGCGCCGGACGATTCGTTCTCCGGGCCCCCGATGGCACGGGAGAGCCCGGAGAAGCACCGGATGGCGGCGGGAGGGGGGGGGATGTCCCCTCCCGCCGCCTGTAAGAACGATCTAGCGGCGGAACCGCCGCTATGATCGTTCTTACGTTGTGCAGAATCGCCGGCAGTTTAGAAGGATATCTGAATGATGCCTCTAGCTGCAGGCATCATTCAGATATCCACCCGGAAAGCCCAGGACGTCACATGACGTCCACTCTGAACGGCAGAAGTTCTTTGTGGACGTCATTTTACTATGGGCCGGTAGGGAAGTGGTTAAAAAACCTTTGACAGGGTCAGCTGACCTTTTATGTTTTCTACCCTTTCTAAATATGAATTTGATGGCCCCTTTATAGCTGCACTGCAAGCTTTGTACTCCCAACCATCCTTCCAGGTACAGTTGACATCCATTTTGTCGCTATCATTTCCCTTGAGTAATGGTACAAGACAGGGATGCTCTTTATCTCCCTTGCTTTTTATCCTGTGTTTGGAACCCCTGGCTGAAGCCATTCGATCCCATCCTGACATCCGTGGTGTTTCATTGCGACAGAGGGTATATAAACTTTCCTTGTTTGCAGGTGACATCCTCTGACATTAACTAATCCTGATACCTCCCTCCCAAACCTTCATGATTTGTTGCAAAATTTGACTCACTCTCCAGGTATAAGACCAATACAAGCAAAACAGAAGCTTTACCCCTTCACATTCCTCCCTTTACCCTTGCCACACTACAGAACTTCTCCTACCACTGGTGTCCCCATGCTCTTAAATATTTAGGGATAAATCTAACTTCCTCGTACCCCATCCTTTACCAGGCCAATTTTCCTTTTAAACATTGACCTTGATCTTTTACACCAATGGGACGCATATCCTCTTTCCCTCCTGGGTCGGATTAACGTCCTTAAGATGTCTATTTTGCCGAAGCTCTTAAATTTGTTTGAAACATTGCCAATCCCCATTCCAATGTCACAGCTGAAATCTACCATGTAGTTAGCTTGGTAGTACTAGCTCTCGCTGTTGGGTTGGTATCGGAGCTCCAGATCTCATCAAATACTACTCTGCCACTCATCTCAAGGTGATTGTTACATGGTCCACAAAAATGACATCTAGTAGGTGGTCTGAGATAGAGATGAGTGTTAATTGCCCGGTCCATCCCTGTTCCATGATATGGTCAGCCCTGGATACATCCATGGTCCAATTACGAGGCCTATGTTTACATCCAATGCTGTTTACGCTCTCTATATGGAAGAAATGCTCCCAACAGTTCTCTCTCTTCTTATGGGCCACCCTTATTGAACATGCTTTTCAACCCCAAAATTCCTGATAGTTTATCTTATACCTGAATGTATCCCTGGACTCAGACTGGAATCTTCCAGCTATGAAATATGGTACACCCGCTCACTCTTAAATGCCTATCCTTTACGGAAATTTAACATAAGCATCAGATTCCTAAACAACTCTTCTATTCTTACCTCCAGTTCAAATATTTCTTCTCCAAATCGCCTGCTCCCCTGGATCATCCCACCTCTTCTCCATGAAATTATTCGAAGTTCTATAGTGCTTCTACCCATATGCTATCACATACCTGTTTTCTTACACTATGTATGTGATATTTTTTTGCAAACTTATCGTTATGATTTTCAACATCTGCTTTTTGTTTTTCCTTTCCAGTAATTCTTTGAAAAATCTCAAAAGATATACAATTTAAAAAAAACAAAAAAGTGCCATGCAGTGCTTCAGCTAGTCTGTCTAGGGGACAGGAGCTACACCGGAGCAGATATTATTGCAGCTGTGCAGGGGAAGGGCGAAGAGGTGGGTCACACCATGCCAACTGGAGTCAGGAATGGTTTGTGCGCGATAATGGCACAAACCTCCTGTCCACCCTTAGACAGGGAAAGTTGACACATGTGCCATGCTTGGTTGTGCAGCATTTCCTAATAAGGTACCCAGGATTTGAGGATCTGCTGAATCAGGCCAGAAGAGTCTGTAGCCGTTTTCAGATGGTTTCAGATGGTCATACACAGCTAGTGCTCGGTTGGCTGAAGTTCAGCAGGAGTTTTTTTTGTCCTCAGTGCTCAGGGCTCTCAGCTTCCACATCCCATCTGCAGCGTTTGCATTATATGGTGGGAGATTATCTAGGCTTTCCAGTTTATGATCCACTAGGTTACTGGGTCATGAGACTAGACCCCTGGCCAGAACTTGGCCAGTATGCAATTGAGCTGCTGGGCTGGGCTGCCCTGCATCAAGCGTGCTTTCTGAATGGGCATTCAGCGCTGCCAGAGGTTGTGTGACAGCACGTCTGTCTACAGACTCCGTGGACCGGCTGACATTTATCAAAATGTATCATTCTTGGATTAGCAGAAGCCATCAAGCCCCTGATTCCGATGTCACTGATTAAGTGCTTTCTGGATCTTGAATTTCTGAAAGAATGTATTGGCTAGCTTTGTGGGTGTTGATTTCACCTGGAATATATTTTTTGGTGTAGGTTGCATGGGCACAATTAACAACCAAGGACCAATTTTTCTGCACCTAATTGACAGGTGCATAACTTTTCAATTTTTTACAGCAATGCCAATTCTTGCTTTCATCAAGAGAACCTCTATAGGGTTACGGTGTGAAGGAACCACCAACACCCAAAGCCTAATTTTTACGCACCTGTTTCTTCTTTCTAAAGTTTATGAAAGAGACACCAGAATGTATCCAAAAATCTCTAATCTTGTTTTGAGTGCCCACAATTGTGGCCTCGTCATACAGACTGGCTCCCCAAGTCGTTATTTATAAAATAAAGAAAGCTTGAATGAAAAATTTCATTTTTTTAGCTTTATAGATGTCATTATTGCTGCAGCAGGTTCTATGCACGGTACAGATGTGGCAATTTACAGGCAGACTAAAGCCTCGTACACACGATCAGTCCATCCGATGAGAACAGTCTGATGGACCGTTGTCGTCGGTTAACCGATGAAGCTGACTGATGGTCCGTCACGCCTACACACCGTTGGTTAAAAAAACGATTGTGTCAGAACGCGGTGGCGTAAAACACAACGACGTGCTGAAAAAAACTAAGTACAATGCTTCCAAGCATGCGTCGACTTTATTCTGAGCATGCGTGGATTTTTAACCGATGGTTGTGCCTACTAACGATCGTTTTTGACCTATCGGTTAGGAATCCATCGGTTAAAATTTAAAGCAAGTTGGCTTATTTTTAACCGATGGTTAAATAACCTATGGGGCCCACACACGATCAATTTTGACCAATGAAAACGGTCCATCAGACCGTTGTCCTCTGTCTAACCTATCGTGTGTACAAGGCCTAAGAGGACCCACCAGGCACTATATATTTTAAAGAAATTTCTCATTTTAATTGTCATTTCTCATTATTTTTAAAAAGTATGTTTTCTACATTGTATGCCCAATTACTTGCATATAAGCCTTCAAAGTGGGCACTTTTGATTTTTCCATTTTGTGTCCCACAGACTTCAATAGGGTTCGTTATTCAGTTCCGAACGTTTGCTCAAAAGTTCTGCCGCAAACAGAACAAGGGGCCGAAGCGTCCTATGGTAAATACAGCCCTGGTCATCCAAATATCCACACACATATAATCAATTTACTTTGTTTTTGTGCTGTAAGATCTTTTGTGACATAACAGACTTGGCTCCTACAGCTGAAGACGTGTTGAAAGGAGTCTGATTGTCATATTGGACAAGACAAAGGTTTTCAAAAGGGTAAATTGCCTTTTCAAAGACCCTTTCAAATTTCAGATGAAGACCAATGTCCAATTACTGTTATTATATACAGTAGATTCGAGGAGACAAAGAAATGGCGACAGAGCCCACAACGTAGATAATAAACACAACAATCCTTTTGCTTTATTGCAGTTATTTCAAAGGCAGACAGATCAAAAAAAAAAAAGATTTTGTATTCTGTACACAAGAAAAGGTTTTAATTTACTAAAACTGAATTCTTCCCAACCTTTTTTGCTGTATTAATACAATTTTTAAAAAAATTGCAAAATGTTTGCACCTTTTAAAAAAAAAAGATCTGCTTCTTTCTTTTCCTTTTCCCCCTTTTCATTTCTTTCTTCTTTACAGGTCTTGTAAGGCCAACACATTGCATAAAGAGTTGAGATAAATTGTAGGGGCTACCCATAGCTTTGACCCTGGAGTAAGAAACTGAAATATGCCAGGTTCAAGATTTCAAGGGTGCAATTATTAATTTTCAAACTTTAAAGAGAGGTTGTAAAGTCAGAAGTTTTTTTTATTCTAATGCATTAAGATAAAAAGTCTTATGTGTGCAGAAGCCCCCCTCAGCCCCCCTAATACTTACTTGAGCTCCATCTCTGTCCAGCCATGTCCACTAGGGTCTCAGCCATCCAGGACTCTCCCTCCTGATTGGCTGAGACACAGAATTGGCTCATGCTGCTGTCAATCAAAGTCAGTTAGCCAATAAGGAAAGGGAGGGGGTGGGGCTTAACTGCAGGTCTGAATGAACTCAGGGAGCTGCAGCTCGGCTCGGGTGCCCCCATAGCAAACTGCTTGCTGTGGGGGCACTCAACAGAAGGGAGGGGCTAGAAGCACTAAAGAATCACCCAAGAAGAGGAGGATCCAGGCTGCCCTGTGCAACTGCAGCAGAGTAGGTAAGTATAACATGTTTGCTACTTTTATATATATAAAAAAAAAAAAGACTTTACAATCACTTTAAGCTGTATATAGATGGATTGGAATTTGTCAGGTTCAGCAGAAACCAGCTTAATTTTGATCTGCGTGTGCCAAACAGACATGCTAGAAAACATTTATCGATCAGTAGCTGCATCCAATTGTCAATCGGTTGCAGCTGCTGAGCAGTCAATCAGTGTCTAAGCAGGGAAATTTTCACCATCAACTTTGCTTGTGGAGGAAGCTAACCATGTATGTTGAGCCTTAGGGCCCTTTCACATGTACGGACAAACGGTCCGTTTATTAGAAGTCCGCTGACGTCCGCAACCATCCGCGGATGATGTATCCGCTAACGTCCGCAACCATCCGCGTCCGCAAAGATCCGCTTTTGCGGACGGAAGAAAACCCTATTTTTCTTCACACGGTCCGTATTCATCCGATTCCCCATAGGGGAGAGTGGAGGAGAGACAGGGCGGTCTCTGCACTGTGTGCGGGGACCGCCCTGTCCACAGACAGCTCAGTGGGGATTAACGGAGGAATCCCCGCTGAGCCAAACGGGCTAACGGAGTGGATAAATACGGATCCGCTCCGTGTGAAAGAGCCCTTAGAGCCGGTTCACACTGGGGGGACCTGTCAGGCGACTCAGCCGCCTGACAAGTCGCGGTCCGCAGTAGTCAATGGAACCGTTCTAATAGGAGCGACACAAGTCGCTCCGACTTAGAAAAAGGTTCCTGTACGACTTTGGGGACGACTTGCATTGACTTCAATACAGAAGTCATTTTGCAAGTTGCCTCTCAAGTCGCCTTGAGATCGCCTTGCCGAGTCGCCCCCAAAGTCGTGCCGCCTGTGTGTGAACCGACTCTTAGTAGTTCAAATATGAAACATGTTTAATTTAAAAGACAGCTTTGTGAAATATGTGTGGAAATGATAGCAAAAGATTAGTCACATTTACTTTCATGCTGTCCATTCTAACATACAACTCTCCTAAAATTGTGCGAGGAGAGCCGCAGTACCATTAGCTCTCTGCTCCAAGGCTGACAGGCCACTGCTTACAGAAATCAAAGTACTCCACCTGACAATGCCTTTGTTTGCTTTTCTATCCAAAAAGATGGCACCACCTTTATTTAGGCACTATCCAGCTTCAGCATTTACTTCTTAAAGTATATAAAGCATATGTAAATGATCACCTTGCAAACAGGGGTCAAGTCCTGGGGAAAAAAGTGTGGGAACTCCCACCCAAGATCCACTCCGCCACCAAAAAAAAAAAATTATACGCTCATATGCATAATTACTAAACCGCAAGTTCTTTCTAAATCCTGCGATAATTTGCGGCAGACCTCCGCAATGTCTCCTGGAAACAATGACAAAAGCTCCCAGGAGACATTGCGGCATCGAGGAAGTGACAGAATACCCACACACTCCCCGGTGAATCCATATACAGGAAGCGGGCAGTAACATAAAGGATTACTAAGGTTCGCCTGCCCCTGACAGTGACTCGAGCTGGGCATCGCCTCTTAGTGAAGGATTGGCTCGGGCGGCTCGACTGCTCTCAGCTGCTCTAGTCCTGCAAAGGAAACTGCCTTCCTGCTGTGAAAAAAGTGCAGGAACTCCATTCCCACGCTTTCCTGCAGGACTTGAGCCCTGCTTGCAAAACAACCCATTAAAATAGAAATGAAAGGCAAAACATTTGTAAATAGATATTAAAAGAAAATTATAAACAGATTTTTTTTAAGGGATCACATACTTAAAAAGTTTAGAGATCTGGGGTGAAGAAACAGCTGCACACTGATCTTCCCAGTGTATAGCTGTGCAGGGGGAGGAACTGGGGCATGTCAGCACCAGTCTGATCATTGGAGGAGAGCAGGCTGAGTACTCAGCACAGCTAGAGAACTGACCATGCTGTGATCTCATGCCTAGTGTGGTAAATGTTTCATAGGAAAGCAAAAGAACTGGCAAGGATTTCACACAAAGGAAGCAACACAAAGAGAATAGGATTATTTTTCATACAGCAGGCACATACAGTATGATGAATATGAGATGTTGGGTTTACACATTCTTTAAACTGGGATGACACAGTTATGCAAATCATAATGTCTGCACATTTTTTTCCAGTGTTCACAAATGTCTCACACAAATCAGCCCCCTACTGCAGTATCTCACCTTGTGACTTGCAGCAAAGTTACAATGTTGCAGCCTGACCAGTAGGGAAGAGGAACTTCAGACCGATCTCCGCTGAAAACGGGTCACAGCAGTGCAAAACAAAATGCACTCCTGTGACCCAGAGGAGAAGCCCAGCCTAAAAAGCTCAGGCTGGACTTCTCCTTTAACCAATACAGATCCGCGCTTTAGACAAAAGACGTCTGCAGCGCGGACCTGAAGTGCCGAGTGGACGTCTTCAGACGTCCTCTTGTTGACATTACCCGCGTGTGCCGCTGGGGGGCGCGCAGCGGGTAAACACTGTCCCGGCGCATCGCTGGGAAGTCGATGCGTGTACCTGGCGGCCGCGATGTCTGCCGGGTACACTCGATCGGCGGAAACACAGCAGGGACGTGGAGCTCTGTGTGTAAACACAGAGCTCCACGTGCTGTCAGAGGAGAGGAGACCGATCTGTGTCCCTTATACATAGGGACACAGCATCGGTCACCTCCCCCAGCCACCCCCCTCCCCTCACACAGTTAGAAAACATCCAGGGAATACATTTAACCCCTTCCTCACCCCCTAGTGTTAACCCCTTCACTGCCAGTCACATTTATTCAGTAATTAGTACATTTTTATAGCGCTGATCGCTGTATAAATGTGAATGGTCCCAAAATTGTGTCAAAAGTGTCCGATATGTCCGCTGCAATATCGCAGGCCTGACAAAAAAAATCGCAGATCGCCGCCATTACTAGTAAAAAATAAAAAATAAATCATAAATATATCCCCTATTTTGTAGGCGCTGTAATTTTTGCGCAAACCAATCAATAAACGCTTATTGCGATTTTTTTTAACAAAAATATGTAGAAGAATACGTATCGGCCTAAACCGAAGGAAAATTTTATTTTATTTTTATTTTTTTAAATGGGATATTATTATAATAAAAAGTAAAAAATATTGTGTTTCTTTTCAAAATTTTCTGTCTTTTTCTGTTTATAGCGCAAAAAATAAAAATCGCAGAGATGATCAAATATCACCAAATATAAAAATATAATTTGGGTACAGTGTTGTATGACCGCGCAATTGTCATTCAAAATGCGTCAGCGCTGAAAGCTGAAAATTGGTCTGGACACAAAGGGGGTTTAAGTGCCCAGTAATGAAGTGGTTAAGGACTGTTTTTAAATGATAAAATGGGAAGCTGTTTTACAAATTATATCATTGCTTTCTATTGCGACATATGTAAAGTTGCTGAAAAGTTTAACATTAATCAGAATTCAGTGTGATACTGATACAGTATGTAGTTATTTTGGCCTTTTTCAAATAGGCAAAACGGAATGACTTAACTTGCTAAAGTATGGTGAAATTTAGTTACTTTGGTTTACTATGCTTTGACATCATGACTCTTAGCCTTGCCCCGTTGGATTAAACGTTGCATAGAGCAATATGTATACCCTCAGCTTGATGCATGCATGGTATGTAATATAACACAGATAATATCCATCACTTTGATATCTACCATATGTAATTATGAATGCTCTATTTAAAATGAAACAGGGAAGACAGTGGAAAGCATTAACAGAGAAATTAAAAGTTCAGCAACCTTGGCTCTAGCTCTCCTGCAAATAGCAGGGTTTCGGTAATTAGGCAGAGCCGCTGTCTCAGAAGCTGCTTTGCATCTGTCGTAAAATGCTCCCCAGTCAGGTTACCTGGAACGCAGATCTCTACACCACCTGTGCCAAGCAACAAACTGATGGATGACTGCCAGCTTGTAACAGCAGCTACTTGGCAGATGGGCAACAGCCTTGGTCCACAGAAAACTCAACACCAAACTTATTTAGCTTGGAAACATATGCATTCGACTAGGAAAACAAACTTACCTTCTAGTGGCAGCTTAGTATTTTGCTTATCTATATAGAACCAACCTACCAACAAAGCAGAGTGCACTACAGAGAACGCTGGCCTATTCATATTTGGTATTATTCCTGAAAGAGCCTACAGCCACATTAGCCTGCTAAATTTATACACAATGGGGTTGATTTACTAAAACCGGAAAGTGCAAAATCTGGTGCATCTGTGCATGGTAGCCAATCAGCTTTTAACTTCAGCTTGTTAAATTAAGCTTTGACAAAAAAAATGGAAGCTGACTGGTTTCTATGCAGAACTGCACTCTCCGGCTTTAGTAAATTAACCCCAATGTCACAGATAGGATTAGAGGAAAATTATGCAACAGCATGAGCCCACTAAAATGAGCATGGAAAACTATAAACAAATGACCTGTCAGTGGCGGAATTATCAGGGTCGCAACAGTCGCTGTTGCGACTGGGCCCTGTAATTCCATCAAGTCTGGGGGGCCCACCACCCGCCCATGTGAGGTGCCCGACTGCCGCCCGCCAGTGTGAGGGGCCCACCTGACTGTCATGTCACTGTGTTGGGCCTGGTGTGTGCTGTTCGTTCTGGGGATCGGGTGCTTTCGCCCGCTAAGAGAAGGCAGAGGCAGCGCTAAGAGACTGGGCCCGCCCCGCTCCGAGCTAAGAGGAGTGTGATTTGCCGGTTTTTCTGTAGGCGGTGCTCTCCCAGCGTTTAGTGAAGGTTATGGGGTTGTGATTGGCTGGACATCCTGTAGGCGGTGCTCTCCCAGGGTTAGTTGTGTTTGGACCAGGCTTTTTCAAACGTCACCGGGCATGTAGAGACAGGATAGGCACAGCGGGAGCTCACGCTGTGAGATGGGTGGCAGAGCAGGCCCCGTCCTCCTGGCTCCAGCGTAACCGGCAGAGTGTACAGAGGAGCCCGAGTCTGAGGCTGGTGATCCGGGAGCCGCAGCCGGTGTGTGTTCTGGCCGTACAGCGATATGTAGGTCAGATTGGCCGATGTCGCTACGACTAGGATATGACGGCTGCTCTCCCCGGACTTCACACACCTCATACACGCCAATCAGCTCCGCTCCGGATCCCGGGCCACCATCAGCCTGTGCTCCTAACCTCGTACCGCTATGTGGAGAAGAGGCCGAGCTCCGGCCTGGTGTGTATAGAGGAGGTGGAGATTGGGGGGGACATGGAGATCGACTGTCTGTGTGCGGGAGATTGCATCCCTGTGTGGGGGAAGGAAGCACTATCTGCCCCTCTGGAACAATGAGGACATATTGGACTGGGACAAGGACGGGGAACACTGGGGACCTGTGGACGGTAAGTAACAGATCACTGCAAGGCCATACACAGTCCTATCATACTTTATTGTGGGCAATCTGTGCTGGTGTCACAGAGCTGAGGGGGTGTGACAGGTGAGATCTGCTGGTGTGTGCCTAGAACAGATCGATCTGCTCCTCCCATCCTCTACACTGACCCCCAATAATGATGGAGACCACCCTCCTCCGTTTACATACATGTCTAAGTCCCAGTGAAATACCACCAAACTAAAGGCGGACCACATCAACCTGGGTCAGCTAGTCAAAAAATGACAATGCATAATTAATTGTAGGTGGTTGATCTGTGGAGGCACTTTATTCCACTCCTGAAATGCATCTCTATCCCTGGATAGTGTTAAAACAAGGGGGGATAGGGTTGGGACTTTACATGAGGCATATAATAGAATTATGCCTTGTCATTTTTTGACTAGCTGACCCATGTTGATGTGGTCCGCCTTTAGTTTGGTGGTATTTTGGTTTGGTAGGCATGTTTGGTTTCACTCTTGCGTGTCTTTTGTTTTTCCAGTGCTCTTTTTTGCTAGACCAACTATAGGTAGGGGCAGGTTTAGGTGATCACCTGCCCCCTATCTATTGATTAGCACTCCTGTGCTCCTATTTAGGAGACTTTAAAATTCATAGTTAGGACTGCAGTACACGGAGTGCCTTGACGGGGCCTGCAGCTCACACAGGTATTTGCAAATACATGCAACTAAACCTCGGATTTTAATGCATACAGCTAGACATATTAATTTGGTTTAGTGCTTTTTTGGTTGGTAACTTTGAGCCTGGCTATTATGGAAAAAAAAATTATATTCCATATATATATTTAATTACATACTGCTAAAAACGCATCTCATTTAAAGTCCCAAAACCTCCCCCCTTCTATCCATTTACAGGGATGGAGGCCTGTGGTAGTTCTATCATATGCCTCATGTAATGTCCCAACCCTATCCCCCTTTTTTTAACACTATCCAGGGATAGAGATGCATTTCAGGAGTGGAATAAAGTGCCTCCACAGATCTACCACCGACAGTTAATTATGCATTGTAATTTTCTGACTAGCTGACCCAGGTTGATGAGGTATTTTGGTTTGGTAGGCATGTTTGGTTCCACTCTTGCATTTCTTTTGTTTTTCCAGTGCTCTTTTTTGCTAGATTAACTATAGGTAGGGGCGGGTTTAGGTGATCACCTTCCCCCTATCTATTAATTAGAACTCCTGTGCTCCTATTTAGGAGACTTTAAAATTCATAGCTAGGACTGCAGTACACGGAGTGCCTTGACGGGGCCTGCAGCTCACACAGGTATTTACAAATACATGCAACTAAACCTCTGTTTTTAATGCATACAGCTAGACAGATTAATTTGGTTTAGTGCTTTTTTGGTTGGTAACTTTGAGCCTGGCTATTATGGAAACATTTTTTATATTCCATATATATATTTAATCGCATACTGCTAAAAACGCATCTCATTTAAAGTCCCAAAACCTCCCCCCCTTCTATCCATTTACAGGGATGGAGGCCTGTGGTAGTTCTATCATATGCCTCATGTAAAGTCCCAACCCTATCCCCCCTTTTTTTAACACTATCCAGGGATGGAGATGCGTTTCAGGAGTGGAATAAAGTGCCTCCACAGATCTACCACCGACAGTTAATTATGCATTGTCATTTTTTGACTAGCTGACCCAGGTTAATGTGGTATTTTGGTTTGGCAGGCATGTTTGGTTCCACTCTTGCATTTCTTTTGTTTTTCCAGTGCTCTTTTTTGCTAGATTAACTATAGGTAGGGGCGGGTTTAGGTGATCATATATATTTAATCGCATACTGCTAAAAACGCATCTCATTTAAAGTCCCAAAACCTCCCCCCCCTTCTATCTAGTGACGCCACTGTGGCCTGTCATCATTCACAAATTACAGGATTGCAAGAGATCCATACTGCTGGCACTGTTAGCCAGAAAGCTTTTCTCTCCGACAGATAACAGACTAGAATACAAGCTCTTGCAAACACACCGCTTTGCTCCAGCAGTTGAAATATTAGATAATACAGGTCACTTCATCTAGAAGGTGCACATACAACAACAGGCTCACTCTTCCTCTCCAAGTTTAAAAAACAAACAAAAAAATATATTTTTTATGTAACCAGTTGTGGACATAGGACGTCTTATACATGTTCAAATTTTTTTTATTGAAGTACATGGGGATGTGTGTAGTACCGGTAGTCCTGTCCCACTGATGCTCTTGCAGTGTCTGAAGCAGGCTTGTTTTCAGGATGGTATTGTCTTTCTTGCAAGCAGTGGATACAAAATACAAAATGCAGATACAAGTAATCAGCTTTTCACTTTACATACTTATGAATGAATTTTTTGTTTTGTCTGGAGTCCTCACCTCTACTTATCTCCGTCTGGATATTTTTGCACTACACTGAAAAGGATTTTTTTTGTCACTCATATGCCAATCATTCTCAAGAGGAGCCACTGAACACTCACTATAGCATACACTGAGATCTACTTCTTGACATGAGTATTCTTGGAGACAGCTTATCATTATTTCCCTAATCATACCAGCTCTGAATGAAGAATTAAAATTCCCTTTCCTTAACAAGTCCCTTCTACTTAATACTATCACCCTATCTGCTCTTTTATTGGTGTTTACTCTGGTAATCTTAATGCTCTTTACACTGTCTGACTTTCTCCACCATCCTCAAACAGAAAGCTCTTTAGACCTTGCATTCCATTATTCCTTCCTATCTTCTAAAATGCCTCTCTTGTCTGGAACACCTTCCTTTATTGACACTGGGCAGCCTTGTAATAACAATGTTTGAATTTCATTTTACAAAGCTCAAGCAAGTTAACAGCACCAGCAGTATTAAAATAAGAAGTCAGGGAAAGAAAACCTGCAATGTCTAGTTTGATATTCTTTCCAACTTTATTTCAGTTATTAGTTTAATTTTATAATCAGCAAACAAAGCATTTGATTTGTACCTTTTTCTTCTGTTAAATAAGAGGTGAAACATCATAGCAGTTCTGATTCAGTATATTGTATGTATTACATATGGAGAACATATAAAGAACTTCAAGGGTTTGTAAATAAAAAAATAAAAAATAACAAACATGTTATACTTACCTCCACTGTGCAGCAGCTCTTTTTGCACAGTTGCCCCGATCCACGTCTTCTGGGGTCCCTCTGCGACTGTCTCTGGTTCTCCCCGCAAGAACTCCACACATTCATGCAAGCTCCCTCGCATTGTGTGGAGTCCTTGCGGGCGCGCTCCCGTGATACAGCGAGCGGTTATAGCCGCTCACTGTATCACTCGGCCCCGCCCCTCAGCGCGCCGCGTCATTGGATGTGATTGACAGCAGCACCAGTCAATGGCTGGGCTGCTTTCAATCCATCTGCTCTGGCCAATCAACGGCCAGGCTGAGCGGCGAAGAGGATGTAGGTAAGGGTAGGTGGGTTCATCTGTATGCCTATAGTGTCTCCTAAATCTGTCCAGACAGACTATTATCAGAATATGTAAGACTCGGGCCTCATTCAGGGCCTTTCTTTGTTTATACATGTGGATGGTTCACCACTTACAAGGTTCCCATTTCTCAGTGTTTTCAAAAGATGCCTCTCTATTTTGAATTTGCAGGATATCCTTTCGGATTGGGGGAGCTACTGAGACATCTAGAATTGGTTTAGACTCGTCTATCATAAAGTCGGTTGGGAGATGGAAGTCTAACAGTTATAAGTTATATGTCAGACCTAATTCTTACATTTGACTAATTTCAGGTAATACTCAAGTTATATGGATCCTTAGCCACTCCTTCATGTTTTGGGCCCAGCTCAGAGCAGCCAACAGAGTATATTATGAGAATTTAGGCTTTGATCCAGCTATATTTAAAGTTTTTTGAAACAGGAGGAGAGGTATGGTGTGGGCAGATCTATTTTTTAAATTGGGTCATCTTTGGTTTAGTGGACTGAGGTCACATGGCCTATAGCGGTTAGGCCATGTGAGTCTTGCCGCAGTTTATTCAGGCATGCAGAGAGCCTGGTTAGGATTGATTGGTTTGAGGTGAGGTCACATGGCTTACTAGGGTTAGGACATGTGATTCTTGCCTCGGAATATTTCAGGACCTCCAGAACCTGCCTATATATAAAAGGTTTCTGTGACTGGGGGCTCATTAGCCTCAGTAGGCACAGCAGTGGTACTCCCACCCAAAAAAATAAATAAATATATTTTTATATTTTTTTTGCGGGCCGATATTGTGTGGTGGTGTCACCTTGAAGTCAAGGGGGACAGCTGAGTTTTAATGACCGGGTCTGAAAGTGTTATAAGTGAAAGTTGAGTATCTCAAAGTTTTGAATTATTTATGATACAGCTTGAGCTGTGGTGCTAAGTGATGTCATTTCTTGCAATGTTATTTATTTACTCAATATATCTTATCTTTTAAATAAACAATTAACGCTGTGGTCAGTTATTATCCAAGCTTTGTGTCTGGTGTATTTCTTTATTGGTAAGCTGCCTTCCTGTCTGTTGTCCCATGTACTGTAACATACTTTTATTACCTGCTGATCTGGCTAGTAGATCTGTTCATTTTCTTTTGCCTTGCTGCAACATTGTCTCCAGTGGACAGATCATTCAGTTCACTTGAAATTACACTTCAAGTGCAGTCGCTGTAGATCCGAGGGGGACATGCAAGGAAGATAAAAAACGGAATTTTAGCTTTCACATTCATGGATGATAAAATCAGCAGAGCTTCCCCTCATTTCAGATCTACCCCTCAGATTTACAGTGACTGCACTTCCAAGTGCACTTTCAGTGCAATTTCAAGTGCACTTTGCATTTGTAGTTTGCATTTGTAATGCAAAGTGGATTTGCCTTTCGTAAATAACCCCCATAGTTTTAGATGGACTTTAAGCATAAAAAAAGTTATGCCTAAAAAATGTTTTAACAGTTACGGTTACAGTTCTTTTGGAAAGAAAGGTTTAAATTAGGGTTGTACCGATACCGATACAGAGAGGAGAGATGACCGAGAGGAGACAGAGAGGAAGGCGGAGAGGAAGGCGGAGAGGAGGCGGAGAACAGAGCAGTCCTCGGGTATGTATAACATGCCACTGGAGGAGAGCTGCTGCCGCCATCTAGTTGTTCGGCGCTCAGGGAACATAACAGCTTTCATTTGAATAGCTGTGTGTTCCCCGCCGCGCGTCGTCATAGCCCCTCCCCCTTGTCCGGGCACTTTGATAGACAGATCACCCGTCCCAGGATTGGACGGGTGATCTGTCTATCAAAGTGCCTGGACAAGGGGAAGGGGCCATATATGACGACACGTGGCAGGGAACACACAGCTATTCAAATGAAAGCTGTTATGTTCCCTGAGCGCCGAACAACTAGACGGCGGGGGGGGGATAGACCTACACAAGGCATTTGGGAGACACAAAGCTGCATTTGGGAGACACAAAGCTGAATTTGGGAGACACAAAGCTGCATTTGGGGGAGACACAAAGCTGCATTTGGGGGAGACACAAAGCTGCATTTGAGGGAGACACAAAGCTGCATTTGGGGGAGACACAAAGCTGCATTTGGGGGGGAGACACAAAGCGGCATTTGGGGGGAGACATGGCTGCATTTAGAAAAAGTATCGGTAATCGGTATCGGCGAGTACATGAAAAAAAGTATCGGTACTTGTACTCGGTCCTAAAAAAGTGGTATCGGAAAAACCCTAGTTTAAATCACATGAATAAAGGTGAGTGCTTTAAGAACCCCTATAGGTCTAATGGTTTGTCCCAGTTTTTGTAACAGTCATTTTTGCTGGACAGCCTGACCTGCGCATAAAGGTGGAGACAGATATAAAAGCCTGTGAAATCTAAAAAGATATTATATACTGAACATTATAATTAGAGGTACTAACCCCATACAGTTGCCAAAATGGGGTATTTTTTTTTGACTATAGTGGGTCTTTAACCACTTAAGACCCAGACCTTTAGGCAGCTAAAGGACCTGGCAAGTTTTTTTACGATTCGGCACTGCGTCGCTTTAACTGACAATTGCGCGGTCGTGCGATGTGGCTCCCAAACAAAATTGGCGTCCTTTTTTTCCCACAAATAGAGCTTTCTTTTGGTGGTATTTGATCACCTCTGCGGTTTTTATTTTTTGCGCTATAAACAAAAATAGAGCGACAATTTTGAAAAAAAATCAATATTTTTTACTTTTTTCTATAAGAAATATCCCCCAAAAATATATAAAACATATTTTTTTTTCCTCAGTTTAGGCCGATACGTATTCTTCTACGTATTTTTGGTAAAAAAAAATGCAATAAGTGTTTATCGATTGGTTTGCGCAAAATTTATAGCGTTTACAAAAAGGGGATAGTTTTATTGCATTTTTATTAATAATTTTTTTTTTACTACTAATGGCGGCGATCAGCAATTTTTTTCGTGACTGCGACATTATGGTGGACATTTTGGACAATTTTGACACATTTTTGGGACCATTGTCATTTTCACAGCAAAAAATGCATTAAAAATGCACTGTTTACTGTGAAAATGACAATTGCAGTTTGGGAGTTAACCACAAGGGGGCGCTGAAGGGGTTATGTGTGACCTCATTTGTATTTCTAACTGTAGGGGGGTGTGGCTGTAGGTGTGACATCATCGATTGTGTTTTCCTGTAAAAGGGAACACACGATCGATGACAGCGCCACAGTAAAGAACGGGGAAGCTGTGTTTACACACAGCTCTCCCCGTTCTTCAGCTCCGGGGACCGATCGCGGGACTCCAGCGGCAATCGGGTCCGTGAGTCCCGTGGCCGCGGTCACGGAGCTTCGGACCGTGTCCCGTGCACGCGCCCGCGACCCCACGGCTGGGCTTAAAGAGCCACGTACATGTACGTGGATGTGCCAAGCCGTGTCATTCTGCCGACGTATATCGGCGTGAAGGGGTCCTTAAGTGGTTAAAGTATGTCTAAAGGCAATCACTAAAATTGCATAATAATTTTGATGTTAATTGTAAAACTTGTATTCAATCCTTATTTCTGCAGCTTTTAGGGTTGTAAACGTCCCACAAAACATGTGTAGCACCCTCTAGTGAGCTAGATGTAAATGGGTTTAGCTGTTAGTGTAGGTAAATTGGTGTGGCTGAGAGCCAGGCCTGGGTTGTTAATGTGGGTCAGGGGTTGACTCTAGCAGCTCTCTCTAGCAGGAGGCCAATCCCCAGCAGAAAGGGGCTGGAAGGGGGCAGCTCACCTCATAAATAGGTATGCATCATGCCAGCAGGGGAGTTGGGGTGGGAGATGGAGTACTAAGGAGGCTGTCGGAGGACCTTGCAGGGTGCTCCCTAGTCTGGGGGGTGACTTTGGGCCTGGGGCTTGGGTGCTGGAAGGATCCACCACAATACATGGAGAAATTCCTTACTGGAGGCACGGGAGCAAGGAGAGAGGGAAACAGAAGCAGGTCAGCATGTTTGGGAGAGCTCCTGAAAGTCAGCTGGTTGGACTGGTGAGTGTCAGTCTGAAGGACTGTGGAGAGAGTGTCAGTCTGGAGGATTGCGGGGAGAAGTTAGCCTGGAGAGCTAGTGAAAGAGGGAACCTACACCCAGGCGGGTTGCTGGTGCCTGAAGAGGTGGTACTGGGTTCAGTGACCACCAAGAGGAAGTGCTGGGAAAGTGTGAGCTGTGTCATCCAATCTGCTGTCAAGTATAGTGGTTGAGAGTCCTTGCCTGTAATGGGCCTTTGCTACAAAAATCACTACAGGGTGACATAGCTGGGTTTTGAAAGCAAATGTGTGCTGGAGGAAGAAGAAATGTATATAGGACTGTATAGAGGAAAAGTTGTCCCTAACGTTTGTTTGAAATCAAATGGGCATCCCATAAGCTCCCATCCCTATCCAAGTTATATCCCTCAATAAAACAAAAAAAAACAAAGTCACAGTTCTCTGACTCTGGAGTGACTGTGAAATTTTGGTGTGCCTTGCTGTGCAGGGTGGGGGATCGCATTCTCAGTGACATACCAACTGGGGGGCCGGGTGTTCAGTCCGCCCGGGGTGCCACACACTGCAGGGGGTGTCAGGTTGGCACCCCCTGCGATTAAGTGGTGAGAGCGGGGCTGGCTCAGACAATGTAGTGGCGCGGTGACAAGGCAAAGATCAAGAAGAAGCACACCGCTCCAGGCAGAAATCAGGTGCAGACCTCGGCTCACCACCGTAGAAGACGAACAAAACAAGGAATTGGTCGCACACTGGAACTCCAAATTAGCTTGATGTCATCTTTATTATCGCAATAGATCAGACAAACACAGGGCAGTAGTTAATGCATTTTACAAGCGATAGCTTGCTTGTTTGGTGACAAGGCAGCCAGGGATAGAGGAGCTGTGACAGGGTGTGGGGGTGCCCAGGCCGGGTGTGGAACGTACCACTACCCGGGTGACATCCAGAGCTGGCAGAGTGGTACAGGAGAAAGAAGACACTCTCTCTCCTCCTATACCACAGAAGGAGAGAGAGACAGTGAGCAGCTCTGAACAAAAGAACTGCTGGAATTAACTTTTTAAGTTAACCAGCAGGTGATTGGTTGCTAGGTGGTCCTAGCAACCAATCATTAGCTTGTTAATATGAAAAATTAACTCCAGCAGTTCCTGCCCTGTGTTCAGCACTCTTCTTCTGGCTGTATGATTAAGGTAGAAAGGGGCTGGGGGTCTGTGTAACATGCAGGGGGTCCAAAGATGTGTGGGGGAGGAGGTGGTGTCTGTGTAACATGCAGGGTGTTGTGTAACCTAAAGGGGTCCAGAGGTGCAGGGTGCTGTGTAATGTAAAGGGGTCCAGAGGTTCAGGGTGCTGTGTAATGTAAAGAGGTCCAGAGGTGCAGGTGCTGTGTAATGTAAAGGGGTCCAAAGGTGCAGGGTGCTGTGTAAAGGGGTCCAGAGGTGCAGGGAGTTGTGTAAAGGGATCCAGAGGTGCAGGGTGCTGTGTAGTGTAAAGGGGTCCAGAGGTACAGGGTGCTGTGTAATGTAAAGGGGTGCAGGGTGCTTTGTAATGTAAAGGGTCCAGAGGTACATGGTGCTGTGTAAAGGGGTCCAGAGGTACAGATTGCTTTGTAATGTAAAGGGGTCCAGAGGTGCAGGGTGCTGTGTAAAGGATAGGGGTCCAGAGGTGCAGGGTGCTGTGTAATGGAAAGGGGTCCAGAGGTGCAGGGTGCTGTGTAATGGAAAGGGCCCAGAGATGCAAGGTGCTGTGTAATGGAAAGGGGTCCAGAGGTGCAGGATGCTGTGTAATGTAAAGAGGTCCAGAGGTGCAGTTGTGGAGAGGGGGTACACAGTAGGGACAAAGAGATATTGGGGGGGTGCAGAGGTATGCAGGAGGCACAGTGGGGTGTTTTTACATTTTAACGTGGGGGGTGCCAGAGATAGGATCCACCCTGGGTGTCAAATGCTCTAAGTACGCCCATACTACTTGCAGCTCCTTGGGAGGTGCGTTACACATGGATTGACAAAGCACATTACTTATTACAATATATTACACATTTTACTGCATTCAGAGATGGTATTCTGCATACCTTGGTTGTAACAAGTGATTATTTGAGTTACTGTTGCCTTTCTATCATCTCAAATCAGTCTGCCCATTCTCCTCCGATCTCTGACATCAACAAGGCATTTTCGTCCACACAACAGCAGTTTAAATACTCAGACCAGCCCATCTGGCATCAACAATCATGCCACGTTTAAAGTCACTTAAATCCCCTTTCTTCCCTATTCTA
Organism: Rana temporaria; assembly: GCF_905171775.1. Lineage (NCBI taxonomy): Eukaryota > Metazoa > Chordata > Amphibia > Anura > Ranidae > Rana > Rana temporaria. The sequence continues at coordinate 323,277,440 of NC_053491.1, forward strand.
ATGCTCAGTTTGAACTTCGGTAAATTGTCTTCACCACATATAGTTGCCTAAATGCATTGAGTTGCTGCCATGTGATTAACTGATTAGTAATTTGTGTCACCAAGCAATTGAACAGGTGTACCTAATAAAGTGGCCTGTGAGCATAAATGTATATATAAATGTATATATACAGTATATACAGTGCCTTGAAAAAGTATTCATATCCCTTGAAATTTTCCACATTTTGTCATGTTACAACCAAAAACATAAACATATTTTATTGGGATTTTATGTGATACACAACACAAAGTAGCACATAATTGTGAAGTGGAAGGAAAATGATAAATGTTTTTTATTTTTTGTACAAATAAATATGGCGTGCATTTGTATTCAGTCCCCCTAAGTCAATACTTTGTAGAACCACCTTTCACTGCAATTACAGCTGCAAGTCTTTTTGGGGATGTCTCTACCAGCTTTGTACATCTAGAAATTACTTTTTTGTCCATTCTTCTTTGCAAAATATCTTAAAGGGTCACTAAAGGATTTTTTTTTTTTTTAGCTAAATAGCTTCCTTTACCTTACTGCAGTCCTGGTTTTATGTCCTCATTGTTTGTTTTTGCTCTAATCCTTCTCTGTTCTGAACACTTCCTGGTTGTCTGTTTCCTGATGAAAAAAGTCATGGGAGCTTTCTCTCTGTGGTCACCAATCAAGGAGGTGTGATTACTGTGTGTCTAAAACCCCTCAACACCAATCAGTTTCGTTTTCCAAACCATCACTGCCCTGTATTGGCTTTGTGCAGCAGAGAAGCAGGAAACATGCAAAAACGAATCTGAAACTGTTGGTACATCATATGATTGATTTTTATCTATTTTTATTAATTTTTAAAAGGAATCAGTTAACTATTATGTCTCTATACCCTGTAAACAGTAACTCCTTTAAGCACTGTCAGACTGGATGGAGAGTGTCTGTGAACAGCAAGTCTTGCCACAGATTCTCAATTGGATTTAGGTCTGGACTTTGACTGGACCATTCTAACACATGAATATGCTTTGATCTAAACCCTTCCATTGTAGCTCTGGCTGTAAGTTTAGGGTCGTTTTCCTGCTGGAAGGTGAACCTACCACCCCAGTCTCCAGTCTTTTGCAGACTCTAACAGGTTTTCTTATAGGAGTGCCCTGTATTTGGCTCCATCCATCTTCCTATCAGCTCTGACCAGCTTTCATGTCCCTGCTGAATCAAAGCATCCCCACAACATGATGCTGCCACCACCATGTTTCACGGTGGGGATGGTGTGTTCAGGGTGATGTGCAATGTTAGTTTTCCGCCACACATAGTGTTTTGCTTTTAGACCAAAAGTTAAATGTTGATCTTATCAGACCAGAGCACCTTCTTTCACATGTTTTCTGCATCCCCACATGGCTTCTTGCAAACTGTAAATGGGACTGCTTCTTGCCACTCTTCCATAAAGGTCCGATTTGTGGAGCACATGACTAATAGTTGTCCTGGCTGCTTCTTTGATTAATGCTCTTCTTGCTCTAATGCTCTCCTCCTGTCAGTTAGGTGGATGGCCATGTCTTGGTAGGTTTGCTGTTGTGCCATACTCTTCCCATTTTCAGATGATGGATTGAACAGTGCCCCACAAGATGTTCAAAGCTTGGGATGTTTTTTTATAAACTAACCCTGCTTTAATCCTCTCCACAACTTTATCCCTGACCTGTCTGGTTAGTTTCTTGGCCTTCGTGATGCTGTTTGTTCACTTATGCCCCATACACACGATCGGAAGTTCCGACAGCAAAAGTCTGATTAAGAGCTTTTGAATGGAAATTCCGACCGTGTGTATGCTCCATTGGACTTTTGCTGTTGGAATTTCCGGCAACAAAAGATTGAGAGCTAGTTATCAAATTTTCAGACGGAAAAAATTCCTGTTGGAAAATCCAAACGTCTGTAGCAATTCTGACAAGCAAAATTCCAACGCATGCTCGGAAACAATTTGACACATGTTCGGAAGCATTGAACTTTCTCGGGTCGTCTTAGTGTTGTACGTCACCGCGTTCTTGACGGACGAAAGTTTAGAGAGCTTTTGTGTGACCGTGTGTATGTAAGCCAAGCTTGAGCGGAATTCTGTCAGGAAAAACATCCAAGGTTTTTCCAATGTGTGTACGTGGAATAAGGTTCTCTAACACACCTCTGAGGGCTTCACAGAATAGCTGTATTTATACTGAGATTAAATTACACACAGATGAACTCTATTTACTAATTAGGTGACTTCTAAAGGTAATTGGTTCCACTAGATCAGTGATGGTGAACCTTGGCACCCAAGATGTTTTGGAACTACAATTCCCATAATGTTCATGCACTCTGCAGTGTAGTTGAGCATCATGGCATCAGGGGAAATGTAGTTCCAAAACATCTGGGGTGCCAAGGGTCGCCATCACTGTACTGCACAGGGATATCAGAGTAAAGGAAGCTAAATACATATATGTATATATTCATATCTTTAACATTCTGAATTTTCCCTACTTCTTTTGTGATTGTCACTGACTGTAAAAAGAATACAAAATTATTCAAGGAAAGCTTTTTTTTTTCACCTTTTCTTATTCTTTTGAAGATCCAAAGCTTTGCTGACAAAATTCATAATATTTAGAGGATAAAAATATACCAACATCTGTTATTCAATTAAATATTTCTACATTTCTGCTTTGGCTCTGGTATTTTCATGTTCTGCTCTACAACGTCATCTGCTGTTGTTTGTGTTTATTTAGCCAGCTAAGAAGTCAAAGTTTCCTATTTCCACTTTCGACTATAAATATCAAAAGAAGATATACGACAGGAAGTATAAAACAATTAAAAAAAAGGAGCAAAACAGCATCATATTAAATGACAGCTTTAGCCAATTATATTTTAATGTTCAGTTTGTGAAACGTGGGAAATGCTATCTGTAATATAAACATTGCAAACATTGTTTTTGGATGGCAGTGACTAGATCACAAACAATCAAGAAAAAAACAATGTAAGAAAACAGGCACAGCTTTGTTCAAAATGTTCTGTTATGCCGCGTACACACGGTCGCTTTTTGTCTTGTAAAAAAGCGTTGTTTTTTCTCATGAAAAAAAAAGACGTTTTCAAACTTCATTTTAACAAATGACCTTGCCTACACACCATCGTTTTTTCAAAATGCTCTAGCAAAGCGCGGTTACGTTCAGCACGTACAGCAGCACTCTGTTCCATTCAAGCTTGCGTCATAACTTGCTTCTGAGCATGCGCGGGTTTAAAAACTTTGTTTTAAACGTCGTTTTAGCCCACACACGGTCATTTTTTATGACACAAAAAACGACGTTTTGAAAAACGACATAAAAAATTGAAGCATGTTCGAATTTTTTTTTGTCGTTTTTCAGAAGACATAAAACAACGTTTTCCCCACACACGGTCATTTTAAATTTCGTTTTTAAAAATGTTTTTTTTTTTTTCATCACAAAAAACGACCATGTGCATTAGAGTAGACATTCCCTTTCAGATGGACTTGGCGGAACCTATGTGGACAGGAGAATGTGAGCTTTCACTGTTGATTAGTCCATGTCCAGAAAAAGAACTCCTTTAAAACAGAAGCACATCACCCAATAAGGACCAAAGTTAGACCCAGTGCACCCTACTATCAGCTCTTAGTAACAGACCTGGTTAGACATCCCCTCTCTTTTTCTGTAATATAGGTCTGTGTAAAAATACTTTTAATGAGGGGTGTGCCTGTAATGCCGCGTACACACGATCGGTCAAACCGATGAGAACAGTCTGATGGACCGTTTTCATCGGTTAACCGATGAAGCTGACTGATGGTCAGTCGTGCCTACACACCATTGGTTAAAAAAACGATTGTGTCAGAACGCGGTGACGTAAAACGTGCTGAATGACGTGCTGAAAAAAAACAAAGTTCAATGTTTCCAAGCATGCGTCGACTTGATTCTGAGCATGCCTGGATTTTTAACCGATGGACGTGCCTACAAACGATCGGTTTTGTTCTATCGGTTAGGTATCCATCGGTTAAATTTAAAACAAGATTGCTTTTTTTTAACCTATGGATAAATAACCGATGGGGCCCACACACAAATTTTTTTTTTTCTGATGAAAACGGTCCATCAGACCGTTCTCATCGGTTTGACTGATCGTGTGTACGCGGCATTACTTGTTAATAGAGATGGGCTCAGGCATGTTCACCAGTGGTTTTTGGCTCTACAGCATTACTCCTTTACTGTAAAACACAGGCCAGGTGTTGAGATAGGGAATTTAGATGCCCTGTCCCATGTTCACTCCTGTTGGGCCACAGAAGTTCCAACCCTGGGGTTGAAACAAGGGGGGGGGGTATGTAGCAGAGCGTCCCAGAGAGAGTCAGGAAAAGTCCTGTTCAGGGTTTATACGTCTCCCAGGCTCCTCTCATACATATTCAGGTATCTCTGATCCATGGTCCAGTTTGGGTCTTGGTCCTCTTCCCCCAGGCTAATTTAAGCTCACCTTAGCAGACAGCTTTTGCTCTCTGCCTGGGAAACACAGACAACACTGGTCTGTGAGAGCAAAAGGGTTGGTAAAAAGCTGTTAAGAGGTATCAGTGGAAGCTGACAGGCTGCAGGCTTGGTCAGCCTGGTATTTAGGGCCTGTATATATTGTGTATTTAGTGCCGAGACACGGCTAGGTTTTTTGTTTGGCTATTTTTGTTCTGTTTATTTTTTCTGAACCACTATACAGCACCTGTATATAGACTTGTATATATTACCAATAAACACTTCACTGTTTGTCACTACCTCACTGACTTTGGTATCTGTGCCTGAAAGACTGCTCATTCCAGGGAGCTTTGTACCGCCTACCTGTCCCCCAGGTTACAATATATAAAACATTGGTACCACATTTCACAAACACAATCATACTATTGAAACTCAAACATCCACCTCTCTTACAATCTGGCTATATTAGCCAGTGACCATAATTTCCAACAAAATTGAAATGCATTACTCGTCAAATTAAAATGGCATAGTGATCCTAAATGATCCAGCTCAAAAACTGTATTTGCACATATATGGGTGATCATTCATCATGAGTCCGCTATTATGAAGAGAATAGATTAGGTAAAAATTCTAACATGATGTTAATAGGTGGAACTGACTCCAGGGTAGATGTCGGTGTGGGTGTAAAACACAAACAGTTGCAGATGTCTAGAGGGAGCCCCTTGTCAAAACTTGATATGGTGTGAACCAACTGGCTAAGCTAAGACAACACAGTTCATGCTTGTATAGTTCTGCCAGGAATTGTTTATTAATGCCTTGACCGTCCCCTCACACTGTGGATAAGAGTGGCACAACCCTTCCAACATGCATTTATAAATGCTCAACCTGTGTCCCCAATGATGTAACAATATAGAGTAGGTTCCACAACAGGAACTTGATTAATATTTCCAAGGAGTATATACTTTATATACCTGTACTTATCGGTTCAAGTTATCCAAGGCGGTCCATTATTCATAGCGTCCCAATCCAAGTTTGGTCTTGAGTGAGGAGGTGAAGTGATGGTATTATACCATAGCCTTGGTCCCCGGACCTCTGACATTGCGGACTGGTGCATGCTGGGCATGTGACATCAGAAGGGGGCAGTGCCTCTGGATGATGTGGCCAGGTGTCAAAGCACAGAGCAGGCATTTGGTGGGACGTTCTCAGTGCAATGCTTCCACGAATCAATTCGACGCATGCGCGGGATTTCGGGACGCTGGTTACACGTCATAACCAGCAGTCATGTCCGATTAGGTGTACTAACCATCGGACATGTCCGACGGACATGTTTCCAGGGGACAAGTTTCTTAGCTTGCTAAGAAACTTTTGTCCGCTGGAAACCTGTCCGCGGACCAGTTTCAGCAGACATGTTCGACCGTGTGTACGCGGCCTAAGACAAAATTGTATGATTGTCAGCAGTTCTGAGAACTAGGAACCCACACAATTGCACATACTTTTCATGGCAAGGAGCATTTAGACTTATACATACATTTTGAAGCCATAAAGAGGGGACCTAGGTCTTCAAATCCTTGAGCTTTGCTGCTTCCTGGCCACTGCAGCTATTCAACAATTGCAGGTGTGTGTAACTTTTGTTCCCCCTGCCCCATGCTGTAGTTCCTTATCCCAGGTCGCACATGTTGTAGTGAAGTATGAAAGTGTGGCATTTAAAGACATTGGCCACTGGAAAGGTATACCGTATATACAGTACATGATCTTATTTAACAGCCTATGCTTTTTTTTCAAGTTACACGTTGCTGACACGGTCACTTTGAGCTGTCCTCACATTTCCCTTTGTATCCTTCATTAAAATTCCCCATATTTGAAAACAAATATGGAAAAAACATGTATATCATAATTTTATAAACTTTTATCACCATGTAAAAATGTGGGCACTTCCAGTTGCGTTATCAATAATGTTGCTCCATTTTTTATTATATAGTGAATGTCAATACTTAGCAATTTTTTCCAAGATCAATTTAGCAATTGCTTTCATTTTTAGTGCTGGTGTTTTCTCAGTTTTATAGCTGGAGGATATCAATATAAAACCAATTCTGTGCTTAATAATATAATTTATGTGACTAGAGGGTGAGATCTATTTAATATGGTGAAAATTTGTTAATGATCCTGCTTGTTTAATTGAAGTGTGAAGTTGTAAAGAGGCTTTAAAGCCTCTTGTAAATCAACATCTACAATGTTCTCTTGAAAATTTATGCTCACCTGCAAAGTGAAAAAATAAAGACCTGCAGTTATTTGTCAGGGATGCAAACTGAATGTGACAGCTTTATAATAACTGTAATAGACTAAACATGTTTACTTTTTGCAGATTGTATTTTTGTGTTTTAATTTAGGGCTCAACTGAATTTAAGATTTTTAACTACTTTGTAGCAAAGGCAAGACGCCCATACTGAAGGGAAGCGTAGGCTGCCATTGCTGACCATTGCTGCCTGTCATGCCTATCCAATGGTTTCAGTACTTTCTGAGGCTCTAACCTTAAACAAGTGTTCAGATTAAAGGTTCTAAACTCACTCAGGTTCTTAACACTGCTATGGCATGATGGCATCACAGTGAGGGAACTGGTCACCGGCTGTCTCAGACTGCAGCACTAGATCACTGGTCTTCACTTCTGCAGAAGTGCTAATAAGGTAAGTGTGATGTCGGACTCAAGTTAAAAACTGCTTTAGAAGATTTCTTTTTTTTTTACTTTGCTGAATGATGGGAGTGGAGGTAGGGGAGGGTGTAAAAGTTCTCATTAGATGGGCTTTAAAGTATAACTAAAGGCAAAATGTTTTCTATTTATGGATAGAATGGAGATAGGGAGATTACCTCTCTCTAACTGACCTGATCATCAATGTCACCAGGAATGAAAGGCAGGGTAAATCCCCAAATTCTAGTTGCCATCAGAACAGAAATAAAGAGAAAATCTTCCAAAGGGTACACTGGTCCTGTAACATACATGGTTGCTGGGCCAAACACTGCTGATTCCCAGCAATCCTGCCACAATTTTCACAAATTGCCATCAGCAGGATTGCTAGCATCAGAGTCACCCATCTGACATCAGTTGAAAGCCCCAAACACACAATTAGAATATTGTACAAAAAATACCGCTTTCAAAGTGATCGTGCGATAATCTGATTGTTAGTTCATAGCTTTTGGTCAAAATTTTCCGAAAGAGACAAACACAAAAAAAATTCTCGTGCGATACCAGATCGTACAATTTTTGTTTAACCACATAAGCCCCGGACCTTTAGGCAGCTAAATGCCCAGGCCAGGTTTTGCGATTCGGCACTGCGTCACTTTAACAGACAATTGCGCGGTCGTGCGACGTGGCTCCTAAACAAAGTTGGCGTCCTTTTTTCCCCACAAATAGAGCTTTCTTTTGGTGGTATTTGATTACCTCTGCGGTTTTTATTTTTTGCGCTATAAACAAAAATAGAGCGACAATTTTGAAAAAAATGCAATATTTTTTACTTTTTGCTGTAATAAATATCCCCCAAAAACATATATAATTTTTTTTTCCTCAGTTTAGGCCGATACGTATTCTTCTACCTATTTTTGGTTAAAAAAATCACAATAAGCGTTTATCGATTGGTTTGCGCAAAATTTATAGCGTTTACAAATTAGGGGATATTTTTGTTGCATTTTTATTAATTATTTTTTTTTTACTACTAATGCCGGCGATCAGCGATTTTTTTCATAACTGCGACATTATGGCGGACACTTCGGACAATTTTGACACAATTTTGGGACCATTGTAATTTTCACAGCAAAAAATGCATTTAAATTGCATTCTTTATTGTGAAAATGACAGTTGCAGTTTGGGAGTTAACCACAGGGGGCGCTGAATGTGTTAGGCTTCACCTAGTGTGTGTTTACAACAGTAGGGGGGTGTGGCTGTAGGTTTGATGTCATCGATTGTGTCTCCCTATAAAGGGGATGACACGATCGATGCGCCGCCACAGTGAAGCACGGGGAAGCCGTGTTTACATACGGCTCTCCCCGTTGTTCAGCTCCGGGGAGCGATCGCGACGGAGCGGCTATAAACGAATAGCCGCGCCGTCGTCCCGGATCACTCCCCGAGGTAAGCCGCCCGCCGCACGCAGCGGGGGGGGTCCCGATCGGACACCCGACCCGCGGAAAGGCAAGGACGTATATATACGCCCATCTGCCTGTACGTGCCATTTTGCGGACGTAAATAGTCGTGCGGCAGGCGTTAAGTGGTTAATCAGCACAGTTTTCATCCAAAAATACAATACAAATACATTACATCACTTCAGAATTTTTATTCTGTCATACGAGAATTTTCCTACTTTAGTAGGGAGAAAAAAAAGAGAAGATGGAAGCGCCAGCTAAGTGTAGTATGCCAAGTATACATTTTATAATATAGTGGATAAAAAACACTCACAAGAGATAAGTTTAAAGCATGCTCATGTGGTAGATGGATATCCCTCTTTTCCATAATCGATCCTGCATGGCCGCTGGCATAGGTTCTGGCTGTTGAAGGTAGTGGTGGCCGGACTCTGAAGCCTGGGAGGTCCGGAAGTTCGCACTAACCAGCGTAGAAAGCACAGCAAAAATGCTCTCACTGGAAGGATTGACAGACCAGATAAGAGAAAGGCTACACACATGGAGCAGATCCTTCTACAGGCCGAAAGAGCTCAGAGCTGAGGATAGCAGCCACAGGTGGTCTTGTGCCCTCTTCTTCATCTTACTTTCATGGACTATGATCATTTTGGACTTACAGTATGTAACCTATATTTCCTGGGTTATAGATATCCATGATGACTGGACATTTAACTCTAATGCCCTGTACACACGATTGGTTCATCTGACGGACCAATGGATTTTTTCATCAGATATCCAATGAAGCTGACTTTCATCAGTCTTGCCTACACACCATCAGTTAGAAAAACGATCGTTTCAGAAAAAACAAAACAACGTGCTGAGAAAAAAGAAGTTCAATGCTTCCGAGCATGCGTCGACTTGATTCTGAGCATGCGTTGATTTTTAACCGATAGATTTCCCCACAGACGATTGTTTTTTTCTATCGTTTTTTTACCATCAGATAATTTTAAAACGGGTTCTACGTTTTTTCACCAATGGGGAAAAAAAAAAGATGTGGCCCACACACGATCGGTTCAACTGATGAAAACGGTTCATCAGACCGTTTTCATCAGACGAACCAATCGTGTGTATGCGGCATTAGTGCGCCAGCTCTCATTTCTTTTGTTCGTACTTTAGTAACTTATTTGTTTTCGATATCGAGACTAGCATGCAAAAAAAAAAACAGACGATCATTTGTCCAATAATCTCATTGGGCCATATTCTCAAATAATTTACGCCGGCGTATCAGCAGATACGCCGACGTAAGTCCGATCCTATGTTTAAGTGTATTCTCAAACTGAGATACACTTAAACATGCCTAAGATACTACGGCCTGTGCCGTTGTATCTTAGGCTGCAATATTTACGCTGACCGCTAGGTGGCGGTCAGCGTAGAATATGCAAATGACTAGTCACGCCGATTCTCTAACGCAGTGTTTCTCAACTCCAGTCCTCAAGGCGCCCCAACAGGTCATGTTTTCAGGCTTTCCATTATTTTGCACAGGTGATTTGATCAGGTTCACTGCCTTGGTAATTACCATAGCCATTTCATCTGAGGGAAATCCTGAAAACATGACCTGTTGGGGCGCCTCGAGGACTGGAGTTGAGAAACACTGCTCTAACGTACGCTTGCCCGCCGTAGTGTTTTAACGTCGTTTCTGTAAGCGATACGCGGCGTAAAGATAAACATGCCCCCTAGGTGGCGTAATCAATGTTAAGTATGGCCGTCGATCCCGCGTCGAAATTTGAAAATGTAACGTCGTTTGCGTAAGTCGTCCGTGAATGGCGCTGGACGCCATTTACGTTACAGTAAAAACAAATGACGTCCGTGAGACGTCATTTAGCGTAAATTACCCGACGGAGCATGCGCATTACGATCGGCGCGGGAGCGCGCCTAATTTAAATGATCCACGCCCCCTACCAGGATCATTTGAATTAGGAGGGCTTGCGCGGGTGGACTTTACGCGACGCCGCCGCAAGTTTACAGGTAAGTGGTTTGGGAATCAGGCACTTGCCACTTAAACTTGCGGCGGCGTAACGTAAAGGACATACGTTCCGCCGCCTCAGATCTTTAAGAATATTCCCCATTGTGTATACTAGGCTTAAGTTAGCTAAATTAGTAATATAAACAACTGACCTTTTTCAATGTAAGCACTTTTTATCCTTTCCTGCATCTCATTGCTATTAATCTACTGCATGAGACTTTATGCATCCTTTCCCTGTCCACATACATGCACTCCAGAGATGGTTGTAGGTTTCACTGTGGTCTCCATCAAAATTTCATATGATGTGGTGACAACATAGAAGTACAATTGGGAGACAGGACAAAGCATTCCCACCATTTAACAGGAAGCATAATAAAAAAATGTAAATCACTGTAGATAATACGTTAACATGTTAATGCTTATATGCATTTATGGATTGGATTGACATACATACATTAAGCCTCCTATATCTCTAATCTTTTTGACATGTGGTTTTTCACAGATAGTAATATCTGATTCATTATTTTTCATTATATGCTGAATTTGCATTATCCAGATTTGTAACAGGTTAAGCTTAAGTGGAGCTTCACCGGTGCTTTCATAATTTTTTTTAAGTGTCCTGGCAGTAAGCCTACTGAGAACACGGGCAATGCCAAACACACAGAGATACAAATACATTTATTCTGTTTGTTTGAATCACTTTGGACGCTTACATTAAACAGTAGTTATACCGCCTAGTCATTTCTAAGAAATGTAAACACACCATCTTAAGCTCTATTTCATTTCTGCTAATGAATCCCAAAGTTGATAGGCCTTGGGAACACAATGAGACCACTTCTACACTTCACTGACCATACAAGGACAAACATTTTCCCTCTGGATACCGTATTTATCGGGGTATTGCGCGCTCCGGCATATAGCGCGCACCCCTAAAGTGGACCCGACATTCCTGTAAAAAAACATTTTAGTACTTACAGTTTTGGTGTCTTGCACGGCGTCCATTGGCGGCCTCGTCGGCCTCGTCGGGTCCGGCGTCCGTCTGCGGCTTCGGGTTTCCTCTTCGTCGGGTCCAGCGTCCTTCTGCGGCGTCCTCCCCGCTCGATCCCCGCGCCGAGTTTGAATACTGCGCCGGCATATACCGAGCTCAGTACACTCGTGTATAGTCGGGCATGCTCGGCTACTCTCGCGCTCACGTCCTGTACGTCCAGGATGTGAGCGCGAGAGGAGCCGAGCCTGCCCGACTATACACGAGTGTACTGCGCTCGGTATATGCCGGCGCAGTGTTCAAACTTGGCACGGGAAAGCGGGTATCGGCGTATATCGCGCACCCACGATTTTGCCCTGATTTTCAGGGCAAAAAAGTGCGTGGTATACGCCGATAAATACGGTACTTCTCATTCTTACATGCATGTTTTATTATCATCAACAAATGTATCTGTTCATCCTCCACAATAATGGTCAATATAGAGTGCCTTGCAAAAGTATTCACCTCCCTTGGCATTTTTCGTGTTTTGTTGCCTCACCACCTGGTATTAACATCAATTGTTTGAGGATTTGCATCATTTAATTTACAGAACATGCCCACAACTTTGAAGATTTTTTTTTTATTGTGAAGCAAACAACAAATAGGACAAAATAACAGAAAAAGTCAATGTGCATAACTATTCACCCCCCTAAAGTCAATACTTTGTAGAGCCACCTGTTGCAGCTATAACAGCTCCAAGTCGCTTTGGATAAGTCTCTATGAGCTTGCCACATCTTACCACTGGGATTTTTGCCCATTCCGCCTTGCAAAACTGCTCCATCTCCTTCAAGTTGAATGGTTTGCGCTTGTGAACAGCAAACTTTAAGTCTAGCCACATATTTTCTATTGGATTGAGGTCTGGGCTTTGACTAGGCCATTCCAGAACATTTAGATGTTTAACCTTAAACCACTCAAGTGTTGCTTTAGCAGTGTGTTTGGGGTCATTGTCCTACTGGAAGGTGAACCTCCATCCTAGCCTCAAATCACACACAGAGTGGTACAGGTTTTGCTCAAGAATAGCCCTGTATTTAGCACCATCCATCTTTCCCTCAACTCTGACCAATTTCCCAGTCCCGACTGATGAGAAACATCCCCACAGCATTATGCTGCCACCACCATGTATCACTGCGGTGATGGTGTTTTTTGGGTGATGTGATGTGTCAGGTTTGCGCCAGATATAGCGTTTTCTTTGATGGTCAACATGCCTTTTCGCAAACTCAAAACGTGCCATTCTGTTTTTTGCTGAAAGTAATGGCTTTCTTTTGGCCACTCTGCCATAAAGCCCAACTTTATGAACCATACGGCTTATTGTTGTCCTATGTACATATACTCCAGTCTCTGCTGTGGAACTCTGCAGCTGCTACAGGGTTATCTCAGGTCTCTGTGCTGCCTCTCTGATTAATGCCCTCCTTGCCCGGTCCGTGAGTTTTGGTGTGCGGTAGTCTCTTGGCAGGTTTGCTGTTGTGCCATGTTCTTTCCATTTGGTTATGATAGATTTGATGGTGCTCCTATGGATCATCAAAGATTTGGATATTTTTTATAACCTAACCCTGACTTGTACTTCTCAACAACATTGTCCCTTAGTTGTTTGGAGAGTTCCTTGGTCTTCATGGCAGTGTTTGGTTAGTGATGTAATGACAGATCATGTGACACTTGGATTGCACTCAGGTGGACATCATTTTACTAATTATGTGACTTCTGATGGTAATTGGTTGCACCAGAGCTTTTTATGGGATTCATAACAAAGGGGGTGAATACATACGCACATGCCCCTTATCAGTTTTTTATTTCTGAAAAATAGTTTTATATATATATTTTTCAAATTTTACTTCACCAACTTAGACTATTGTGTTCTGATCCATCACATATAATTCAGATTAAAACAACATTAAACTAAAGGCTGTAATGTAACAAAATAGGTAAAAAGCCAAGGGGGTGAATACTTTTGAAAGGCACTGTAGGCTTTTGACACAGACTGCCCATATTGGATGTAGAACAAAACAATTATCTGCAGGACTTCGATCCTCATATGTTCACATATTCTGTCCATTTGTGGTCTGACTGTTGGGAAAGTATGTCTTTAACCACTACACTACCGTCAATTGACGGCGGCACGATAGCTCTATTGTTCTGACAGGACGTCATATGACGCGCCGCCGACAGCATGCGCGCACCCGCCACATTACTGGGAACACGATGCGCGTTGCCGGCAGCCGCATGGCTGCCGGGCACCTGCGTTTGCCCAGTAACTGAGCAGGACCGTGGATCTCTGTGTGCAAACACAGAGATCCACGTCCTGTCAGGGAGAGGAGACCGATACTGTGTCCCTTGTAGATCGCCGCCGTTTCCAGTAAAAAAAAAAATCATAATTATGTCCCCTATTTTGTAGGCGCTATAACTTTTGCGCAAACCAACAGTTACTATACGCTTATTGCGATTTTTTTTTTTTACCCAAAAAAATGAATACGTATCGGCCTAAACTGAGAAAAAAAATGTTTTTTTAAAAAAATTGGATATTTATTATAGCAAAAAGTAAAAAATATTGTGTTTTTTTAAAAAAAATTGTCGCTGTTTTTTTGTTTATAGCACAAAAAATAAAAACCACTGAGGTGATCAAATACCACCAAAAGAAAGCTATATTTGTGGGGAAAAAAGACGTCAATTTTGTTTGGGAGCCACGTCGCACGACCGCACAATTGTCAGTTAAAGCGACGCAGTGCCGGAAGCTGAAATTTCGCCTGGGCAGGAAGGGGGTATATGTGCCCAGTAAGCAAGTGGTTAAAGAAACTTGTTTGATGAGAACCTTATAGTTGCCACTGCTGAATTTCACTTCTGAATGTGATAGTAGCCTGGTTGTAATGCTGACCCTCTGCCTTTAATATGCCTAGTAGCTAAAATATATATGCAGATAAACTTAGAAATATTTAGAGAGAAGTTCTGTGTCAATATGTGCCCACATCATGTATGTAAAACACAAACCATCAATTTTATTAAGTTCTTCAAATCATAATTTTTTTTCTACAAATACTAAAAAAACATACGGAACACCATATCCAATACTTTAGTAAAGGAAGCACATATCATTTCCACATGACTACATGTTAGAGGACAACATTCCACATGTCAGCTCAATACATTTCAAATGGTCATACAGCTTCATCAGCAGCACATGTGAATGAGATCTAAAAATACAACACGGTATAGATCACCATACAGCAATGTATATTTCATAGTGCAATAACCCAGTCATTTGAGAGCAAATGATGTACTTATCTACAGAAGAGAAATTGGTGTGGCCCATCATTTTATCATAAAAAGGAGGCACTGGAGAGTGATGGAAGAGTGGAATAGGACAGGTACCCACCTGCTGGTAGATGGAACCCTTTGCCATTATTCTGACTCCGATTGTTGTGAAGCGCTCTATCCTTTGTGAGACCTCTATGCCTGGCCTGTATAAGCAGATATAATTACTGAGGACAATCCTCATCAGATAGCTTGAACTCACCAATACCATCTCCATCCACAGAGGTGTTTAATCCGAAACATCGTTACAGCAGATGACAGGATACAACAGATGAATATATTGTGGTACTTATGCCGGTCAAAAGATGATACTGTCTGTAGCTTACTATGCAGAATACATGTGCCCTGCTACATGTGGCCTGTAGCTTCCTCCATTAGACAGGAAGTACCAAACACAGGAAGAAGGGTGGAGCATTACACACAAAGGAAACGTGTCATAGATCAGAGAAAGAAACATAGAAAATAGGTGCATTACCACAAAAGGTCACTGGATGGCAACATGTGAACTAAACATAACGCCCATAGAAAATGGTTCAAAGAAACAATGGGCCAGATTCTCAAAAGAGTTACGCCGGTGTATCTACAGATACACCGGCGTAATTCGAAAATCCCGCCGGCGTATCACTGTTTTGTATTCACAAAACAAGATACGCCGGAATTAGGCTCAGTAACCTTACGCCAGTCCGCCGTATGCCATGTTAAGTATGGCGTCGGGTCCACGTCGTCTTTTTCCGTCGGTTACGTCGTTTTCCTAAGTCGTTCTTGAATACGACTTTACGTCAATGACTCTCACGTCGGCGTCATTGACGTTTTCCGTCGTGAGCTGGAGCATGCGCACTGGGCTATTTTTCAGCACGGCGCATGCACAGTTCGATCGTCGCGGGGGCGCGCTTAATTTGAATACAAGCCGCCCCCTTTGAATTACGCGGCCATACGCCGGGCCATTTACACTACGCCGCCGCAAATTACGGAGCAAGTGCTTCACGAATACGGCACTTGCTCCAGTAAGTTGCGGTGGCGTAGTCTAAATGACTTACACTACGCCTACGCCGTTTCTTAGAGAATCTGGCCCTATATATATATATATATATATATATATATATATATATATATATATATTCTATGCCCCATTGGGGCGGCACAGCCACATTGTGTCACTCCTGGCCATAGGCCATAGACACTCCCGGGCAGAGGCCTTAATATTTAGAAATATAGAAATGTCCACACATGAAATTTATTTTCTGTATTTTACTGTAACTTCTCAAAGATAGTTAACATCTGACATCACATTGACATACTGGCAGAATTCTTCAGCATACACATTAGCATACATTCTGTAGCTGTCATTTAGGTGCAGAACACCAGTGCATAATCTGTAAACCATCTTCCTCTTTGCACCTCCTCTCTCCTTGGGAGCACCACAGAGTTTGGACCACTTTCCTCATGTATACTATGTCCAAAGCATTCAGTTTCCATCGCCGAGTATATTTAAGGTGTCCTCATAAGTATACCAGTCTCTCTCAATATCCCTTTCATAGCTCAGCCAGCTAGGCACAATCCCAGAAGGCACATTCACATCCAGGTGTACTAGTACTCACTTCTGGTCTGGCCTAAAAGGCCTTTTGCATCTCACTCATGGCCTGCAGAAGACCAGGGGACTACAGCCATTCCTAGTGAGTGTTGAATCACCTTGCCTGGGGTTCAGCACTAATAAAGTTGTTCCAAAGGCAAAGGGTATTTTACCTTAAAGGATAAGTTTACCATTTAAAAAAAATGAATACATTGCACATTTTTTTGCAGGTAAAAAGATTTGCATCTTTTATTTATTTTAGGAGCCTGGAAAGCATTGCACCAGCGATCAGCAGATCGCTGGTACCATACAGGTCTCCTGCAGACTGTCAGTGTGATCTATCTGCCTGTGCATCTACATGCACACAGTTTTATACTGACAGGAGGAATCAATGAACTACCAAAGTGCGGTGGTAGTTCATTAAGAACTACAAGCCAATAGCTGTAAAGGATAGCGGTACTTGTAGTTTATTTATTTACAGACCTCTCAATGTGAATGAACGATGCTGCCATGTTTTTTTTTTCCATTTTGGGTAAAGTGGAGAGGGATTCGAACACTTGTCAGTTTTTATTGCTGTCTGTGTGCCTGTTACCGAGATTCACCCTCTCTATTTGTCCAGTTTACTGTTATCATCAAAAGTGAAAGCAGATCCCAAATTTTGGATTGACATCAGAACAGTAATAGTGGGGATATCTTCCAACGGGACACTAGTTCTAGTGACCCTGGTGTCATTCCAGGATTCCCTCACTTTGGAGGGATTTCCTCTCACTTCCTGCATTGGTTATGGGACAGGAAGTAAAGACAAATCTCCACAATGGGACACAGATGGGAAAAATAATATTACAAGGATTACAACTCTCCCTTACTCTATTCAAAATTAAAAAAAAAAAGTGTGCCTTTGTTTACACTTTAATGTCTTCTTTGCATTAGAGCAGTGGTAAATGCTTGCATTAATAAAGAAAACTTAAAACAAAGCTCTCCAGTGGCACACTGTCACTGCTGACAGGGCATCCATCTGCACATGGTCTTCCTTCAGTGGCGGCCCGTCCATAGGGGGCACCCGGGCGCCGCCCCCCCCCCCCCCCTCCCCCAAGTCTGTAAAAAAAAATATATATAAAAAAAAAAAAATATTTAAAAAGGTCCTTATGTGCACTGTGTCCGGGTGTCGGGCACCGGGCACAGTGTTGTATAAGTAGCTCTACGTCTGTGCAATCACGAGATTGCAGACGTGGCGCTACATTGGCAGCAACAAAAATGTCTTTGTGGCGGAGCGCATCGCGCCACAGCTTCCGTCACGATGGACTTGGACTTGTGGCCGGCCGCGTGCACAGCACCCAGTATATTTCTGTGCGTGTGCTACGTCAGGAAGTGATGTTGGCACTGAGCAGCCCAGAGGGACGCACCTCCGTGAGCCGAGCAAGGAGCTGAAGGTAAAGCAGCCGTACACCTCAGCAGTGTCCCCCCTAATGTTAGTTAATATGAGACAAAAATAGCGCCCCCCCACTCCCCCCACGCTTATTGAATGTTTTTCTTACGATTCGGCGGAATACCGGAGCCGCGCCCCCAACCCCCCCCTCAGGTACTCTGCAGTCTCGGTGGTAAGGAAAGAGCACAGAATTGCTGTATTTATGTCAAGATACAGGACTGGGGAATCAATTCACTTGATGGAGGGAGATTACTCTTGCTTACAAAGGCTTTTCTTACTGCTTAGGCAAAGTAGGGAGTTTTTCTGATTGTTGACCACAGAAACTATTACCATTTTCCTTTTCATTCTCCCATGATTCAAACTTTGTAAATGGATTAGAAGGATTCCAAAAGGTATTATAATCAAGATGTTGCCTGTACAGTCATCACAGTGTCAATTCCTCTGTATATACAGTAACACAGGTTTGGCGGAAATAGCGTCCGGCACCCCCCCCCCCCCACCGCTTATGACAGTTTCTTTAGTCATTGCATTGTTCAGCGAAAATAGCAGATGCCCCCCCCCCTCTAGCTTCTTAACTTTATTTTTTATAATGCTTTGCTACAAACGACCCCATAATGCCCCCCCCCCTGTATATTAACTGTTTTTCTTAAATTCATGCCGAAAATAGCGGCAGGCAACCCAATGTCTCCCCAACCACCCCCCCCCCCCCCCCCCGCTTATTAAGATATTTTTTACATTTCCAACGAAAAGCGCCCGTATCCCCCCCCAATGCAGTTATTTCCGCAGCCTCTGTTAATCTCGTGCAGTCAGTATGTCCGCAGTCTCTGGTAATCTCATGCAGTATGTCTGCAGTCTCTGGTAATGTTGTGCAGTATGTCCGCAGTCTCTGGTAATCTCGTGCAGTATGTCCGCAGTCTCTGGTAATCTTGTGTAGTATGTCCGCAGTCTCTGGTAATCTTGTGCAGTATGTCCGCAGTCTTTGGTAATCTCATGCAGTATGTCCGCAGTCTCTGGTAATCTTGTGTAGTATGTCCACAGTCTTTGGTAATTTCGTGCAGTATGTCCGCAGTATCTGGTAATCTTGTGCAGTATGTCCGCAGTCTTTGGTAATCTCATGCAGTATGTCCGCAGTCTCTGGTAATCTTGTGTAGTATGTCCACAGTCTTCGGTAATTTCGTGCAGTATGTGTCCGCAGTCTCTGATAATCTCATGCCCATTTAGAGTCCTTCATTGCTAACAGTATAATTTTTTAGTTTGTTTGCACCAATCTGTAGGCATGTGCAAAAGGGAAAATTTTGTTTAGTAACGTTTCAATTCGTTATTTAATTAATTTCGTTAAGTTAGGTTCGTTACATGTGTTAAATTCGTTTTCGGAACTCGTTTGTTTTCGACCGAATTTCGAAAAATCCGGTCGAATTTGAAAATATTTAGACCGTTTTCGGAATTTGTTCGTTTTCGACCGAATTTCGAAAAATCCGGTCGAATTGGAAAGTATTTCGACCGGATTTGACAACAAATAGTCTCTTTTCGAATATAATTTCGAAATTCGATCGGAATTCGAAAAAAAAAAAAAAATTTGAATTCCAAATCGAAAACCCGCAGACGAAATTCGATCGAAATTCGAAAAAAAAAAAAAAAAAAATTGAATTCCAAATCGAAAACCCGCGGACGAAATTCGATCGGAATTCAAAAAAAAAAAAAAAAATTTTTCGAATTCCAAATCGAAAACCCGCGGACGAAATTCGATCGGAATTCGAAAAAAAAAAAAATTGAATTCCGATCAAATTTCGTCCGCTGGTTTTCGATTCGGAATCGAAAACGTTCGTTCGGATTCGGTAAATTCATTAATATTGCAATTCGGGAATTCGTATGCATCCGAATGTCCGAATAATGAAAAATTCGTCCGAATTTCGATTCGGAACGAAACGAAATGCACATGCCTACCAATCTGTAAGACTGCGCTATATACCATGATTTGTGATGCTGGGGCTATATACTCTGCCCTGTGATGCTGAGCTGTAAACTCCTGACACTATGAGTGGGAGCAAGTGGAATACAGGGGATAGAGTGGGTGGATTCTATAAGAGGTGTGGCTTATGAGAAGTGGGATGGGCCACTGGAGGAGGGGCGGGGTCTTGCGCCCCCCATCCTAAAACTTCACCAGCCACCACTGTCTTCCTTCAGGGTTCATGGGCTCTGGTCATTTGAATGGGCAAGCATCAATGACATCAACCCCATGCATGCACATGGGAGTCACAGCCATGGCACAGAACTCTGGTGGGATGGCATAACCAACTACAGAAACACTTAATATCTTCCAAACGGTGCATGTTTAGGAGATATTCCTTGTACCTAGAGATAAGCTTTATTATAAGCTTACCTGTAGGTACAAGTGTCCGAGCGGTGTTTACTACCATTTTAAGGTACAACACCTTTCAATAGCAGCTCCCCCCAGCCCTCCCATAAACATTTACTTGAGTCTTCTCTCGATTCAGTTCTATCCCACCTGCAGCAGCCCTTCTCCCCTCTTTCTATATTCATAGGAGGCTTTGACGGCAGTGAGAGCCACTGAATTCTGGTGCTGTAAATCAAATCCTGTGAGAAGTGAGCTGCGCTCGCATTAGTGCCCCCCATAGCAAGCGCCATGTTGAGAAGGGGCAAAGTGGATAGCCCAGATGGGGGGACCCCAGAAGAGGTAAAGGACTGCTCTGTGCAGGTAAGTACACCATTTTTTTTTATTTTAGGGAAAAATGCTTCTAGAGGCTTGGGTAGTAGCCAACTATATCCTGATAGTTCTGGGGAGTTTGGCTTCAATGCCCCATCTCACTAGGTCCATCCCATTCTGGCACTTACAGGGGGACTAACCCTACCACTTACATCACTAGAGGAAGGTTTTCCCTAGAAGAAGCCTTATAAATGAGTAACACTTTTCCTATTTGAGTGTAGCGCTACCCACTCAGGAGTCGCTGGTTGATTTGGGATCGGCGTATTGAGTTACCTCTGTGTGGTGTCTAGGGGTGAGGGTAGTGAGTAGAGCAGGGATATGCAATTAGCGGACCTACAGCTGTTGCAAAACTACGAGTCCCATCATGCCTCTGCCGCTGGGTGTCATGCTTGTGGCTGTCAGAGTCCTGCTATGCCGCATGGGATTTGTAGTTCTGCAACAGCTGGAGGTCCGCTAATTGAATATCCCTGGAGTAGAGCAATAAGCGAATGTCCAATGAGCAGAAAAGGTTTTCTGAATGCTTTATTTCCTGGCCCAGCACGACCAACATCAACTTGAGGTAAATAGGAAAGGCTGATGAAGTAGAAGAACTCTGCGGTATCAGGCTTTGGATAGGAGGAAAGCAATCCTGCTTTCAGTAGTAGTACAGTTTGTCGCCACTCTAGCCAGAGTGGGTGAAATGCCCCCGGACAGACCCCTGCCACAGGCCTGGCAGCCGGAGCGTCACTTTAAGGTTGTTGGGAGGAACAGGCCTCTGCCACAGGCCTGGCTCTGATTGAATTAAGATGCCAGTTGAGGCCTCTGCCACAGGCTCAATGCTGGCAATGTGAACAGCAGAGCAAATCTTCCCAATAAGTCATTTTAGGGTCACCGCCTGACAGTTTCAGCATACCTGTCAGCAACCGGTCACCAGATCCCCGATGGTTTGTTCAAGCCCTTTTGGATAACCTGCCTCCGGGTTTCCTCAAACCAATCACCCACCGAACGGCATACAGCCTGGGATCTTCTCAAAAGAAGGGGGACCCAGTCAGTCACTGGGGCCCCTTCGTGGCATCAGTTGCTCTAGACCAGGAGGGCCCAGAGTCTAGAACTCCGCGTAGCGTGCGACCCCAGGCCAGGTAGGCCATAGTGGTGGGGCCCGCGATGTGCGCACACCCTAAAGGTGGGTGCCACACCTGAAACCAGGAACCCGCGAAGAACCCAGGACAACGGCCTCCGCCACAGAAATACTCCCTCCCAGCATGCACAGCGAGGCCCAACGCCTCTCAATGGCTGCTGGGAAGAAGCAGCTCCACCTGGATCCCTCTGGTGCCACCTGCCGCCCAGGGATGGTACCGCATCCCTAGAACGCAGTCTGACCCAGAGAACAATCCAGATTTGGCGACAGCCAAATTTAACTTAATCAAGAATGACTTTAGCGTAGTGCCCTTACTGAACGTAAAGGGGGCGCTACATAAGTATATAATGGGAACAGAGTTACTGCACCTGCTAACATGCATCCCAGAATTCTATTTGACGCTCCCACTGCCTGACCATACTGATTGCTCATTTTGTAATCAACTGAAATGGGACTCCAAAGGTTTTCCTTTGCTTTCTTAATTATGACAAACACTGTACCCCAGTACTCTGTGAAATAATTATTTTCCCTAAGTAAATGAGGAGCGACTTTTTTGTGTCAGGCCCCGTACTCACGACCAAACATGTCTGCTGAAACTGGTCCGCAGACCAGTTTCAGCAGACATGTTTGGTCGCGTGTAGGCCCGAGCGGACCATTTTCGGGCGGATCGGACAGGGAAACCTGTCCCCCCGACATGTACGGTCGTCTGTACAGACCTACCGTACATGTCCGGCCGCCCGCCATCCCTCGCATGCGTCGAATGACTTCGACGCATGCGTGGAAGCATTTTAAAGGCAGGCCGCCCTCGTCGCCGCGTCATTGTCTGGGCGACACCGCGTCATCGACGCGGCGACACCGCGGACACGCCCCGCATATTGTTTACGCGCGGACCTCTGTTCGATGGTGTGTACAGAGTGCGTACTCGGCCTCAAAGCTACACTTAGCAAATTAATAACTTATAACAATGCAGAATGGTAGAAATGAAAAAGAACATAGATATTACAAGCATGTGTACCTTTACAGGAGGCACCATTGGTATATCATCAACTCTTCCCTGGGATTTAGATCTTGTCTCTCTAATATACTGAAATCAGTTGTTCGTTGCTGCTTCTTTGGATCCCCACTGCTCATAAATTACAGCTCTGAAAACCTTTTATTAATGTTTTTTTTATCTGATTAAGACAATATTTACCAAAATTACACTGGAAATTAATACACTGCAAGTCCGCGTAAGACAGCACTCTGTCTCATATCTCATTATCTCCAGCTGAGTCAGCACCCGACATGGAGAAAAGGAGATCTTGGCTGTAATTTGCAGGCTGAAACATTCCCCCGCTGTTTTAATGACTATTGCAAACTAGTCCATTTTAAAGAACAGATTAAGAGCACCCATGTTGTTAAGAATGGTAATTACCAGTAGGTTTTTCTTTTTAAATTAAGCTGTGTATATATATTACAATGTAATGACAAGAGTATCAAAGAAATAATTTCAATTTCATTTATATTGATTTTATATATTTCATAGTGCTGCAAACCACAATGTAAAGTAGTTACATACTGTATGTTAATAACTCCTAATACAAATAAGATAGTTAGCAATACAATTTACATTCCTGTTTGTTTCCTGCCCAAATATCTACATACCTTAAGATATGCATTATATTTACAGTGTCCATTCATATAATGGCTGATTTACGTTGTTAGCAATTTTTGACTAGGAATGAAATTTTGGATTGAGTCTGACATGGATTTGAGGTGAACACTGCTGCAACAACCAACTAAACATAATGCACTTCCTGGCCTTGAACATAGGTCAGGAGGTTTAGGGCAAAAAAAGGGCTTTTGGATAAGCCAGATGCTTCACAATAAAAATGTGGGTTCCCAGCTGCCATACAATGTTCTTAGCCGTGATCGGGAAACTATAGTGGGGCTGCTAATAAAGTGCATAAGGACAGATTAGTGTAGGTCTTATAGGCACTAGCTGGTTTCTAAGGGCTCGGTCACGTAGACAGTCCTGATTTGAGGAAGGGTGGAAAGCTGTAAGATTCTATGCTTATCTTTTTAAATGTGTGCCGAGTCAGTATCCAGCTTCCATTCCTTTGGCTACTAATCCCAGCACCACCACATTCCTGGCTGCAGCTGCCCCTCTCACTAGTCCTCCTGGTTGCTTCTCCTCAGTCCTCCCAGACTGACACCACAGTCCTCCCAGACTGCTCACTCACCAGCCCACCCGGCTGACTCCTCTGGAGAACTCCTGGATTCGCTGACCTGCTCCTGCTGTCCTTTCCCTGCTCCTGTGCCTCCAGGAAGGATCTCCTCTATGTGTTGTAGATGGTCCCTCCAGCACCCCAGGTCACCCCCCCCCCCCAGACTACAGAGGAGAACCTTAAGGGCCACAGACAGCCTCCTCAGCACTCCTCCTCCATCTGCCACCTGACTGTCCTTTCTGGTATGACCCCTGGGTATTTATGAGGTGCTTGACACCTGCAAGCCCACTTTGCTAGGAATTGGCTCGGGGCCCTCATCAATACTCCAAGTAGCTCCTTCTAAACTCCACCCTCTACTTCTGGAAGCTTCTCCAAGGTTCCAGGGAGCAGGGGGAGTTACCAGAGCTGCTACTTGCTAAGTCATCCAGCCTCCCTGAGTCACTCAGCCCTGAATCAGATTCAACCCAGGCCTGGCTCTTAGCCAGACCAAATTTTCCTACACTTATAACTATGTACACTAGCACCTAGCTAGAGGGTGCTACACATACACTATATCACCAAAAGTATTGGGATGCCTGCCTTTACATGCACATGGGATGTGGTGGAATGGGAGATTTGCATCATATACGTACAGCCGAGAAATCTGCAGCAACTGCTTGATACTATTATGTCAATGTACCACTACCCCCATAGGAGCTGCTGGTTAGTTTTGGGGTCTGCCGCTACCCCACTGTTCACTATAAGCACTAGGTGTTACATTGGAGAGTTATCCACAAATGCCTGCACCAAACACTCAGTCTCTTTTTCCAATGCTTTTATTAACAACTTCCAGTAGAGGGATGGAGGGGTAGGAAAGATTGAGGTACCTTGCTTTGTGGATCACGGGTACTCTCTTGAATCCAGAGGACAAACAGTCTCCACACTGGATCTAGCAACCACCGGATAGGCCTCTCTCACTGACGTAGCAGCCGATGCGTCGCTCGGTCAAAGTCTCTGCTACAGACTTGGTGAATATGGTAAAGTCGTTGTACAATCCTCTGCCACAGAACTGTCCAACACAATAATCCCTTGTAAAGTTAAACAATAGGTACATAGTATCCGTTTCTTTCAGCCATCCGGCCATACTGTGAAGCAGGATGTGTCCTCCAATTGAGGTTCCAAGCTCTTTCAGAGATTCCAGCCCTTTTGCTCGGTCCTCTCTGGGAAAAGTACTCCCCTGGTTCCTCCAATTGCTCGGCTTTTCCCCACAGGCAAGACAGCACAGGACCACCCCTGGGTCAGTAGGCCCCACAACTCCCGGGCCTACTTTCAGTAACGCAGCCTTAGGCCATCAGGCCCTGAGGCAGAAGAACTGCCACGACACACCTTAGGCCAGGAGGGCCATCAGGTCAAAAAGCCTCCAATAATCCGGTGTCTGTACCTTAAGTACCCTCTCCCAGAATACACTTCCACTGGGTTGTCTCTAGGGAGAAAGCACTCAATACATCCAGCATGCTGTATTTCCAACCTTGACCCAAAATGACAGCGACACCCAGGGTCAAGTGGAAGAATTACACAGCGCAACTGAACTGACACAGAAACCAACCATTTACATAATCATTCTGAACTAACTACAGCTCAGATAACACTAAATTTAAATACAGCGCCTACATCAATATGAACCAAAATCTCTGAGGAATGTTCCAGACACGTTGTTGAATCTATGCCACAAGGAATTAAGGCAGTTCTGAAGACAAAGTGGGGTCTAACTCGGTACTAGCAAGGTGTACCGAATAAATTGGCCAGTGACAGTATATAAAGTGTATATGTGTATATATATATATATATATATATATATATATATATATATATATATATATATATATATATATATATATATATATATACATACACACACATGCACATGAACTTTAATGGCATCCCAGTAATTGGGGATGGTTATAATATATTTTTTTGGAGCTCCAGATGGCAGCTGATGGATGCTGTCATCTAGAGTTGCAATGTCCAGTCAGTGTACAATATTTTAGTTATTGTCAAATATGTTTATTTCAGGTAAAAACTGCCTCCTCTCTACCTCTTATATTGCAAAGGTAACAAAGATGTCATACTTACCTCCACTGTTCAGCTCGTTTTGCGCAGAGTGGCCCAGAACTGCGTTTTCTGGGGTCCCCCAGTGGCTCTCTTGGCTCCTCCCCGCCTCAGATAACCCCCTCTGGGAAGCGTTCTGCCAAGGGGGGTTACCTTGCGGGCATTCTCCTGAGTCCTGCATTGGGCATCCATATCCGCCGAGTGCAGTACTCGGCCCCGCCCCCCAGTGCCTGCATCATTGGATTTGATTGACAGCAGCGCGAGCCAATGGCTGCGCTGCTAAAAATCTATCCAATGAAGAGCCGAGAAGCTGGGCAAAGATCCAGCTCGTTCGCAAAACGGGGCTTTCCAGGGCTCATGTAAGTAAAACGGGGGGGGGGGGGGGGGCGGTAATCGTTAGATGTTTTTTCACCTAAATGGGGGCATAATTTTGTGGGTATAGCTAAAAATATAGGAATGGTTAAAGGTGGTCAAATGATCAGGGGAGTGTCCCTGGATTCCATTTTGAAAATCAGGTATCATTGATGTGCACAGATAAAAAAAACTCTGTGGTGTGCCACTACCATTGGCACTATTTCAGTGTGTATCGCCTGTGTACTTTTCAGTACAGGTGCTATGTCAAATTTAGTGGGGGATGAGAGAGTTATCTTGCTCTCATCCGTGCTGTTTACTAAATTGGGTTTCTGTCGGTTCTGGACTGTCCTGTGGGTCATTCTGTGCTCCAGAGATGTAGTTCCATCTCTGGATGGCAGGTGGCGCCAGAGGGGTCCAGGCTGAGCCGCTTTCCTCCAGCAGCCAATTAGAGGAGTGTTTCCCTCGCGGGGCATGCTGGGGGAGGGTATTTCTGTGGCAGACGCCATTTTGTGGGGTTTCTTTGCGGGTTCCAGGTGCGGCACCCACCTTTAGGGTGTGCGCACATCACGGGCCCCGGCGATATGGCCTACCAGGCTGGGGCGTACGTGCTACGCGGAGTTCCTGACTCTGGGCCCTCATGGCCCGGAGCGACTGATGCTGCCAAAGGGGCCCCAGTGACTTACTGGGTTCCCCAACTTTATTAAGAAGATCCCAAGCGAGTTGTGCTGTTCGGTGGGGAGTCGGTCTGAGGTGAGCCCGGAGGCAGGTGATCCAATAGGGCTTAGACGAACCATCGGGGATCTGGGTGACCGGACACTGACAGGTTGTATGCTGCAAACTGTCAGTCGGTGACCCCAAACTATCAAGTCTACCTGGGAAAGATTTAGGCAAGATTGTATTACTAGGAGGATTCCCTCTACTATCCATGCTTTCAAGTCCTAATCCTATCAGAGTCAAGTCTGTGGCAGAGACTTGTTCCTTCCCAGAGGTTCTAGTGACGCTCCGGCTGCCAGGCCTGTGAGAGGGACCTGTCTGGGGGCACTATACCCACTTCCATTAGACACACTCCTTTAGTCAATGAACAGTCTCTTGCTTGTTTTTGTTATTTTATTAGGGGATTGAACTTGGTTGGGGAAAGGGACATGTGATGCCCATAGAACAAATTGGTCTTTTGAAGAATATAGTAACTGCATCACACTTCTTCATAAGGACAAGATGGCTGACCCTAAACTTGACAGTCTTTTACCACAGAACACTTCTTCCTCCCGCACACTACTTTCAGTCACAGTCTTAGTAATCCATCAGAACATGACTAGGCCTCACTCTGAATAAGTCCCAGTTAATTTACTTGATGGCCCTTTGTAGGCTGGGCCTGCAGTACCACTTTATGGCAGCAACCGTTTACTTGAAAAGATTAAATAGTGATGGACTACTGATCCCAGAAAGACTGACTTGCAAATCCTGCCTGCCCTCATGGTTGCATCGATTTGACACAAACTCCACAGTCTCTCTCTCTGGCTCAGCATCCAGCTCCCCTGGCATGCCTCTTCCAGGTCTCTCCTCTGTGCTTGTACTCACTGACACCTGCCCTGGATCATTCCTGAAGGACTAACTCCAAATTTACCTGCACTGGCAGCTTACACAAAAACACCTTCACACTTAGCACCTACCTAAGGTAGAGGGAGCAGAGCTGGCATGGTAGCACTCTGCCTTACCACCTTCAGCTTCCAACATCAAATGAAATGGGTGGCTTCACTTGCTAATGAAGCACAGGCATGGAAGGGGCATTTTTGTGTACAAAACTTCTCAGCTTTGGGTGCTTTTGGTATGTGTAGCACTACCCCCCGAGAAGCTGCTGGATTTTTGGGTGGCAAATTACCTCATGGCTCCTCTGAAATTCCTAGGGGTGAACGTTGCATATTGCATTTAGTAGAACTAAAGGAATGTCCATGACAAGTGCTCTTTGCAGTGCTCTTTATTACCCAGCCGGGTAAAAACAGTAACTCCTTATGGTGAGGAAAGTAAAGTTGAAGAAGAATGGAGAATAGCAGATTCAGGCATGATAGTAGGAAACAGTCCTGCTCCTAAACGTAACCCTTCTATGCGCCACTCCCGCCGGAGTGGGCTTAGCGTACCCTGACAGGCCTTTCTCACTGACCTGGCAGCCGGAGTATCACTCGGACAATTGTAGGATAACATCTCTGCCACAGACCCTCCTTAGTGAACTTGAAATTTAGAAAGAGCCTCTGCCACAGATTCCCCTCGGTGAGCCTCAGAAAGACACCTCTGCCACAGGTCCTCTCTGGATTGAATTATTGGAGATATCCCTCTTTAGATGAGTTACGCCTGGATCTCCTTCAACTTGTCGCCCAGGTACCGACTGACAGGTGGTTAATCCCTCAGTGTCCGGCTACCTCGATTCCCGGTGGTTTGTCCAGGCCCTTTTTGACCGCCAGCCTCTCAATGGCGCTCCTCAGACTGACTCCCCAACGAACAGCAGTACAGCTTGGGATCCTCAAAGGTGGGAACCCAGTCACTCACTGAGTCCCCGTCATTGTTCAGATGCTCCGGGCCAGCATGGTCCCGGGAACCAGGAACACCGCGTGGCACGCACGCACGCCCTGACCAGGTAGGCCATAGCGCCAGGGTGCCGTGGTCTGGCCACCTTAAAGGTGGGTGCCACACTAGACGAAGAAGACCCAGAACCAATGGCGTCTGTCTCATAAATACCCCTCCACAAACCCTCCTGATTCGCTGCTGGGAAAGAGCACCCAAACCTTGACTCCTCTGCTGCCACCTGCAGCACCGGGGCTGGAAGAACACCCCAGTACAACAGAATGAGCCCGCAGCACAGCCAAGCTGAGACAGAGACCCTATTTTGCACTTAACAATCTGGATCAGAGTTTAACTACACTCTGATCTACCCTTAAATTTAACTAGCACCAGTACTATAAAGTACATAGGCGCTACAGTATGTATTAGCCTGTTTACCAAGTATAGTGTGCCGGCATGTTTTCCTTAAAGTAAGACTGTAGTAAGGAAATCTACAGTAAAGCTTGCAATTACTGACCATTTCTTTAAATGATAATTCCTTGGTGGTCATGTTGATTCATTGGTTTCTGTATTTATTAAGTCACTGTTTTTATTAAGTTTCTACTGTATGCTATATGCATATTCCAAGTTAGTGTCACTAGCTTTTTCAGATGGAGGTCAGAAATGGCAACTTCCCTGTTTCTCCTAATAAAGGGTTCATCTAAAGTTTTGGGTGGATCCAAAGGAAGCAGATATCATGATTTAATAATAAATAAATAAATAAATTAGAGGTACAGTAGTAGGAAGGAAACCATTAGAACTGTTTCTTTTTTTAGGCTTGAAAATTAGTTTCAACTCTAAACAGTATTTTTTTTTTTTTAAACAGAGGCCCTGGAGAAAAAAATCTTGGTAGTTGAAATTTTTTAATGTCGTATGATATAGTGCGACAGTTTATCAAGTGCAGGTTTTTAAAAAAAAATATATAATCTTAGGGCACGCAAACACAATATATTACCCAATTATTCAATAAAGTGTAAAATAGGTTGTGCCAAGAAAATAAATACATGTCAAGTCTTAAAATTGTGCCAGCCTGAGAAACAGCAACAAACTTTGCAGGTCACCATTTTAGAGTTACGATGAATAATGGCCTAGAATTATTGCTCTCACTCTGGCATGTGTGGCAATATGTAACATGTGTAGCACAATACGTGTTTGCATACGTAGGCACACTGATCTGTGCATTTACATATGTTTGAATATGTACAGTACATGGAGGTGGGGGGGGGGGGCTCAAAGATTTGTGGTAGGAGTTTTAAGTGCTTGGGTCAACACTTTTTTTCACACCAAAAGTCCCCAATGTGATAGTGTTTTTTTTCGGTGACAGGTTCTCTTTAGTAAGACCCCTGATGTCTCACCGCCACGCTATTGAAGCCAAAGAAGCACAAATTACTCTCAATTGGCTTGTTTCCTGGCCAAAGTGGCAAAGGAAAATGCTTCAAGGTTCCTACTAGCTAGGGGAGATTAACAAACAAATGTTCACTGATCTTCCTCCCCTTTACCTGGCGATACCTTTTCTTCTGGTCCTGTACCTTAGGGTGACACCCCCAGTTTCAGGGGACAGTCCCCTGATTGAGGACACTGTCTGTCCCTGGTTTTGTCCCCAGATTGGATTTAATAGGGGGCAGGGGCAATTTCAAAGAAAGTCAGTGCAGAATTAAAATTAATACATTTGAATTACACCCCCCCCCCGCTTGGCCATGCCTACTAGCATAGGGGGGTTGTATTTTTCCAACTATATGTGCCCCTTTCTGATGATCATGTGCTGGTCAGAGCGGAGGGAATATTTCTTCAGTTTCGGGGGCATGCCCATTCAGCTTCGCTCGCATGTTATTCTGCCTTGGCTCACATCCTGGCCAGCCACCTGCCTATCTCCTTGCCTTCCCTGGCGGAGAGATCTTCCTCCGCTCCCCATCCAGTAGTAGCCGGGGCCCGAAGAGTAAGACTTGAGAGGCTGTGAGGCGGGTGGCGACGGGCGGCGACGGGCATAGAGTCGCTGAATGTTGCCATTACTAGTAAAGAAAAAATATGTCCCCGGATTTCATTTTAAAAATCTGGTCACCTTCCTGTACCTGCATGTGGAATAGTGGAGCCTGGCAAACATGACAGAGGGTAAGGAGGAGGTGCTCATTCAGGGGATCCATGGAAGTGATTAGATGGCTGTACAGCCACCAGATCACTTCTGTCTGAAAGCTGATAGCCAGCTTTTCAGAGTTACATGCATTCCTGGCTTCTGTAGCTCCCGCTGTGTGAAAAACTCCTTTTGCAGTAAAAGGGTTATGGCCTCATTCACAAATCCTAAACTGACCATGGTGTGGCAAATACACTGCGAATACCTCCAGCCAGAATCCCAGAAGTTCTGATTAGTGGTGGCCTTTTGGCCTGTACAACTCAATGACAGGCCGATATGGCCTACCAGGCCGGGGCGTACGTGCTACGCGGAGTTCCTGACTCTGGGCCCTCATGGCCCGGAGCGACTGATGCTGCCAAAGGGGCCCCAGTGACTTACTGGGTTCCCCAACTTTATTAAGAAGATCCCAAGCGAGTTGTGCTGTTCGGTGGGGAGTCGGTCTGAGGTGAGCCCGGAGGCAGGTGATCCAATAGGGCTTAGACGAACCATCGGGGATCTGGGTGACCGGACACTGACAGGTTGTATGCTGCAAACTGTCAGTCAGTGACCCCAAACTATCAAGTCTACCTGGGAAAGATTTAGGCAAGATTGTATTACTAGGAGGATTCCCTCTACTATCCATGCTTTCAAGTCCTAATCCTATCAGAGTCAAGTCTGTGGCAGAGACTTGTTCCTTCCCAGAGGTTCTAGTGACGCTCCGGCTGCCAGGCCTGTGAGAGGGACCTGTCTGGGGGCACTATACCCACTTCCATTAGACACACTCCTTTAGTCAATGAACAGTCTCTTGCTTGTTTTTGTTATTTTATTAGGGGATTGAACTTGGTTGGGGAAAGGGACATGTGATGCCCATAGAACAAATTGGTCTTTTGAAGAATATAGTAACTGCATCACACTTCTTCATAAGGACAAGATGGCTGACCCTAAACTTGACAGTCTTTTACCACAGAACACTTCTTCCTCCCGCACACTACTTTCAGTCACAGTCTTAGTAATCCATCAGAACATGACTAGGCCTCACTCTGAATAAGTCCCAGTTAATTTACTTGATGGCCCTTTGTAGGCTGGGCCTGCAGTACCACTTTATGGCAGCAACCGTTTACTTGAAAAGATTAAATAGTGATGGACTACTGATCCCAGAAAGACTGACTTGCAAATCCTGCCTGCCCTCATGGTTGCATCGATTTGACACAAACTCCACAGTCTCTCTCTCTGGCTCAGCATCCAGCTCCCCTGGCATGCCTCTTCCAGGTCTCTCCTCTGTGCTTGTACTCACTGACACCTGCCCTGGATCATTCCTGAAGGACTAACTCCAAATTTACCTGCACTGGCAGCTTACACAAAAACACCTTCACACTTAGCACCTACCTAAGGTAGAGGGAGCAGAGCTGGCATGGTAGCACTCTGCCTTACCACCTTCAGCTTCCAACATCAAATGAAATGGGTGGCTTCACTTGCTAATGAAGCACAGGCATGGAAGGGGCATTTTTGTGTACAAAACTTCTCAGCTTTGGGTGCTTTTGGTATGTGTAGCACTACCCCCCGAGAAGCTGCTGGATTTTTGGGTGGCAAATTACCTCATGGCTCCTCTGAAATTCCTAGGGGTGAACGTTGCATATTGCATTTAGTAGAACTAAAGGAATGTCCATGACAAGTGCTCTTTGCAGTGCTCTTTATTACCCAGCCGGGTAAAAACAGTAACTCCTTATGGTGAGGAAAGTAAAGTTGAAGAAGAATGGAGAATAGCAGATTCAGGCATGATAGTAGGAAACAGTCCTGCTCCTAAACGTAACCCTTCTATGCGCCACTCCCGCCGGAGTGGGCTTAGCGTACCCTGACAGGCCTTTCTCACTGACCTGGCAGCCGGAGTATCACTCGGACAATTGTAGGATAACATCTCTGCCACAGACCCTCCTTAGTGAACTTGAAATTTAGAAAGTATGAATAGAACATCTATTATGGTTTGGTCTCAAATAGTTGCCAACACCCCTGATGAACAGAAAAAAATGGAGGATCCCCCAGGGTGGGGCAATTAAGGCAACAGTAGTACAAGTAGTCATGGTAGATACAAAATATATAATAGTTTAATAATAACAGGACGGTATCAAACAACGTTCAGTAAACGTATATAGTACAAAGGTTTAAAAACAACACATTAATGGGGTGTATTGGAAAAAAGGTGAAGAGTCCACAATATAAATACTGGGCCCAACGCGTTTCGGGTTTCCTTCTTCAGGGACCGAAGTATGTGTGGAGTCAGAAAGTGTAACAGACAACTTTTCTAGAAAACAAATAAATGACAATGTGTTGAAAATAATAACATACAGATGAAAAACATTAAACTGGTACAGATAAGAAAAAATCATACCACCCGAGAAGTTTCAACGGCTCAGCACACCCCTTAAAAGGACATCGCAATCGGGACGCATGGCAAGCCTCAGATGGTAAGGAGAGGAGTGAGGACTGGCATCTAATATCAATCACAGCGTAGCAAGACCTTTGGCCCGAAGTGTCACAGCGTAAAAGTTTATTGATTGTATATATATATATTTTTACCTGTCCAAAATATAAATAAGAGGACAGGATAATATCAACGGTGCCGCAGGCAACAAAAACGAAAAAGAACGCAAAAAAGGATCGCAAAAAAGAAAGCTGAACCAAGATTTTATATATGAGGCTAGAGACATACCTGTAATGACAAAAAGTGGCCAGAGAGGTCAGTAGAGGGATCGGAAGCTAAAAAATAAATGAAAGAAATAAATCCCAGTTTAGAGATGTACAGAGTATAGGAAATGGCATGTAAAGCAATAGTATGGGGGTCAGGGTGGGAAACATGAAGGGACAAAGTACTTACATGGGAAGAAAACACAAGCAGTGTAGAGTGTGTACAGCTGCTGCAGCCATCCAGCAATGTCTGACATTGTGGGGCTGCTTGGCTTTTAAATAGGAGAGGGGGAGGAGTAAGGTGGGAGGGGTCTGTAAAGGAGCCTGCGTTGCTATGGGTCAGTGTGGAAAAGGGGGCGTTGCCTCCAAGTGGGGAGAGGGGAGGGACAGGTAAGCCCTGCTCTCATCATGTGGGAGCCCGCACTAATGACGTGCAGGGAGAAAAAAAAAAAAAAAAAAAACATGGCAAGTGACCAGGAAGATCACCTGACACGGGGGTGGAGAATATGCAGAATAGTTGGTTGCATGTTGGAGAATAAGAAACGTATAATAAAGGGGGCATGACCATTACTAGTACAGGAGGAGAAGGGTATAAAAAGGGTCAGCTAGGGAAAAAGTAGTAAGAAGGATTGGAAATGCAAGATGCAAATAAATGTTTTTGTTATAGAGTGATTTGTAAGCACGGTTGCTGCTCAATGCAAGCAGGGGTTTGTATATACAGTATCTTTGTGTACAGGTATGCTCAGCCATAAAATTAAAGGGACAGCAATCTAAGAAGATGTTGTATTAAAAGGATATTATAATTATGCAAGAATGGGGACACGTGGGCCAAAAGGTCCAGGGGCAAAAAGGAAAAAACAGGGGCACGAAAAATGTCCACTGTGTGATCCCTGCCCCTGTTATAGGCGCAGGTATAGACCCATGGTCAAAGACACCAAAAGGTGCATGGGGACCAGGTCAAAAAAGCCGTCTCCCATGGAAGGAGGACAGACGGCTTACGTGCGCCCAGCTAAGGAGTGACAATAAGGGAGATGCCAGTCAAGCCAAAATGCGCTTCGAACGCGAATCCCCAGGGGGTGTACTGAGGGATGAATGGGCATGGTGATAAATACAGGGAAAATCCAGTATGTATTACTGACATGGGCAAATGACAGAGTGGAGAAGGGGGTAATGAAAGGAGACAATCGGTGACATAAGGTCCTCGAAATATAGAGTGGTCTTGGTCATTCTTTTTCACAACCCCCGGAGGAGAAACCTTCCAAAAAAGGCCTAAAGCTGATCTGCTCATTGAGGCCCGGTGGAAGATTGGCCTCTAATTCGGCAATCCACCGAGTTTCATGCTGCAAGAGGATCTTATTCCAATCCCCACCTCTGGGGCTTGGATGGATCCTATCGAGGATTAAAAATTTAACCCCTGAGAAAAGTCCATTATGTTGAGACAAGATGTGGCGCCCTAGTGGTAAGTCTGGGTTGGCCGAACGCATGGCATGTAAATGCCGGGAAGCTCGCTTAAAGAATGGTAATTTGGTTTTACCCACGTAGAACCTCTTACATTGACAGGTGAGTAAGTATATTACTTACTCACCTGTCAATGTAAGAGGTTCTACGTGGGTAAAACCAAATTACCATTCTTTAAGCGAGCTTCCCGGCATTTACATGCCATGCGTTCGGCCAACCCAGACTTACCACTAGGGCGCCACATCTTGTCTCAACATAATGGACTTTTCTCAGGGGTTAAATTTTTAATCCTCGATAGGATCCATCCAAGCCCCAGAGGTGGGGATTGGAATAAGATCCTCTTGCAGCATGAAACTCGGTGGATTGCCGAATTAGAGGCCAATCTTCCACCGGGCCTCAATGAGCAGATCAGCTTCAGGCCTTTTTTGGAAGGTTTCTCCTCCGGGGGTTGTGAAAAAGAATGACCAAGACCACTCTATATTTCGAGGACCTTATGTCACCGATTGTCTCCTTTCATTACCCCCTTCTCCACTCTGTCATTTGCCCATGTCAGTAATACATACTGGATTTTCCCTGTATTTATCACCATGCCCATTCATCCCTCAGTACACCCCCTGGGGATTCGCGTTCGAAGCGCATTTTGGCTTGACTGGCATCTCCCTTATTGTCACTCCTTAGCTGGGCGCACGTAAGCCGTCTGTCCTCCTTCCATGGGAGACGGCTTTTTTGACCTGGTCCCCATGCACCTTTTGGTGTCTTTGACCATGGGTCTATACCTGCGCCTATAACAGGGGCAGGGATCACACAGTGGACATTTTTCGTGCCCCTGTTTTTTCCTTTTTGCCCCTGGACCTTTTGGCCCACGTGTCCCCATTCTTGCATAATTATAATATCCTTTTAATACAACATCTTCTTAGATTGCTGTCCCTTTAATTTTATGGCTGAGCATACCTGTACACAAAGATACTGTATATACAAACCCCTGCTTGCATTGAGCAGCAACCGTGCTTACAAATCACTCTATAACAAATAGTGTTGCTCACGAATATTCGCATTGCGAATATTCGACTCGAATATAGCATATTCGAGAAATCGCGCTATATTTCGAATTTCGCGGTGAATATTCGCAATTCCGAATATTCGCATTTTTTCAATTTGATTTTTAAAACAGATCACATCCTATCGACGTCTAAAAGCATTGCTGGTATGATTAGAGACCCTGGGCCGAGTAGCTAAGCTGAGGCGATCCTATTATGTTGCCAAATTGAAAAAAAAAAAATTGCGATTTTTCGCTATTGCGAATGCGAAAATGATTGCGAATTTTCGATAACTGTGGTAGGAGAACTCTGATTGTCTCTGATGCAAAAGGGGGGGGCTTTGTGTATGTGTATGTGTATGTTATGAATATTTGTATGTTTGATATTATTATTTTTTGTAAGAAGGAAAAAATTGCGCATACCTTAAAAAAGGGGAGAATACAGCAGCAACTCAAAAATGTTATACAACATAAATTAATACAAGACAGAAAATGGAGTCGCTCTACAAGAATAAAAAATATGTCTAGTGACAAGACATGTGGGCAAATTATAAAATAAGCAAGCGCAAATAACTTGTGAAATACACAGTGAAACAAATATATAAAGAAATATAGTCCCAATAATAGAAAAATAATCTTTCATAAAAATGTCTTTGATATGTGAAGTGAAAAAAAGTCCAAAGCATGCAGCATGAACGTGTTCAATCTTCAAGGTGTTTGATTGACAAACGGCTGTGACAGATGGATAGAGTAAAGAATCACCACCAATGCAAAACACTTTTTATTTTCTATTGTAAAATATCAAGAATATTCTGAGCCAATCAGAGTGCTCCTTCCGCATTTGCCGAATATTCGCAATTATTTTGTATTGTAAAATATCAAGAATATTCTGAGCCAATCAGAGTGCTCCTTCTGCATTTGCCGAATATTCGCAATTATTTTGTATTGTAAAATATCAAGAATATTCTGAGCCAATCAGAGTGCTCCTTCCGCATTTGCCGAATATTCGCAATTATTTTGTATTGTAAAATATCACGAATATTCTGAGCCAATCAGAGTGCTCCTACAGCATTTCTCGAAATTGCGCAATAAATATCGCATTCGCATGTTGCGATATTTCGATAAAATATCACAAATATTCTGAGCCAATCAGAGCGCTCCTCCAGCATTTCTCGAAATTGCGCAATAAATATCGCATTCGCATGTTGCGATATTTCGATAAAATATCACGAATATTCTGAGCCAATCAGAGTGCTCCTACCGCAGTTATCAAAAAATCGCAATTATTTTCGCATTCGCAATAGCGAAAAATCGCAATCATTTACTTTCGATAAAATATCACGAATATTCGAATTTAGCGAATATATCTCGAATATTCGAATATATATTCGAGATATATCGCGAAATCGAATATGGCATATTCTGCTCAACACTAATAACAAAAACATTTATTTGCATCTTGCATTTCCAATCCTTCTTACTACTTTTTCCCTAGCTGACCCTTTTTATACCCTTCTCCTCCTGTACTAGTAATGGTCATGCCCCCTTTATTATACGTTTCTTATTCTCCAACATGCAACCAACTATTCTGCATATTCTCCACCCCCGTGTCAGGTGATCTTCCTGGTCACTTGCCATGTTTTTTTTTTTTTTTTTTTTTCTCCCTGCACGTCATTAGTGCGGGCTCCCACATGATGAGAGCAGGGCTTACCTGTCCCTCCCCTCTCCCCACTTGGAGGCAACGCCCCCTTTTCCACACTGACCCATAGCAACGCAGGCTCCTTTACAGACCCCTCCCACCTTACTCCTCCCCCTCTCCTATTTAAAAGCCAAGCAGCCCCACAATGTCAGACATTGCTGGATGGCTGCAGCAGCTGTACACACTCTACACTGCTTGTGTTTTCTTCCCATGTAAGTACTTTGTCCCTTCATGTTTCCCACCCTGACCCCCATACTATTGCTTTACATGCCATTTCCTATACTCTGTACATCTCTAAACTGGGATTTATTTCTTTCATTTATTTTTTAGCTTCCGATCCCTCTACTGACCTCTCTGGCCACTTTTTGTCATTACAGGTATGTCTCTAGCCTCATATATAAAATCTTGGTTCAGCTTTCTTTTTTGCGATCCTTTTTTGCGTTCTTTTTCGTTTTTGTTGCCTGCGGCACCGTTGATATTATCCTGTCCTCTTATTTATATTTTGGACAGGTAAAAATATATATATATACAATCAATAAACTTTTACGCTGTGACACTTCGGGCCAAAGGTCTTGCTACGCTGTGATTGATATTAGATGCCAGTCCTCACTCCTCTCCTTACCATCTGAGGCTTGCCATGCGTCCCGATTGCGATGTCCTTTTAAGGGGTGTGCTGAGCCGTTGAAACTTCTCGGGTGGTATGATTTTTTCTTATCTGTACCAGTTTAATGTTTTTCATCTGTATGTTATTATTTTCAACACATTGTCATTTATTTGTTTTCTAGAAAAGTTGTCTGTTACACTTTCTGACTCCACACATACTTCGGTCCCTGAAGAAGGAAACCCGAAACGCGTTGGGCCCAGTATTTATATTGTGGACTCTTCACCTTTTTTCCAATACACCCCATTAATGTGTTGTTTTTAAACCTTTGTACTATATACGTTTACTGAACGTTGTTTGATACCGTCCTGTTATTATTAAACTATTATATATTTTGTATCTACCATGACTACTTGTACTACTGTTGCCTAAAAAGCCCCACCCTGGGGGATCCTCCATTTTTTTCTGAAATTTAGAAAGAGCCTCTGCCACAGATTCCCCTCGGTGAGCCTCAGAAAGACACCTCTGCCACAGGTCCTCTCTGGATTGAATTATTGGAGATATCCCTCTTTAGATGAGTTACGCCTGGATCTCCTTCAACTTGTCGCCCAGGTACCGACTGACAGGTGGTTAATCCCTCAGTGTCCGGCTACCTCGATTCCCGGTGGTTTGTCCAGGCCCTTTTTGACCGCCAGCCTCTCAATGGCGCTCCTCAGACTGACTCCCCAACGAACAGCAGTACAGCTTGGGATCCTCAAAGGTGGGAACCCAGTCACTCACTGAGTCCCCGTCATTGTTCAGATGCTCCGGGCCAGCATGGTCCCGGGAACCAGGAACACCGCGTGGCACGCACGCACGCCCTGACCAGGTAGGCCATAGCGCCAGGGTGCCGTGGTCTGGCCACCTTAAAGGTGGGTGCCACACTAGACGAAGAAGACCCAGAACCAATGGCGTCTGTCTCATAAATACCCCTCCACAAACCCTCCTGATTCGCTGCTGGGAAAGAGCACCCAAACCTTGACTCCTCTGCTGCCACCTGCAGCACCGGGGCTGGAAGAACACCCCAGTACAACAGAATGAGCCCGCAGCACAGCCAAGCTGAGACAGAGACCCTATTTTGCACTTAACAATCTGGATCAGAGTTTAACTACACTCTGATCTACCCTTAAATTTAACTAGCACCAGTACTATAAAGTACATAGGCGCTACAGTATGTATTAGCCTGTTTACCAAGTATAGTGTGCCGGCATGTTTTCCTTAAAGTAAGACTGTAGTAAGGAAATCTACAGTAAAGCTTGCAATTACTGACCATTTCTTTAAATGATAATTCCTTGGTGGTCATGTTGATTCATTGGTTTCTGTATTTATTAAGTCACTGTTTTTATTAAGTTTCTACTGTATGCTATATGCATATTCCAAGTTAGTGTCACTAGCTTTTTCAGATGGAGGTCAGAAATGGCAACTTCCCTGTTTCTCCTAATAAAGGGTTCATCTAAAGTTTTGGGTGGATCCAAAGGAAGCAGATATCATGATTTAATAATAAATAAATAAATAAATTAGAGGTACAGTAGTAGGAAGGAAACCATTAGAACTGTTTCTTTTTTTAGGCTTGAAAATTAGTTTCAACTCTAAACAGTATTTTTTTTTTTTAAACAGAGGCCCTGGAGAAAAAAATCTTGGTAGTTGAAATTTTTTAATGTCGTATGATATAGTGCGACAGTTTATCAAGTGCAGGTTTTTAAAAAAAAATATATAATCTTAGGGCACGCAAACACAATATATTACCCAATTATTCAATAAAGTGTAAAATAGGTTGTGCCAAGAAAATAAATACATGTCAAGTCTTAAAATTGTGCCAGCCTGAGAAACAGCAACAAACTTTGCAGGTCACCATTTTAGAGTTACGATGAATAATGGCCTAGAATTATTGCTCTCACTCTGGCATGTGTGGCAATATGTAACATGTGTAGCACAATACGTGTTTGCATACGTAGGCACACTGATCTGTGCATTTACATATGTTTGAATATGTACAGTACATGGAGGTGGGGGGGGGGCTCAAAGATTTGTGGTAGGAGTTTTAAGTGCTTGGGTCAACACTTTTTTTCACACCAAAAGTCCCCAATGTGATAGTGTTTTTTTTCGGTGACAGGTTCTCTTTAGTAAGACCCCTGATGTCTCACCGCCACGCTATTGAAGCCAAAGAAGCACAAATTACTCTCAATTGGCTTGTTTCCTGGCCAAAGTGGCAAAGGAAAATGCTTCAAGGTTCCTACTAGCTAGGGGAGATTAACAAACAAATGTTCACTGATCTTCCTCCCCTTTACCTGGCGATACCTTTTCTTCTGGTCCTGTACCTTAGGGTGACACCCCCAGTTTCAGGGGACAGTCCCCTGATTGAGGACACTGTCTGTCCCTGGTTTTGTCCCCAGATTGGATTTAATAGGGGGCAGGGGCAATTTCAAAGAAAGTCAGTGCAGAATTAAAATTAATACATTTGAATTTCCCCCCCCCCCCCGCTTGGCCATGCCTACTAGCATAGGGGGGTTGTATTTTTCCAACTATATGTGCCCCTTTCTGATGATCATGTGCTGGTCAGAGCGGAGGGAATATTTCTTCAGTTTCGGGGGCATGCCCATTCAGCTTCGCTCGCATGTTATTCTGCCTTGGCTCACATCCTGGCCATATTGATACAAAAAAATCACTGGCGCTCAATGGGAAATAACTAATATCCCATGAAATACTTAAAACCCTCGTATGGGCTGAGAACAGTCCGTGCTGCAGAGATCCGGATACCCTGAAGTACCACAAATACACAAATACACCAAAAAGGAAAACTCTGCGCTCCTGAAAGTTCACCAATTATAAATCCACTTAATGTTTGTGAAGAAAAAAACATACATTAACACTTTAATTTTCGGAAGATCCAGTCCTTTATATGGTTAAAAAAGGGAAAGTTTCCACAATGTACACAATATAATAAAAAAAGTATAAAAAAAACTTTCCAAATGTCTGCATCAGACCAGCACCCTCTTCAGACGTCAAATGGTTAAAGCTTGCGGTTTTAGTTTGTGGGCTGTCTAGCAAGACATCATTAGTGCAAATGGTGAGCACAGTACATTACCCAGCCAGATGTACACATCGATCGAATGTCCTTCTCCTGGCTGATGTAACAATGTCCGGGATCCTAAGCTCTCTCCTATGCGGGTATGGAAGCTTCACAGACCCGATAAATGTGACTGCTGGAGACACAGGGTGGATCAGCCTATCAGAAAGGACGCTCTCCCTGGGTGAACATGCAAGCGTCCCACGTCTGAGACACTGTTTCAGTAAACCAGCTGTACTGCAGGGAGAAGTTTAGGCGCCCTCCAGTGGGCAAATTGCAGTATGCGCTTGTTGAAAAATCAACAGCGTTGCATGGCGATTAAAATAATCGGATATAAAAGTTCTTATGCATGAATAGGATCTTCCATCATAAAAGGGGGATATTAAGAGGGGTCCTAGACGACGCGTTTCGCCCTTACAAGAGCTTTGTCACAGTCAATAGGACCTAGGTATAAAGTTTAATTAAATAGACTAAGATAGGGGGGGGGGAATTTGAGGAAGGGGAGGAGAAAGGGGAGGTGTACCAAACCGAGAGATTTAACCCTTTGGACATCCAA
Organism: Rana temporaria; assembly: GCF_905171775.1. Classification (NCBI taxonomy): domain Eukaryota; kingdom Metazoa; phylum Chordata; class Amphibia; order Anura; family Ranidae; genus Rana; species Rana temporaria. The sequence goes on from NC_053491.1 coordinate 323,319,684, forward strand.
AAAGACAAACAGACAAATAAATCACATATATATTGCAAGAGAATTATTTTTAAAAAATATATTGCAAGAGAATTCGTTTTAAAAAAACATATAAGCACATCATAAATTACTAAAAGATAAACAGCAGTTTTTTTGTGTCTTAACTGGTCACTAGATCTCATTATAACAAATCTATATTGTTGCAACATAATATCCACAATAGGTTGTATGGGCACTCTATCCAAATGGTGCCCTCTAGTGGCAATTCATAAAAACTATATTCTAAAAAATGTTATAGAATATAGAATAAAAAGCTATATATAAAATAGGAAGAGTTAGATAAGAACGTTAACTTCAATTTCCTCATTTAACCCCTTAGGTGCCAAGCTGTCGAACTTATGTATCCAGAAGACCTCCCTTCTGCAAAGAAGGGAGAATCTTTCATTGGTAGTCAGAGTTCCTTTCGGAATGTGCTCAATTACAAAAACTTCAAGATATTTAAAATCCCTGTTGTGACAACGATCAAAGTGCCGAGGAACGCTGTGTTCAGTACAGCCCTTTTTAATCAGGCGACGATGATCGCCGATTCTGGCGCGTAGAGCTCTGATAGTTCTGCCAACATAGAAAAGACCACAGGCACACCGTAGGACATAAATAACAAATTCTGTAGAACATGTCACAAAATGTTTGATACCAAATGATTTTCCAGGAGATAGATGAATCTTCTCTGTGCCATGGGAAATGAATTGGCATGTCAAGCATGCCCGTTTTTTGCACTGAAAGATCCCCTTACGGTCATTAAAATAGCTTCTAATATCTAATGGAGAACCTGATGGTTTCTTCTGAATTTTACTAGGGGCTAAGATATTTTTGAGTGTACGGGCCCTCCGAAAAGTAACCTGCGGGATGGCTGGAAGTATAGGAGCCAATCTTTGGTCTAAGTGAAGTATTTTAAAATGTTTCTTTATAATATTGGCAACTGATTTGTAACAATCATTGTATGTAGTAACAAATCTAGTGGTATATTCACTAACCCGTTGTTCTTTGGTTGTTACCGTCTCAGGGGGTTTCAGAAAAAAAGAAAAGGCCTCATTGACTAACTTTTCAGGATAGCCCTTCTCTTCAAATTTCTTCTGCATTAGGATGCTCTGTTCAATATATTCATCATCCCGAGTACAATTCCTTTTGAGTCTATTGAATTGTCCTTTTGGAATATTCTTCTTCCACACAGGATGATGGCAACTGTCATAGTGCAGATATGAGTTACCATTAGTTGGTTTGTTATGATTCTTGGTAATTATTTTATCTTGTTCATGTGTTACCACTAGATCCAAGAAGACTATTTCAAGGGGATCTATTACATATGTAAAGGATAAATTGAAAGTATTGCAATTACAATACGAGACAAAGGAGAGAAAAGTCTCCATTGTCCCACTCCAAATGAGGATCACATCATCAATGTAACGTCCAAAATAAACTATAAATTCAGCATAGGGATTGTTTTGCCAAATATATATGTCTTCCCATTGGCCCATGGTTAGATTGGCATATACAGGTGCATAATTAGCTCCCATCGCCGTCCCCTTTAATTGTAAATAAAACTGCTCACAGAACGTAAAATAATTGTGTTTGAGACAGAACTCCACTGCCTCCAATAAAAACTGGGACTGTAAAGAATTAAAATCTCCACTCTTGTTTAGGAAATATTGGACAGCTCTAGTTCCCACTTCGTGCGGAATAGAGGTATATAGCGATGCCACGTCCAGAGATGCCCAAAAGTATCCTGGTTCCCATTTGTAATGTTGGAGGGCGTCTATCACTTCTTTTGAATCTTTTATGTATGACGGCAATTGGAGAACCAGAGGTTGTAACATATGGTCGATATACATTGAAAGACCATTAAGGAAGCTGTTTGTGCTGGCTATAATAGGGCGGCCTGGAGGATCTACAAGAGATTTGTGAATTTTCGGTAAAAAATAAAAATGGGGGGTACTACATTCAAAGGGGAGGAAAAACTGCCTTTCTCTTTTCGTGAGCACACCACTTTCCCACGCTGTATAAATCAGCGTTTTCAGTAGCTGTTGGTATTCGGGGAGAGGGTCTTTAGACAGTTTAAGGTAAGTGTCAGTATCCGCTAGAAGACGGCTGGCTTCTTTCAGATAATCTACCTTATTTTGGATCACTATGCTGCCCCCTTTGTCCGCCTGTTTAATAATAAGGTCAGCATTATTCTTTAAAACTTTAAGAGCTTGATTCTCCTCAAATGATAAATTCAAATGTTTTGTATTTTTTGTTTTTTCACACAAAACGACCAGATCTTTGTAGACCGCTTGATAGTAGGTCTCGATGTACGGCCCTTTAGAGGAACTGGGGTAAAATGTGGATTTGGGTTTAAAAGTGGTGGTTAGCATAGTAGGAATTGTACTCGGGATGATGAATATATTGAACAGAGCATCCTAATGCAGAAGAAATTTGAAGAGAAGGGCTATCCTGAAAAGTTAGTCAATGAGGCCTTTTCTTTTTTTCTGAAACCCCCTGAGACGGTAACAACCAAAGAACAACGGGTTAGTGAATATACCACTAGATTTGTTACTACATACAATGATTGTTACAAATCAGTTGCCAATATTATAAAGAAACATTTTAAAATACTTCACTTAGACCAAAGATTGGCTCCTATACTTCCAGCCATCCCGCAGGTTACTTTTCGGAGGGCCCGTACACTCAAAAATATCTTAGCCCCTAGTAAAATTCAGAAGAAACCATCAGGTTCTCCATTAGATATTAGAAGCTATTTTAATGACCGTAAGGGGATCTTTCAGTGCAAAAAACGGGCATGCTTGACATGCCAATTCATTTCCCATGGCACAGAGAAGATTCATCTATCTCCTGGAAAATCATTTGGTATCAAACATTTTGTGACATGTTCTACAGAATTTGTTATTTATGTCCTACGGTGTGCCTGTGGTCTTTTCTATGTTGGCAGAACTATCAGAGCTCTACGCGCCAGAATCGGCGATCATCGTCGCCTGATTAAAAAGGGCTGTACTGAACACAGCGTTCCTCGGCACTTTGATCGTTGTCACAACAGGGATTTTAAATATCTTGAAGTTTTTGTAATTGAGCACATTCCGAAAGGAACTCTGACTACCAATGAAAGATTCTCCCTTCTTTGCAGAAGGGAGGTCTTCTGGATACATAAGTTCGACAGCTTGGCACCTAAGGGGTTAAATGAGGAAATTGAAGTTAACGTTCTTATCTAACTCTTCCTATTTTATATATAGCTTTTTATTCTATATTCTATAACATTTTTTAGAATATAGTTTTTATGAATTGCCACTAGAGGGCACCATTTGGATAGAGTGCCCATACAACCTATTGTGGATATTATGTTGCAACAATATAGATTTGTTATAATGAGATCTAGTGACCAGTTAAGACACAAAAAAACTGCTGTTTATCTTTTAGTAATTTATGATGTGCTTATATGTTTTTTTAAAACGAATTCTCTTGCAATATATTTTTTAAAAATAATTCTCTTGCAATATATATGTGATTTATTTGTCTGTTTGTCTTTTTGGATGTCCAAAGGGTTAAATCTCTCGGTTTGGTACACCTCCCCTTTCTCCTCCCCTTCCTCAAATTCCCCCCCCCCCTATCTTAGTCTATTTAATTAAACTTTATACCTAGGTCCTATTGACTGTGACAAAGCTCTTGTAAGGGCGAAACGCGTCGTCTAGGACCCCTCTTAATATCCCCCTTTTATGATGGAAGATCCTATTCATGCATAAGAACTTTTATATCCGATTATTTTAATCGCCATGCAACGCTGTTGATTTTTCAACAAGCGCATACTGCAATTTGCCCACTGGAGGGCGCCTAAACTTCTCCCTGCAGTACAGCTGGTTTACTGAAACAGTGTCTCAGACGTGGGACGCTTGCATGTTCACCCAGGGAGAGCGTCCTTTCTGATAGGCTGATCCACCCTGTGTCTCCAGCAGTCACATTTATCGGGTCTGTGAAGCTTCCATACCCGCATAGGAGAGAGCTTAGGATCCCGGACATTGTTACATCAGCCAGGAGAAGGACATTCGATCGATGTGTACATCTGGCTGGGTAATGTACTGTGCTCACCATTTGCACTAATGATGTCTTGCTAGACAGCCCACAAACTAAAACCGCAAGCTTTAACCATTTGACGTCTGAAGAGGGTGCTGGTCTGATGCAGACATTTGGAAAGTTTTTTTTATACTTTTTTTATTATATTGTGTACATTGTGGAAACTTTCCCTTTTTTAACCATATAAAGGACTGGATCTTCCGAAAATTAAAGTGTTAATGTATGTTTTTTTCTTCACAAACATTAAGTGGATTTATAATTGGTGAACTTTCAGGAGCGCAGAGTTTTCCTTTTTGGTGTATTCACATCCTGGCCAGCCACCTGCCTATCTCCTTGCCTTCCCTGGCGGAGAGATCTTCCTCCGCTCCCCATCCAGTAGTAGCCGGGGCCCGAAGAGTAAGACTTGAGAGGCTGTGAGGGGGGTGGCGACGGGCGGCGACGGGCATAGAGTCGCTGAATGTTGCCATTACTAGTAAAGAAAAAATATGTCCCCGGATTTCATTTTAAAAATCTGGTCACCTTCCTGTACCTGCATGTGGAATAGTGGAGCCTGGCAAACATGACAGAGGGTAAGGAGGAGGTGCTCATTCAGGGGATCCATGGAAGTGATTAGATGGCTGTACAGCCACCAGATCACTTCTGTCTGAAAGCTGATAGCCAGCTTTTCAGAGTTACATGCATTCCTGGCTTCTGTAGCTCCCGCTGTGTGAAAAACTCCTTTTGCAGTAAAAGGGTTATGGCCTCATTCACAAATCCTAAACTGACCATGGTGTGGCAAATACACTGCGAATACCTCCAGCCAGAATCCCAGAAGTTCTGATTAGTGGTGGCCTTTTGGCCTGTACAACTCAATGACAGGCTGAAAGGAGTTGGGGCTGTAAGCATGTATGTGCACATCCAACAGTTACCTACAGTTAGGGACAGATGTCTTGGGCACAGACTGATAGCAAGCAAATAATGCATGTGATCCTGCAGCACTTGTGACATGTGTAAAGACTGTGAATTATTTAAACACATGAAAGGCTTTTGCAAATCTATCCAGACCAGCTATAGTTTGTCATATTTAAATATAGAAATCCCATTTTGTTTCAGTCTGTTTAATTATTCTGGGTTTGTGATGCATGTGATTCTCGAGGAAGCTTAGAAACCTAGATTTCTAACTCACTTACAAATGCATTTAGTATTACTGTCAGAGCTGGTGCAATAAACGATGATACACATTGTAAACCAACGCTCTGCAGTCCGAATGCAATAATGAATTTATTTTCACAATTAGAATAGCTAGTGATGACAACTGCAGGCAAAGTGGAACTCAGAATTGTATCCTTCCATTCATTTCTGCATTTTTGGGGGGATTTAGAGTCATTGCTACTGCCCCTTATTATTAGCTGATGTAGGTAGCCAAATGAATTTGGGTATGGGAATAGGACACCCCTGGCCAACACCATGTAGGTCTGTGTCTTGTGTAGCGAGTGAGAGAGAGCCCTCTGCAGGGCTGAACTGGCAAGATGCTATAATGAAGCAATCAGTAGGGTGTAACTACTCCGACCTTTGGCTTAAAGTCCCTTGGGGCAGGGATGTATCTTGGCCTAGGCCGACAAGGCTTAGGCCGGCACTTTGCGGGGGGCAGCACGGGCACCAAAGCCGCCACCCGTGCATGTCATACCGGAGGCGGAGCCGGCCAGCCCTGAAGTGTCTGGACTCTGCAGGGTACATGGCAGCGGCCGGGGCGGATGAGATGGAAGCCAGGCTGCATATAGGTTTGGGCTTGGAGCGATTTCGCCGCCATATTCCTCCTGGACCGTCGGGATCTTTTGTGAGGACAGGCAGCAGAGATGCTCTCCTCAGGCTGGTTATCATCCCACCACGGCGTTTGCACAGGTAGGGGAAAAACAGGCAGCACACTCAGTGCACCCAGTAACCAGTTACCAACCAGAATAAAAATAAAAAAAGTTTTCTGCTGTCAGGTTTATATTACAATATGTACAGAGGGGAACAGAGGTGTGGGGGAGGAAGTTACAGAGGTGGGGGGGGGGGGGAATAGAGAGAACCGATATTGGGGGAGGGGCCCAGAGGGGGAACACAGATGTGTGTGTGTGTGTGTGTGTGTGTGTGGTGGGAACAGAGTTGCACGGGGCGGGGAGTACAGAGATAAACAGAGGTGCGAGAGGAAGGGGTACAGACATAAACAGAGGTACAGGGAGGGTACAGGGGTACGGGGAGGGTACAGACATAAACAGAGGTATGGGGAGGGTACAGAGGTCAGGGTACAGAGGTGCGGGGAGGGTACAGAGGTACGGGGAGAGTACAGAGTTGCGGGAAGGGTACAGAGGTGCAGGGAGGGTACAGAGGTATGAGGAGGGTACAGAGGTGCAGGGAGGGTACAGAGGTGCGGGGAGGGTACAGAGGTACGGGGAGGGTACAGAGGTATGAGGAGGGTACAGAGGTATGAGGAGGGTACAGAGGTATGAGGAGGGTACAGAGGTGCGGGGAGGGTACAGAGGTCACATTAGTTCCTGCCCTCAAGTAGCTTACAATCTAAAGTCCCTCTCATTTAATACATACACATGGTAAGGGCAACAATTTAGACAGGAGCCAACTGGATTAAATGATGTAAGTATGGAGTGAATGGTGCGTGAGTGTGCTAATGTACAGAGAGGAAGAGGCGGAGCTCTAACCGGAAAAGGTGGGGCCTAAAGTGGAAGGGGTGTGGTTTACAGATGATAGGGCGTGTCTTAAACAGGAAGGGGTGGGTCATATTTAAATTAGGGGGTGCATGAGTTTAGTCAGGCCTAGGGCAGCACAAAACCTAAATACACCTCTACCTTGGGGGCTTGGTTGAAAGAGACTTCATGGGTGAGGACCCTTTCTTGGGGACTCATGGAACACCAAAGGGAGATATGGCTGGACTTAATAGATTCTTGATGGTTTCAATAAAGTGCTCTGCACTGTAAAGACTACTGTTCAGTAGGTCATATTATGGAGGTACCGCTTTTCTGCACTGTAAAGATGCTATTTAGGAAGCTGGGATTTAGACTGTAATGCTATTGTTTTTGATTCTGTGTAAAAAGTTTCAAGCCAGGAATACTGTGCAGGGACCGCCCTGTCTTTTCTCCGCTCTCCCCTATGGGGGATCGGATGAACACGGACCGTCTGTCCGTGTTCAATCGATCCAATCCGCCAGACGGACGGAAAAGTAGGTTTTTCCTCCGTCACACTTTGGCGGATCGGAGCGGGTCGGATGTCAGCGGGCATGTCACCGCTGACATCCGCGGCTCCATAGAGGATCACGGAGTGCCCGTTCAGGTCCGCCTAAAAAAATGGCAGGCGGACCTGAACCGGCCACCCGTGTGAAAGAGCCCTAAAGGTTTACATTAATAAATAAAAGCTAACCACTGTAATTATTCCTGTCAGTGCTAAATAGTTTGTCACAACCATCAAATTGCTACATCTACAGGGCAGCTTGTTCTGTTGAAAAACAACAGAATTACTGACATAATCAACTGTTGAAAATAAAAAGAAAGTCTAAAAAGAAAAAGAATGCAGCCATCGTATATAATGCCGCGTACACACGACTGTTTTTCGGGTTGTAAAAAATTAAATTTTTAATGGTCTAGAGACAAAGCAAAGTTTTTTTCAACCCGATCGTTAAAACGGCCTTGCCTATACACGATCGTCCTTAATGCAGCCTTGTCCCTAATGCAGCCATGTCCCTAATGTAGCCTTGTGTATAATGCAGCTTTGTCCCTAATGCAGCCATGTCCCTAATGCAGCCTTGTGCATAATGCAGCTTTGTCCCTAATGCAGTCTTGCATCCCCTAATAGAAAGCCAAGTCACCCCCCCCCCCCCCCACCGCTGCCGACATCTAGTTAAAAAATGCTCAGTATCGGTCCCGATACCGATACTAGTATCGGTGTCGGGACAACCCTAATTTGAAGGAACTGATATTTATTTTGGAACCAAATCCCTCTGTACATCTTTCCTCCTCAGTTGTCCCTCTTTTTAGTCTGACGTATAGAAATTTTAGAATTATAAACTAAACTAAACCCTTCATCCATTCGATAAATCCTTGGTCCCGAACCTGTGGCCATTTGTATGTCTCCAAACCAGAGCCGATCCGCCCTATACGCTCACTACGCAAGCTGCATAGGGCCCCGCAAATTACTCGAGGCCCCGCCTCCCCCTCGTGTCATAGTGCGTCAATTAATGTCTCTCTCTTCTCTTGCTCCTCTCCCCCCCTGGTGCCTCTCTCTCGGGATCCGACTATTGATGTGTAACCTACATAATGCCCAGCAGCACCGGAAAAAGGTTTAAACTGACCAAGTACATCCCAGTCTCCATTGCAGCTGCCTTATTAGTGGGCTCCACCACTTTGTTTTCTGTTTTCACATAAGTAGATCTCCTCCATTGGTCGCCTCATCTCCTCATAGCGGCTCCTCCGCCTGGAACACCGGAGGCTGTGCGAGGGAGGGGAGGGGAGGGAGGAGAGGTGGGCCACAGGGCTGAGCTGTCAGCCTGGGCAATGCTGGCATTGTGGCTGCAAAATTGCCTTTTTGTCTGTGCTGGGTATGGAAGGCCCAGTGTTTTGGGGAGGGCTGCTCTATACCATAGACTCTGTATACCAAACTATGGACTGTATATACTATACCATAGACTCTGTACCATACCATATCATATACTATACCATAGACTCTGTACCATACCATATACTATACCATAGACTCTGTACCGTACCATACCATACCATATACTACACCATAGACTCTGTACCATACCATACCATATACTATACCATAGACTCTGTACCATACCATACCATATACTATACCATATACTCTGTACCATACCATACCATACCATACCATATACTATACAATACCATTTACTCTACCATAGACTCTGTATCATACTATACCATAGACTCTGTATACTATACCATGGACACTATACAGAGCCGATCCGCCCTGTACGCAAAGGGTTTACATAGCTCACGGCATTACGGGTCAGGTAGAGGACCCCTAGCAGAATTCTGCTTAGGGCCCCAAGGAGGTCAGGATCGGCACTGCTCCAAACATTCTGACATGGTAAAAAAACAAAGGAACACAATATAGCAAGTATTTAGGCAAAGGCCACACCCCTCTCATGCCCCCAGTCATGTAAACCATCAAGAGTTATTATGCAGTAGGTAAAGAAAAACAGTACATACAGAACAAATTGTATCAAGCATCCATAATACATGAGCAATAACAGAAGTCAGTGCAAATATTACATCCCCCCCCCCCAACCCAAAACACCAACCAGCACTTGTGACCTATATAATATAACAGTATCAGACATTTCTTCAGCCAACAGATTAAACAGAGTCTAGTAGTGCATAGCCTTTAAACATGAATCAACTTGTGTTTCCTACCTCCTTCTCTCGCTCACCCCCCCCCCCCCCCCCCAAGATCATCGATTAGCCTCTACAGAGGGATCTTTCAGCCATGGCTGTCAAATGAGGTAAAAAAAAAATCACAGCCTTCATGCAGCTGTAGGCCAGTCGCTCCCTAAGAAGCAGAGAATTAACATAAGTGATTCACTGTTTCCCTGTGGGGACCGTAGATGCCATCCAGTAGATACAACAGCCTAGTAATCATGTAGTACATTCCTTTCAGATACATCTCCTCATCAACTACCCCGAGCAGGTACATCAGGGGGTTCAGGAGAACAGGTATCTGAGCTAGTCTGGAGATGCATTGGGACAACTCCGCCCAATATCGGTAAAGTTTCGGGCATCTCGAAAGCAGATTTCCTGATGCACTTTGCATTTTGGACACAAGGGGGAGTCTCTTCTTCCCCAACTATGGAGTTGTATTGGTGTTCTTTAGGTTCTATGTAAGATAAACAATTGTAAAAGTTTATGAGAGGCTGAAACAGATACTGCAGGTATTGACTCTAGTGCCATGCCCCACTGATCCCCATCTATATCCCCAATGTCTTCCACCCACTTACTTCTGCATTTGAGAGAGGTATGATTTTGGACAGAAGACATCAATTCTGCATATATTTTAGATATCAATTCTTTTCGGGCTTCAGCCCTGAGGACTTTCATCAGCAGAGGAGATGATACAGCTAGAGAATGGGTCTGCTGCTGTGCCTGCAAGGTATATCTAAGTTGGAGATATTTATAAAAGCCCCTTGGTGTTAATTGAAATTCCTTACATAATTCTTCATACATTTTCAATACCGTCCCCTCATATAACTGCGGGAAGAACTAGATCCCCCTTGTGATACATTTGCCTATATGTCTCAGTTTACTGCTCCCTGCTAGCCATATGGGTAGAGGTAGAAAGGAATTTCATGTGTGATTCATTCCTCTGACAGTTTATTGATGTGCTAATGTCCCCTCACTATTCTAAACGTTAATTGATCTATTGTGTTGTGTGAAGAAGATCTGTGTTTACCCTTAAAAGATGTGTATTGTATCATCAGGCTAAATGATTAGAGAAGTAGTATGTTAATTATTCTGATTGCTTCAGTGTATTAATTAACTCCACTGATGTCTTTATCTAAAGAAACGTCTCTCTCTCCAGGCAGCGAACCCCTGTAGTTCACGGAGGTCTGGATATTTAGGATTGTTCCACAAAGGGGTAAAGGGCATTGGGCCCCTAAGAGCCAAAGCTTTCTGAAATTCCCTCCATACCTTCCTAAGGAGGTCACTTGTTGCGGTAGAGAGCGGCACGTTTGGTAAGTCCATCTCCATATGGGAACCAGCTTCCAAATAGGGGTGGGACATAGTCACTAGTTTAGTTTCGGGGACGCCGCCTGCGCCCCTTCCCCACCCTGCCAGCTATTGAATTTGTGAGGCTGTAAAGTACATTTTAGGGTGTGGTACAGCCAGTAAAAAAATTTATTAAAAAAAAAGGATTAGTTAAACAGATGTTGCCTCTATTTTTCCTTTACACCAGCTTTTAATAATAACAAACACAATAATTTAGAGGTTTGGTTAAATGTTTATTTACTTTTGGTAAATGGTACATTTTTAATTGAGGTTTATACACCGGGCCAAAAAAGGACAACTAAAGAGGGAAGTGGAACAGAGGTCCCTTCAAATCAGGGACAGTTGGGAGCTATGCATATGGCACCTGTTGGACCTAAGCAGTTAAATATGAGGTAAAATCAGTGACCTCTACTAGCCTGATGTAACATGTCCCCAGTGCCTCACTTTCAAGGGTCATAGTTGAGGCCCCCTATAGAATACATAATTGTCTAAATTACTGCATTTGATGCTTTGGAAGAGGGGGTGTAAAAATGTTATGTAAGGGTGAAAAAAAAGCACTAGCATGTAGCGCACCCCGCTAATAAATGCAGTTACATTATATTTCTCCGCTTAGAGCACACACGGCCAAGCACCCAGCATTTTTATCAAATGTCAACTGGCTCCAGAGAGCGGTCCAGGGTTTGTATTAGGAACAATGAACTGGGATAGGGAGAAGGAGCATGAGATACCCCATTAAAATGTAAAACTGAAAAAAAGACTCCTCTGCTTTCTGGCTGCACAGTACAAAAAGGAAAGTCCCACAGGATCTCTGTGCTGATGGTGATATGTACTCCTTCCAGAGTCTAAAGGCTACAGACAGTCACTAACTCTTGAGCACTGGGGTCGCATGCTCACATAGCAACAGGATCATAAGTTGCCTCCTGCTGATGTCCACCAAGCTCTTCCTAGTGAAGGAGATGTAGGCTCACACCACCATAGGACAGATGGACTCTTTCCCAACGTGGTCCTAGCCCCCTCCAGTGAGCTTCTCCAGACCCAACTTGATCTCTGAACTCAAGCTTGCTAATAGGCCCTCCAGCTAAGCCTAGCTGAGACCTTGGTGTCTTCCTAACAGCTTTTTAAAGAAATCTGCCCCAGGGGTCTCCTCCAGTGGGACTGGAACCAGGCACTCTGCACCTGCTGCTCATACCTCAGATTATTTGTGGGCTCTCTCACCACCAACTGGACACACCTCCCTAGGGATTGGCTGGTGTCCACTAAATATTCAGGCTGCATGCCCTGTTCTCCCTCCCACTATGATTATAGAATCCTCTAGAACTACAAGTCCCATCATGCCTAGTCATGTCTGTGAATGTTAGTGTGTTACAATGCCTCATGGGATGTGTAGTTCTACAACAGCTGGAGGGCCGGGGTTTGAGTATCCCTGCTCTAAATTTATTAAAGTATTAGTATATATGATCTTTATATGTAGTCAAGAAAGTGAGTGGTCTCTACCATGCTGAAGAAGCCTATATAGGCAAAACATGTTGGGAATACTACCGTTTTCATCAATATGAAATAATCATAAGAGAGACCATGTTTTTTTTTAAATGTGTCTGTTGTACTCACTTTAAACATTTTAAACATGAATATATCAAACTGAAATGTTTTAAAAAAAATCTTTACGAGCAGTTAATACACGGTACATCACTTTGGTATTTTTAACCATTTATGTTTTGGTTTGAATGTTTTTGTCCAGTTAAGTTGCACGGCACTATTTGATATGTTCATGCTGTTTTATCCAATGTTTGGTCCAGTTCCACAAAAAAAAAATTGTCTTTCACATGGCTTGTCTTGTGGTGTTTATTTTCTAATATTTTAAGAGCAGTTCATGGAAAAATAACATTTGCAGCTGAGAGTTTATAGTCAGTAGTAAATCATGTAAGCCAACAATAAAAGAAATGAAAACAAAACAAAAAAAAAACAGCTGGAAGTTTTCCTGAGTGATTTCTGTGGAGGCAAACAAAAAAAAGAGTTCAACATGTTACAACTGTGACATTAGATTTTAGGTTAATTTTGCTTTTGTTTAGTCTTGTATTTTGTATTGCCTTTCCAACATTTAAAGTGTCCCTGGTAACTGAATTCGACATTTTGTAAACTGACCCAAAATAGAGATATGTAGCTAGATTCAGAGAGACTTAGGCTGTAGATACGCCAGCCTAAGTCTGAATTTGCGTCAGCGCTAATTTAAGCGTATTCTGGTAACCAGATACGCTTAAATTAGGCTCAGATACGAGCGGCGTAAGTGTCTTACACCGTCGTATCCTAAAGTGTAATTTTTAGGCTGACCGCTAGGTGGCGCTTCCATTGCGGTCGGCTTAGAATATGTAAATCACTAGATACGCCTATTCACGAACGTAAGCCCGGCCGACGCAGTACAGATACGCCGTTTACGTAACGCATTATCAGGCCTAAAGTTATTCCATCAAATAGCTGGAATAGTAATGTTAAGTATGGCCGCCGTTCCCGCGTCGAAATTTTAAAATTTTACGTCGTTTGCGTAAGTCGTCCGTAAATAGGGTTTTACGTCATTTACGTCCACGTCTAAATCAATAGGACCGTGCGGCGTACTTTGCCGCAATGTACACTGGGATATGTACACGGACGTCGCATGCGCCGTTCGTAAAATACGTCAATCACGTCAGGTCAAGCCCCATTAACATAAAACATGCCCCCTCAGCCGAATTTGAATTAGCCGCCCCCCTATGCCCGCCCGATTTACGCTACGCCGCCGTAACTTAGCAGGCAAGTACTTTGTGAATCATGTACTTGCCTCGCTAACTTACGGTGGCGTAGTGTAAATGCCATACGCTACGCCGCCGCAACTATGCGCTCGCCATCCTGAATCTAGCTAATGCTTTTTCCATCTCCTCTAATCTCCAAAATAGGTTTGCAAAAAAAATTCTGCCCATTTGTAAAAGTTCTACTTTTCTGAAGTTGCCTATAACAGGTTTTTATTTCCATTGCCTTTTGAGAATTAATTCTGGCTTTAAAAATTCAAATATAATTTCCTACCATGCAATAAAGTGATTCTAAAGGCTGAGGGTTTCTAACACTCATGCATTCTATGCATGAAGGTAAAAAACCTGTGTCCAGATAAAGCAGCGGCTTCAGGGGCCTAGCACGTAGCAGTGCCCCCAGGGCAAGCAGTTTTCTCTGGGGGCACTGCTCGAGGGGGAGGAGCCAGGAGCGCTGGTGACGGACCTGAAAAGAAGAGAATTGGGGCTGCTGTGTGCAAAGTCATTGCACAGAACAGTATGACATGTTTGTTATTTTAGAATAGAAAAAGAAAAAAGCTTTAGTATTACTTTAATTAAGCTTTAGATACTGTTAGGTGTCAATGCCTCTCTACAAAAATTGGATTATAAGCACCCGATTTCCTGAAAGTGACTAAGCACTAGGGATGAGCCAAAATGTTCAGTTTGGGCAGGATTCTGTAGACTTCAAAGAAGTTCAGATACTCAACCCCCCATTGAATTCAATGGGATTTGAACAATTCTATTCAGCAAGATATATTTTAAAAGGCTTAAAGTAAAACATTAAAATTGCCAAAATCCTTTAACCACCTTAAAGTGGTTGTTAATCCGTGCTGTCTCCTCATATAGTGCCCCCCCCCCACCTGCCTCTGTGTTTTATAAAAAAAAAATCCTCCTTTACTGTATTTTAAAGTGGCTCCCGGTGCTCATGTAACCAGCTGTGCCTTCTCTCTGCCCATCTTGCAGAAGCAGCAGGCAGGCCAAGGTTTCCCTGCTGACGTCAGCGGGACGTGAGGAGGAGAGAAGAGAGGCGACACAGTCAGTCACGTGACTGACGGGGCACAGAGACAGCGGTGCACAGTAAATATACATATAGGTTATTCCTGCAGCAGGAGGGGGATGGGGCAGCACAGTCACTAGGTGACACACAGAGAGGGGAGGGGGGACAGAGGAGATAGACACAGAAGAGCAGGCTGCAGCTGACAGAGGCACGCAAATAGACCACAATGCCAGGGCTCAGCAGCCATGATTATCGTGTTCTGTTTGCAGGGTATAGCCAGGCAGGATCAGCCAGGTATTACAGGGTGCCAAATTACACAGCACAAGCACTGTGCTGTATATCATGCTTAAAAGGATCAGGATCCATTATTTTTTTTTTTGGGGGGGGGATAACAAATGCTTTAAGTCCGGATACTTTCACCCCCTTCCAGTCCAAGCCAATTTTTAGCCTTCATCGCTAAAGGCATGCAACACTGTACCCAAAGGAAATTTTTATATTTTTTTAAACAGATCAAGCTTTCTTATAGTGGTACTTAATCACTACTGTTTTTTTTTATTATTACATATTTACTATATAAACAAGAGACAGAAAAAAGTTCTGTTATAAAATGTTGCAAAAGAATAATATATTTTTTTTCATAAATTAAGCTCAACATGGGTTCATTGGTAGTATTATGTAGAATAAATACAAGTTTTCATGGACATGCCTCCTTGGAGTGCATCACTGTGTTGGCCTGGGCTCACAGAAAATTATGGAGAACTGAATTCAGGTCGTTAGCATAGTTCTCTGCATCATTCAGGACCACCAACTACCTACACTAACTTAAAGTGGTTGTTAACCCTTTACAACCACTTTTTGCTACAGGTAAGCCTATAATAATCCCAATCCCAATGCAATGTTCATCATGTTTGCCCAATTATACTTGGCTAAAAGTACACTTTTCCTTAGCCACCAGTAACAGGACTGCTCACGTATGGTCAAGGCAACTTAAGTCGCAAACAAGATCCACTTAGTGGATATTAACGGATCTAACACGAAAACGTTTGCCAGGACTACTTAAACTAACATTACTAATTTACCTTGTTAAACTGTCTGACTGATTGACTAATACCAGCCTACTCTTCTGCTCAATTGGCTACAGGATTACCAATCAACAACTCGGGCCTAATTAGTGCAAGCGTATGGCCTTCACTCTCTATTCATGAAGAGAAAGTTACCCATTAGGCCCTTTAGCCATATTTCCACTTCTCCCTATCTCTTCTCCCTTCCCTCACACACTGGGTCCAGCCACTTGTTAAAGCACCCATTGGCCTGATTAAGAGGGGCTACCAGGCATTTTTACTTGAATTATCTATTGCCCTTGCTATTTCCTTGACAACTAAATTAACCTACCTATTGGATGGTGTGCATGTGACCTGTGGCTGAACCAATTACGTCCGGACTAGTGCTGTATCTATGTTTTGTAACCTGTGAGTCCTGTCTGTTATTAATGTTCATGGCAATCTATTTATTTTCATATAGTTCGTAATTAACTGCACTTTTATACTTATTTGATACTGGAATAAATAATTTTGTATCATTTTCGGTTTAGATCATTATTTGTTGCTCTTGGTAACCCCTTTTCAATTAGCCTTCTCTTAGGCTATTCCCCTTACCCTTTTTTATAGTTAAGCCTTTAATAAGACTTACCTGTAGATACCCCAGATATCTCC
The DNA here is from genome assembly GCF_905171775.1 of Rana temporaria. Classification (NCBI taxonomy): domain Eukaryota; kingdom Metazoa; phylum Chordata; class Amphibia; order Anura; family Ranidae; genus Rana; species Rana temporaria. The sequence goes on from NC_053491.1 coordinate 323,336,050, forward strand.
TAAATCTGTCAATGCGTCATCCGCACGTGCCGTTGCTTCAGTGAGTGTGCCGTTATCGTCAGCTCCCGTACGCGGCTCCAGCCAATCACAGCGCCAAAGCCCGCGATACCCAGAAGTAATTCCGGGAGCAATATCGCCAGCCGGAGCAGTGTACGAAGACCACTGTGGGGGCTTCAATCTAAGCTAAGTAATTCATAAAGAGCAAGTATGCTATGCTTTTTTTGTTTGTGGATTTACAACCACTTTAATAGAATAAGGCTTTAATGCAGTGGTGGAACTGCCAAGGTCCCAAAGGTCACACTTGCACTCTGCCACCCCGGGGGTGCCCCAAGATGGCTGTAAGGGGACTGCAGAACACTGGCTTTGTTCACACTGCTGCATCCCCAAAGTCATGTGAATTGCTTGTGATTTTCTTTGTAACTTGCTTGTGATTTCCTTGTGACTTTATGGTGACTTGTGATTTAACATTGCAGTCTATGGCACTCAAATCGCACCAAAGTTGCAGAAATGTATAGGGCCCCAGGACTAGAGTAAAGGGCCCCAAGATTAGTGAGAAGGGCCCTGGGCTTGGAGGGAAAGGTCCCAGGCTCAAAGGTAAGGGCTCCTGGGCCCTTTTTTATTTCTTGCATTGGGGCCCTGGGAGCTTTAATAATGCCTCTGTCATAATTGTTTGTTATGTTTCTTAGGGACCTCTGTGGTGACAACCCAGCACTTGATTTTTAGGCTGCATATCTGCCATTATGAGAGGATCAACTCTTTGGCTCCATGCACACTGGCCTAAAAAGCGTTGCTTCTACAGGAGTTTTGTGTTCTGCCTGTAGAAGCATCTCAATGTTATCCTTTGTGTCCATGCACAATGGGATGTTTAGAGGCATATTTTGAGCTCAACGTTTAGCAAAAAAACCCTGTCTGGTTCACGTTTCTGATTGGAGCTTACTGGCAGAAAAAAAACGTAAAACTCTCCTAAATTCATCTAAACTGTACCTAAAATGCTCTTTTTGAGGGTTTTGTACTCCCACGATAACAGATGTTTTTTTAAGCCCAATGTGCATGGAGCCTTTCTGCTCTTTATTTATTTTATAATGTGTATGTATAAAGCAGGGACAAATCTAGGACCTAAAAAGGAAAGCATATCACTGGAGACCTCAAACCATGTAAGAAGCGAAGAATGTAAGATATGTTTTGAATAATAATAATGATATGTGACTTTCCATACATTTCCATAAATTTGCCCAGATATTTGATTGACCAAGTCCAGCTGATTTGAATGTTCAACTTTCAATTTACACCTTTGGGTTACCTAGCAGCATTAGAGGGTCTACATGCACACTCAAATTTTGCCCCCATACAAAAACAGTGCTGGTCATCATTGGCTATGCAGCATCTGTTGGCCTCAAAGTTACAGGCACTTAGATCAGAACAACCTCATATGCCTTGTGAGTGCATAATGCATGGACACTTTATTAGACATTAGCCTGAAAAATATTTTAATGTAAGTTTTATATAAAACCATAACAAGGAGTAATTTCATAGTGCCTCTGAGTGGAGCTGCAGCATCTTGTCATGATTGGGTGCTTCAAAAACAAAATATGGCAAATAGAAAGCCGAGGCAATTTTGAAAGGCCAAACCAGCAGTCAGTGTGGATGCAACTTTTACATGATTGACTGCAATGTACCTTTAATGTCAATAGAGACTTAAACGTCTTAAAAGCTATTTCTAGTTTTATTTTATCCCAGCGAAAGGCCAAGGTTTAGCACAAAGTGTTTTGTAAAGATACAGATAAACAGAAGACAAAAAGAGATATAGTAACTGTCGCATGAACTGTGACATAAATGAGTGGTCATCGCCATTGCCCAAATTAAGTGCAGTGTTTCATAGTGCCAGAGCAGATATATACAAGTTAGGGATATTGATTTCTGTGAAAAATATATAGATCCAGGGTGTCATAGCTCAATCGCCACAAATGCTTCTCTAATGAAATGTAGATTGTTGGCTGTTTTCAACAAACAAGCTTTTGAAAATTGCCATCCAGAGAAAGATCGGGGCCTTTGGCGAAGAAAGGAGTTGATTTAAAATATATCCGCTGTAATATGGAATTGAGATTAAGGTTCGGAGTGTAGCCTTAACCTCTAAAGATTACAGTGTGTGCTCTCAGGACATGGCTTTATTTTATTTATTGCTTCCCATGGTGGTTGTTGTGGATTTGTTGCTTCAAAATACTTAAAAAAGGAATGTGTCGTGCTTGGCTTTATGTAACGATTTGAATATTAAATTGTAAAGTGTGTCTCTCTAGCCAAAAATGTTTATTTTGTTTTGGCCACTGATTTGAAAGGTTTAAACCTTTTTATTTTCTGACTGTACCTTATTATCTTTTTTGGACACTTTGCATTGATGTTCTGTTACAGAGACACAACAGGAAGTGAGGGGAAATATCATCAATGTGTCAGAAATTTCCCATTAGAACCAGCAGGGCCGATCCTAGGCAGGGTGCGCGGGGTGTTCCGCACCCAGGCGCCGCAGAGGTGAGGGCGCCGAAGCTTCAGAGTGCTCCCCTCCCTCCTCCTCGTCTGTGTCCAGAGGTGGATTGCATGTAGCGGGTGCTGTGGTTCCCCTTCCCGATTGCTCTCTCCGCTGGCAACTGACAAGAGCGCATACCTCCCGCTGTCCCTGGAATTCGGGCTGGGTACCACAGCGGAGCATAGTAACGGAACACGTTTCGGTACTAGGCTCCACTAATTATTCTGTCCGGTGTGCGTGGAGCAGTCTCCTGTCTGCCCCTCCCCCTCTGCGTGTGTCGGCTCTTCTCCCATAGGCGGTAAGAAGAGAAGCTTCTGTGTTGGCCGGGGCTGCTGCCAATCGTCCCGTGCACTCCCAGAAATGCTCTCAGAGTGCCACCCTCCTAGTAACCAAATATCCTGCATCATGTCTGCAGAATGTCTGGGGGCTCTTTCTAACAGACTCTCTAACAGAAGCCCTCTCTGTGTGCATTAAAGAGACCCCCCTCCAGGTCCCATTTGTGTACTCCTTTTCTTTATTGCTAAAATATCATGGGAGGATCCCAGGGTAATGAAGTCTTCTTTAGGGAGCATCTCTGTGTTTGAGTCGTAGCCATAGAAACATTTGTAAAGGGGAGGAGTTATTAAGATGACCACGTCCATGTGGGGCGCCATAAATATTTCGGCACCCAGGCGTCTGTGACCCTACGATCGGCCCTGAGAACCAGTGTCCTATTGGAAAATGCTTCCCACCTTTTTTTTGCGGTAACAGTTTGGATTTCCCATTGCATTCTGTTTCTAACACAATGACCAATACGACAAATTGAGGGTAAATCTCTCCAGTAGGGAAACATACAGATTTAAAAACCTGGCAGTGGTTCTTACACTTCCCCATCCTTTCTAAAAAAATAAGTTTTACCTAGAGATACACTTCAATGCTGAGCTCAGGACAGATAAAGCACACAAATTTAGGCAACTTTGTATTCGCTAACACATTATTAAAGACCGAACCAAAAATGTAATATATTTATTGCATCTTACCAATCATTAGATGTGGTAGCGGCATTTGTTTTCTTTTTTATGCGGTTTTCCCTATTTTATCATTTGGTGATCTGGCATGTAATATACAATGTGTTAGAGTGCCCCCACTCTGGGTGAATGAGTACAGGAGGCATCTTTGGACAGCAGCATTGTCAGTCAAGGGGAGAGGAGTGTTATGCCTTGTACACACGATTGGATTTTGTGTCGAAAAAACCTTGAATGGTTTTCCGACGGAATTCCGCTCAAGCTTGGCTTGCATACACACGGTCACACAAAAGTTCTCTGAACTTTCGACTGTCAATAACGTGGTGGCGTACAACACTACGATGAGTCGAGAAAATTAAGTTCAATGTTTCTGAGCATGCGTCTAATTGTTTCCGAGCATGCGTCAGAATTTTGCGCGTCGGAATTGCTGCAGCCAATCATATTTTTTGATAGGATTTTTTTTCCGTATGAAAATTTGAGAACCAGCTCTCAATCTTTTGTTGGTGGAAATTCCGACAGCAAAAGTCTGATGGAGCATACACACGGTCGGAATTTCCGTTCGTGTGTACGGGGCATAAGATGGACTACCAAATTTAGACAAAGATGGCCATGCATAATTGTCTATCCACTTATGGCCATTGTGGTTGAACAGAAGTCGATCTACAGATCGATTTAGGTTCAACCGCCCTATTTTAAAATTTACAGTCGATCAGCGCTGCTCATCTATGGCAAGTCTTATGCCGCGTACACAACATCACTTTATGTGATGAAAAAAAACTACGTTTTGAAAAACGTCAATTAAAATGACCGTGTGTGGGGGAAAACGTTGTTTTATGTCTTGTGAAAAACGACAAAAAAAAATTGAAGCATGCTATAATTTTTTGTGTCGTTTTTCAAAACGTCGTTTTTTGTGTCAATTAAAATGATAGTGTGTGGGCAAAACGACGTTTAAAACGACGTTTTTTAAACCCGCGCATGCTCAGAAGCAAGTTATGAAGCTAGCTTCAATGGAAAAGAGTGCTGAACGTAACCGCGCTTTGCTAGAGCATTTTGAAAAAACGATGGTGTGTAGGCAACGTCGTTTTTGAAAATGAAGTTTTAAAAACGTTGTTTTGTTTCATGATTTAAAACATCGTTTTTTTTCATCACATAAAGTGATGGTGTGTACGCGGCATTACAAATTAATGCTGAACTTGCAGTTACAGCAACCATTTTGTTAGCTTTGGGATAAAAGATTTATATAAAGAAATTAAAGTTAATCATTGTAAGCACCACTGTCAGTGGTAAATAGTTTGTTTAAAGCGGGGGTTCACCCTTAGAGGGCACTTTCTCCCCTTAGATTCCTGCTCGTTTTGTCTAGGGGAATCGGCTATTTGTTTTAAAATATGAGCAGTACTTACCCGTTTACGAGATGCATCCTCTCCGTCGCTTCCGGGTATGGGCTGCGGGAGTGGGCGTTCCTTCTTGATTGACAGTCTTCCGAGAGGCTTCCGACGGTCGCATCCATCGCGTCGCGATTTTCCGAAACAAGCCGAACGTCGGTGCGCAGGCGCAGTATAGAGCCGCACCGACGTTCGGCTTCTTTCGGCTACGAGTGACGCGATGGATGCGACCGTCGGAAGCCTCTCGGAAGACTGTCAATCAAGAAGAAACGCCCGCTCCCGAAGACCCATACCCGGAAGCGACGGAAGAAGATGCATCTCGAAAACGGTAAGTACTGCTCATATTTTAAAACAAATAGCCGATTCCCCTAGACCAAACGAGCAGGAATCTAAGGGGGAAAAAAAATTTTTTTAATAAATGGGTGAACTCCCGCTTTAAGCACCCTAACTGCATCTGCAGAAAAGTTTGTTCTTTTGAAAAACAATAAACTTACTAGCCAGATCACCAGCTGAAAAAAGTTACATAGTTTGGTTGAAAAAAGACAAGTCCATCAAGTTCAACCAAAAAACAAAAAAAAAAACATACAATCCCATATACACAATTCTATACCCACAGGTGATCCAGAAAAATGTGAAAAGCCCCAGCAAAGCATGATCCAATTTGCCAAAGCAATTTTGGCTAGTTTATCAGGGACCAGACAAATTCTGATCACTAGGGCACCTCTGCTTGAAGTGGATGCTGAAAAACTTTTGTTGATCAGCAGCAGAAGATCAGTGTATTCTGACAGTGGCTGGTCCTGCTGTAAAAATCCAATGGCCTGGTAGGGATTGAGAGGACTTCCTTAATCCCCTTTGTTGATGTAAATGGGGGAACCCCATATATATATATATATTTTTTTTGCTAAACAAAACAAAGATGAAAAAATGATGATCTGTATAAGGCCACCTTAAGGTGACCAGATTTTCTAAATTAAATTTTGGGGACCACACCCTCTTTTAACCACACTAACAAAATCACACCCCCATTTGTACCCACACCAACAAAATCAAACCCCCATTTGTACCCATACCTACAAAATCACACCCCCATATGTACCCATACCAACAAAATCACACCCCCATTTGTACCGACACCGAAAAAATCACCCCCCCCATATGTACCTATACCAATGAGATCACACCCCATTTGTACCCACACCTACAAAATCACACCACCATATGTACCATACCAATGAGATCGCACCCCCACTTGTACCCACAACAACAAATTCACACCCCATTTGTACCCACACCAACAATATCACACCCCAATTTGTACCTACACCAATGAAATCACCCCCCCCCCCATTTGTACCTACACCTACAAAATCACGCCACCATATGTACCATACCAATGAGATCACACCCTCACTTGTACCCACACCAACAAATTCACACCCCATGTGTACCCACACCAACAATATCACACCCCCATTTGTACCTACACCAATGAAATCACCCCCCCCCCCCCATTTGTACCCACACCTACAAAATCACACCACCATATGTACCATACCAATGAGATCACACCCCCACTTGTACCCACACCAACAAATTCACACCCCATTTGTACCCACACCAACAATATCACACCCCCATTTGTACCTACACCAATGAAATCACCCCCCCCCCCATTTGTACCTACACCAATGAAATCACACCACCATTTCAATCGGTATTTAAAAAGTATATACAATATGTAAACATTAACAAAACCTCTAAGGATCATCTGCCTGGCTTTACAGTTAATAAAGTCAAAATAATGTGACAAAATGTAAGCATAACTAAGATAATGAAAAACCTGGGATAGAAAGTAGAAGGAAGATCTGCAACATGCTTGGCATACGCAATTCAGAGGAAGACAGTTGATGGTGGGGACAGGCAGCACAGAGGAGCCTCTTATGACATACAAAATTAAATCATGTATGTCCATGCAGCATAGCTCACTTGTTTAACTTAAGTTACATGGAATATAAAAAAATGTTTTTCATATATATATATATATATATATATATATATATATATATATACAGTATATATACATATACTGTATGTGTAGCGCTACCCCCGGAGGAGCCGCTGGTTAGATTTGGGAACGGCGTATTTAAGTTACCTCTATGTGGTGTCTAGGGGTGATGGTAGTGATGAGAGCAGTAATAGAATGTCCAGACCGTTGGTTGACTTTTTTAAATGCTTTATTTCCTGGTCAAACACGACCAACATGTCAACTTGAGGTAGACAGGATAGTTTGGTGAAGGAAGAACAACTTCACAGAATCAGGCTATGGATAGAGAAAGCAGTCATGCCTTCTATAATTGTATTCGTCGCCACTCCAGCCGGAATGGGTAACGTGCCCCTGGACAGGCCTCTCTCACAGGTCTGGCAGCCAGGGCGCCACTTAGAACTTCTGGGAAGGAACAAGTCTCTGCCACAGACTTGGCTCTAACTGAATTAGGATGTTGAGGTAAGACCTCTGCCACAGGCCTAGTGCTTGAAAGTTTGAAAAGTAGATCAAATCCTCCCAGTATGTCTTTTGTGGTCACCGACTGACAGCCTGAATGCAACCTGTCAGTGTCCGGTGCCCAGATCCCGATGGTTCGTTCAAGCCCTATTGGATCACCTGCCTCTGGGTTCTCCTCAGACCGATTCCCCACCGAACAGGCCCCAGCTTGGGATCTTCTCAATAAGGATGGTAACCCAGTAAGTCACTGGGGTCCCCTGGCAGCATCAGTCGCTCCGGGCTATGAGAGCCCAGAGCCAGGAACTCCGCGTAGCACGTGACCCCGGCCTGGTCAAGGGCGGATCCAGAGTCTAGTCTCGGGAGGGGCACTGCCAGAAAATAAGGTGTTGCTTACAGAACTCAATTAGGTGTCCTGTGTGTCCGCTGCAATGTTGCAGTACAGCTAAAAAATCAATGATCGCCGCCATTACTAGTAAGAAATATTTAAATATAAATGCCATAAATCTATCCCAAAGTTTGTAGACGATTGTCAGGGACTGCAGACATGGTACAAGAGATGGTCAGAGACTGCAGACGTGGTGCAAGAGATGGTCAGAGACTGCAGACATGATACAGGAGATGGTCAGAGACTGCAGACATGGTACAAGGGATGGTCAGAGACTGCAGACATGGTACAAGGGATGGTCAGAGACTGCAGACATGGTACAAGGGATGGTCAGAGACTGCAGACATGGTACAAGGGATGGTCAGAGACTGCAGACATGGTACAAGAGATGGTCAGAGACTGCAGACATGGTACAAGGGATGGTCAGAGACTGCAGATGTGGTACAAGGGATGGTCAGAGACTGCAGACATGGTACAAGGGATGGTCAGAGACTGCAGACATGGTACAAGAGATGGTCAGAGACTGCAGACATGGTACAAGGGATGGTCAGAGACTGCAGACATGGTACAAGGGATGGTCATGGTACAAGGGATGGTCAGAGACTGGAGACATGGTACAAGAGATGGTCAGAGACTGAAGACATGGTACAAGAGATCAATGCAGCCTCATCAGTGCTCATCATTGCAGCCTCACTGTACATATGAATGCAGCCCCACTGTATATATGAACGCAGCCCCACTTTTGTATATGAATGCAGTCCCACTTTTGTATATAAATGCAGCCCCACTTTTGTATATAAATGCAGTCCCACTTTTGTATATAAATGCAGTCCCACTTTTGTATATAAATTCAGTCCCACTGTATATATATAAATTCAGTCCCACTTTTGTATATAAATGCAGTCCCACTTTTGTATATAAATACAGCCCCACTTTTGTATATAAATGCAGTCCCACTTTTGTATATAAATGCAGCCCCACTTTTGTATATGAATGCAGCCCCACTTTTGTATATGAATGCAGCCCCACTTTTGTATATAAATGCAGTCCCACTTTTGTATATAAATGCAGTCCCACTTTTGTATATAAATTCAGTCCAACTTTTGTATATAAATACAGCCCGACTTTTGTATATGAATGCAGTCCCACTTTTGTATATGAATGCAGTCCCACTTTTGTATATGAATGCATCCCCACTTTGTATATAAATGCAGCCCCACTTTGTATATGAATGCAGCCCCACTTTGTATATGAATGCATCCCCACTTTGTATATGAATGCAGCAGCCCCACTTTGTATATTAATGCAGCAGCCCCACTTTGTATATTAATGCAGCCCCACTTTTGTATATGAATGAAGCCCCACAGGTCTGTGTTCGGCAGGGCAGTGTGCTTTAGCAAGGTCCCCCCCTAGATGGGCTTGTGTGATAGACAAAACACTGATTCAATCAGTGTTCCATCTACATCTACTATCACACAAGCAGGTCTAGCACAGGCAGCACAGCCGAACACAGACCCAGCTCTCACACACAGCGAGAGATGCCCGGTGTCATACACGCAGGAGAGAGGGGGAGCGCTGCAGTCAGCTACAGCTCAAAGCAGCCTCAGGACAGGCTGCCTACCGGGCTGGGCCAGTCCAGCCCTGGTGATGCGAGAGAGAGAGTGAGAGAGAGTGAGAGGTAGGCCATAGTGGTGGGGCCCGTGATGTGCGCACACCCTAAAGGTGGGCGCCGCACCTGGAATCAGGAACCCGCAAAGAACCCCGAACAACGGCCTCCGCCACAGAAATACCCCTCCCCAGCATGCCCCTCAAGGAAAAACTCTTCCAATTCGCTGCTGAGAAGAAGCGGCTCCGCCTGGACCCTTCTGGCGCCACCTGCCGTCCAGAGATGAGACTGCATCTCTGGAGTACAGACTGGCCCACAGGACAATCCAGAATTGGCGACAGACAAATTTAACAAATCAAATGAATGAGAGCAACATAACTCTCTCATTCCCCCACTAAATTTAATATAGCACCTGTACGAAAAGTACACAGGCGCTACATATATTAAGTAAATTGCAAGAATTAGCACAAAAATAAAGGAATTAGTGCCAAATTAATATAATAACAAGCTTATATTAAGAAGAAAAAAAAATGGAAAAACTCTTTGTAAACTTCTATAGGTATATATTTGCTTTTTAAGATGCTAAAATGTACCTGTGTTCAGCAAGTGAAATTATGCTGTCTGCATTTCACCCCTAAACACCCACTTTAACACCACTTACTAAAACTCATTTATAAATCAGCAGCAGAACCCAAGTGGCACACGTTCATGCAAAATCGCAAGCACAAAAATCACATCTGGTGTCTGCGGAATGTGAACATTTTTACTAAATTAGGTTCAACTAGAAAAAGTTTGCACTTAAAAAGATGCAGATTGAGCTGATATCAAAATTTAGCTGATAGAAGCCCTTTTGACAGATTCCTCAACAGCACATAAATCAGGAGTTCAGCATTTATAACTGAACAAGGAAGCCTTTTTAAAATGTCAGATAAAAAATGCCATACACCTTTTATATGCCATAATTACATTAAAAAGCTACAGTGATGCTTAAAAGCCCACATGAGCTTTCAGTTTAAACCATTCCAAGTGCATCAAAACAAATGTGTTTTATATCTTAAAAGTCATTTTCTGTACAAAGAAGCTATAGTATACCCTGTGTTGAAAACCCTGTCCTCTGCCAGCATACCGCAGAGTGGGACTATTGCTCTAAGACCCCTTTCACACTGAGGAGTTTTTCAGGCGGTACAGCGCTAAAAATAGGGCTGCTATACCGCCTGAAAAACTCCTGCCCAGCAACCTCAATGTGAAAGCGGGAGGGCTTTCACACTGAGGCGATGCGCTGGCAGGAGAGAAAAAAATCTCCTGTCAGCAGCATCTTTGGAGCGGTGAGAGGATGTATACCGCTCCTTCACCGCTCCTTCCTATTTAAAACAATGGGAAATCGCAGTAATGCCTCTGCAGAGGCGGTATTAACCCTTTATTGGTCGCTAGCGGGGGTTAATACAGCACCGCTAGTGGCCGAATCTCGCGGCAAATACGACGGTATATCGCCGCTATTTTTAACGGCACTATACCGCCACCGCAGCTCCCGCCCCAGTGTGAAAGGGGCCTTAGTGTTGAAGCAGTGGCATCTCTGCAGAGGTGTGACTGACACTGACTTCATATAGCTCTGCACTCAACAAAGTTCATGCACCCTTTTGATATAGCATGCTTTAGCTCTGTCTTAGAAGGGGGTGTGTCAGACCTCTGCAAAGAGTTAATTGTTTTCCCACAGAATACTATGCTGGCAGTGAAAAGGATTTTTTTTCCCCCAAGACATTAAACACCTTTTATTTTAATATACCTGGAATGTATTTAGGTGAATTAAAGTGATTTTAAAGGCTTGCTTTAAAAAAAACAAAAAAAAAACATGTTATACTCACCTGCTGTGCGCATGTGCCATGGGACCCATGCACTTCAGCATGGGGAGAAAAGAAGTAATGTGTACAAAAGCGTGTATAGTGAGATTGCCGGCTGGCTGCAAAAGATGAGAGATACAGGCTACAAGATCCTACATTACCTATCTAGAAGTAGGGATCACAAACAAGCAGGACACACTATATACACCTGTGTTTACCAAACTCACAGACAGGAATACATTGTTACACTATCGGAGTGCGCCTCCCCAAACACCTCCGTGACAGTCTACCAATCTCGCAGTTTAAGAGGGTAATACGCATTTGCTTCAGAGGGAACAAATGGAATCGACAGCTTGAGGCCATGAATAAAACATTTTTGGGAGCGTGGGTATTCTACCACAATACTTGACAGGGCACTGACCAGAGCAATTTCAAACACTGAACAAAACCCTAAAACTGCGAATAGGCCTCTGTTCATATACAGTTTCAATCAGGAATCTGAATGTATCTGTAGCACCCTGTTCCTAAAGAGCAGGGGCTATGCTGTAAATTTAGTGTTTGTCTGAATTGTAAATAGTTCAGATTTGATGGTGCAAAGTTAAATTTGCTTCTGTTCCAATTTTAGCTATGTTGTGCGCATTTCTCACTTGCCAGTAGGTGTCGCTGTCACCACAGGGGAGTGTGAGAAATACAGCAAGCTGAAATGCATTGACTATTCTTTCCCCAGAAACAGCCCAGTGGGAGTGTTCTTGCTGCTGTGCATTCTGGGAGAGGGTATTTAAGGAGCAGAAGCCATGTGATCTCTCTCTCTTTCCCTCTGGGCCCTGCTGGCCTGAGGCTGTGCTCATGCTCTCTGACCTCATGGCCCTCCTGGCCTAAGGCTGTGTTTCATCTCTTCCGCCTCGGGGCCTGCTGGCCCGAGGCTGTGTTACTATGAGTAGGCCCAGAAGTTTGTCTGGGGTCTACTTAACTGAAGGTGGTCCTGTGCTGTCTTGCCTGCGTGGAAGAAGCCAAGCAAACTGAGAAGACTCCAGGGGAGGACCTTGCTGGAGAGAACCGAGCGGTAGGCTGGTTTCTCAGGAAGGGCCTGGTGACTTGTTTGAAGGATGCACTTAAGTTAATCTACCTCCAGGCCTGTCGCTACAGGACAGGCAAAACAAACAATTGCTTGGGGCCCCCGAGCTGGCCTGGGGCCCCCAACTTCCCCTTCCCAGGCTGTAGCGTGGCCAAGCTCCTCTTCCTTCCTCCTGGAGTCCTGTCAGTCTGGCCGGGTACCGCGCGTGGTACAGGAGATTCAGTTTCCTGTTTTCGGCCGGACTGACAGGAAGTGCACACTGAGTGCTCACTTCCTTTCAGTCTGGACAGAAACACAGGAAACTGAATCTCCTGTACCGTGCGGTACCCGGCCCGGGCACTATCTGATAGGGGACTGGGGACCCATAATGATAGAACACCGGACTGACAGGAGGAAGAGGAGATCAGCCACAAGGTGAACAATTGGATCTAAGTAAACCTGTAGCAATACATTTCCTTTCCCGGAAACATCCAGCACATGAATTAAGAGGCATGATCATTGAACATGTCACCCATAAGAGGGGGAGAAAGGGGATTATCTCCTCCTTTGCCGTGAGGCATATTGGACACACACCTTGGGTACTGTACAACCAAGCAGGGCTGTCTTTAATATTAATTGGACCCTGGGCAAAAAAATTCTTGGGGGCGCCCCACTCCATGCATTTTCGCTCTCCACCTGCTTTGAGACATACAATAAATAGCAGCTAGACTCAAAATCTCTTTACTGAATCTGATCAGGCTGTGATTGGTTTACAGAGGTTACAGTATCATTACCTCTCACTGACTGGTTGCTAGAGGTTACAGCACATGATTTCTGCTTGTTAATTGTTTTTTAGAGATTACTGTACATCAATACTCCTCACTGATTGGTTGCTAGAGGTTACTGCACATCATTACTGCTTACTGATTGGTTGCTAGAGGTTACAGCACATCATCTCCTCACTGCCTGCACACTATGGACTGGGGAGGTGAGGGGACCCATCAATAGACAGGAACCTCCTAGGGATTCTAGGACTCCTGATACCAGTGCAGTGCTGGAGGGAGGGGATGGTGTGATCAATGACAATGCTCTTTTCTTTTTTTTACCAACTACCAATATAAAGAGGCGTTTCAACACTGGCCAGCAATGTAATAGGGGTTTACACTGACCACTAATGTAATAGGGGTTTACACTGACCACTAAGGTAATATAAGCATTCACAGTAACCACCAATGTAAGGAGGGATTTACACTCACCACTAATGTAAGGAGGACCTTCACACTGGCCACTAGTGTGAATGAAAGAATTCTACACCAAGCACCAATGTAATAAGAAGATTTACACTGACCACCAATGTAACTGAGACATTTAGCCTCACATGTAAAATCACTTTCCTGACACCACAGAAACGTGCTGCCCTTTAACAGATATACAGTTGTGCCAATAATTGTTAATGACACCCTCACACTGCTGACATGTGCCGTGTGATTTTGAAAAAGGTCTTGTGACTTTCTTCTACATTTGTAGCACATAGTGCAGCCCATTGAAATGAATGGGCTGCCCTACACGTGACCTACATCTTTATCCACCCTGTCAGTACACCTTTGCATTCTAAAACCCAGCCCAACCCAACCTATGCACCCCAAACCTTCTCCATCCTCTCCACTCCAATCCCCCTCCCCTTTAATTCTACCTGCCTCTTTTGCTCATCTTTGCATCCACCTTCCTTAGCACCATACATCCCCTCCTTGCTCACCTGTGCACCCCAAACTGTAATTCCTTCTGTGCCTACCTCTGCACATCCCCCACACTAATTTGCTTTCCTTTTAATTTCCTTTTTTCTCCCCAGTGGGCTGCATTCAGTATAGGTGATGGTGGATATGACCTCAGGGGGGCATGATATACATATGAATACCGCCTCTATGTACATATGAATGCTGCCGGTCCACTACTATTTACATATGAATGCTGTCACAATTTACATATCAATGTCAGTATTTACATGTAAAGACAGGGTCTGAAGGCGAGTCATCTGTACACAACAATGGGGCAGAGCTGGGCAGCATTAGTAACAGAACTTCACACTGAGATATCAGGACACAGCACTGGACTAAAACACTTAAGGGACAAGATCATTTTAACCCTTTCATGCCTATGCCTATGTATGACATTTGGTGTTTACAAGTTAAAATCCATATTTTTGGCTAGAAAATTACTTAGAACCCCCAAACATTATATATATATTTTTAGCAGAGAATATAGTGAATAAAATGGCGATTGTTGCAATATTTTATGTCATACGGTATTTGTGCGGCGGTGTTTTAAACACAACTTTTTGGGAAAAATTTATTTTCATGAATTTAAAAAAAATGAAAAAGTAAAATTAGCCCAATTTTTTTGCATAATGTGAAAGATGATGTTATGCCGAGTAAATAGATACCAAGCATGACACGCTTTATAATTGCACGCACTCGTGGAATGGCGACAAACTACGGTAACTAAAAATCTCCATAGGCGACGCTTTAAACTTTTTTTACGGTTACCAGGTTAGAGTTACAGAGTAGGCCTAGTGCTATAATTATTGCTCTCGCTCTTACGATCGCGGCGATACCTCACATGTGTTATTTGAACACCGTTTTCATATGCGGGCACGACTTCCATATGCGCTTTCTTTGCTGCGCAAGCTCGCGGGGAGGGGGGCGCTTGAAAAAAAATTTTTTTTGTTTTCTTATTTATTTATTTATTTTTTCTAATATTAAATTTTTTTTTTTTTTTTTTACATTTTGATCACTTTTATTGCTGTCACAAGGAATGTAAACATCCCTTGTGACAGCAATAGGTGGTGACAGGTACTCTTTATGGAGGGATCGGGGGTCTAAAAGACCTCCGAGCCCTCCTTTGCACTTCAAAGTATTCAGATCGCCGAAAACGGCGATTCTAAATACTGTGTACTTTTTTAAATCCGGCGCCATTGGCATCTGAGAAACCCGGAAGTGACGTCATGACGCCGCTTCCGTGGTTTCAATGCGGACACTGAATCAAAGCCGTTTACGGCTTTGTTTCAGAGCTCGCCGAGACGCTGGAGGCGCCGGATCGTGGATCGGGTCTCCCGGTGGGACGGGAGGCCCGGTCAGAGCGGCGAGAGGTGGCGGGAGGGGGGGATGTCCCCTCCCGCTCCTCCGGCATAACAACCGAGCGGCTTTTAGCCGCATCGGTTGTTATGTTTGGAAAGCCGATCGCCCGCTCTAAACAACAGTACCGGGATGATGCCTGCGGCTGCAGGCATCATCCCGGTATAACCCCTGAAAGCCGAGGACGCATATATGCGTTCCGTGGGCGTGAAAGGTTAACTGGGATAATTGGCAAATACGAGGCAGTTGCTTTGGACCCCACAACAATGACAGGGTCCAGGGCTGCTGCCCCTTTTGCCCTGCCTTAAAAACGTCCCTGCAACTAGGGGGTCTTTATACCAATTATTCCTACCTGTGTTTTCTTGACGACAGATGATTTTGATTATAATGTCTGTTCATGAGTGAATCATGTACATAGTTTGGGTTTTATTTCTGCCTTACATTTTACATTTTCTTTGGGTTTTCTTTTCAATAAGTACTTTCCCCTTGCACCCCTTGTATTCTAATCTCATGTTGTCTTTTTTTCCATTCTTCCTTTCCTGACGCATTCATGGCAGCACACACTGGGTTGTGACTCCGCCCCCACAACCTGACAGGATTGGTTAGCTATAAATTTGAAGGGGAGACACCCGGCATTATTCTCTTTTTTTATCCTCACCTGACAGGACATGGACGTACAGCTTGTCTCCTACCGCTATCGCCCCAGCAGGTTCAGCCTCTCCTGTTTGGAAGTCCCCCTTGTACAGTCTCTAAACGAGCTTTATAGGGGGAACCCCGCTCTGGTGGTCTCAGGGGTTAAATCCCGGCATAAATTCCTGGCATATGTACAAGCTTTAAATAAGCTTAATCAGGCAAGTGTGGCTCCCTATTTGCTCCCTGGGTGTTCTGTCCCATGTTATACCTCTAATGTTGCCCAGTGGAACCTTATGGGTTTATTGCTCCGTTTTTCTCTATTTATTTTCAAATATTACCTTTACTATACCTTCTCCAGCGGGCTCTCTGAGCCATGTAGTCCCTCATTAGCACCGCCGCGTCCCCCTAGCGTACTGCGCATGCGCGCAGCAGAATGATGATGTCGGCGGTCTCCTCGCCCTCATCCAAGATGGCGCCGGGACGCGCGGGACGCTACTGCGCATGTGCGCATGCGTCATCAGCGCCGCGACGGCGGCGCCGAATTTAAAAAGGCACTAAATTTCTTTTTCCTCCCTGAGGCTGCTGCTTTACTCAAATCCCACAGGGATTTTTTCCCAGGTATTTATCTGCATCTCCCCTTCTAGGCTCTCCTTCTGTTTTTTTGTTTTGCCTTGTTTCTCACCATATTCTGCTTCCTTCCAGCATATCCACTTCTGCTGCTTTCCTGCACTTCTCATGGAGCCCACTGCCCTCGCAGACCACTACCAGCAAACGAGGTATGGAGGCCATCATGTTACTAGGTAAGTAGAGAAGAGACAAAAAAGAGAGCCGGCCGCTAACACTGCCTTTTTGTTGCAGTCCCATCAGGCCAAGAGACGCAAGCCCACGGCGCAGGGAGAGGTCCAGGCATGCATCAAGCAGGAGGTCCCGTAAAAGTCGGTCAAGATCCTCCTCCCGCTACCATCGATCAAGGCATAGCCGATCACGCCGCAGCCGCTCCCGTCACAGCCGGTCTCATCGTGGACGCTCTCCCTCATGTCACCGCCAACGCTACCATACCCGTCCTGCAGCAAACGCTTGCTGGGTGTGCGGTGCTACTGCTTTGCCAGGAAAGCTAGCATGTCGTACTTGCTTTAATGAAGCAACTAGAGAAAAGGAGACGGACGCCAGGATGGCTACAGATCTCTCTTCCCGACACCACATTGAGGAGCCAACACAGGAATCAATCTGGACCGCACATCCTCTGGCCTGTGATGAGCCCATCCCAGGCACTTCATCCGCTTCTGGCCCATATGCCCAGCTAACAGAGGCTCATTCCGATCATGAGGATCGAGAGCTCGTGTCCGGATTTGATTTTGGCCTGGTCGAACCTTTTGCCCGCTCGGTTAAGGAGACAATAGGTTGGGAAGAACCCGTGTCGGAACCACCGAAGGTTGGGAAATACTTCCCCGAGTTAAGGAGGGATCCAGAACTGTTTCCCTTCATTGAGGAATTGGAGGACCTCATTAAGGAGGAGTGGGAAAAACCGGACAAGCGGCCCGGTCTGTCCAACAAGCTTGCTAAATTGTATCCTCTGAAGGAATCTAAGATCGCTTCCCTCATTAATGCTCCCGTTGTGGATTAATCTCTTATGCGGCTTGCCAGGCACGTCACTTTGCCAATAGAGGACGCAGTCTCGTTCCGGGACGTTCTCGACCGCAAGATTGACCTGGAGTTGAAGAAAGCATACTCCACGGCAGGGGGAGCATGTAGACCAGCTATTGCCACAGCAGCTGTCGCCAAGGCCATTTCCGTATGGGCAGCCAGCGCTGAGAGGGCTCTCCTAGAAGGTACTGACCGGGGGGACATAATATCCTCCTTGCAGGAGATCAGGCTAGCCGGTGACTTTGTGGCAGGGGCCTCGGTGGATGTCATTCGTTCTTCGGCTAGGTCCATGTTGGCCTCAGTTATGGCCCGCAGAGCCTTATGGCTGAAGCCTTGGGTCGCTGACACGTCTTCAAAATCCAACTGGTGCAAGATTCCGTATGATGGCACAAGCCTGTTCGGCACGAAATTGGACTCTGCAATCTCCAAAGTCACTGGAGGCAAGTCGGGGCTTATTCCCTCCGACAGGAGGCCCAAGCCTCAGAAAGGTCCTACCTTCAGGCGTAATCTGCCTGAGAGATACAGGGAAGCCAGATCCTATCGCCCGGGCAAGGAGTTCAGAAGAGATTGGAGACCTACTCGCCCTCCCTTTGCGAGGGGTCAGAAGTCCAAGGCCATTACTGCAGGGGATCAGCAAAAGTCCTTTTGAAGTATTGCCTGCCCACCCAGCTCAGGTGGGCGCCAGGCTCAGCAGTTTTGCACAAATATGGTCGGAACACATAAAGGACCCATGAACTCTTTCCACAATAAGACATGGCCACAAATGGAACTTTATGGGGGCATTGCCTCACGCTACTTTCCAACCTACCAAAATACCGTCTTCCCTAGACAAAAGGAGACTACTCATTCAATACATCTTAGAACTACTCCAGAAGGAAGCCATCGTGGAGGTTCCTTCGCACCAAAGGGGCAGGGGATTCTATTCCCCTCTCTTTTTGGTGCGGAAGAAATCAGGGGATCTACGGCCCGTACTGGACCTCAAGAGGCTAAACAGAAGGATTCAAATAGAAGCTTTCAAGATGGAGAGTCTCCAGTCCATTCTCATGGCAGTGAATCTCGGAGATTGGATGCTGTCGATAGACTTATCAGACGCCTACCTTCATGTGCCAATTCACCCCGCATTCCAGAAGTTTCTGCGCTTCTCCATCGGCCAACATCACTACCAGTTCCGATGTCTACCATTCGGGATCTCTTCAGCTCCCAGGACATTCACAAAGGTCCTTCTTCCTCTCATAGCATTCCTCAGGGAGAAGGGGCTGCGGGTACATCATTACCTGGACGATATCCTGCTCTTAGCAGAAAATCGGGAGACTCTACTCCTCCAACGGGAGATCCTAGTCTCGTCCCTACAAAAGTTCGGCTGGTTAATCAACTGGCAGAAGAGCAGCCTTCAGCCATCACAGTCTATGGTATTCCTGGGGGCAGAATTGGATACCAAACAGAACAGAGTACAACTGCCCTTAGAAAGGTGAAGCCCTTAGTACGGAAAGTTCGGAATCTATTGTCCTCCAGTCCCACATCATCCAGAGCCTGCCTCAGTATGCTGGGCTCGATGTCATCAACCATACCCATGGTGCAATGGTCCCAATGGCACATGAGAACCTTGCAAAACACCTTTCTCAGACAATGGGATGGAACCTCGATGCACCAACCCATCAGCGTCCCCAGCCATGTAAGGCTCTCTCTTTTGTGGTGGACTTGGCCTCCCAACCTCAGAAGATTCAGGCCCATAGCCCCTCCAAGACCGGAGATAGTGACATCAGATGCCAGCGAGAGAGGTTGGGGGGCTCATTACCTGGATCAGACAGCCCAGGGTCACTGGCACTTCCCCGCTCGGGGGACAGTCTCGAATATACTGGAGCTCCGAGCGGCATTCCAGGCCCTCTTAGCCTTCGCACCTCTGCTACGTGGGAAGAGCGTCCTAATTCGGATGGACAACAGGGTAGCGGTGGCCTACATCCAGAGGCAGGGCGGTACCCGGAGCCACACTCTTCTAGAGGAAGTTCACCCCATAATGGAATGGTCCCAGGTACATCTTCTGGACCTGAAAGCAGTCTATGTTCCAGCAGCACAAAACACGCTAGCCGACTTCCTGAGCAGGGAACTTCTGTCCAACAACGAGTGGTCTCTGAATCCCCGGGAGTTCTCCGTTCTGACGGAGACATGGGGGGTTCCGGAGATAGACCTGGCAGCAACACCAGCAAATGCCAAATGCTCAAGGTTCCTTTCCAGAGTACCCTTCCCGACAGCAGAGGGGACAGATTGCCTTCTTCACCCATGGGACTTCAATCTGGGATACATCTTTCCCCCGACTCCTCTAATAGTGAGGTTTCTATCTCGTCTCCGAAGGTCATCGGCCACAGTAATCACAGTAGTACCATTCTGGCCAAGGAGGCCGTGGTTTACCACGCTCCTACAGCTCAATACCCGACCTCCAATCCACCTACCAGCCGCAGCGGATCTCCTACACCAAGGTCGGTTTCTCCATCCAGCCCCAGACAGGCTCCACCTGACAGCCTGGAGGTTGAGAGGGCTAGACTAAGAGAACAGGGATGTTCCCAGGCGGTTATAGCAACTTTAATGCAAGCCAGGAAAGCCTCCACAAACACCATTTACTCCAGGGTTTGGGAAAGATTCGCCCAGTTGGCGCAACTTAAAGGCTGGAATCCCATCTCTCCCGATCCTTACCAGATCCTGGAATTCCTGCAAACGGGAGTCGACAAAGGCCTAAATTCAAGCACCCTAAAGGTACAGATCCCCGCTCTGTCTGCCAAAACTGGCACCAGATGGGCCTTGCATCCTCTCATCATCCAGTTTATAAGGGCATGCATAAAAATCAGACCGCCCAGAAAACCGTCCTTCCCGGCCTGGGATCTTTCGGTGGTCCTCGAGGCATTTTCCAATCCACCCTTCTTCCCACTTGACTCGATTTCTCTATGGGATCTGACCTTGAAGTTATCCTTCCTCATTGCCATCGCCTTGGCAAGGAGAGTGTCGGAGCTGCAAGCTCTCATGTCTAAGGAGCCATACCTGGTTTTTCGGCCCGACAGGGTGATACTGAGACCTTCAGATCGTTTCCTTCCCAAGGTTACTTCGGCCTTCCACTACGGCCAGGACATCGTTCTACCATGCCTTTCTAACGAGACTGGCGAACCTCATGCCTTGGACATTAAGTCTACAATTTCCAAGTATCTGTCGGTTACTACCCATCTTCGGTCAACAGACGCCCTCTTGAT
Source organism: Rana temporaria (assembly GCF_905171775.1). Taxonomy (NCBI): domain Eukaryota; kingdom Metazoa; phylum Chordata; class Amphibia; order Anura; family Ranidae; genus Rana; species Rana temporaria. Next base: position 323,356,981 of record NC_053491.1, read on the forward strand.
TATCCCGCTCGGGGCCAGGCGAGGCCAGGCGGCCACTTCCCGCACCATCGCCTCTTGGCTAGTCAAGGCTATTGAAAAAGCGTATTCCACTCAACAACTGGAAATCCCGGAAGGCATCAGGGCTCACTCAACCAGGGCAGTGGCAACCTCTTGGGCAGCATATTGTGGTGTTTCTTCAGAAACCATCTGCAGAGCAGCAACCTGGTCGTCCAGGCATACCTTTATCTCCCACTACAGGGTGGACGCCGCTCTCTTGGCTTCTGCCGAATTTGGCAGATCTGTCATCAGGGCCAATTCTTCTGCTCTCTAGGGAATAAAAATCTTTTGCATTGAACCCTCCCGACTGGCGAGTTATTTCCCAGTGTGTGCTGCCATGAATGCGTCAGGAAAACGGAAAATTGTATACTTACCTTTCCGTAATTTTCCTTTCCTGACGCATCTTCATGGCAGCACACAGCTGCCCACCCTACTGTTCAATGATGATATTTACGGAGAATATTGCCGGGTGTCTCCCCTTCAAATTTATAGCTAACCAATCCTGTCAGGTTGTGGGGGCGGAGTCACAACCCAGTGTGTGCTGCCATGAAGATGCGTCAGGAAAGGAAAATTACGGAAAGGTAAGTATACAATTTTCCGTTTTTTCTTATTGTTTTCTTTTTCTTTTTTCTCCTCTCTGTACCCCCTTTCTCTTTTTTGTTTCCCTCGTCTCTCTCTTGTGTTTTATTTATTTTTTTTTCATTTATTTTCCCCCCACTTTATTTGTATTATATATTTTAATAATTTTTTTCATTTTTTATATTTTTTTACTTTTTTTTATTATTCTTTTTTTATTATCTTATTTTCCTTTTATCTCCATGTCTACTTTTTATTTATTTTTTAAATTTTGTATTTCTTTTCCTTTTTTGTCCTCTTGCCAGCGATCTCACTATACACTCTTCTGCACACATAACTCCTTTTCTCCCCAGCCTGCCCAGTATTGCATTCGGCGCTGGTGCCAGCATAATGCATTGACAATGGTGGCCACTGCACTGAAGTCCATGGGTCCCATGGCTCATGCGCAAAATATAAAGCCCAACACACGCCAGTTCAAGCCAGCGCTGATGTTTGTAGGTCACAGGCAGGGCCGGACTTACCATTGGGCTTGACTGGGCTCAAGCCCATGGGCCCCGCCCAATAGGGGGCCCCCTTAAAAAAAAAAAAAACGGCAACCCCCCTTTTTTTATTTATTTTTTATTAAAAAAAATGTTTTTTTTAATATATTTTTTATATATATATAAAAAATATATATATATATTTTTTATTATTATTAAAGGGCCCAGAGGTCTCCAGGGCCCCTGAATGGCAACCCCCTTTTTTTTAGGGGGTCCAAAGGTCCCCCGGGCCCCGGACGGCAACCCCCCTTTTTTTTTTTTTTTTTTTATTAAAAAAATGTTTTTTATATATATAAAGGGCCCAGAGGCCTCCAGGGCCCCCGGATGGCAACCCCCTTTTTTTATATATATATATATATATTTTTTTTTTACAGAGGTCCCCAGGGCCCCATGTGGCAACCCCCCCTTTTTTATTTATTTTTATAAATGTTTATTTTTTTATTTTTGTTTATATATATATTTTTTTTATTAAAAGGCCCAGAGGGGCCCAGAGGCCCCAGGGCCCCAGATGGCAACCTCTCTTTTTTTATGTATTTTTTATAAATGTTTTTTTTTTTTTTTAAAGGGCCCAGAGGTTTCTTTTTTCTTTTTATTAAAGGGCCCAGAGGTACCCATGGCCCCAGATGGCTACCCCCTTTTTTTTACAGACCAAAAGTTTGGACACACCTTCTCATTCAAAGAGTTTTCTTTATTTTCATGACTATGAAAATTGTAGATTCACACTGAAGGCATCACAACTATGAATTAACACATGTGGAATTATACAGAACAAAAAAGTGTGAAACAACTGAAAATATATTTCATATTCTAGGTTCTTCAAAGTAGCCACCTTTTGCTTTGATTACTGCTTGGCACACTCTTGGCATTCTCTTGATGAGCTTCAAGAGGTAGTCACCTGGCGCAGCACCCCATCACTCTCCTTCTTGGTCAAATAGCCCTTCCCCCGCCTGGAGGTGTGTTTGGGGTCATTGTCCTGTTGAAAAATAAATGATGGTCCAACTAAATGCAAACCGGATGGAATAGCATGCCGCTGCAAGATGCTGTGGTAGCCATGCTGGTTCAGTATTCACTTTTGAATAAACGCCCAACAGTGTCACCAGCAAAGCACCTCCACACCATCACACCTCCTCCTCCATGCTTCACGGTGGGAACCAGACATGTAGAGTCCATCCGTTCACCTTTTCTGCGTCGCACAAAGACACGGGGGTTGGAACCAAAGATCTCAAGTTTGGACTCATCAGACCAAAGCACAGATTTCCACTGGTCTAATGTCCATTACTTGTGTTCTATAGCCCAAACAAGTCTCTTCTGCTTGTTGCCTTTCTTTAGCAGTGGTTTCCTAGCAGATATTCTACCATGAAGGCCTTATTCACACAGTCTCCTCTTAACAGTTCTAGAGATGTGTCTGCTGCAAAAGGTGGAAGAACCTAGAATATGAAATATATTTTCAGTTGTTTCACACTTTTTTGTTATGTATAATTCCACATGTGTTCATTCATAGTTTTGATGCCTTCAGTGTGACTCTACAATTTTCATAGTCATGAAAATAAAGAAAACTCTTTGAATGAGAAGGGGTGTCCAAACTTTTGGTCTGTACTGTATATATATTTTTCTTTATTTCTTCTTTTTTTTGTAAAGGCCCCCCCCCCCGCTTCTCAATTTCAGGCGGAAGGACCCCCCCGGTTCTCTGCTCCAGGGGGCCCATGCCTTAAGCTGTGTAAGGGGTAGAGTTGCCACCTTTTCTTCAAGCCACACCCGAACACTTTAGCGGCACAGGGCACATTCTTTTCGTAGTATACACAATAGGATTATAAAAGACCTGGGGCACCTTTGGGTGCCTCGAGGAGAGTGGTAATGCAGCGCGCTGCGGCAAACAGTGGGTGTGGCCAAACTGCTCTTGCTGACATCATGGCTCCCCCTCAGTGATGCCAAACCTGCCCCCAGACATCGGCCCGCATCTCCCGAATGGAAACAGATTTTTGTGTGACTACCTCAGTTACTTGGGGAGCCACAGCCCAGTCTAAATAATGTGTCCGGGTTTCAGGCAGACTGAAACCCGGACACAAGATCCCAAACCCGAACTGTCCGGGTGATTCCTGGACAGGTGGCAAACCTAGCAAGGGGCCCCAAAATTCCTGATAGCCGCCCTGCGCATACCTTCCAACACGCACGGATTCTGCGGGACTTTCCCACACAGACAGCTTCTTCCCGCAGTCCCGCGAAAGGGTTAATTTTCCCGCACTGCAAGAGGAGGCAGCACGGAAGCAGGAGGAACCGGAGCGGTGTGTGGAGGACTGTGACTGCTGAAGGGAAGAAAGCCGACAGCCGGGCTAATGACAGTCTGTGGCCCCGGCTGTCGGCACAGGTGAGAGGCACTCCCCCCCCCGCTCAACAACTGCAAAACCCCCCCAGGAGGAACCGGAGCGGTGTGTGGATGTCTGCTTAAGGGAAGAGAGCCGACACATTCCGTGCACAGGTGAGAGGCACCCCCCCGCTCAACAAATTTAATGCGCCCCCCCGCTCAACAACTTCAATTCGCCCCCCCGCTCAACAGCTTTAATGCTTTAATGCGCCCCCCCCCCCGCTCAACAACTATGATCCCCCCCTCGCTCAACATCTTCGACCCCCCCCAATTCTCGGCTCCAGGGGGCCCCTTCAACACTCAAGCCCAGGGGCCCCCACCACCCTAAGTCCTGCCCTGGTCACAGGGTGCATGTGCGCAACGGGTAGCACTATTGGAGGCTATGGACATGTTTCCTCTGATGCTTAGCAACTAGAATAAACTATTAAGCTGGGAACAACTTTCTGCCTGGCTGAAGTGTTTATCTCATGACACAGTATCTTAAATGCTATCCCTTCCGCACATTAACATTCATTTTGAAGTTAGCACGTGGCCATTATGTTCATTTGCATTAAAACCGCCATGTTCTCTATTTTCCTGCCGGAATTCCCGGTGTTTTTTTCTCTGCAGTTTTCCAATGGTAAACACTGCAAGGCAGTGCCGATGGAGCATACACATGGCCAGGATTCCCGACCAAAGCTCTCATGGCAGTTTTCCTGTTGCGAAACCCGGCTGTGTGTAGGGGGGAAAAGCTACTGAGCAGGTTCTCGGTTTTCCCCTAGGTTTTCCCGGCGGAATTTTTATCGCCGGGAAAACCGATCGTGTGTACAAAGCATGAGGCACATCAATCATTTGGGCCCTCATTAATTTGATTGGCCAGAATATTAATTTATTCTGGCCATTAAAATGAATAAATATTTACATGCATTTAGGTGCATCAGATGTTATTTTTCTGCCCAAACACTCCTCTCCTGAATGCGATTTTGGTGCGTTCAGATTTCTGCCCCTAAATGCCCCTGCTGTAAACACTTACCTGTTCTGGACACACAGGCTAACATAAAGGGGAGTTTAGGGGCAGAAAAAAAACGTAAAATGCCTGTAAAAACCAATTGGGGCAGTGGTGACCCAACAGTATGGCTGACCACAGAAGATGTGCAGACCTTGGAAATAAAGCATACAGATCTCACAATAAGCATCCCTAGAGATATAAGGTATTCCCAGATGATCTAACTTTCCAGCATGTTCTGAAAGCTGAAATATCGTATTTTGGATGCACTGTCACTTTTAATAAACCTGTTCATATAGTTTTGGTTGATTGTTCATTTTTTTTTTTTAAATATTATAAATCAGTCTAACATCACAAATACACTTTTCTTATATAACAACAGCACTTACAGGCTTACCGCAGTGCACTCACAGATTCCAAATCACCCCATTGTGTATAAAAACGTTGTTTTGTAGCATTAAAAGAAAACCGTGGCTTCCATTTAACCCATTATAGATGTCATTGTCTACGGTTTAGTTAGATGCCAGAAGGAACTGCACTTCAATGTTTTTTTTTTTCCAATAAAATATTCTCTTTAATCTGGCTGTGCAACAGATTTAAAAAAAAGTACAGAGAGAGAGAGAGAGAGCGAAAGGGAAAGGTGAGAGAACTTAAAAGCGCAGGATAATGTCACATCCATGGGAGCTCAGATACAGAGAAATGTTGATCTGATGGCCTTGCTTCACACCTCTCCCCCCGAAAACCAGCACCATCAGTTGCTGTAGCAACCCCCTTTTGCCATCAATAAATGAGGCCCCGTAAGAAAATGTCTAATTGACCTTAGCCTTTTACCAACTTACCAAATACTTGAAAATCCATTTAAAATGTTTTTCTTCTGTCTTCAGAAGGTCAGCGCTCTCCTTTCTTGTGTTGGAACACTGATCACATGTCAGAACAGTCTTTGGACACTCCTTGTATCTGATTATATTTATCCAATGCAAGTCATCAAACAGTTCCATGTCATAGCAATGTTCTTCCTTTACATTATATAAAAAAATATATATATATATATATATATATATATATATATATATATATATATATATATTTTACTGTCTGAAGAAGAGAATTGTAATACCTGACTGGAAAAGTGCAATTGTAGGCGTGCTGTAACTCATTGCAACCCAGTCTATGTAAAGGGGTGGGTTGGAAAGGGAGAAAGGGCAAAAAGCAAGGGGGGAGAGGGAGGGATATGAAAGAGAATGGGGAGGGCACATAGGAAGAGAAGGGGGGTGGGGAGGGGATTATATAGGGGAAGTAGGTTGGAAGGGAAAAAAGGGGGGAGATGGTGGAGAAAGGCGAGGAAAGGAGGTAAGGTAGGGAGGAAAGAACAACCTCAGCTCCTCTGGTACACCTGTTTGAATAAAATTACTGCAAGCACAATTTACAACAAAGGTAAAAAATACCTATCGCCTAGCTGTGGGATATGGCAATAAATACACATACACCTGTTTAGTGGTAAATACGCTTAATTTATTGAAACGGATTAGCGCAACAGTTAAACTGAATTGAACAAACACAGCAGACAGGTTAGCAATAAACAATGCCTATAAACTTTAAAGTGGAGCTCCACCCTAAAGTGGAACTCCCGCTGATCGGAACCCTCCCCCCTCCGGTGTCACATTTGACACCTTTCTAAAGACAAATATTTGCACCCACCTCCGGCCACACAGTCTCGGGCAGACTGCGGGCATGACGTCACCCCCCCCCCCCCATTGTGTTCTGGGAACATCCGCGGGAGCCAATCGGCAGGCGTAGCGCGACTCGCGCATGCGCCGTAGGGAACCGGGCAGTAAAGCCGGAGCGCTTCACTTCCTGGTTCCCTCACCGAGGGTGGCAGGGGGGCAGCAGAGTGACGAGCGATCGCTTGTCCTCTGCTGTGGACGGCGCTGGACTCCAGGACAGGTAAGTGTCCTAATATTAAAAGTCAGCAGCTGCAGTATTTGTAGCTGCTGGCTTTAAATATTTTTTTTTCAGCGGACATCCGCTTTAAATGCAACAAGGATACGTTTAAATCTACACTAGGGGCTAGATTCAAGTAGCCCGCCGTAAGTTTGTGCGGGCGTAGCGTATGTTATTTACGCTACGCCGCCGCAACTTACACGGGCAAGTGCAGTATTCACAAAGCACTTGCTCCGTAAGTTGCGGTGGCGTAGCGTAAATGGGGCCGGCGTAAGCACGCCTATTTGAAATGAGTATGAGGGGGGACGTGTTTTATGTAAATTGGTGGTGACCCGACGTGATTAACGTTTTCCCGAACGGCGCATGCGCCGTCCGTGGAATTTCCCAGTGTGCATTGCTCCAAAGTACGCCGCAAGGACGTCATTGGTTTCGACGTGAACGTAAAATACATCCAGCCCTATTCGCGAACGACTTACGCAAACAACGTAAAAAAATTCTAAATTCAACGCGGGAACGACGTCCATACTTAACATTGCGTAGGCCTCATAATAGCAGGAGAAACCTTACGCCCAAAAAGCCTAACGTAAACGACGTAAAAAAATAGCACCGGGCGTACGTAAATTTGTGAATTGCCGTATCTAGGTCATTTGCATATTCTACGCCGAAAACGACGTAAGCACCACCTAGCGGCCAGCGTAAATACGCACCCTAAGATACGACGGCGTAAGAGACTTACGCCAGTCAGATCTTAGGCTAATGTCGGCGTATCTTGCTTTCTGAATACAGAAAGAAGATACGCCGGCGCAGCTTTGAATTTACGTGGCGTATCTATAGATACGCCGGCGTAAATCAATGCTGAATCTAGCCCTACGTTTTGAGTGCACTCAAAGGAATAAACATAGGTATGGTACCCCTTTAAACTAGCAAAGGGCCAAGGTTTCGGGATAGTTTAGAGGCAAGATTTGATATTAAAACCTCTGAGGGTAAAAAATAAATAAACTCTTAAAGGGGGCGTACCATCATCCAGGGTATAAATATAGAGAAATTGGTTCTAAGGTCCCCACCCAGAGAGCCAAGTAAAGGGGGGTTTGGGGCTATTATTGGACTATCGCGTACTAATAACATAGGTATAAGATGTAAAAAGGAACAGGTAAATTATAAAAAACATTTTTATTGAATACAAAATCAATAAAGACACAATGGGAAGGTACAGAATTAAAAAACGAAACAACCAACAAAAAAACAGTGTAGTAGTCCCCAGGAGGGGGAGAAGAATAGTGGGTTGCAAGTCATATCGAACATTTTTACTAGTTTCGCGGCTTCAGCCGCTTCATCAGAAGAAGGTCTAAAAGCCCCCCCCCCCGGAGCAAGCGAGGAGGGCAGTTGCCACCACATGGGGTCCCGGATGGCGACCAAGGGGCACATATATGGACGATTGGACCTACTTGAATACAAGGAAGTGTATCGCATGTAGGGGGCCCCCAGGGAAGAGAGCCCTGGTTAGGGTTACTCGATGGAGCCACATGTAGCCTCCGCTGAGTGGTGTCCATGATAATGGACCCCGGAAGGAGGGGGACCGCAGAAGATCCCATGGTGGTGTCAGGGTAGTGACGCCTACCAGTGGCACTGTGAACCGGGTAAGGCCAAAGAGAGCCCGGGGTCCGTCGGCCATCAATGGCTCTCTTCCCCGTGGGGCCCCCTACATGCGATACACTTCCTTGTATTGAAGTAGGTCCAATCGTCCATATACGTGCCCCTTGGTCGCCATCCGGGACCCCATGTGGTGGCAACTGCCCTCCTCGCTTGCTCCGGGATGGGGGGGCTTTTAGACCTTCTTCTGATGAAGCGGCTGAAGCCGCAAAACTAGTAAAGATGTTTGATATGACTTGCAACCCACTGTTCTTCTCCCCCTCCTGGGGACTACTACACTGGTGTTTTGTTGGTTGTTTAGTTTTTTAATTCTGTACCCTCCCATTGTGTCTTTATTGATTTTGTATTCAATAAAAATGTTTTTTATAATTTACCTGTTCCTTTTTACATCTTATACCTATGTTATTAGTACCGTGATAGTCCAATCATGGCCCAAAACCCCCCTTTACTTGGCTCTCTGGTTTGGGGACCTTAGAACCAATTTCTCTATAGTTTAGAGGCAGTCTTTAGTCCTGAAACTTCGGCAGCTAAACCGTTGGAGCTTGTTGTGGCCGTCAATAAAGCCTGCAATCAGTATTAAGGCTATAGGATAGCAGGTCAGGCAATTCATAATGGCTTAGTCTATAGTAGTCATAACAAATAAGGATGAGCCGAACACCCCCCCCCCCCCCCCGATTCGGTTCGCACCAGAACTTCCGAACAGGCAAAAAATGTGTTCGAACACACAAACACTGTTAAAGTCTATAGGACACGAACAGGAAAAAACAAAAGTGCTAATTTTAAAGGCTTATATGCATGGTATTGTTATAAAAAAGTGTTTGGGGACCTGGGTCCTGCCCCAGGGGACATGTATCAATGCAAAAAAAGTTTTAAAAATGTCAGTTTTCTCGGGAGCAGTGATTTTAATAATGCTTAAAGTGAAAAAATAAAAGTGAAATATTCCTTTAAATTTCATGCCTGTGAAGTGTCTATAGTATGCCGGTAAAGTGGCACATTTTTCCAGTGCGAGGGCTTACTATGATATCCTCACAAACTCATGCTTCCCCCTGGGGCGCGCACTCAGAAGCGTTTCTGATCGATGAGTAGTGTTGCCATCTGCAGCCTTTGCAGTCAGCGCATAATTCACGGTAAGCCCAACACTTACCTAGGGACGACCGCCTTAAGAAGGCACCTGGCCTCCCATCACCGAGCCCAGTGGGAGCAACGCCATCAGAACCCACAAAGCCACACTCCAGGCTCTCACCGTCCAGCCTCTTCTCCTTCCCCTTTATGCTCACAATTGTCCTCCACTCCACCTTCCATCATGCCTTCCTCAAATTTTTCTGCAAAAAGGCAGGCTTCCGTGGCCCAAATGTTCGATCGTAAAAAAAAGATGACGCCGGATAACCCTCTTGCCCAATGGTTGACCGCTGGCTTGTCGGAACTGATAGCCCGCCAACTACTGCCATACAAACTGGTGGAGTCGGAGGCCTTTCGAAAATTTGTGGCCATTGGAACACCACAATGGAAGGTCCCAGAAAGGAAATTTTTTTCACAGAAGGGCATCCAAGAGCTATATGGCCATGTTCAGCGGCAAGTGAAATACATTCACTTGCCTCTGAACATGGCCATTGTCGGTGCCAAGATACATCTGACCACAGATACGTGGTCTAGCAAACACGGGCAGGGAAGGTATATAACTTAAACTGCCCACTGGGTGAACCTTCTGACGGCTGTCAAGCATGTAACCAGTAGTGTTGAGCAGAATATGCCATATTCGATTTCGCGATATATCTCGAATATATATTCGAATATTCGAGATATATTCGCTAAATTCGAATATTCGTGATATTTTATCGAAATTAATTGAATGCGATTTTTCGCTATTGCGAATGCGAAAATAATTGCGATTTTTTTAATAACTGCGGTAGGAGCGCTCTGATTGGCTTAGAATATTCGTGATATTTTATCGAAATATCGCAACATGCGAATGCGATATTTATTGCGCAATTTCGAGATATGCTGGAGGAGCGCTCTGATTGGCTCAGAATATTCGTGATATTTTATCGAAATATCGCAACATGCGAATGCGATATTTATTGCGCAATTTCGAGATATGCTGGAGGAGCGCTCTGATTGGCTCAGAATATTCGTGATATTTTATCGAAATATCGCAACATGCGAATGCGATATTTATTGCGCAATTTCGAGATATGCTGGAGGAGCGCTCTGATTGGCTCAGAATATTCCTGATATTTTATCGAAATATCGCAACATGCGAATGCGATATTTATTGCGCAATTTCGAGATATGCTGGAGGAGCGCTCTGATTGGCTCAGAATATTCCTGATATTTTATCGAAATATCGCAACATGCGAATGCGAAATTTATTGCAGATATTTCGAAAACTGCTGTAGCAGCACTCTGAAATCGAATATGTATGATATTTTAACCAAAATACATATTGCGATTGCGATTTTTCGATCGCACATGCGCAATTGCGCGAACAACACGCGACCATTTCCTGGAGCCTTGCCAGTTTCCAACTTATGATCGCAGCGCAATCACACAGCAACATGGTTGGAAGCAATTTCACTAAGTCTGAGGAAAAGTTGCTGATTTGTGTAAGTATTTTGACCACTGTTATTTCATCATCTTCAACTGCATTTTAGTCTAGTTTAAAAGTTAGTATATATGATCAGATATTAGTATTTCACAAAAAATGTGTCTCCTGCTTTTACAAAACTACAAGTCCCAGCATGCCTGGACAGCTGCAGACACCCTGGTTGGCAAATGTGTATTTAGGCACTTTTCCTTGTTATTTAGCATAATGAATTTAACATTTTATTGGACATAGGACGTATGCGAACGTCCTGACTTCAGTGTCCTCAAGGCCCAAGGACGTTCGAATACATATTGCCCTTTAGATGTTGCAGAACTACAACTTCCAGCATGCCTGGGAATGCTGGCACTTCTAGTATTGTAAGTTCTGCAGGCCCACATTTTTCAGGCCTTTATGCACGGGTCTCTAAACTGTGGCACCCTAGATGCAGCAAAAGTAAAATTCTTAGCATGCACTGACAGACCGTGGCTGATGGGAGTAGTAGTTTTGCAACAGCTGGAGGTGGACTGGTCTTGAAACCCAGAGTTAGGTAACAAACCCGTAGTGTTTTGCAACCATTCTGCCTCCAGCTGGTTATTTTCTGTTGAAAAGCCTGTGGCGTGCAAAACACAACCCAAAAACTCCACCCGGTGCAAGGAAAAATTTGCACACACCTAAAGAGTGACATCACAAAAAACTGCGACGGTTGCATACGTCAGTGGTCCTCCGAAAAGGTCCCGCCTCTGACCCCCCGGGGCGTTAGGCTCCTAGGCTCCTGACAGGGAAAAGAGTTACTGTGGTCCATACAGCCGAAGCCATATGGACCCATCTCGGTCCAAGCAGCGCAATCAACACGCGAACAACACGCGACCATTTCCTGGAGCCTTGCCAGTTTCCAACTTATGATCGCAGCGCAATCACACAGCAACATGGTTGGAAGCAATTTCACTAAGTCTGAGGAAAAGTTGCTGATTTGTGTAAGTATTTTGACCACTGTTATTTCATCATCTTCAACTGCATTTAAGTCTAGTTTAAAAGTTAGTATATATGATCAGATATTAGTATTTAACCAAAAATGTGTCTCCTGCTTTTACAAAACTACAAGTCCCAGCCCAGCCCAGCATTTTAGTCTAGTTTAAAAGTTAGTATATATGATCATATATTAGTATTTCACAAAAAATGTGTCTCCTGCTTTTACAAAACTACAAGTCCCAGCATGCCTGGACAGCTGCAGACACCCTGGTTGGCAAATGTGTATTTAGGCACTTTTCCTTGTTATTTAGCATAATGAATTTAAAAATTTTTTGGACATAGGACGTATGCGAACGTCCTGACTTCAGTGTCCTCAAGGCCCAAGGACGTTCGAATACATATTGCCCTTTAGATGTTGCAGAACTACAACTTCCAGCATGCCTGGGAATGCTGGCACTTCTAGTATTGTAAGTTCTGCAGGCCCCCATTTTTCAGGCCTTTATGCACGGGTCTCTAAACTGTGGCACCCTAGATGCAGCAAAAGTAAAATTCTTAGCATGCACTGACAGACCGTGGCTGATGGGAGTAGTAGTTTTGCAACAGCTGGAGGTGGACTGGTCTTGAAACCCAGAGTTAAGTAACAAACACGTAGTGTTTTGCAACCATTCTGCCTCCAGCTGTTTTTTTCCTGTTGAAAAGCCTGTGGCGTGCAAAACACAACCCAAAAACTCCACCCGGATGCAGTGAAAAATGTGCACACACCTAAAGAGTGACATCACAAAAAACTGCGACGGGTACATACGTCAGTGGTCCTCCGAAAAAGGTCCCGTCTCTGACCCCCCGGGGCGTTAGGCTCCTGACAGGGAAAAGAGTTAGCAACGCATATCTCCCCTATACGTGTATCCTGTGTTGTTAATAATATATTCATAATTATGCAAATGATAATGGCTGCTATATTTATGCAAAAAAGGTGGCGACCGAAATGGCAGGATATAAAATCTTTCATGTTACCCCTGTCATTGATTAATAAGGCGAGAATGCTTCCAATTGTTGAATAGCATACATTTACGTCATATATCCATAAGGCTGTCAACAGAAGTATTACAATATACTTTGTTCTTCATCTTGCAGAAGTTCCTGGAAACAGGATACGATGAGCTGTGGAGGCAGCCAGAGAAAAGGGCTGTGGTCAGCGCCCTAATCGCTGACTTTGGCGGCCAACATGACCACAAGGCCATTGTTAAGAAGTGGTCTGACCTGAAGAGGCGCCAAATGGTTCATGTCAGACGTCTTCGGGCTAAATATCATCCAGGTAAGTTATTGTTGACAGTTATGTTTTTTTTAAAAAAAGTGTATTTTGTGCGTGAACTCGAAAGAGAGAGGAGCCGGCCTGCAGGAGTTGGGAGGCCTCCCCCAGAGGCAATCTGCCACCTTTCTCCATGCCCCGGTTGGCAATGGCGGGTGTGAGGGGGTCCTCCCAACCCAACCTCGCATAGCACACCCACCAGGGGCGGGGCTGAGACCACCAAACTCAATTCACAGGTAGCCGAGAGCGGGATCCGAACCCCTAGCTGCAGAGGTGAATCAGTTGTCAGTGCAGTGGCAATCGCGTGGAGCCACCGCAGCTCCTTTGGTGACAGTTATGTAAGGTCATATGTAATTCATGTAAGGTCAGATGTTGTTAACCAAGATGCCATGTTGTGCTAACATATATCACCACCGGCCAAGGTATTCATAGTACTGTTGAAAAAAGACATGGGGCAGCAGACAGGAACACAGAAGTTATGTGGGAACATAATTTTCCCATTGCTTTGCATGGGACTTTAAAGAAAAACCCCGACCATGGCAAGTGGGGGTGGGTAAGGTTTAAACCACCTATCCTATGTTTGTGGCTGACATATAAGTAACCTGTGTGCCAAGTTTCATATAAATATCTTTAGCCGTTTGTACGTGATGCTGGAACATACATACATACATACATACATACATACATACATTTATGCACACACACACGTTGAGTTTTATATATATAGATTACCACTAAATTCCTGTGTTAGGAGTGGGGTTGTTATAGTAATCCCGTGTGCTCCATCAGGCCCTTTTTTTAACATGAGATGGTCTGAACAAAACAAAGTAGACAAAAACAGCTCATTTTAACATGGTTGCATCCCAGCTCACGCTCAGTCCCCTGTAGTGCCCACAAGACCCTTTAATATAACATTGTCCCATTGGTTAACTGTCTATATAAATCAATTTGTATTCATATACAATACAGCAGAGTACACAGAATTTGCATACGTCATTAGAAAACATTTTTATAATATATGAACATTGTGTTATTATAGGAGCTCCAATGCCAGTTATCCGCGCCAAGCGCAGAAGGCGCCAGGCCGATGAGGAGGAGGAGGAGGATGCGGCAGAGGAGGATGCGGCAGAGGAGGAGATGGATGAAGAGGAGCAGCCAGGGCCCTCCCACTCCCCAACCCCAGCTCCTGCTGAGGAGCAAGCTGAGGAGCTTCCCCCCCCCACCACCCCAACTTCTCAAGCAGAAGAGCAGGAGGAAGAGAGCGGTCCTGTGAGCCTCGTTCAGGAAGGTAAATATGTGCACAATGATTAATAACATTTCAACAATAAAATGTAGATATAAAAATGGACAACATATAAAGCGCACCTGTCAGATTGTAGAACCATAATATGGTATTGATGCTAGAAGTATACAGGTAGTGCATAATTATTAAGCAAGTAGTATTTTTGAGGATTCATTTTATTATTGAACAACAACCATGTTCTCAATGAACCCCAAAAACTCATTAATATCAAAGCTGAATTTTTTTGGAAGTAGTTTTTAGTTTGTTTTTAGTGTTAGTTATTTTCGGGGGATATCTGTGTGTGCAGGTGACTACTATTACTGTGCAGAATTTTTAGGCAACTTAACCAAAAAATAAATATATACCCATTTCAATGATTTATTTTTAAAAGTGAAACCAATATAACATCTCAACATTCACAAATACACATTTCTGACATTTAAAAACAAAACAAAAACAAATCAGTGACCAATATAGCCACCTTTCTTTGCAAGGACACTCGAAAGCCTGACATCCATGGATTCTGTCAGTGTTTTGATCTGTTCACCATCAACATTGCGTGCAGCAGCAACCACAGCCTCCCAGACACTGTTCAGAGAGGTGTACTGTTTTCCCTCCTTGTAAATCCCACATTTGATGATGGACCACAGGTTCTCAATGGGGTTCAGATCAGGTGAACAAGGAGGCCATGTCATTACTTTTTTTTATTTAATACCCTTTCTTGCCAGCCACGCTGTGGAGTACTTTGACACGTGTGATGGAGCATTGTCCTGCATGAAAATCATGTTTTTCTTGAAGGATGGTGACTTTTTCCTGTACCACTGCTTGAAGAAGGTCTCTTCCATAATCTGGCAGTAGGACTGGGAGTTCAGCTTGACTCCATCCTCAATCCGAAAAGGCCCCACAAGCTCATCTTTGATGATACCAGCCCAAACCAGTACTCCACCACCACCTTGCTGGCGTCTGAGTCGGACTGGAGCTCCCTGCACTTTACCAATCCAGCCACGGGCTCTTCCATCTGGCCCATCAAGACTCACTCTCATTTCAGCAGTCCATAAAACCTTAGAAAAATCTTTCTTGAGATATTTATTGGCACAGTCTTGACGTTGCAGCTTGTGTGTCTTGTTCAGTGGTCATCGTCTTTCAGCCTTTCTTACCTTGGCCATGTCTCTGGGTATTGCACACCTTGTGCTTTTGGGCACCCCAGTGATGTTGCAGCTCTGAAATATGGCCAATCTTGTGGCAAGTGGCATCTTGGCAGCTGCACGCTTAACTTTTCTCAGTTCATGGGCAGTTATTTTGCACCTTTGTTTTTCCACACGCTTCTTTTGTTTGATGATCACGCTTCAGAAGCTTTGCAACTTTAAGAGTGCTGCATCCCTCTGCTAGATATCTCTCTATTTTGGACTTTTCAGAGTCTGTCAAATCCTTCTTTTGGCCCATTTTGACAAAGAAAAGGAAATTGACTAATAATTATGCACACCTGATATAGAGTGTTGATGTCATTAGACCACACACCTTCTCATTACAGAGTTGTACATTACCTAATATGCCTAATCTGTAGTAGGCTTTCGAGCCTATACAACTTGGAGTAAGACAACATGCATAAAGAGGATGATGTGGTCCAAATACTCATTTGCCTAATAATTCTGCACTCCCGGGATGTGTTAGACACATAACAAGTGTATACACATGATAATGATTGATTAATAAGCAAAAAAAAATTTTTATTTATTTGGTAACGTTATTTTAAATCCAATTTTTTTTTTTATTATATCCTAACAGTATCAGGAAAGATGAGGAGGCAGACCGCGCTCATAAAGACAACCCACCAGAGGATCCAGGCAAATCAGCGCCAGATCCGCTACCTTATTCAGCAAAATGTGCTGCTGGAGCAGCAGCAATTAAAAAATATAGAGAAGCTGGAGCGCCTTCAGAAGCTCAATCAGAGTTATATCTGAAATTATGTTTTTATTAATAAATATTATTTTTTGGAAATGTTTCATTTCTTTTTGAGATAGATTTGTAGGTTTTTCAACACATCTAACTTAACATCAAACAAATCAACATCAACACATTTAACTTCATAATAAGCAAAAACATTTTATACTATTATTTTATTTAACAGTAACCTAGGACAAACTAAAGCACACGACACAGACACGACGAACACAAAATAAACAGTTGAAAAATGAACATAACAAAAGCAACAATATATATATATATACAAAGAGAGAGAGAGGGAGAGCAAGAAAGAGAGAGAATGCAGATGAGCTCTTGCAGACAGCCCAATGGTTGCAGTATAAATGCCGCAAAACAGTGTTTAACATAAGGTTCATTGTTATAGTTACACTTGCTGTTTAGATCCGGTCTGGTAGCTTGTAGCGGAGGCTGTTGGTGGATCCGCTGTGCCAGAGAGGTCATGAAGCTTTACTCAGCATGGAGGCAGCAGCAGGAGTATTAAAATATAATATAACTAGACAATGCATTTCCTGAGGAAAATGCGAGTGGGAATGCTGAATAGCTTAATTGGTGAGCCCCTTGCCAAAGACATTCACCATAACCACTACACTATCTTTAGGACACACAGCTTCTTTCTCTATCTGCAAAGTATAGCGTATGCTGACTTCCTGGTCGCCCCTCCCCCCTCAATAGGTTTCCCCTCCCCCCCAGGTCAGTGAGGAGGAATATTGCACTGAGGTCAGGAAAGTGATTTATAGAAAGAAATAACATTACAAACGCTTTTAATTCACACATCTAATACATGATTTAAGCCTCCAAACAAAGCTTAATAAATCCTCAAACGTACATGCAATTGATACAACGACTACACCGTTTGAAATACACGGCCCTTGTAAACGCATCGATATGAAATTTATGTAGATAAACTTAAAAATGTGGCCATGTCTGCGATTTAGAAAAGAGCGTCTTTGTGAGTTCTGCAGCAACATTTTTTAGATAATTTAACATGAGAGTCTATGAGACATAATTTCTGGCTGTTGCTCCAATAACTAAAACTAAAATACGTATCGCAGACTTGATCACATTGCCATAAACCAGACAAGCATAGCTACGTTTTGATATAAAAATTGTGTATGAAAAGTAGATCTTGTGGGCGTGAGACCAATTTGTTTCCCCTTTTTGTAAAGATATTTTTAATTACAAAGATCTAGAATGTTAAGGTCACATGACAGACTCTAAATCCCCTCCATAGGATTACATTATAACCTATCGCATTTTTGTGAAAAATTCGCAAAACGTAAATTGCGTTTTCACCAAAAAATTGTAAACGCTAACTATCTGAAAAGTCATAGCCGGATAGCTAAATATTTTGTGACCGCTTTACAGTTTTTTCAGTGTCTGTAAGTGAAAGTATGAAGTAGCTGAAACTTTTGGCAGGGCATGTGAATTCAAAGGGGAAAAGGATGTTCTCATTGACTTCAATGTTAAAAAAAGGGTCTTAAAAGCTAAAAATTTATAAAAGTGTAAAAAGTAGGAAAAAACTTGAACAAGTCCCATCATTTGCTGAAAGAGACGAACATTTTTACAGTTGAATGGTCTCAATAGCTGAAAGTATGCCGAAGTTACGCAGAACCAAAAAACGTAAGGAATAATAAGATTACTAAATTTACGGATATCAATACTGGAAATGTTTATTAAAGCATTCACACTAATTAAGATTAATACATTTACGGGTATCCATACTAGGAATGCTTATTAAAGCATTCCCACTAAGTATCACACAGGCACGATTTACAAGCAGTAGTGGTAATAGTAATACATAGCATAAAAACACTTGGGGAATACTTTACAGCATTAGTAGTGGTCATAATAGTCAATAGTGTACCAAAAAATTGGGACACAGGTGTCTTGACTGAGCTGTAATAGTAGTAGTAGACATTGACAATACAGTGTCAAATCACTCGGGCAAGAGGTGCCATGATGAACAGCAGTCTTAATAAGAGTATATAGGGTGTGAAATAACTGCTGACATAGGTGTCTTGACTGGGCAGCAGAAGCAGCAGTAGTAGTATTAACAGTAGTAGTTGATACAGAGTCATATCACATGGGCAGGAGGTGCCATGATGTACAGCAGTCTTAATAAGAGTATATAGGGTGTGAAATAACTGCTGACATAGGTGTCTTGACTGGGCAGCAGAAGCAGCAGTAGCAGTATTAACAGTAGTAGTTGATACAGAGTCATATCACATGGGCAGGAGGTGCCATGATGTACAGCAGTCTTAATAAGAGTATATAGGGTGTGAAATAACTGCTGACATAGGTGTCTTGACTGGGCAGCAGAAGCAGCAGCAGTAGTATTAACAGTAGTACTTGATACAGAGTCATATCACATGGGCAGGAGGTGCCATGATGTACAGCAGTCTTAATAAGAGTATATAGGGTGTGAAATAACTGCTGACATAGGTGTCTTGACTGGGCAGCAGAAGCAGTAGTAGTAGTATTAACAGTAGTAGTTGATACAGAGTCATATCACATGGGCAGGAGTTGCCATGATGTACAGCAGTCTTAATAAGAGTATATAGAGTGTGAAACAACTGCTGACATAGGTGTATTGACTGGGCGGCAGCAGCAGCAGAAGCAGTAGTAGTAGTATTAACAGTAGTAGTTGATACAGAGTCATATCACATGGGCAGGAGGTGCCATGATGAACAGCAGTAGGAATAAGAGTATATAGAGTGTTAAACAACTGCTGACATAGGTGTATTGACTGGGCGGCAGCAGCAGCTGAAGCAGCAGTAGTAGTATTAACAGTAGTAGTTGATACAGAGTCATATCACATGGGCAGGAGGTGCCATGATGTACAGCAGTCTTAATAAGAGTATATAGGGTGTGAAATAACTGCTGACATAGGTGTCTTGACTGGGCAGCAGCAGCAGCAGAAGCAGCAGTAGTAGTATTAACAGTAGTAGTTGATACAGAGTCATATCACATGAGCAGGAGGTGCCATGATGAACAGCAGTAGGAATAGGAGTATATAGAGTGTCAAATAACTGCTGACATAGGTGTATTGACTGGGCGGCAGCAGCAACAGCAGAAGCAGCAGTAGTAGTATTAACAGTAGTAGTTGATACAGAGTCATATCACATGGGCAGGAGTTGCCATGATGTACAGCAGTCTTAATAAGAGTATATAGAGTGTGAAACAACTGCTGACATAGGTGTATTGACTGGACGGCAGCAGCAGCAGAAGCAGCAGTAGTAGTATTAACAGTAGTAGTTGATACAGAGTCATATCACATGGGCAGGAGGTGCCATGATGAACAGCAGTAGGAATAAGAGTATATAGAGTGTTAAACAACTGCTGACATAGGTGTATTGACTGGGCGGCAGCAGCAGCAGAAGCAGTAGTAGTAGTATTAACAGTAGTAGTTGATACAGAGTCATATCACATGGGCAGGAGGTGCCATGATGAACAGCAGTAGGAATAAGAGTATATAGAGTGTTAAACAACTGCTGACATAGGTGTATTGACTGGGCGGCAGCAGCAGCAGAAGCAGTAGTAGTAGTATTAACAGTAGTAGTTGATACAGAGTCATATCACATGGGCAGGAGGTGCCATGATGAACAGCAGTAGGAATAAGAGTATATAGAGTGTTAAACAACTGCTGACATAGGTGTATTGACTGGGCGGCAGCAGCAGCTGAAGCAGCAGTAGTAGTATTAACAGTAGTAGTTGATACAGAGTCATATCACATGGGCAGGAGTTGCCATGATGTACAGCAGTCTTAATAAGAGTATATAGAGTGTGAAACAACTGCTGACATAGGTGTATTGACTGGGCGGCAGCAGCAGCAGAAGCAGTAGTAGTAGTATTAACAGTAGTAGTTGATACAGAGTCATATCACATGGGCAGGAGGTGCCATGATGAACAGCAGTAGGAATAAGAGTATATAGAGTGTTAAACAACTGCTGACATAGGTGTATTGACTGGGCGGCAGCAGCAGCTGAAGCAGCAGTAGTAGTATTAACAGTAGTAGTTGATACAGAGTCATATCACATGGGCAGGAGGTGCCATGATGTACAGCAGTCTTAATAAGAGTATATAGGGTGTGAAATAACTGCTGACATAGGTGTCTTGACTGGGCAGCAGAAGCAGCAGTAGCAGTATTAACAGTAGTAGTTGATACAGAGTCATATCACATGGGCAGGAGTTGCCATGATGTACAGCAGTCTTAATAAGAGTATATAGGGTGTGAAATAACTGCTGACATAATTGTCTTGACTGATCCAAAGGAGTCATGGGAGAAAATCATGTGGTCAGATGAGACTATAATATAATTTTTTGATCATAATTTCACTAACCGTGTTCGGAGGAAGAATAATGATGAGTACCATGCCAAGAACGCCATCCCTAATGTGAAGCATGGGGGTGGTAGCATCATGCTTTGGTGGTGTTTTTCTGCACATGGGACAGGGTGACTGCACTGTATTAAGGAGAGGATGACCGGGGCCATGTATTGCAAGATTTTGGGCAACAACCTCCTTCCCTGAGTTAGAGCTTTGAAGATGGGTCGAGGCTGGGTCTTCCAACATGAGAATGACCCAAAGCACACAGCCAGGATAACCAAGGATTGGCTCTGTAAGGAGCATATCAAGGTTCTGGCGTGGCCTAGCCAGTCTCCAGACCTAAACCCAATAGAGAATCTTTGGAGGGAGCTCAAACTCCGTGTTTCTCAGCGATAGCCCAGAAACATGACTGATGTAGAGAAGATCTGTGTGGAGGAGTGGGCCAAAATCCCTCCTCCAGTGTGTGCAAAGCTGGTGTAAAACTACAAGAAATGTTTGACCGCTGTAATTGCAAAGAAAGCCTACTTTACCAAATATTAACATTGATTTTCTCTGATGTTGAAATAGTTATATTCAGCACTGTAAATACATCAGGTCCGGGGCTTCATCAGGGAATGCATGGCAAGGGACCCTTCAGCGCCCTGAACCGACGACGGGTGCCAGAAAGTCACCGCCGATCCAGGACTCATTCATCTTTATGAATGTGAGTCTGTCCACGGAGTCTGTGGACAGACGGGTCCTCTTGTCCGTGACCACCCCACCTGCCGCGCTGAATGTCCGCTCAGATAGTACGCTGGAGGGGGGGCAAGACAATAACTCCAGCGCATACTGAGCGAGCTCGCGGCAGGTGTCCAATCTGGCAACCCAGTACTCCATGGGGTCGTCGGTGCTCATACTGTCAGAAGCACCGACGGACGCCATGTAGTCTGCCACCATGTGGGCCAGCCGCTGGTGGTGACTGCTGCTGCTGCTGCTGGTGGTGGTACTGGGTCGCTCGGTTTGGAAGAACATCCTCATCTCTTCCATTAGGTCCCCTGCTCGGCTGCAGCTGGGTGCAGCCACCTGCTGGGTGAGATGAGGGGGGACAACTGGAGGCCGGGGAGTTGCCTGCTCCAACCGTCTGACAATGGCTGCCTGCAGTTCCTCCATCCGGTGCTGCCTCCGGCTGGCTGGGATGAACTGCTCCAGTTTCCCCTTGCACCTGGGATCCAAAAGGGTGGCCATCCAGAAATCATCCCTCGTCTTGATGGTCTTAACCCGGGGGTCCCTCCTGAGGCATCTCAGCATGTGGGCAGCCATGGGGAAGAGCACAGCCCGCTGTGACTCCTCAATGCTGGCCAGGTGAATGAGGTGCGACTCTTCTTCCCTGAGGCGCTGCTGGTCAAACTCAGACATGCCCAACCCCCGGACTATCGGTGCCCCCAACACCGGCTCTCCCTCCTGACCAGGCCCTGACTCCGGGACGACACCAGCAACCACCTCCTCCTCCTCTTCATCATCATCCTCCTCCTCCTCCTCCTCCTCCTGGTCCTGGCCCTGGTCTCGGTGGAGCATTGCTGACTCCTCCTGCTCCACCAAGGCACTCTCCCCAGCCTCGAGCAGGCGATCTAGTGTCCTCTCCAGCATGAACAGTATTGGCAGCACGCTATTGAGGCCAATTTGCTCACTGCTGACCATCTTGGTCGCCTGCTCGAAGGAGGACAACACTTGGCAGACCTGGTTTATCTGCCCCCACTCCGCACAGGCGATGAAAGGGAGTTGTGGTGAAGCCCTCTCAGTGCCTAGTTCCATCAGGTACTCCCTCACCGCCCTTTGCTGCTCCCACAACCTCTTCAGCATGTGGAGGGTGGAGTTCCACCGCGTCACACTGTCCACAATCAGCCTGTGAAGGGGCAGATTGTACTTCCGCTGCAATTTGGACAGGGACGCGGTAGCGGTTGGGGAGCGCCTGAAGTGGCTGGCAATCCTACGCGCCTTTGCCACAATGTCACTCAACCCTGGATAAGTGCGCAGGAACTTCTGCACCACCAGGTTGAGGACATGTGCCAGACAGGGCACGTGCGTCAGACTGCCAGCATGGAGGGCGGCGAGTAGGTTGCTGCCGTTATCGCAGACAACCATACCTGGCTGGAGCCTTCGGGGTGTCAGCCACTTCTGGACCTGAGCTTGAAGTGCTTTCAGCACTTCTTCTGCAGTGTGTCTCCGGTCCCCTAAACTAACAAGCTGGAGCACGGCCTGACAGCGCACGTGCCCCACACTTGAGTAGCTATGGGGGCGCTTGCTGGGAGGCTCAGCAGCTGCGGAGACAGTGGCTTGAGGGAGACCAGCAGTTCTCCCCTGGACACCCCGGGGCGGCACCACAAGATCGGTTGCCGACGATCCCTCACCGACGCCTCGGAGGGAAACCCAATGGGCCGTGAAGCTGATGTAGCGTCCCTGCCCATGCCTGCTGGTCCAGCCATCCATTGTCAGATGAACCCTGTCGCTGACAGCGTGATCCAGCGACAGGGTTACATTCTGCACAATGTGCTGGTGTAGGGCAGGGACACCAGTCCTGGCAAAGAAATGGCGGCTGGGGACACGCCATTGGGGTTGGGCCTGCTCCAACATCTGCCTGAAGGGGTTGCTGTCAACTATGTTGAAGGGCAGCAGATGTTGGGCAATAACCCTTGCCAGGAGCCCATTGAGGGAACGCACACGTCGGTCTCCAGGGGGGAAGGGAGTGGTGCGGTCAAAGGCGTCTGAAATCGACGCCTGGCGCCGGACGGCAGTGCGGGACACAGACGTGGAGGGTGCTGTGGAAGTAGAGGTCTGGCTGCCGGTACCAGTACCTCTACTAGAGGGAGCGGGGGGGCATGACCTGCTGGAAACAGATGAAGATGTGGCAGGGGCTGCTGTACCCTGCTCACTTGTGGTGGTGGCGCTGCTACCACCACCACGCTTCATCTCGTCATACAACGCCCAGTGGTTTATCCTCAGGTGCTGGTTCAGGGCTGTGGTACCCACCCGAGCCAAACACTTCCCTCTCTTCACCCTCACTTTACAAATCCGGCAGATGGCCACGGTAGGGTTGTCTGCCACCAGGGTAAAGAAATTCCAGACAGGTGACTTCAGCACCGCCCTCCTGTCAGATGGGGTGACGCTTACTTGCACCTGCTGGGATTCGGTGCGCACAGGTGGAGCTGCCTGCTGCTGCTGCTGCTGCTGCTGCTCCTCCTCCTGACACCTCCTGCTGCCATCACCAGTGGAGACCCTGACGATGGTCTCCCTGGTGGTTCACCAGGGTGCCTACCTTCCCCGTCGTCACTGACGTAGTGAGCCGACGCGTCAGATGGCAACCATGATGGGTCACCCTCTTCGCCCCCAGAGATGTCAGACCAAGGGCTGAGATGTGTTGGTCTGAGGGAACCACGTGACATGGAGCCTCTAGCCTGGCTCCGCTGTCCCCTCACCCACGCCTGGGTCTGACTAGGTGCTGCTGTTTCCTGCACCAAAACAGCAGCACCAGTTTGAAGGGATGTCTCTGGGATACTGCCAGCAGGTATCCCATCCTCCTCATCCATCCCTTCAAAAAGGTCCTGACCATCAGGACAGAGCTGGAGGTCTGCCTGATGCATGGCCTCCCCCAAGAGATCCCTATCACTGTCGCTGTCGAACAGTAAGATGCTGGACTCTTGGGGGCTGGGGGGGGGTAGTACAGGCAACGGTGTAATGGTGGTACTACTGTGAGTCGGGACCGACGACTCAGTGGCACTGCTGTGCCCCATGTAGTCCACCACTACTTGAGCCTGAGATGGCAATATCGGGCGGCTGCCCGATGGGAAGAACTCCCGGATCAGGCGTACTCCCCTTGCACCCGATCCTCTACCACTAGTAGGGGCACGAGAGGTACCCCGTGCTGGCAGCGATCCAGCACTGGGAGTAACTCCCCTACCCCTGCTGCCACGGCCACGGATGCCGCTCATTATTGCTGATATGTGTGTGGGGGGGTTAAACTTTATTGGGGGGGGAAAATGTGAACAAAATGTGTTTTTGTGTTTTTTTTACAAGACAGGCACGCAGACAAAGACGTACACAGACAGCTACTAAACTATAAGAAAAGTAGTACACCAGACAAGGACTACAAAATTAAAGAAAAAAAAAAAAAGCACTAAACAAACACTAACTTTTTTTTTTTTTTTTTTTTTTAAACACAAAACACAGACACTAAACACACACTAAGCTAAGCTAGATGAAATAAATGTACACTAACAGTGTGTACACTTACTACACAAAATTTAACTAAACTGAACACAAAACTTAGCTTTTATAAAAGCTCTTTAGGGAAAACTAAACAAAATTTGAACTGAGATGCCTATCAAATATCACTGAACAGCGAACCTGCAAGATCTAACAGTAACACAAGATGAACAAAACTTAGCTTTTAGAAAAGCTCTTTTATAAAGCTCAGCAAAACGTGTTCTGAAATCTCTTGCAAATATAACTGAACAGGGAGGATTGCAGGATCAAACAGTAACACAAATGAAAAAAACAGCACAAAACAGCACAAAACGTAGCTTTGAAAAAAGCTCTTGGGTCTATTGCTTTGAAAAAAGCAGTTGATATACTGGAAAAGATCCACTGGAATCACTAAATAGCAATGCTGGTGATGATCTAAATCAATCAAGAACAAAGACACAGGAAACCAGGAACACAGAAACAGCCTCCACACTCTATAGCCAGCTTCTGAATCTGCAATGAAATGGTGCTGGGAGTGAGCTTATATAATGTCCATGCAGGCAGGTTCCTATTGGTTGCTAACCTGTGACGAGTGTGGAAGGAGAACTCTGATTGGCTCTGATGCAAAAGGGCGGAGCAAATAATCGCGCAATATTCCTATTGCCGAATATTCGCATTGCGAATATTCGGCAATATAAAATGATCGCTTCAGCTACTCGGCCCAATGGCTCTAATCATACCAGCAATGCTTTCAGACGTCTATGGAGATCACTAGGATGTGATCTGTTTTAAAAATGAAACTGTAAAAATCGCTCTGATGCGGAAGATCGGGGCGAGGAAAGTAATCGCGCGATATTGCGTTTGCCGAATAATCGCATTGCGATCTTTCTGGAAAATTCAATGAACGCTTCAGCTACTCGGCCCAGGGTCTCTAATGATACCAGCAATGCTTTTAGACGTCGATGGAGATATCTAGGATGTGATCTGATTCAAAAAAAAAATTGTAAAAAATCGAATATTCGGAATTGCGAATATTCACCGCGAATTTCGAAATATAGCGCGATTTCTCGAATATGCTATATTCGAGTCGAATATTCGCAATGCGAATATTCGTGAGCAACACTAGTAACCAGTGACACCCATGTAGATTTAGTTTTACCACCACGAATTACATGCAGGCCTGCCACTTCTTCTCCTTCTCCTCCTACTCTATCCTCCCTCTCCTCCTCGGCTGACTCCTCACTTTCCGATGCTACCGTCTCTTCCGATGCGCCGCCCAAGATCCCCAGAACCTATTCGACATGTCAGGTGAGACGTTGCCATGCTGTGCTGCGTCTGTTGTGCCTGGAAGACAAGAGCCACACTGGTCCTGCACTCCTTTCAGCTTTGCGTTCACAGGCAGATCAGTGGCTAACACCGCTCAATTTGACAGTTGGTAAAGTGGTGCCAATCTGCTGAGCTCACTGAAACAGGGCAAATTACACACGTGCCATGCATGGCACACGTCCTGAACTTGGTCGTGCAGCGATTCGTTGCCAAATACCTTGGGCTCCAGGACATCTTGCGGCAGGCTAGGAAAATCTCGGCCTGTTTTAGAAGATCTTACACGGCCATGGCTCGCCTTGCTGACATTCAGCGGCGACACAACCTGCCTGTCAGACGTCTTATTTGTGACTGCCCGACGCAATGGAACTCAACATTGTATATGCTTGATAGGCTGCTCCAGCAGAAACGTGCAGTTAATGACTACCTGTACGAACTCTGCGGCAGGACAGGTTCTGGGAGCTTGTTTTTTTTTACCGCGCCAGTGGCTGCTCATGCGCAACTCATGCAGACTTCTGCGGCCATTTGATGAGATCACCAAACTTGTCAGTCGCAGCCAGGGCGCCATCAGTGACATCGTACCTTACGCCTTCTTTCTGGAGCGTGCATTGCGTTGTGTCATTGATCAAGCCGTCGAGGAGCAGGATGATGAGGAAGTCGCAATGCTGGATGAATTCCCAGGGGGGGCTACTCCACCTGAGACAAGTCAACAACAGGAGTCTGAAGAGGAGTCAGAGGAGGATGGTGCCGGGGTGGAGGAGGAGGAGGAAGAAGAGCATGCTTTAAACCTTTCTGGGATCCCTGGTGTTGTCCGTGGATGGGGGGAGGAGAACGAGGACGACATTATCCTGGATGATGAGCAGGAGCCAGGCCAGTACAGCGCTTCCAGTTTAGTGCAAATGGGGGCCTTCATGCTCCAGTGTTTAAAGAGGGACCAGGCAAGGGCAAGGACCAGTACTGGGTGGCAATGTACTTAGACACCTGGTACAAACAAAACATGGCGGAAATGTTACCACCATCACAGAGCGTTATCAGAATGCAGCACTTCCAGGCCTTGCTTCGAGAAATGCTGCATTCTGCTTTTGCGTCCGCTGGCAGAGGAATTTCCACTCACAGAGAAACAGTTTCGGGTACCAATCCAACAGCGCTTGCAAGAACAGGGCGGTTTGAAGATGTCTTAGTCACTAATGATATGAGATCATTCTTTCAGCCGACCCATCGACAGCTGTCCTCCGGATCCAGCATCAGGGAACGCCTAGACCGACAGGTGTCCGACTACATCGGGTTAACAGCCTATGTGGACGCACTGAGAAGTGATGAACCCCTGGACTACTGGGTGGGCAGGCTTGACCTCTGGCCAGAGCTTGCACAATTTGCAATGGAACTGTTGGCTTACCCCTCATCCAGTGTCCTGTCCAAAAGGACGTTCAGCGCAGCAGGGGGGGGTCGTGACCGATAAGCGCACTCGCCTAGCTCACAACAGTGTTGACTACATCACATTTAAAAAAATGAATGAAGCATGGATCTCGGAGGAATTCTACACATGTGACCAGTAGACCATGTTTCATTCAAATTCTGGTAAACGCCTGTGGGCTAATTTTTTGGGCCTGTACTGGCCAACACTTTATTCTGTATCTGGTGAATGCCTAATGTACCAGCAGCCACAGAATAAAAAGTTGTTTGCTGTCCGGTGAACGCCTGTGGCCATGGGCTAATTTTTGGGGCCTGTAATGGCCGACACTTACTTCTGTATCCGTTGAATGTCTAATGTACCACCAGCCACAGAATACAACGTTGTTTGCTGTCCGGTGAATGCCTGTGGCCGTGGGCTAATTTTTGGGGCCTGTAATGGCCGACACTTACTTCTGTATCCGTTGAATGCCTAATGCAGTGTTTTTCAACTCCAGTCCTCAAGGCACACCAACAGGTCATGTTTTCAGGATTTCCTTTAGATGAAACGGCTGTGGTGATTACTAAGGCAGTGAAACTGATCAAATCACCTGTGCAAAATAATGGAAAGCCTAAAAACATGACCTGTTGGTGTGCCTTGAGGACTGGAGTTGAAAAACACTGGCCTAATGTACCACCAGCCCCAGACTACAAAGTTGTTTGCTGTCCGGTAAACGCCTGTGGCCGTGGGCTAATTTTTGGGGCCTGTAATGGCCGACACTTACTTCTGTATCCGGTGAATGCCTAATGTGCCACCAGTCACAGAATACAAGGTTGTTTGCTGTCAGGTGAACGCCTGTCGGCTAATTTTTGGGGCTTGTAATGGCCGGGACTAACTTATGTATCGAGGTTTTTCACTTAATACTTCTGGTAGGTCAGTGTCCATGTTGTTGTGGAACTATTTCTGCACAGCTAGTAAGCATTTTGTGGCTGCAAATATGACCTGAAGGTTTTTAATATTCGCCTGCCATTAAAGTCAATGGGGCCCGCCGCAAACTTGTGGTTCACGGACATTTGTGATCGGTCACGGTTAGCGTTCACGAACCGTCCCGTCGGATGTTCGTCCATCACTAATAGCTACTACTACCAGTCAACCTACCTATGATTTCCAGTTCAAATCCCTGCCAAAATACCTGCAATAACTACTATATATATCAAATGTTGATGTTATGTGCCTTATTGGCGGGTATCTCTCCCTTCCCTTCCCCCTCTCCTCCCCTCCCATCCCCATCCTCATTCCCTTTCCAAGTCTTAATTCTCTCTCTCTCTCTCTCTCTCTCTCTCTCTTTCTCTCTCTCTGTACTTCGTCCACACAAAACTGTATATATATATATATATATATATATATATATATATATATATATTTTTGATTTGTGACATGTAACTGACTTTGATAGACATTGTCTTAGGTAGCCTCTGGCTACTTGAGATGTATGTACTCCTCTCAGACGACCTGCATGTACGCACTGTATTTTTAGAAGTGTTATATTTTAGTTTTTGTACTTGTGCCACATGGACCAATGTTTTGTAATACTATTTTTATTAAATAAAATGTTCTTGTTAAAGAAAAAAAAATGATGTGTTGGTGATCAAATGTCTTTACAATCTCAAAATAGAATCTTATTTTAAGCGTACAAAGGATAAATTATTTAATTTTCCAAGTAGATGGCAACATTTCACAGGGCCAGAGAAAGATGTGAAATTTTTCTGATTCTTCCCTCTAAGAATGAGTCAGGGGACAAAAATACTTTCCGTTTGCAATCAACATGTAGCCCTGACTAAATCGGCGGCATTTCTCTTCTAATACAGTGACATGCCAGATCTTCAAATCTATCACACAATGGGGCATTTTGGAATCCCTAAATTTATCAATGACCCATTCATAGTATTATAAGAGCAGGATGTCATCTTGATTACAGCTAGAAAGCCACAGGGTTTGTTCACTGTTGTCTGTCTGAAGTCTTCTCTCTGATCCATCTTGTTAAGAATAATAAAATGGATCTCATTGGTAACAAAGGTCAAGACGTGTGTGGTCAACCCTTGTGCACACTAAAGTCATCAAATATGTATATATTCTAGGAAAGGCATGTTTAAGGGACTACTTCAAAACACAAAATTCAGTTGCCACTATACAGTGTGAAAATCTGTTTACCAATAGTATAGCAGACTGTTTGTACTATTCAGAGCTAAAAATGATAATCCAAATATCTTGAGGACAGAAAATGAAGCTGCTCTTTGACATGTTTCATTTGGTTAGATGCAAACTAGTTAAGTTAAATTTTACACTGCACCATGGTTGACTTATGACTGTTATGTTTACCCCACACACTGGAGCAGTTTGTAATTCTTCCTGCATCATTAATAAATAATAAATTAAAGCCATCAATAGGCACAAAACATGGTGAGTTGGTGACTATCACTTGCATCTACTAATTGTGCCTGAGGGGTAATGTTTTTGTAAAAACAGTAACAAATTTGAAATATCTTCCATAGGAATGGTTCTAGCCATCTCAGAGGACAGCTTTAAAAAGGGATTTATGTGCTTTAAATGCAGAAAATATAAATAAATAGATATTTTATTTAAAAAAAATAATACTGTAGACTCTTGATCGGATTGCCTCTGGGGAGCAAAATTATTGTTTTTTTTTCCTTTTGAAGCATATTTTACCAAGCTTTGTAATGTTTTGTCCAATGTATAAGTGAGTTTAGAGTTCTAAAGATATACACATGACCCCTCTTACATGGGTCTACCATTTGCATATGCTACGACCGCAAAGGCTACAATGATATCTGCAAACAAACACTACAGAGTCATTGTAATATTCATTATGGACCTCATCCTAACCATGTTTTCTTTGTTCTTAAACATCATCTATTATCCCCTTAGTACCGACCGTATGCACATTTGCGGCCTCGGCTTTAGGGGGTTATACCGGGATGATGCCTGCAGCTGTATCCCAGTACCATTTTTTAGAGCGGGCGGTTGGCTTTCCAGGGTAAACAACCAATTCAGCTAAAAGCGGCTCGGTTCTTATCCCGGAAGAGCGGGAGGGGACATTCCACCCTCCCACCGCCTTCCGCTGCTTTTACCGTGCCTCCCATTCCAGGAGACCCGCTCTGCGATCCGGCACTTCCCCCGGCTATAGACAGACTGGAACTAAGCCGTAAACAGCTTTGTTCCAGTCTCCTGTATGTAAACATGGAAGCGATGTCACAATGTTACTTCCGGTTTACTTGGCTGCCAATGGCGCCGGTTTAAAAGAAAAAAAATACAGTATTCAGAATCACTGTTTTTGGGGGATTTGGGGACGTTTAGACCCCGATCACTCCATAAAGAGTACCTATCATCGCATATTACTGTCACAAGGGATGTTTAAAAATTTTTTTAAACACAATGTAAAAAAAATAATAATAATTTAAGCACCCTTGTCCCCGCAAGCTTGCGCAGCAAAAAATAAAGCATTTGCGAATCACGCCCGCATATGTAAACGGTGTTTAAATCACACATGTGAGGTATTACTGCGATCGTTAAGAGCAAGAGAAATAATTCTAGCACCAGAACTCCTCTGTAACTCTAACCTGGTAACCGTTTTTAAAACATCGTCTATGGAGATTTTTAGGTACCGTACTTTGTCACCATTCCACGAGTGTGCGCAATTTTAAAGTGTGACATGTTTGGTATCTATATACTTGGCATAACATCATCTTTCACATTATACAAAAAATTTGGGCAAACTTTACTGTTTATTTTTTTTAATTCATGAAAGTGTCTTTATCCCCAAAAAAATTGCGTTTGAAAGACCACTGCACAAATACCGTGTGACATAAAATATTGCAACAATCGCCATTTTATTATCTAGATTCTCTGCTAATACATATATATATATATATATATATGTATATATATATATATATATATATATATATATATATATATATATATATATATATATATATATATATATATACAGTGTTTCCCCCGAAAATAAGCCCTACCCCAAAAATAAGCCCTTGTAAAATCTGATAATTTATTTTTCAATCCAACTTGCAGAATGATTACACCGCCATAAGGTGTGCGTGTCTTCTTTTGTGTACTGTACTGTACTGTAACTGCACTGTGCAAAACACCCTATTTACAGACTCGCCGGAGGTCTTCTACTCTCCTCCTGGCTGACACCAGCGTGACAGCGGCTCCCCCCTCCGCTCTCCTCCTGCCCGATGCCTGCGGCCCCTCCCTCTTCAGCGCACAGAGCGGTTCAACGGCAGCGGGACACCGGCTCCCCCCTCCTCTGCTCTCCTCCCGCTGCCCCCCCTCCTCAGTACACGGAGTGGGCCGACACCAGGGGGGATCCCGGCGCAGAGAAGAAGAGCCCATGCAGACTATGCGACACCCAGTGGAGCTGCAACAAAGGTATTTCCCACAAAACAATCACAAAGGGAGACACACTGCACCCCACACTGGCACAATTCCTACAAAACCAATTACATAATTCTATAAGGATGGATTTTAAGATGGTTTTTATGAAAAAATACTGACTCCTGACCTGACGGGGAGGGGGCGAAGACAGGGGGCACAGGAGATGGATAAATGACACAGCAAAAGCACTATGTAATCTATCATGCTTTAAAGGAAAAGGATTTGTTTTTTTTAGAGTTACAAAAACTTTAAGATCATTGTACATACCGTAAATAAATAAGACATCCCCCGAAAATAAGCCCTAGTGTGTTTTTGGTTGCCAAAATTAATATAAGACCCAGGCTTCTTTTTGGGGAAACACGATATATATATATATATATATATATATATATATATATATATATATATATATATATATATATATATATATATATATATATATATATATATATATATATATATATATTGTAGCAGAGCGTCCCAGAGAGAGCCTGGAAAAGTCCAGTTCCCACATAGTGGTACATAGCACTGCCTGGGAGTCTCACTTGCCCCGTGTCCAGGCTGTCCTTGATTCCCTCTTCAAAGAAGGATTTACGGCAAATTCCAAAAAATGTGGCATCGGTCTAGAGGATGCCAAGCAATTGGGCTACACTATTGGCCGTTGTGTCATAAAGCCCCAGGTGAATAAGATAGAAGCCACCCAGGAGTGGCCACGTCCTGCAAATAAAAAGCAGGTCAGGGCTTTTCTTGGGATTGCGGGGTATTATAGAAGATTTATCCCAAATTTTGCAACTATAGCTGCCCCACTGACAGACCTTACGAAAGGGAAAGACTCCGTAATGGTGAAATGGTCCCCAGTAGCGGAAGAATCTTTCCAAGTCCTGAAAAAAGCTCTTTGTGCCCAGCCAGTGCTATACTCCCCCGATTTCGCCAAAGACTTTTTGGTTCAAACGGATGCCTCTGATGTGGGTATCGGGGCAGTACTATCACAGGTACACAATGGGGAAGAACACCCTGTGGTGTACCTAAGCAGAAAGCTTAATGACCATGAGAAAAAATATGCAGTCATTGAAAAGGAGTGTTTAGCCATAAAGTGGGCCGTGGATGCACTCAGGTACTACTTGTTGGGGCGCCAGTTTGAGTTGATAACTGACCATGCTCCCCTGAAATGGATGGCCCAAAAGAAAGAGACGAATAGACGGGTGAACCGGTGGTTTTTGGCCCTACAGGATTACTCCTTCACGATAAAACACAGGCCAGGTGTTGCAATGGGGAATGTAGATGCCCTGTCCCGTGTTCACTCCTGTTGGGCTACAGGTGTTCCAACCCTGGGGTTGAAACAAGGGGGGAGGATGTGTAGCAGAGCGTCCCAGAGAGAGCCTGGAAAAGTCCTGTTCGGGGTTAACACCTCTCCCAGGCTCCTCTCTTATACATTCAGGGATCTCTGAGCTCTGATCCAGTACGGGTGTTGGCCCTCTCCCCCAGGCCAATTTAAGCTCACCTGTGCAGACAGTCTTTGCTCTGCCCTGGGACACACAGATAGTGTTGGTCTGTGAGAGCAAGAAGGTTGGTAAACGAAACTGTTACACAATCTATGTGGAAGCTGACAAGCTGTAGGTTTGTTCAGCCTGGTAGTGAGGGCATGCATATTGTATAGTTAGAGCCGGGACACGGCTAGGCTTTTTGTTTAATTACTTTTGTTTTGCTTTTCTGCACACTGTACAGCACCTGTAAAAAGACTTTGGCCCAGATTCAGGTAGATCCGCGCAATATTTGCGTGGGCAAAGGGCAACGATTTTTGCTCTGCGCCCACGCAAATATTTTGATTTGCCCGCGATTCACGGAGCAGTAGCTCCGTAAATTGCGCGGGCGCTATGCTAATTAGCCCGGCGTAAGGGCGCCTAATGTAAATGATCCCGCCGGGGGCGGGAATCATTTAAATTAGGCGCGCTCCCGCGCCGAGCGAACAGCGCATGCTCCGTCGGGAAACTTTCCCGACGTGCATTGCGGCAAATGACGTCGCAAGGACGTCATTTGCTTCTAAGTGAACGTGAATGGCGTCCAGCACCATTCACGAATCACTTACGTAAACGACGTGAAATTTAAATTTCACGAGCGGGAAGGGCGGCTATACTTTAGCATTGGCTGCCCCTGCTATTAGCAGGAGCAACCTTGCGCTAAAGTCGCCATACGGAAACTCCGTACCTTGCGTGCGCAGGGCCCGCGCAACTTTTGTGAATCGGTGGTAGTATGCAATTTGCATACTATACGCCGATCACAATGGCCGCGCCCCCTAGCGGACAACGCAAGAATGCAGCCTGAGATATGAAGGCATAATGAGGCTTATGCCTGTCATATCCTAGGCTGCAGTCCGCGTAGCGATGTTCCTGAATCAGGGGCATTCGCTACGCGGGAGCAAAACAGCTATTGCGCCGCGCAACCTATGGTTGCGCGGGCGCAATAGCCTCTTGAATCTGGGCCTTTGTATATAGCACCAATAAACACCCCACTGTTTGTCACTTATATTATGGACTTGGTATCCAGGGCTCGAGTCCTGCGGGAACGACGTCCCTGCACTTTTTTCACAGCAGGAACGCGTGTTCCCATTGCAGGACTCGAGCAGAGAATAGGTGGGAAATGAATGCAGTGTTTACTAAGTGAGGGGCGGGGGGGGGCACACACTGGGGGTGTCAGGTCGGCGCCCCCCCTCCGATTGAAGCGGAGACTGCAGGCAGGTTAAGCAGCGGAGTGGCAGGCGCCCACCCCCCCGCGCGACTGAACAGACAGCGAGGCTGAGCGGGCGGGTTCAGAGACAGCGGGCGGGATTAGGCAGCGGCGCGCAATTTTTAGAAAACGCGGAGAGAAGAGCCTGAGGTAGTGTGGCTTTGCGGGGGTGCGAACCGCAGTGTAGTGACACCCGGCCGTCAGATCCCTCCCTGCTCTCCGTTTTCTGATCAGTCTCGGCACAGCTGAGTGAAGCGGCCCGCCTCCCCCTCCTCCTGTATGTCTACACAGGGGGAGGGGATCCGACAGGTTCACAGGTGTCTGGCATGTCCCGATCATCTCAGGTACATAAGGGTTACTGAATGGGGGAGGGGGTTATGTACTGAATGGGGTGGGGGGAAATCTGCACTGAATGGGGGGGGGGATCTGTACTGAATGGGGGGGGGGGAATCTGTACTGAAGAGAGGGGAGGTATGTACTGAATGGGGGGTGGGGGGAATCTGTACTGAATGGGGGGTATGTACTGAATGGGGGGTGGGGGGAATCTGTACTGAATGGGGGGTATGTACTGAATGGGGGGAGAATTTGTACTGAATGGGGGGGGGAATCTGTACTGAATGGGGGGGATTTGTACTGAATGGGGGGGGAAATCTGTACTGAATGGGGGGGGAATCTGTAATGAAGGGGGGGGGAGAATCTGTACTGAAAGGGGGGGGTCTGTACTGAATGGGGGGTGTCTGCACTGTAGGGGGTCTGTGTAACATGCAGGGGGTCCATAACTGTTAGGGGGGGGTGTCTGTGTAACATACAGTCGTCCAGAGCTGTGGGGGGCTGTGTAATGTAAAGGGGTCCAGAGTGCTGTGTAATGTAAAAGGGTCCAGAGGGACAAGGACTGTGTAATGTAAAGGGGTCCAGAGGTGCAGGGTGCTGTGTAATGTAAAGGGGTCCAGAGGTGCAGTGTAATGTAAAGGGGTCCAGAGGTGCAGGGTGCTGTGTAATGTAAAGGGGTGCAGGGTGCTGTGTAATGTAAAGGGGTGCAGGGTGCTGTGTAATGTAAAGGGGGCCAGTGATGCAGGGTGCAGTGTAATGTAAAGGGGCCCAGAGGTGCAGGGTGCTGTGTAATGTAAAGGGGTGCAGGGTGCTGTGTAATGTAAAGGGGCCCAGAGGTGCAGGGTGCTGTGTAATGTAAAGGGGTCCAGAGGTGCAGGGTGCTGTGTAATGTAAAGGGGTCCAGAGGTGCAGGGTGCTGTGTAATGTAAAGGGGTCCAAAGGTGCAGGGTGCTGTGTAATGTAAAGGGGCCCAGAGGTGCAGGGTGCTGTGTAATGTAAAGGGGCCAGGAAGTGCAAGATGCTGTGTAATGTAAAGGGGCCCAGAGGTGCAGGGTGCAGTGTAATGTAAAAGGGCCCAGAGGTGCAGGGTGCTATGTGATGTAAAGGGGTCCAGAGATGCAGGGTGCTATGTGATGTAAAGGGGTCCAGAGATGCAGGGTGCTGTGTAATGTATGTAAAGGGGCCCAGAGGTGCAGGGTGCTGTGTAATGTAAAGGGGCCCAGAGGTGCAGGGTGCTGTGTAATGTAAAGGGGCCCAGAGGTGCAGGGTGCTGTGTAATGTAAAGGGGCCCAGAGGTGCAGGGTGCTGTGTAATGTAAAGAGACACAGAGATTCAGGGTGCTGTGTAATGTAAAGGGGTCTAGAGGTGCAGGGTGCTGTGTAATGTAAAGGGGTCTAGAGGTGCAGGGTGCTGTGTAATGTAAAGGGGTCCAGAGATGCAGGGTGCTGTGTAATGTAAAGGGGTCTAGAGGTGCAGGGTGCTGTGTAATGTAAAGGGGTCCAGAGATGCAGGGTGCTGTGTAATGTAAAGGGCCCAGAGGTGCAGGGTGTTGTGTAATGTAAAGGGCCCAGAGGTGCAGTTGTGGAGACCTAACCTACCTAAGACAGTGTTGTATCACAGTGGCTTAGCTATGTTAACTGTCTGACGTTTTTGCTTCTTGGGGGGGGGGGGGGGTAATTTACAATGGTATTCAGCAATGAGGGGGTTAATGTACTTCCACTGATGCATTGGTGACACCAGTGTAAGTGTTTATTACCCCTATTTGGTGCAGCATGAAAGGGTTCATAAACACTGTCACTGGTGTCACTAATGCAGCACAAAGGGGTTAATTACCTGCCACTGGTCACCAATGCATCGGTGGCCAGTGGTGTATTTGATACCACCCACCCCATACACTCCGCACCCCTCTCATCTACATACCACCCACCCCCATAATTGTTTATTTTTTTGGTGGGGGAGTGGATCTTGGGTGGGAGTTCCCACACTTTTTTCCCCAGGACTTGACCCCTGTTGGTATCTGTGCCTGCTCATCCCAGGGAGCTTTTGTACCTGCTACCTATCCCCCAGCTTACAATATATACATAATATTTGTGGGAAGTAAAACAGAAGTAACATTGTGTAATTTTCTAGCAAAAAATACGGATTTTAACTTGTAAGCAACAAATATCAGAAAAAGGCTTAGGCATGAAAGGATTATAATTCACTATTGGAATTACTACTTGCATAATTGAAAGGTATTAAAAAATCAAATCGCAGGAAACAGTAAATGGTATTTCCAACTTGGTGATGAAAAGCATCTCTGGGTACACAAGAATATTTCAACAAAGGTCAAAAAGGGCATTTGCTTCAGGGCCATCAAGGCAGAGAGGGTCACTGTCAAATTAAGGGAAAAAGAGGATGCAACAATCTTACCATTCTAATTTATCAATGTGAATTTTAAGCACTGCAATTTTAATATCCACCTGACTCCAACTTTAAACCGCATCTCCAAATTAAAAATGTAAAAAATATTCAGTATCATTTTTTTATAATTAAGTTAAAAATAAGACCCTCAACCTTTACCTTAAATCCTCTAAAAGTGGCTCTGCTGGCACGTTCTTAATACCACTCCATATCTGTAGTATGCATTTATTAAGCTCACAAGTGCAGAAATCATTTCTACATTGCTTCCACCACTTCTTGTCTTTAATTATGCCTTAAAGTCCCCCTGACATATATTTGTGACAAAAATGCCTTAATAATCTTATCATAAATGTACTTCTGTTAAAAGAAAAAAACAATATATATATATATATATATATATATATATATATATATATATATATATATATATATATATATATACTTTATATACTGTATCTTTATACAGTATAGATATACTGTATGTATATTACAAGGGGTTAAATCACAAAAAGTAAAATTTGCTCCCATTAAAGAATACTGCATTAAAGAGTACTGCAACATTCTACATCCCTGCCCCCTTTTAATCAATGATCTGCACTATGCAGTAGAAATGGAGATATGTCTTATCTCAGGTCCTAGATGATTTACATATGTATAACACATGAGATACTAAAGAGGTGTAACCACGTGTTAACCCTTACGTATTCATAGCAAACCAGTACATATTTATTCCCTTTTGTTCTGTACAAATCTAAATGTTTGCATGCTGTCATAGGTGTGCATCCAGGACTTTTGTCACACTTTTGAAGGCTGCACAGTGGCTAATTAGTCTTTTGTTGTGCCTCTGGGTCCTGGAATTGAATTTGACCTGGCATACCATTTGCATAAAGTTGATGTGGGTTTCCTCTCAGTTTATTAGCCGCCTCCCACAATCCAACATACTGCGACGTTATTTGACCTTCACCTTGCTTCTAGTATTAAACATACAGTAAGGGCCTTTGTGATTTAAAGAGGAGTTCCGCCTGGAGAAAATAAAAATAAAGGTCAGCAGCTACAAATACTATACTCTTACCTGTCCAGGGAGCCCGTGATGTCAGCACCGAGTCAATTTTCAGATCGGCTGTTAGGTGCTTCCGCTGCCATTCCAGGTAAGGGAACCCGACAGTGAAGCCTTACGGCTTCACTGCCGGTTCCCTACTGCGCATGTGTGAAGCGCACTGCGCTTTGTTACTGGCCCAGTGGTGGATGAAGGAGGGACCATGCCGCCTCCCGGAAGTGGGAAAGGGTACCTGTCAAAAACAGGTACCCATTCCCCCCTCCCCACAAATGCATCACCGGAGGGGGGAGGAAGCAGATAAGTGGAAGTTCCAATTTTGGGTGGAATTTCCCTTTAAGCTAATAACTTACCTAGATTTAATTTACTTATCAGGGTTGTGTCATAAAAAATATTTATTTATTTTGTGATATGCTTTGAAAAACTGTCTAAATTACATTTTCCTATAGTCTGAAAGAGGATAAATTGAGCACCTACCAGTCTCTTACTTATTAGTCATGAACAGTGCTTACCATGCATTTATGTAAACAGTACAACATTTATATAAATGTTTATTAGATACAGCTGTTCAATTGCTTCAATTAATACAAATTGCTAATCAGCCAATCACATGGCAGCAACTCAATGCATTTAGTCATCTTTTGGGACAAACTTCCTTGACTTGCCTTGAATCTACTTGACAGAGACAGATATCTGGCCCACTTTACAGTGCACTGGTGGGAATTTGTAGTGCCCTAGGGGGGCTTCTCAAGATTTTCACTTACTCAATGTATGTTTTTGAACTAATGTATACATTTTTTTTAACGTGATGTTTTTTCAAACTGCTCTTTATGAATATATGTTATTGTTTTTGTGTAGATATTTTGTATATATTTTCTTTACAGCAACTTCATTGCACCTACTCCCCTTTAAAAAAGAACCTCTGAAGAAGCTGTCAAGCTGTCAAGCATAACGCGTCGGGTTGAGCTCTTTCTCTCATATTCATGTTTTGGTGTTTGTCATGGGTGTACATGACTGCATACATGCATGGTCATAGAGAAACTAGCCTACCTTGTTGCAGGGGATGTTTGTTTGCAATTAGAGATTGCTGTTTAAACTTTTCTATTTGTATCTATTTTTGTCATAGATATAATTTTTATAATAAAATATTAAAATTGTATATCACTTGTCAGATGTTATTCCACAATGAGAATTCAGCACCTCTAAAGTCCCAATATTCAATTGTCGTTTGTTCTAGCATTTAGGCATCTAGACCTGGTGAAGAACTAGGCATCTAGACCTCGTTCGAACCAAGCATCAGAATGGTCCATAAAGACATGGATGAGCGAGTTTGGGGTGGAGAAACTTGACTGGTCCTGACCTCAATCTAATAGAAAACCTTTGGGATGAATTAGAGTTGAGACTGCAAGCCAGGCCTTCTCATCCACATCAGTGCCTAACCTCACAAATGTGCTTCTGGAAGAATGGTTAAACATTTGCATCGACAAACTCCTAAACCTTGGGAACAGTCTTCCCAAAAGAGTTGAAGCTGTTATAGCTGCTAAGGGTGGGCCAACTCAATATTGAACCCAACAGACTAAGACTGGGATGCCATTAAAGTTCATGTGCTTCTAAAGGCAGGTGTCCCAATACTTTTGGTAATATATTGTGTGTATATACAGGCATACCCCACTTTTAAGTACACAATGGGGTTTATTAACTATCGCTGGAGAGTGCAAAATCAGGCTCACTTCTGCAAAGAAACCAATGAGCTTCTAACACCAGCTTGTTCAATTAAGCCTGGTAATAAAACCTGGAGGCTCATTGGTTTCTATGCAGAAGTGAGACCCTGATTTTGCACTCTCCAGCGATAGTAAATAAACCCCATTGTGTACTTAAAAGTGAGATATGCCTGTATATATATTCAGGGCCCTCTGATTCCTCCTGCATTGAATTGCTTTTTAACTGTACTGTCTACCATCATATTGTAAAGCGCTGTGCAAACTGTTGGTGCTATATACTGTAAAATCCTGTATAATAGTATATACAGTATATATATATATATATATATATATATATATATATATATATATATATATATATATATATATTTATACACATACTGTGGGGCAGATCCACATACATCTGCGCCAGGCGCAGCGTATCTCGCGGCGTAAGGACGCGGAATTCAAATTTGGCGGGTAGGGGCCGTGTTTCATTTAAATGAAGCGCGTCCCCGCGCAAAACGAACTGCGCATGCGCCGTCCCTAAAATATCTCAGGGTGCATAGCTCCAAATGACGTCGCAAGGACGTCATTGTTTTCGACGTGAACGTAAATGGCGTCCAGCCCCATTCACGGACGACTTACGCAAACGACGTAAAAAATTCAAAATGCGAGGCGGGAACGACGGCCATACTTAACATTGAGTATGCCACTATATAGCAGCTTTAACTATACGCCGGAAAAAGCCGAACGGAAACGACATAAAAAAATGCGACGGCCGGTCGTACGTTCGTGGATCGTCGGAAATAGCTAAATTGCATACTCGACGCGGATTTCAAAGGAAACACCACCTAGCGGCCGCTGAAAAATTGCATCTAAGATCCGACGGCGTACGAAGACGTACACCTGTCGGATCTAGCCGAGATGCCGTTGTATCTTGTTTTGAGGATTCAAAACAAAGATACGACGCAGGAATTTTGAAATTACGCCGGCGTATCAATAGATACGCCGGCGTAATTTCTTTGTGGATCTACCCCTATATATATAGTATGTGTGTGTTTCTGTGTGCATATACATATACTATGATATACAGCTTGTGTAGTCACTGTGCCTGCCAAAGTAGTTTGCCAAACTTATAGGTCATTTTTATTGCTGTCAATTGGAGCCCAAGGTCACTAGATCCTAATAAGTGCCATCTGCCTCCCAGTTTGGACTAAATAGCTCCTGAAGAGTATAGACATACAGAATGGAGTACATTGTGCAAAATGATTTATCTGTCTAAAAGTTAAGCAAAGACAAGCTTCCAGCCTTTAACGAACTCCACTTAAGATACTGATGTTCTGCATTATGTCAGTACTGACAAGTACTTTCCAGATGTCCTCTTACTCATCCTGTACCAGCACAAACCTTCCCTACATCCCTGATCTTTTGCACCATAATTGCTGTCCTCAAGAACTCAGCCCAAGCCCTGCACATAATGGGGTTTTGATAGGCGTTCGCAAACAAAAAAAAAGACACATTGTTGAGCAAATTAGCTTCTAGGCACATGACTTAGACCTGGAAAATGTCCTGCAGCTGAGTTTCCTAATTAGTTTAAATGCTGTATTTTTATAGAAAACCTCCAAATTTGGAACTGACGGTTTGAAAATAATGGTGAGCACTGACTAGGTTTGTATGGATATCACCATTTCACGTTACTGATACATCTGGAACTAAAACAATTTAAAAGATAAATGAGAAATGTATTAACCTGGTTAAAAAAAACACAGATAGTGTAATCTGAAGATATTATTTTTACATCAGAAGGTGCTAAAATAAGTAAATATGTGCCATCAACTACCTCTACAGTATTAGGGACCTCTAGTCTGAGGTGTCAACTATAAGCTGAGAGTGCAGTTTATGTTCTGTTAATAAAGGGAAGTGACCTCTAAATCCCTGTACACACAATTGGTTTGTCTGATGAAAACAGACCTATGGACCGTTTTCATCGGACAAACCAATCGTGTGTGGGCCCTATCGGTTTGTTTTCCATCAGTGAAAAAAAATAGAACATATTTGAAAATTTTCCTATAACAACCGATAGAAAAAAACGATTGTCTGTGTGAAAGTCCATCAGTCAAAAATCCACGCATGCTCAGAATCAAGTCGACGCATTCTCGGAAGCATTGAACTTCATTTCTCTCAGCACGTCGTAGTGTTTTACGTCACCGCGTTGGACACGGTCGGATTTTTGACCGATGGTGTGTAGGCAAGACTGATAAAAGTCAGCTTCATTGGATATCCGACGAAAAAAATCCTTTGGATTAGATTCCATCAGATATCCGATCGTGTGTATAGGGCTTAAGGCTGGATTCACACCTATGCATTTTTTGTGCTTTTTGCATTTTGCAGATTTGAACTACAGAACATGTTCCATAGGAAACCATGGTAAATGGACTGTAGTAGACATGTGCACACTGGAATTTTGTTTTCGTCCGAAAAATACGATTATTTAGTTACTCCCGAAATTCATTTTTATTTATTTTGTTTCGTTATAAAATGCTATCGTCTAAAAATCTGAATTAATTAAGGTCAAATCTGTCAATTGAAGGCTTATGGTGTCTGTCGAAAGTTCTAAGAAGATTCGTTGGAGCAGCTAAACTGTACGATGCCGCAATCGTACATTTCCGGTCGAATGTTCCACCTACAAGCTATAGAAGAATTCTAATGTTGTATGACTAGTAATAATTATATTTATAAATTTTTATTACTAGTCAACTAACATTCAAATAATTCTATAGCCTAGGGGCCGAGCATTTGACCGGAAATGTACGTTTAGCTGCTTGTCGAATCTTCTTATAACTTTTGACAGACACCATAAGCCTTCAATGACAGATTGTGTTGACAGTATGTTTTTCACTGCTTCATCGAATCTTCATCGTTCATGTCGAATGGTCTACCCCAACACTGTCTCCATAATGTTTAGTCTTTTCTCTCTATGTCAAATCTTTCCTCTCTATGTAGAATAATCTTGGACTAAAAAAGTTAAGGTTAGGCACATTCAACCGCCGGTTAGATAGACACAGATTGCTATTGTCAGCGTCATGTCAAATCTCCTATTTATATCGAACTGTTGTAGCAACGAAAATAAAGCATTTTTTATGTCGGATCTTTCGGATTTCAGATTCTGCACGTTCGTTTTCGTTTGTTAAAACGTTAACGAAAATACCCGAAATTCGGACGGAAATGCATTCGAATGAAAACAAATGCTAATGTCTAGACTGTAGTACAAATCTGCAAAATGCAAAAAGTACTAAAAATGCATAGGTGTGAATCCAGCCTAAAACAGCTTCTATAAGGAATGAAAGACTAAAGCCTCGAGAAGCAGAAGACTGAAGCCTCTAGATTAGAACTTGCAACCTCTATTGACTATGACTACCACAAGACTCGAAGACCCACTGTCTATGGATAAAGTTGTATAATGTATTCAGTGATAAGGCCGAGGACAAGTAGTATTTACCTTTTACAAAAATTTTCAGTAAGGTGACCCCAACATCCAGAAATATTTGACTGTTACAGCCAGGGCACAAGAGTGTTTACCATCCCTGCTCCCTGAATACCAAACCACCCCCACTTGGAATATCATCCTGTGGTTTTGACAGCATCTTATCCTTCTCTGTAAATTTAGCAGCAGAGGACACAGGACAATTGCACACATATTTCTTCTTAACTACCCAAAGCGCCAGTCCAAAGAAATAAGATGGATAAGTGGTTAGCTCTCATTCCCTTGCAGCTAGGTTTGAACACCAAATTAATT
Organism: Rana temporaria; assembly: GCF_905171775.1. Taxonomy (NCBI): domain Eukaryota; kingdom Metazoa; phylum Chordata; class Amphibia; order Anura; family Ranidae; genus Rana; species Rana temporaria. The sequence continues at coordinate 323,400,936 of NC_053491.1, forward strand.
ATATGTTCCCTATGGGTGGGTTTTGTCTTGCAGTCCAAACACTACTGACGGGTTAACTGGTCTCCACCCAAAAGTATGAATGAGTGAAACTGTTATTATTCATGCAAATGGAAGAGCTTATGTCAATCCTCCTGGAAGAATTATATCTGCCAAAGAGAATCCGAAATGATCAGCCATTTGTCCATCAGGAGCAGTCAGCGAGTAGTAGTAGTAATTAGATAAAGACCTTTATATTATATTTGTAAGTATTTTATATGTTGCGTAATATGAAATGGCTTAATCTAAAACTATACATGTGCTATCCTCAGTGTTCATAAACATCAAACATAAGTAATGTCACATTAAGGGGTAGATCCACGTACCTGGGTGCATTAATACGCTTAATATCTAAGATACACTACGCCGCCGCAATTTTTTTTTTTTTTTCGAATCCATAAAGAATTTGCACCGTAAGTTACGGCGGCGTAGTGTATCTCTGGCGGCGTAAGGGCGCGGAATTCAAATGGATGTAATGGGGGCGTGTTTTATGTTAATACGTCGTGACCCGACGTAAACAAAGTTTTTTTTTAACTGCGCATGCGCCGTCCGAGGGGGTATCCCAGTGCGCATGCTCGAAATTAGCCCGGAACAAGCCAATGCTTACGACGGTGACATCATTCTACGCAAATCCCTATTCGCGAACGACTTACGCAAACGACGTAAAAATTTCAAAATTGTACGCGGGAACAACGGCAATACTTAACATTGAGTATGCCTCATAACAGCACCTTTAACTATACGCCGGAAAAAGCCGAATGAAAACAACGTAAAAAAATTTGCCGGCCGGACGTACGTTCGTGGATCGCCGTAAACAGCTAATTTGCATACTCGACGCGGATTTCGACGGAAACGCCACCTAGCGGCCGCCGAAAAATTGCATCTAAGATCCAACGGCGTACTAAGACGTACGCCTGTCGGATCGATCCCAGATGTCGTCGTATCTTGTTTTGTGGATACAAAACAAAGATACGACGCGGGAAATTAAAAATTACGCCGGCGTATTATGCCCCGTACACACGATCTGACCTTTGTCCGACCAAAATCACATTGGAATTCTGACGGAATTACATCGGAGTAAAAGAGAACATGTTCTCTATCTAAACTCCGATGGAATTCATTGGAATTTCCGATGGAATTACTCAGATGGGGCATACACACGGTCAGAATTTCCGAAGGAAAAAGTCACACTGCACATAGTGTGATACTGATACTGTGATAATTTATACGCTTTAAAGAAAAACATTTGTGAGCAAAAGCAGCAAACATGGAAATAATACTTGCGATATACAAAATGGCGCTATCAGCATCAGCATCCTGAATGGGCTTCCATTTCCCCTGAAGGTCTTATTTATAATGAAACGCAGCAGCGGGCGGGCGGGGCACAGTGGCTGACATTATTATGTTTTCGAGCATGCGCGCTGGTTACTGATTATTAATAATATCTGTATGTGGGTATTTATGTCGGTAGCTTCCATTTACACTTTTTTTTTATACCATATTCTTTATTGAATTTTGAAAATAAAGGATTGCAGAGAACATCTTCGTTACTGATAACATTTAAGAATTACTTATCACAGTAGAGGTCATACAACAAAGTTATTCATCAAGCTGAAGGCACGATGAAGAGTAAATTGAAAAATCAACAGGATAACGTTAGCTGGGTACATCATTTAAAGAGAGGTAGAAAGGACAAGGAGGTATTGAAAAAAAAAAAAAAAAACAGTGAAGGGGGAGGCACTAGGGCTACAAGGGTGACTTCCCAAGGGGGAACCAGTGGGGGCATCGTGTCACTGTTACTGATGCACAGCATTTACACTTTTTTTTAATGCTAAGCTGTGATTTATAACACATTTTCACACATTGTGGGTAGGTTTTTGTGTTTATTAGTGCAGAATTATTTGGTTTTTAAAGTGGAGGTCCAGGCAAAAAAATGGCTAAAAAGGCAAAAATAAAAATAAAAAAATTACACTTACCAGAAATTGCTGTTACTACCCTGTTTCCCCAAAAATAAGGCCTACCCTGAAAATAAGACCTAGCGCTATTTTCCAGGAGGGCTGCAATATAAGACCTACCCCCGAAAATAAGCCCTAGTTAAAAATGTTTGTAAATGTTTGTTGCCAAAATTAATATAAGACCCGGGCTTATTTTCGGGGAAACCCGGTAGGCAGATCTTCCTAATCTGTCTCTTCCTCATCCGTTGTGAGTTTCTGTGTTCTCCTCCTCGCAAAGCCTCATGGGAAATGGAGGCGTTCTGCCTTCTGGGACACACAGGACACACTGCCCATTCACAAATAGCCGCGCGCCTGTTTCCCTTAGTGAGGATGGCGGCGCCGGGACCAGCCACGATCGACGGATCGGCCTCGGGCGGCCAACATCGCGTCAAACCGGGCAGGTAAGTGTTAATGCTGGACCTCTGCTTTAATATGACATGGCTGTGCAAATGTCCTGTGGCTTGCATATCAGCTGTCTCCAGACATAAATTATATTTTCAGAGTATGTCATCATCATTCACCATAAATGACCATAAGCCCCACTACTCTCCAGAAGTAAGTTAACAATCTTAGATATAAAGAAGCTAGATTATCAGGGTATCACAGCAATCAGAAAAAGGCATGTTATAAATAGCCAAATATGATCCCTACTGTGAGGTACAAGTGGACATGATGATAACAGAGCAATGATGTAGCTATAAAAAAAAATGCTACAGAGATAAATTGTTAACATGAAAGTCTACATATAATAAATGTGGGTGAATAGTTGCTAGGGTGAAATAAATGCAGTGCACTTTAACAATAGAAATCAATCAACCTGAAATTAAACATATACAGTATTCTTTTTATCTAAGATGAATATTTTATTTTACAAAAATGTAAAAAGATTAAAGTAAATAGTAAAGTTAGCTTCAATTAAAGTAAAAAATGAACCCTGCTACTATTTGCATGAAATGTATCATAGCTCCAAAATATCTTTGTCTTTTTATATACAGTAAAACGTTGGATTGCAAACATAATTCGTTCCGGAAACATGCTTGTAATCCAAAGCACTCTTATATCAAAGCAAATTTCCCCATAAGAAATAATGGAAATTCAAATGATTCATTCCACAACCATTTATGTATAAGTCCTTCAGTTTGTAGTCCATGTAAAAAGATTATAGCAATGTGATAGGTTGTGTAACCATAAAATGTCCATCCACAAATGGAAGCTTCCACGAGGGGATTAGAAGCAAAATCCAGTAGGAGCTACAGAGTATAAAAGAGAAGATAGGCGCCTCCAAGTGCAGCAATATGGTTACATTTAATGAAGGTACAACATTTAGCAATTCACATGGTTGATGATTAAAAGAGGCACATCTAAGTATGCAGGCATCCAGGGTAAAGCTGTCTGCAATCGTGATTGGGAAGACTACCCTGCAGTACAGCGATCTGAAAGTGAGGCTTGAACGGCTCGTGGAGCGCAGCATGGAAAGGGACAATGTCAATGGCAGTGAGGCAGATGGTCTATGTGGACATCTTTACCCCGGATGCTTGTATACTTAGATGTGCCCGTTTTAATCATCCACCATGTGAGTTTCTAAATGTTGTACCTTCATTAAATGTAACTGTATTGCTACACTTAGAGGCACCTCTCTTCTCTTTTATACTCAGCTGTGACGTGACGCTACTTGTATATCAAGACATTGCTTGTATATCAGGTCAAAATGTATTTAAAAATGTAGCTTGTCTTGCAAAACGCTCTTAAACCAAGTTACTCTCAAACCAAGGCTTTACTGTATATGGTGGCATGCATTGTGTCCAAAGTTATGTGTGGTTCTAATCTGTCTAAGCAGTGCTGCTGACATTCCAGACACTTTAAAAGGGAGTTCCAGCCTTTTAGTGTTTATTAAAAGTCAGCAGCTACAAAAAGTGTAGCTGCTGACTTTTAATAAACACTTACCTGCTCCACGGTCCACCGACGTGACCGCCTGGAGCTCCGCTTCCCCCCCTCTACGGCCGGTGCCTCCATTCATAGTGTGGGCACCCAGCCGTGACAGCTTTTGGCTTCATAGGCCGGGCACTCACTGCGCAATGTGCGAGTCGCGCTGTGCTCTATGAGTGGGCAGGCGATCTCCTGGGACATGTCACAGCACTGCGTCGCTTTAACTGACAATTGCGCAGTCATGCGACGTGGCTCCCAAACAAAATCGGCGCCCTTTTTTTCCCACAAATAGAGCTTTCTTTTGGTGGTATTTGATCACCTCTGCATTTTTTTTGCGCTATAAATAAAAATAGAGCGACAATTTTGAAAAAAAATGAATATTTTTAACTTTTTGTGCACGCCCCTAGTGACTGAAATGCAAAATCACCTTATATTACGTGATTTTGCGCAGCCGAGCCAACCTGCCGCCGTAAAACTACGGTGGGTGGTCGGCAAGCGGTTAATATCCATACCAGACCTGAAGGGTCTGGTATGGAATTTGGGGGGACCCCTACGCATTTTTTTTTTATTTTGGTTCAGGGTTCACCTTAATATTCATACCAGACCCAATGGACCTGGTAATGGACTGGGGGGGAACCCATCCTGTTTTTTTCAATGACTTTTATCTGTATTGCCCGGACACAAAAATGTATTATAGCCGCGAGTAGTTTTAAATGCCTTTTTTTCCTTTAGAAATTTTATTTTGTGCAGGGACTGTTCTAAACAAGGGGAAAATGTGCTCCTTTACAGACATACTATAGACACCCTCCAGGTACGAAATTTAAAGGAATATTACAATTTTATTGTTTCACTTTAAGCATTATTAAAATCAATGCTCCCGAAAAAAAGTTTTTTGCATTGATATATGTCCACTGGGGGAGGGCCCAGGTCCCCAAACACTTTTTATGACAATAACTTGCATATTAATCTTTAAAATGAGCACTTTTGATTTTTTTATGTTCATGTCCCATAGACTTTAACAGTGTTTGCGTGTTCGAACATTTTTTTTGCGTGTTTGCATGTCCTGCTGCGAACTGACCGGGGGGGGGGGGGGGTGTTCGGCTCATCCCTACTCAGAAGAAATGCTAACCATAACACATTAGCAGAAGTTGCCCAAAGGGTGGCGCTAAAGAGCTGGAAAACCAAGTAGTTTTGTGTTTGTTGGCCGACAATACTTTGCCGTTTATATGCAAGACAAGTTCCTGGCCAACGCCCTTCGGAAAAAAGTCCTACACTTTGTCCGCTGAAAATCCGATCGTGTGTATGAGGCTTAAGAGTTCACTTGGGTCAGGCAAAGTTCACACACAGTTAACCCCCTGAGGGGTGTTCCCGAGTGTGGCTCGGGTGAGTTTTTTTTGCTACGATCGGTAACCCCGAGCCTTACTCGGGTTTGCCTTGCTGGATGCAGAAAGAGGTGACTTACCTTTTCCCTGTGATCCAGCGATGTCTTTCCCCAGTGCACAGCGGCCGGATGTCCGCCCGATGCACTGTGTTCCTCTGATTCCCTTCCCTGTGAGCGTCGCGACGCAGGGGGGCGGAACGGGGGGGAACTGCGCAAAATTCAAAAAGTATAAGTAGAAACAATGTAAAACACACTGATACTATTGGTTTACAATAAAAAATAATATCCAGTGACCTTTGATTGCCCCCCAATGCTTTCTCCAGTGCCCTGTCTGCAGATTTACTGTACCTGTGTCTGTAAACTGCACAGCGACCATGGCAAAGCGCGCCTCTACCTCAAAATCGCTATGCAATCTTGTTGAAAACAGTGACAGCGATACAGAATCACTTGCGGAGGAGCTGAGTGACAGCGACGCGTATGAAAGTTCGTCATCAGACGCAGAAAGTGATTTGAGCGACGATCCTGCGCCTGTGCCCAGCGATGTGCGGACTTGGTGCGCAATTGATTGCGGTGCGGAGCACGTAGCGCCCCCAAGATTTCCATTTACAGGAGCACCTGGGATAAAAGTGGACATTGAGGATGACAATCCCCCTCCAACTTATTTTGACCGCTGAAGTGATCGACAAAATAGTTTTGGAGACAAATCGCTACCAGGAACAACAAGCTGCTACGCCACAGTGATTTTCAAGGCGCAGAAAATGGGAGCCCGTAACCAGCGACGACATCTGGAAATTTCTTGGCCTCATCATTTTGCAGGGAGTGGTGGGGAAACCCCTGCAAAAATGGTATTGGACAACCAATAAATTATTGGCCACACCTTTTTTTGGAACCGTCATGTCAGAGTACAGATTTTCATTGATCATGAAATATTTACACTTTGAAAATAATGAGGACTTTGATGAGAGTTCTCATCCAGCTCCAAAGCTGAATTTTTTTTGGGAGACTTACCAGATTATTTTGCAGAACTTCCAGCGGACCTATATTCCTGAGAGAGACATTACCATCGATGAAAGTCTCATGGCCTACAAAGGTAGGCAGGGCCGATCCTAGGCAGGGTGCACAGGGTGCATTGCACCCAGGCGCCTGCAGAGGTGGGGGCGCCGAACATCTAACAGACTCTCTAACAGAAGCCCTCTCTGTGTCCATCACAGAGGCCGCCCTCCAGGTCCCAATAAAGTACTCTGCTTCTCTTCCTGTATTTTGTTTATTGTTAAGAGATAATGTAAAGATCCCAGGTTAATGAAGACTTCGTGATTTTGTGGGGTAGCATCTCTGTGGTTGAGTCATTGCCATGGAAACATTTGTAAAGGGGAGGAGTTAGTAAAAGGATGACGCCCATGTGGGGGCACCAGAAAAATGTCTGCACCCAGGCGCCTGTGACCCTAGGATCGGCCCTGAAGGTAGGCTCAGCTGGATACAGTTCATCGCATCAAAGCGCGCTCGCTTTGGCATAAAATCATTTATGCTGTGTGAATCCAGCTCTGGATATATCTGGAACTCAGTCCTGTACACCGGGAAAGGGACCAAATTCTGCCAGCGATTCAGTGGTTTTGGAATGGCAACCGCTTCAGTTCTTTCATTGATAGAGCCATTGCTGAACCAGGGCTACTGTGTCACCACAGACAATTTTTATACCTCGCCAGAACTGTACGAGTTCCTTATCCTAAATAAGACGGACGCTTATGAGACCGTGAGACCTAACTGGCGTGACATGCCGTCAGCATTTGGCAACAAAAAGCTTGGGAAAGGAGAAGTAGCTGCATGGCAGAAGGGGAAAATGATGGCACTGAAGTGGCGGGACAAAAAAGACGTTTCCCTTATGAGCATACCAAAGGTGGCAATGATGTTATGAAGCCACAAGTTGTGTTGGACTACAACCACACGATGGGAGGTGTGGACAGGGCTGACCTGACCATGACCTTTTACCCAGCGATGAGGAAGCAGCAGAGAAAATACTATAAAAAAAATTCCGACATCTTTTGGAACAATGTCTCTGGAATGCCTTCATCCTGATGAAAAAAAAAAATGACAGGCCTATGGTCCATGCCGACTTTGTGTGGAAAGTGGCAGAACTGATCTTTCTGAAGCACCAAACGCCAACGGCGGCAAACCGATCTGGACATCGGGCTGCTGGTGTTGTGAACCCTGAACGACTGACTGGTCGTAATTTTTTTGGACCACATTCCACTGAAAAAAAAAACAGCACCCACAAGGATGTGTGTGGTTTGCTGCTCCAAACGCGACGACAGCGGTAGAAAAATACGTAAAGAAACGTGTTTCTATTGTTCCGACTGCGACGTTGGACTTTGCGCTGTTCCTTGCTTTAAAATTTTTCATACCCGAGACGTTTACTGAATAATGATTTTGCACCCTTGTTTGACCCCCCAAAAAATCAGAGTTTCTGAATATATTATTTATTGAATAAAAAGTATTGTTATTATTAAATTATTATTTGTTATTAATTATTATATTATAATTTATGATTTTGTGTTTCAAACTTTATCATAGTCTACTAGAGACTCTGGTTTGGACAGATTTAGGTGAGTTATTCCTAAGAATTACAGGCCTGCAATGTAAAACGCCAAATTTCCATGCAAAATAATGGTACCGCTTTCAGCACCTAAAATCTGAAAGAATCATACCGCTAGGGAGGTTAAGCCTCATACACACAATCTGACTTCCAACTGACTTTTCTGTGGATTTTTTTTTTCCGAATGGGCGTTGGCCGTGAACTTGGTAGGCATACACATGGCAGGACATTTTCAGCCAACAAACACAAATGTAGTGACGTAATAGACGTACTACGTGATTTTTCTGCTCTCTACCTCCACCCTTTGGGCAACTTCTGCTATTGTTGTCTGATCTTTAGCATTGGTTCTTGGACTTTGGACTTGTGTACACACGATCGGATTAGCCGATTTAGGACATTTTTTGCCGGAAAATTTGTCTGTTTGTCTGTTCTCACAGTGAACATTTGTCTGATGAAAAAGCAAAAAAAGTTTGTCCGATGGAGCGTACACACGGTCGGATTGTCCGATCAAACAGATCCGTATGTCAATTGTTGTCAAAAAGTCAGATTGTGTGTATGGGCCTTTAGTTTGCCACGGTCTCTATATTCACAAATATAGTGCTGCGCTAATTAAAATACATGAACTCTCATAATAATCCCTACATGCAACATCTAATAATGCCAATATGTGACTAAATCACACAAAAACAGTGATATGGATATTTACACAAACATAAAATGAATAAACACTATGGGCTAGATTCAGAAAGAATTTACGCCGGCGTATCTATTGATACGCCGCGTAAATTCAAATCTGCGCCGGCGTATCTTCTTTCTGTATTCAGAAAGCAAGATATGCCGAAATTAGGCTAAGATCTGACTGGCGTAAGTCTCTTACACCGTCGTATCTTAGGGTGAATATTAACGCTGGCCGCTAGGTGGCGCTGCCGTCGTTTGCAGCGTAGAATATGCAAATGAGCTGGATACGCTGATTCAGAAATGTACGTGCGCCCGGCGGATTTTTTTACGTTGTTTGCGTAAGGCTTTTTCTGGCGTAACGCTACTCCTGCTATATGAGGCATAGCCATAGTTAAGTATGGACGTCGTTCCCGCGTCAAATTTTTAAAATTGTAGGTCGTTTGCGAATAGGACTTTGCGTAAACTACGTTCACGTCGAAAGCATTGACTATTTGCGACGTGATTAGGAGCATGAACACTGGGATACGTTCACGGCCGGCGCATGCGCCGTCCGTGAGAAACGTCATTTACGTGGGGTCATGTTTTATTTACATAAAACATGCCCACCTCCTGACAATTTGAATTTGGCGCGCTTACGCCGGCAGATTTACGCTACGCCGCCGCAACTTACAGAGCAAGTGCTTTGTGAATAATGCACTTGCCCGTCTAAGTTGCGGAGGCGTAGCGTAAAAAAGATACGCTACGCCTGCATAAACTTAGGTCCCCCTACCTGAATCTAGCCCTATGGTTTTGGTTTACTAAGGCCACTTTCACACTGAAAGTGCTGGCCATTAGCGCTAAAGCGCTGCATATTTTAGCAGCACTTTTCGGCCGCTAGCAAGGAGGTTTTACCCCAAAATAAGGTGAAAACTCCAGTTTTGCAGCACTTTTAAGGTGCTTTGGAAGTGCTGCCCATTCATTGCAATGGGCAGGGCGTTTTCGGAGCGCTAAGACCCATTTCACACTGGGGCGGTTTTCAGGCACTTTATCGCTAGAAATACCCTCTGCAAAGCTCCTAAAAAAACACCTCCCATTCATTGCAGTGTGTCTTTTCAATAGCAATAAAAAAGTGTTCAGGCTGTGGTCTCTTGCTGGATATACCAGTTTGAAAAAAGACTCAGGGGCAGATTCACAAAGAATTGCATGGGCGCAGCGTATGTGAGATATGCTACGCCGCTGTAACTTACTTTTTTTAGCTTTAAATCCACAAAGAATTTGCGCCGTAAGTTACGGCGGCGTAGTGTATCTTTCGCGGCGTAACAGCGCCTAATTCAAATCGGCGAGTAGGGGGCGTGTTTCATTTAAATGAAGCGCGTCCCCGCGCCGAACGAACTGCGCATGCGCCGTCCCTAAATTATCCGCCGTGCATTGCACTAAATGACGTCGCAAGGACGTCATTGTTTTGATGTGGATGTAAATTATGTCCAATCCCGATTCACGGACGACTTACGCAAACGAAAAAAAAAAATTCAATTCAAACGCGGGAACGACGGCCATACTTAACATAGCAGGTTTAACTATACGCCACGAAACAGCAGCTTTAACTATACGCCGGAAAAAGCCGACTAGAGATGACGTAAAAGAATGCGACGGCTGCTCATACGTTCGTGGATCGTGGGAAATAGCTAATTTGCATACTCGACGTGGATTACGACGGGAACGCCACCCAGCGGATGCCGAAGAATTGCATCTTAGATCCGAAGGCGTACGAAGATGTACGCCTGTCGGATCTAACCCAGATGCCGTCATATCTTGTTTTGAGGATTTAAAACAAAGATACGACGCAGGAAATTTGAAAGTACGCCGGCGTATCAGTAGATACGCCGGCGTACTCGCTATAGTGGATCTGCCCCTCACTGTTTAGACGATATTGAATTGGTCTTCAATTGCAGCAACAAGGTGATGGGTACAGAGTCCTTCGGGTATGCAGGATGCGAATCTCTGTATTCCTAGTCTTGGTGACATGCACAAGGTGTCATTCGCTCAAAACCAGCATGGGGCCATCTGGCCATCTACTTCCAGTGTTCGGTTGTTTGTGGATTTCCAGTTTTGCGGAGACAGGATGAGGGCTAAAGGATGATGAAAAGCCCAGTTTGGCTATCTGCAAAGGGCATGTTTCACCCACTTGTGGCGTAAGTTTCTTCAGGGGCTGGGGCGGTGGCGCTTGCGGGACATTATGAAAAGTCCTGCAAGCAACATCTTTGGGGCGGGTTGGGAGCACTGTATTTAGCACTCCCAAAATGTCCTGCCCATTGCAAGGAAGGGGCAGCGCTTCCAAATCGCCCAAAAAGTTAATTAAAAGGCACTGCAAAACTGGAGTTTTTACCCCTTTGTTTGGGTAAAAACACCCCACTAGCGGCCAAAAAGCGCAGCTAAATAAAACAAGCGTCACTTTAGTGCTAACGGCCGGTGCTATCAGTAGCCTAAATACAGAGCTCCCAACCCACCCCAAAGATGCTGCTTGCAGGACTTTTCATAACACCCCGTAAGCGCACCAACCAAGTGTGAAAAGACACACTACAAAGAATGGGAGGCAGTTTTCAGGCCGCTTTGCATAGGCTATTTCTAGCGCTAAAGCACTTGAAAACTGCCCCAGCGTGAAAGAGGTTCTAAAACCGGGGACTGCAAAATTAGGTGCAGCTCTGCATAGAAACCAATCAGCGTCCAGTTTGTTTTTTGTCAAATCTTAACTGAACAAGCTGAAGTTAGAAGCTGATTGGCTACCATGCGCAGCTGCACCAGATTTTGCACTTTTCAGCCTTAGTAAATTAACCCCAATGTGTAATTTTAAACTTTCCATAATACAAAACTGAACTACACAAACATGATATAATCCGTGAAAAAAATAGTTGTAATCTTCTATATACAGTATATATATATATATATGTTACATATTTAGTGTGCACTTCATCAAGGATAATTTGTGATGCGCTACATCATGTTTTTTTTTGTTTTTGTTTTTAGAGAGAACACCCTCTTGGTGTTAGCATTGGTATGTGGTAGAGCTGGTGTTTCACAACTTAACAAAGCAGTGGAAAACAGCTGATTCATTTTTGGACTGTGGAACCACAGGGATGCAATATCATCAGACTGTTCTAATGCCGCGTACACACGATCGGTCAATCCGATGAGAACGGTCTGATGGACCGTTTTCATCAGACCAAACCGATCGTGTGTAGGCCCCATCGGTTATTTATCCATCGGTTAAAAAATTTGAAACTTGTTTTAAAATTAACCGATGGATACCTAACCGATAGAAAAAAAAAACTATCGTTTGTAGGCACGTCTATCGGTTAAAAATCCATGCATGCTCAGAATCAAGTCGACGCATGCTTGGAAGCATTGAACTTCATTTTTTTCAGCACGTTGTTGTGTTTTACGTCACCGCGTTCTGACACGATCGTTTTTTTAACTGATGGTGTGTAGGCGCGACTGATCATCAGTCAGCTTTATCGGTTAACTAATGGAAAAATCCATCAGACCGTTCTCATCGGATTGACCGATCGTGTGTACAGGGCATAACTCATTGTCTGCCAGTGTTTTGAAGTCAAAAATTCATCCAGTAATGTGTCAACTTCTTCTGAGGAAATAACCATTAAAAAGGCAATTATAAAAAGTGGTAAGATTATCAATGCACAACTGTAGGCTCTGTAGACTGTTGGGATCATATACTAATTCTTTCAACCTTTTTTAGTCATGAAAGTGTTTCCCTCTGTGACTCCACAAATGACTTGATGGCAGGCATCTGGTCCAATATTGTTATAACAGCTTTCGCAAGTGAAAATCACTGCATTGCTACATCTTTCAGTATTTTTCGGTTTTCTATCATACCAAGTTCACACAAAGGCTTCAGCTGTGTCATTCTGTTACTACTTTTAGAAAAATAATTGAAAACTATGGTACACTGTAGCCTGCATCCACACACAAGAATAGAAAAGCCCTTTTTATCGCTTACTGCAAGTGTCAAAAAAATTCCGAAAATGACATAAGCAGCCCTGGACATACTGTAGATAGACTTGCTCTGGTTACTCATCATTTTCATAGACCATTAAAAGAGAAGTTTGGGGTTTATATAAACAAAATAAAAAATACATCTATACTCACCTCCATGCTGGTGCATCAGTCTGATTCTTCAGTTGTCCCATGCCATACTGACAGCACACACAACTTCTCCAATAAATTCTAAAAATCATCCACCAGATAAAAGACAGCATTTGCTGAGCACAATTATGTGCAGAATAGCATCTCATGTGTTGCAAGTTGCAAGAAAAAGTTCAAGGAAATGAAAATATTTGTGTATATTAATGTACATTGCTTCTGACCAGACACATGGTAAATGGTTTTCTTCTAACAATATCACTAAGAGCACAGGTGCAGTTTAGTCTCAGTGCATTGCTGATTATGGCTGTGTACTTGTGACATTCGCATGACTATACCCCTGCAGTTACGAAATCTGGGAACATTCTTCTGAACAGTCAGGGGTAAGTTACAGCACTGTGTAAAAGTTTTAGGCAGGTGTGAAGAAATTCCATAAAGTAAGAATGGTTTCAAAAATATATATTTTAAGTGTTTATTTTTATCAATATACAAAATCCAAAGTGAGCGAACAGCAGAAAAATCGAAATCACGCATGATTGGAACCACGGATTGAACCAGAAGAGTTTGGTCTTGTAAACTACCTATCTATCTAGAATTAACATTTGTGATGTGGCAATTGATGAAATGTCAAAATTATCATCTTCTTTAATGGGATAATAATGAAGCTGCTTTGCATGTAGTTATGCCAAGCGTATTTTAAAAGGCATTTGTTTTGTACGATCTGAAAATCGTGAATCAACGCTCACCAAACTTCTACTAACACAAAGTTAGCAGAAGGGGCCCAAAGGGTTGCGCTTGAGAAATTAACTTCCTCTTTATACTCTCATAGTACGTCACTACGTTTGTGTTGTCAAATGACAATTTGCGTAACATTAGTATGCAAGACAAGATACTGTGACACGCCCTTTTGACAAAAATCAGTCGTCCAACAATCAGACCGTGAGTACGAGGCTTTAAGGTTTGACCTCATATATTATGGTTTTGGTAAATCTAAAGACAAAAATCTGCAGAAAATCGAATAGGGCCATATTCACAAAGAGATACAACGGTGTATCTCCTGATACGCCGTCGTATCTCTGAGTTCTGCCGATCGTATCTATGCGACTGATTCATAGATTATGATCCTTAAGATCTGACAGGTGTCGGATCTTAGGCTGCAATTCCAGGCCGGCCGCTAGGTGGTGTTTCGGTTTATTTACGCGACGAATATGCAAATGAGAAGATACGCCGATTCAGAAACGAACGACCGCCCGGCGCTTTTTTTTTACGTCGTTTGCGTTCCGCTTTTTTCGGCGGATAGTTACCCCTGGGTCTATGAGGTACAGCCAATGTTAAGTATGGCCGTCGTTTCCGTGTCGCGATTTAAAAAAATTTACATTGTTTGCGTAACTCGTCCGTGAATGGGGCTGGACACCATTTACGTTCACGTCAAAACCAATGACGTCCTTGCGACGTCATTTAGCGCAATGCACACTGGGTAAATGTGCGGACGGCGCATGCGCTATTCGATCGGCGCGGGAACGCACCTGATTTGAATAGTACACTCCCCCTAGCCGCGGAATTTGAATTCCGCCGGGGGATTTACGATACTCCGCCGCAAGTTTTGAGGTAAGTGCTTTGTGAATTACCCACTTGCCTCAAAAACTTGCGGCGGCGGATCATAAATCAGATAGGATGTGAATCTGGCCCATAGTGTGTATGGGATTTAAGAATCAGGTGTATGAATAACCAATTATGCCAAGCAGGTGCTAATGGTCGCCAATTCCATATGTAGGTTATAACACAGCCATTAACTGAAACAGAAAGAGCTGTGTAAGAGGCTTAAAACTGGGTGAGGAACAAACTAAACGTTGCTATGGTGAGGTTGTGGAAGACAGTTTCATGTCACAAGTCATATACCATAGCAAGACTGAGCATAGCAACAAGACACAAGGTAGTTATACTGCATCATTACAGTATCCCCCAGGCAAGGATTTCAAACTAGACTGGGGCTTTAAGATGTGTTGTTTAACCTTCTTAGCGGCAGGGGCGGACTGACCATTGAGTCACTCGGGCACTGCCCGAGGGCCCCATGCCACTAGGGGGCCCCATCAGGGTTACCTTGTCCCAGGATCCTGCGATGTCCTCCCACTGTGTCTGTAGACTGTGTACTCTGCCCGATGTATTACTGTGCCGAGCTCCATTCCCTGCGAGCATTGCAACGCACGTGGGTGGAGCTAGGCAGCAACTTCAAAATTATGAAAAATATATAACATTTCACCTTCCTTTTGTCCCTAGTGCTTTGTTCAGTGCCTTGCATGCACTTTTATATTATATATACTCAGAGCTTTTTTTCTCAGAAAATAGGTGCAGGAACTCAACCACGACCCCGTTCAGATTTCACAAACAGTAGAAGGGTCTTAAAGAGGCATTAAATACCAGGATTGCATTACATACAGAGTGCATAGTTCAGGGGGGTTACACACAGAGTGCAGAGCTGTCACTTGTAAACACAGAAACCAGACTTCTGTGTTTACAAATGATTGTGGTGAGCAGGCACCAAAGGGTCTGAGCCAGAGGTGATGGAACTGAGTTCCCCCAAGTTCCCCCTGAAAAAAAGCCCTGTATATACTGTTCGTTCTGCCTGGAAACTTGAGATTGTCCATGGCATCCAAAACTTGTTTTTAGGACAGCTAGAAAACAGCGATAGTAAATTAGAATCACTTGCAGAATTGAGTGATAGTGATTTGTGTGGAAATGTTGTCATTAAAGCCTGAAAGTGACGACAGCGACAATTCTGCAACTGAGCAAATTTCAGTGTTTTTGATTTGATTACATTATTGAATACATTGTATTATAATTATATTATATATATTATTATTATTATTATTATTATTATTATTATTATAGAAATAGAGAACTCCGGCGCTGTCTGATGGACTGGGGGGGACGGGGGGACTGCAGCAGCACCTGTTGATCTGATCCTAACAGAAAAAGTGATAATAATGTGAAGTATGGTAGCTGCGCTGCGGGGGAGGGAATGGGAAGTGAAAAGGGAATGCGAAGTAAAGGGATCGTGGGTGAACTAAACAGTGAAAAAAAAAAGGGGGTATCTGATGATACTACAATGAACAATACAGATGAAAGTGAACAAACACCTATAATCCTGTAAAGATTTAACAGTGAAAATACATAGTAAAATGGCTACTACATATACAAACACCAAAACTAGCATAAAATAAGTGGAAAAAAATGCAAAACTATCAAAAATCACACATGTGATAAAGTCCTATAATAAATAAGGATCAGATCTGGCAGTCCAGTGATTCCTCCACAGAACAGTGTCTAGATGAAACACCTCCACCTCAGTGATGACACCTCTGAGTGTACTAGCAGCTCACCTCACAGCTGTTTGTCCAAACAGCTAACATATACTGATCGCAGCTGGATGAGTGGGTTGATAAAACACCTCCTCCTGACTCCTAAGACAGCTCTCAGTGGCCAATGTATGTCATGGAAAAGAGAAGAAGCGGGTATAAATCCACGAGTGCCGAACTTGTATCCCACTCAGAGTGTCAGCTATACAGGTGAGAGTGTGATCTGATCCTCATACGTCCAAATGCCAAGGCTCGATGTATCATAGGAGCATTAAGAAGAGCGAAAAAGAGACCATATTGTGACTCCATATAATGGATGAATTTAATAAAAAACAGATAAAAAAACTCACATTTAGGTAGTGAAGTAGAATAAAACATCCACGAGCGCTGGACTCGTATTAAAACTTCAGACTCAATCCCTACGTATCGTCACATCACGTGACTTCATCATTGTTCCCCTGATCATCCGAGCGGTGGAAAGTCATCTAGAACAGCTTACTGAACACCTTACTGAGAAGGAATAGGAAGTGAGAAATTTAGACAAAGAAAACAAAGAAAAAAAAACATTTAGAAGGGAAATTGAAGGAAAAGGTAAGTGAACCAACAATGCAGTAGCTTAAAGTAACCTATTTAGAAGAAAAAAAAACTAACCTTTACAACCCCTTTAACCAAATGCCTGTAGCTACAGGGATCATTCAGATATCCCCCCTCATATGACGTCCTACGGTAGGGAAGTGGTGAAAATAAGTAATGTGTGGCCAACACCACATCAGAGTCTTTATGTGCAGTGATAATAGAGGAAACAGTTCAAAACATCATAGGTGATCAGCTATGGTTGTCACAGTGTGCACCTTCCACCAAACTTCTGAATTTCACCTTGTGAAGCACACTCCCCCAGGGGGTTAAACTCACCAGAATGCTCTAATGAATCAGTCTTAAGAGAAATGTTCCTCAATCAGTAAGTACTGTGTCCTCACCAACCCAGGAGGTCAAATGATGTATGGGCTCAAAAAAATTTCATAAACACAGAAAAATGCACATAGCGTAATCCTGTTTATTAAACAAACTCCCAATACACAAATAACCCCACCATTATAACTAACTAAGTACATAATATAGCAGTCAATGAGACAAAAAGTGTCAAAATCTAATGCTATCACCGTTCTGCCGTCCGAACATGGAGCCTGTGTTTCCTTTCAGACACCGCAATCACTTCCTAGTATGGAGCTGGCTGGCAATGGAGTGCACGCGTCACTTCAGGTATGTCATGTAGGTCACGCCCTTACACGTTTTGTCATATCCGACTTCAACATAGAGCGTGACCACACGACAACAAGTTGAGATTATATCCCGCTGCCTCCCGGTGCAACAGCCAATCAAACGCTGCCCTCCACACATGACAGGTGCTTATCACTATGGCGAGAGTGCACGCTGATGGCCCAATACACACAGATAAGTGGGACAATACATGAAGCTGCACATATAAAGCCTAACTAAAAGCAGTAGTTGAACATATGTACCTTTAAACAATCTGAATGATTTTGCCTTAGTATAACATAAATAAAAAAATATCAAATCAGTGCTGTCTATTAGTGCCCATCATTGCAGCCTGTCAGTGTCCATCAGTGACACCTCATCAGTGCCTCCTCATCAGTGCCCATCTGTGCCCCCTCATCAGTGCCAACAGTTCCACCTTATCAGTGCCCATGCGTCCCGCCTCATCAGTAACCATCAGTGCAGCCTTATCAGCGCCCTCTTATCAGTGCCCACCAGTGAAGCCTATTAGTGCCCATCAGTGCCCCCTATTAGTACAGCCTCATCAGTGCCCAACAGTTCTGCCTTATCAGTGCCCATCAGTACAACCTCATCAGTGCCCATCAGTGCAGCCTCATCAGTGCCTCCTTATCAGTGCCACCTATCAGTGCAGCCTCATTAGTGCCTCCTCATCAGTGCCACCTTATCAGTGCCCATCAGTGAAGCCTATCAGTGCTCATCAGTGCAGCCTCATAAGCACACATTAGTGAAGGGAAAAAATCACATGCCTTCTCCACCTGGTCCACTTAATGCTAAGTAGTTACAAGATGAAAGACACAAGAAGGAGAACCATCATGCTCTCTATCTTAATATTTAGTCACAGTTTAAAAAGGCTTAAAAACACTTACAAACTTCCATATAAAAGCATGCATTCAATTATCCACAGCATCCTGGATATGACGTCACAGGATCTGCCCCCCCCCCCCCCCCCCAACATATATGCATTATGCTCAGTGATTGGGCTTCTTCAGTGACCATTGAGACTCACCAGCCCACCACAGGCAAGTCACTCAGCATCTCAACAAACAACCACTGAGTCCGTCTCAAACAGAATACACTCACAAATATCTCATTACCATCAAAGCAGTTTTGCCATTGTGTCTACCAGAGTGGGTAACAGATTGTACTGCACTCACAAACGATCTGTATAATATTTAATTACATCATGCTTGCACATTCAATGCTCTCACATTCATTACATTCAGTACTTCCTGTTCCTAATTCCTCAGCTTGCCATCACCTGCACATAATGGACCCTTTTTTCCCTATCCTTAGTGGTGCATTGACTCACAGCACAGTCACGCACACTGCGCTTTCTTACATCTCTGGAATAGGAATTTCAGAAATTATAACTCATTTAGGAATGACCCAGCAACCAGATCAAAACTCAAGCATTGCAATTTGTATGAGTATAGCAGCAACTATCTTTCCCTGCAAAGACTGTGTAATCTTTACCTATGTGCTCCAAGACTCCAACAAAAGCTGACTTTGTATATTATTGACTATAAATATAAATACAGCAGTTTTCATTAGCAGTGTTTAGACTAGTAGCAACTCTCTCTTCCTTCAAGCACTGTGATTTAGTCCTGTCTGCTCCACATCTCTCCAACATTGTGTGTGTATGAGGCACTGGCTGACTGTAATGTAATGTAGCATTTTTCAGCAGCAGAAACTACCTCTTCCTGCAAACATCCTTATCTACTTCACGTCTCCTCCAATGCACACTAACATAATGCTGCAGAGAACTTTAGCCTTTATAGGAAGCAGGCTGTAATATAAGGCCTTGTACAGATGATCGAACATGTCCGATGAAAACGGTCCGCGGACCGTTTTCATCGGACATGTCCGCTCGGAGATTTTGGTCTGATGGTTGTACACACCATCAAACCAAAATCCCTGCAGACAGACAGCGCGGTGACGTGGCGGTGATGTTGACGCCGCCACGTCCGCAAACCCGGAAGTTCAATGCTTCCACGCATGCGTCGAATCACTTCAACGCCATGCGCGGGTTCTCGGGCCAGCGGACATGTCCAATGAGTCGTACTGACCATCGGACATGTCCGACGGACAGGCTTCCAGCGGACAAGTTTCTTAGCTTTCTAAGAAACTTTTGTCCGCTGGAAACCTGTCCGCTAGGCCAGAAAAATGTCCGGTCGGCCCTACACACGACCGAACATGTCCGCGGAAACTGGTCCGCAGACCAGTTTCAGCGTACATGTTCGGTCGTGTGTACGAGGCCTAAGTGTAGCACTACACACGAAGGAGCTGCTGATTAGTTTTGGGTGGCATGTTAACTCTATCTTCTCGCCATCCAGGGTGAAGTGAAAGTCTGAAGAATTTCAATGTCCACACACTGTACTTCTTTTTCTGGGATTTATTTGTAGAACTTCAACAGAAAGAAGTGGGAAGGGGTGGGAAGGTAGATATTCACAAATAGGAAACAGTCCTGCTTCCAGCAACCAGTTCTCATCGCCACTCTAGCCAGAGTAGGCATTGCTCACCTGGATAGGTCCCTCTCACTGGCCCAGCAGCCGCGATGGCGCACGGAATAAAGTACAGTCTCTGCCACAGACCTTCCTTTATGAGGAGACACTTTTGGTCCAGAATCCCCTGCCACAGGATTCAGCACCCGGAACTCTCCAGTTTAGCTTTAGTAAGACACTGTCAAGCCTCTCAGTGCATGGTGCATCCTTCGATGAAGTGTCCAGGTCTTCTCCCAAGATACCAGCATCTTGCAATGTCCTCTCCAGTATAGGTCCTCCCCTGGCTTCATTCATCAAGTGGCTTCCTCCCGTAGGATGGACAGCACAGGATCAACTCCTGAAAAAGAGCAGGCCCCAGTCTGACTACTGGGCCTACCAGGCGAAGCCGCGACCCCGGACCAACGTGGTCCTGGAGCCAGGATTCAGGAACGCGCACCCCAGGCCAGGCGGGCCACGAGGCACGTGGGATGAACGACTTCTGCCAATGGCATCTGTCCCTTAAGTTCCCCTCCCCAGAATGCACAGCGACGCAACCACACCCACTGATTCACTGCCGAGGGGGACACCCAATACACCCTGACTTTTCTGCTGCCACCCTTGGCCTGGGGTGGTAATGACACCCCCAGGCGGACAATGGTGGGAACTCAGAGCACAGCCATGGCTGGAACAGAGGCTAAATTTGCCATTAATCACTAGTCTGAGCCAAATGACAGCTCAGACCCCCACTAAATTTACAGCAGGGCCTGTTCAACAGGAGCAAGGCGCTACATAAGAAAAAAAAAACATCCTCTAGTCTAAGTCACCTAACCACAGGCAGTGCGTTACTGCTAATTGGTTGCGGTAGACGCAAACAGCCACAATAATCTGCCATTTTCTTGATTTATGAATGACTTGGGTTTGGGTCAAACTTATTTTTGACTCAAACCCAAAATTCATCCCTACCCAGGACCACCAGGTTGCAGGGAAAGACTGACAAACGCTCTGACACTGAGCTTGACACATCTTTTAACTTTTCCTCATTAGTGAACCATATGTTTTGTGCTTTTCATTCCTGCCACAATCAATGGAAACACTGAAAAACTGAATTTATATTGTAAGAGTAGATTGTACATTGTATGTAAGAGACAGTAAAACTTGGTTTCCCCAAACACGTTGATTTGCTAGTTCTCAGTATCCAAATTCCTTGCTTGCCTGAGGCAGGCACTCCATGTTCTGTGTGCGTCATATCACATTGTCACTGCAGTCTGCGTTGTTCCCTGTCAGTAAAGGGACATGTAACACAGCATGGGGGGGTTTGGAGACACGAGCAGAGATTTTATTTTTTTCTCTTTCAGAAAGAAAGATGGGCAGGCGAAGCGGGGAAAAATAATCACGACAACTTCCTAAAATATCTTCTCATTTATCAATCTTTTCTTGATGAGAACTGTTTTTTGATCAGAGAAATACAAAACGAGGCAACTTTGTATTGTAAGACTCGTGATGCTTGTAGCAAGTCACAGGCGCTGGTGAACCTCGTCAATTAACATATGCTTATCAATCACCAAGAAAGAAATTTGGCAGACCTGACATTCTCAGTCATTATAACATTGCTTACTTCCAGAGAGGCCGCTGCAGCTGACTTCATTAACAGCATGAAATGTAAATGTTTCATTAAAAATGTTTAATTACTAAATTAAACCTACAACATGGTGCAGGCCATCATTTAACTATGTGCTGTGTGCACATTCATATCTGGACTTATAGCAGACTGTATATAAAGCTGTTCTAACATTTGCACCCAGATTTCTCTGCTTTTATTGCAAATTTTAAACTATGCAATATTTAAAGTGTAACTAAACCCCCAAATAATCAGTTTAACATATTACAGCTAACCACTGACATCTGCATTAGATGATTTTTTTTCAGGTTTCCTTTCCTTTATTTTCATAAATCTTGCCTGTCCAGTGGTGTATTTAGGTTTCGTGCTGCCCTAGGCCTGACTAAACTCGTGCACCCCCTAATTTAAATATGAGCCACCCCTTCCTGTCAAGGCCACGCCCCTTTCTGCTTAAGACCCGTCCTGAAATGGATTTCCTTAATTTGCATAGATTTCCTCTCACTTCTTGTTTGGCTGTGGGGCAGGAAATTAAGGGAAATCTCTGCAATGGGACGGAGATGGTAAAAAATAAACTGACAGGGGCTATAACCCTCCCTTACTCTGTCCAAAATGAAAAAAAAAAGTGTTGCCTATAGTTCTACTTTAAGCACAAATTTCTGATAATTTTATGGAGAGGACTAAGAAGATATAACCATGCCAATGGTGCAGCAGAAAACATATAGCACCGTAGGGAAGGTTTTTGGTCCAGGATGATAGGACAGTCAAAATTAGAAGCAGCTTGTGTTACACTAACAGTGTAGCGCAAGTCGGCAGGGACTCTTTCCGTGCTGCCCCCCTGCAAAGTGCTGCCCTAGGCCTGGGCCTTGTTGGCCTAGGCCAGAACACAGCCTTGTGTCCCTGGGGGGTTGCACTCAGTCCTTCGCAGTATCTATGGATGGAGCCGTGGTCCTCATTCAGACTACAAGTATGTTTTATGTCTGTCTGTTTTATGTCTGGTTTGTTCATCTCAATTATTGTACATGTAAAAATTATGGGATTATAAAAGGATTATATATAATTGCTAAAAAATATTTGTAGCACTACTCCTGCAGGTGCCACTGGTTTTAACTGGTTCTTTCCCAAACTGTACATACACATGCCTCCAGTCATCAAAGCAACAGTCCATTCACTCTGGTTCCAATGAATAGTCTAGTGGATGTCTTTTTAAAGTTTATTGTTTGCAGATCTTCAGAGAGGAGGGAGAAGAACTTGGCCTGGAATACTTCAAAATGCTCATAAGTAGTAATGTTTAGAAGACAGTCATTCCTAACTATAGTGGTATTGGTTGAGAACATTCCATGGCCCCCCACAGCTGAAGACAAGGGGCACATTTTTGGATCTCTGGTTACCCTGCTCCAAAGCACAACTATCAGTAACCAGTTCAGTGTCCAGCACACAGTCTCAGGGATCAATTCAAAGTCCCTATTCACATGTCCCCATGACAGCTGCCTCCTTCTAGCTTCCTCTAGCCTCAAACCTGTGAATGAGATGGCACCTCTCAGGACCAAATTCCTTGTGGAGTAGTTCTGCAATTAGTTCTGAGCTAGTCGTCCTGTGCCTAGATTCTAATACTTTGTAGCCTTATTAAGCAGTTGTGTAGTTCATGGGCTGCCGGGCAGCAGCAGCCCCTGCACCTCTCGAACCCTCATGGGGAGAATGAACCCTGCTCTCCAGTGTCTCAGGCTATTTATTCACACTCCAGACCCCAGATGGAGCTCTAGTTTCAGATGCTATCCAATACTATTGCATGTGTCAGATAGCATGTGCTCTACTTACCACTGTAGTTCCTTCCTCAACCTCCTTTGGCACTATGGAGCATAGAAGTGATTTTGGGGTCGGTGGGAGGAACCACTGAAGCCAGCAGAGAAACAGACATCAGACACATCCAAAATTGTCAGATAGCAGTGCCACCTGGAGCTTAGCAAGAGAGTGAAAATAAAGTTGTCTCCTGCCAAAAAGTAAAGATGGACAGAACACCCCCTTATTCGGTTTGCAGCAGAACTCCCGAACAGGGGATAAATTCTAACCCAAACGGCGAACCTCATTGAAGTCTATGGGAGCCGAACAGAATAAATCCAAAGTGCCCATTCTGAAGGCTTATATGCAAGTAATTTGCCATAAAAGTGTTACAGGGGTCCGGGTACTGCCCTGGGGGATATGTATCAATGCCAATTTAAAAAAAAAAAAAATAATGTTTTTTCAAGAGCAATAATTTTAATGATGCTTAAAGTGCAACAATAAAAATGAAAAATTCCTTTAGATATAGTGCATGGAGGGGGGTCCTCTTAGTCTGCCTGTAAAGTGGCACATCTGTAGCATGCATAGAACATGCTGCAGCAAACATTTAATTTCTAGAGAAAAAAAAAATCACATATAAATTGACTCGCGGTTGCAATTGCCGGGACCCGGCTATTAACCACTTCAGCCCCGGACCATATTGCTGGTCAATGACCGGGCCACTTTTTGCGATTCGGCACTGCGTCACTTTAACTGACAATTGCACAGTCGTGCGACGTGGCTCCCAAACAAAATTGGCATCCTTTTTTCCCACAAATAGAGCTTTATTTTGGTGGTATTTGATCACCTCTGCGGTTTTTATTTTTTGCGCTATAAACAAAAATAGAGCAAAATTTTGGAAAAAAAAATAATATTTTTTACTTTTTGCTGTAATAAATATCCCCACAAATATATAAAAAAAATATTCTTTTCCCCAGTTTAGGCCGATACGTATTCTTCTACATATTTTTCGTAAAAAAAAAATCACAATAAGTGTTTATTGATTGGTTTGCGCAAAAGTTATAGCGTCTACAAAATAGGGTCATAGTTTTATGGCATTTTTATTAATGTTTTTTTTTACTAGTAATGGCGGCGATCAGCGATTTTTATCGGTACTGCGACCTTATGGCGGACACTTCGGACACTTTTGACACATTTTTGGGACCATTGCCATTTTTTTTGATCAGTACTATAAAAATGCATTGATTACTATAAAAATGCCACTGGCAGGGAAGGGGTTAACACTAGGGGGCGAGGAAGGGGTTAATTATGTTCCCTATGTGTGTTATAACTGAAGGGGGGTGGGACTGACTTGAGGAAATTACTGATCGCTGTTCATACAGTGCCTTGCGAAAGTATTCGGCCCCCTTGAACTTTGCGACCTTTTGCCACATTTCAGGCTTCGAACATAAAGATATAAAACTGTAATTTTTGGAAAACGAAACTGATTGGTGCTGAGGGGTTTTAGACACATAGTAATCACACCTCCTTGATTAGTGACCACAGAGAGGAAGCTCCCAGCACTGTGGTTATCAGGAAACAGACAACCAGGAAGTGTAGAGATCAGAGAAGAATTACAGCAACTTGAGAGCAAAGACGAACAATAAGGATATGAAAACAGCACTGCATTAAGGTAAAGGAAGCTATCAAGATAAAAAAAAATCCTTTACAAACCCTTTAAGGAGCCTTGGATCAGAAGGTGTTGATTTGCTCAACGTTTAAAGAAAACGTTATCTTTCTGTATTTCTAGAACTGACTGCTTTAACATGTGTTGCTCACTGGAGGTAACATCTAATTATGTTTTTTTTTTTCCTACTCTGAATTATGCAGGATTTGTGACAGCTTTTGCTTATATTAGTCTTTTCCTATTTTCGCTTTACTAATAGTAGCTTTGCTTATTTTGCCTTAACCCAGTTGTCTGTACTCTCAGGACAGCTCTCACATCTAAGAGCATAGCTTAAAGACCACCTAAAGGTCCAATTCTGGCAGGTGGTAATTTTTGAAGCTTTCAACAGCAATTGAAAAAAGTCACATGTAACTGAACGTTCCCCACCAGTCTTCCACCCACACTTTTAATCACTATCTGGTTTTGTTTTAACAGACAATCAAAACTGCTTTTCAATCTACACCACTGTGATCCCAGTTGAAAGATATTTTTGCAATCAGTTTTAATCCAATTCTTCATCCCATCCCTGCTGAATTTTGGCTGCATTGCGATCAGTGTATGGACAGCTTTAGTCTACATAACACTATCAAATAATAAAACACTATACAGGCATACCCCGCTTTAAGTACACTCACTTTACATACACTCGCGAGTAAGGACATACCTGTGAGTGTATGTAAAGTGCCTTACAAGCACTGTACAGACATTTTGCAGCCGCAGTAGAAGGAGCTGAAGCTCAGGGAGCATAGCCCGCCCTGTTCCAGTGTGCCCCTGACACCCCCACTACAGCTCCTAACTCCCCCACTACACCGCCTGACCCCCCACTACACTCTATAAGTGAAAAAACGTATTGTTTCACTTTAAGTACATATTCGTTTTACATACATGCTCTGGTCCCATTGTGTACTTAAAAGTGGGGTATGCCTGTACTTGTTTACATTCCTCTTAAAGTAAACCTGAACTCAAAAAGTAAAGATTTGCTATGTTATACGATACATCTAAAAAATGTAAACTGTGCCTAAGCAGTAAGGTTTGCATTTTGCTTTGATGTACTACTGAAAAATAGAAGTGCTGTTCCTATCCACTCTGTGCTTTTAGCCTAATGCCCCGTACACATGGTCGGAGTTTCCGCCAGCAAAAGTCCGATGTGAGCTTTTCGTCGGAAATTCCGACCATGTGTATGCTCCATTGGACTTTTGCTGTCGGAATTTCCGCCAGCAAAAGTTTGAGAGCAGGTTCTCTATTTTTCCGAAACCAGTTCAGAATTAGTTTGTCTGTATGCATTTCCGACGCACAAAAAAACACGCATTCTCAGAATCAAGTACGAGACGGGAGCGCTCGGTCTGGTAAAAATAGCGTTCGTAATAGAGATAGCACATTCGTCACGCTGCAAATTCTGGGATCTTTTAATGCAGCGCATTCTTTTGTTCTTTATAATGCTAGAATAATGAAGTTGTTTTGCTGCTGATATTCACACAGTTCTGACAAACGTATTTCTTTATTATTTCTTGTGATCTCATGAATAATGTTTTTTTTTTTTTTTAAAGCCAGATCTCCATAATAATGTTTTGAATTATTTGATTAGTCATTTTGGGGGGGGGGGGGGGGTATTTGAAAATTAATTTTTAGTGATCTCCAATGAATGTTTTATTTTTGTGTGTCAAGTTACCACAACAACATTATTATCTTGTATTTTTTAACCTCAAGGAGGTTGGTTAGTGTCCCTTGTTAATTTGACATTGTATTTTTTAAATGTATCTGCCTACTCACAAACAAACTGTCCTTTTTAAGAAAAAACACATAAGTATTTTCAAAAAATATCCATTTATTCTGGGTAACAAAATAAAGTGGGAGGCATCGCTGGAGAAACTGCTGGAATTTGCGAAGCCTTTGGACCTCAGGGCAGACATCAACTCTTTGGAGAAAAAAAATTGGTAGCCTGAGAAGTCCATATAATAGGGAGAGCACAATCTGGTCCAGGACTTTGAGAGATCAGGAACAGCAGCAGATGACATATATGTCCCTAGTTTGTGGTACTTCAACAGCCTGCGTCATCTGTCAGACCAGACTGAACCCAGGCCATCACTTTCTTGTCTTCCCTGCAGCCTCCCCTGCAGCCTTCCCTCCACGCTGTGGTTTTACTCGTCGAGTTGTGGCAGGAGGATGGACAAACTCATAAAGGTGTGTATTTTCAGTCAGTTGGCCCATCAACCCCTTATTTAGGGTCTGTAAAATGATGTTCTCACAGAGGAGGCGTTGGCCCTCCTCTATTTGCTGCATTTTCACTGCTACTATGCAGGCATAGCTGTCTTAAACGGTAGGGGGTTCTGTCAGGGTCGCATGAGCATCCCAAATGAAGGCAAGTGTTGCCTCATCCATGATCCTCCCTTTCCTGGCCCTTTTTGTTGAAAGGCAGAGGGGAGGCACCTTGGATTGAGTCTGGCCACTGGGCCCAGCCACCTCCTGGCTGCCACTGGAACCGACCACCTCCTGGCTGCCACTTTCCCCTGCCACCTTCTGCCTGCCACTTTCCAGACCCTAATCCTGGCTGAGGTCTTCCTGTGTATAAAAAAAGGGACATTTTTAGTTTTTGGCTCATCAATAACACACAATTTTCAGCTCATGAAAACGTTGCAAATTGAATGTTAATAAATAGAAAAGACTCTCATTCTGACCCCAGCAGTTTTCATTCTTGTCCCAATCATGTTTGGCCACTGCTGTCTATTGATATGTAAAACACTTTTTGTTTAATCATTTATTTGTTATCAATAAGAACATCTAGTTAACATCATTAATTTTAGGACAATAAATATGTAGAAAAATACTATACCTGGCTCCAGCTGGGCTCCTCCACTTCTTCCAGGATAGAAGGCCCAGGTTGGTCCTCGGAAACCTCAGTTGAGGTGGAGGGAAGGGTGGAGGGTAGTGTGGAAAGTGATTCCCTGGCTTTATTCTGGTCTTTCAGAAAATGCATTCTGTTGTAGTACCACAGACTGGGTACATACACATCCTCTGCTGCTGCTCCTGATTTGAGGGATTTCTGGACCTTATTATGCTCCTTCTTATACGTGCACCTCAAGCTACCAATTCTCTTTTCCACAAACTCGATGTCTGCGTCAGGGACCTGCGTCTTCACTGATTCCAGCAGTTTCTCCAGCGTTGCCTTCCTAGCTAGTTTATTATGATATAAGGGGTTTTTAACCTGCCATAAATTCCTCAGCTCCCTGTACCTGTCTATGAACCTGCCCATGAATTCAGGGTCCTTAAACTGTTTCATATTTGCTGCAAGACAAAACACAAGACAAAAACACACATTTCAGGTTAAACTCTCCTAATCTTATCCCAATATAGGCCTCAATCTAGAAGCAATATAGGCCACTGATGCCCCAAATTTAAATGTTACCTTCGTTCTCACAATTGGCGCTTCCATTACTCCTTCCTCCGCACACAGAACTTAGGTACGACATGTGCGTGTTAGCTTTATATACACTGCGCATGCGTGAAACTCCGCACATGTCGCCCGCTCCTGACGTTCTTTCTATTATATTCCTGCCCCTTCTCTTTCGTCGCAGTGGGAGAGGAACATGGCAGAGACACAGCAGGTGCGTGATAATACCAGTAATGAGGAAAAAAACCCGGAGCCAGAAATGTCCCAATCCAGGAGGAGATATAAGGCCTCAAATATGTCCTTTGTAGAGATGGCAGAGATGGTGGACATCTTGAAGAGGACCGACTATGAGGGGAAGTATAGCACAAGAATTTTGGGGTACAATCAGGGGCGGACTGACAACTCATGGGGCCCCCGGGCAATAGGAGATTATGGGGCCCCCCAGCAAGCTGCATGCTTGTTATTTAAAAATAAATAAAAAAACAAGATTTTACAACCCCTTCAATTAAAACCAGCAACTGTTGAGACAACACCTTGGTCAGGTCTATGTACAGTGTAATGTACAGAGTATGTGGGTCAGGAGTAACAAACAAAACAACATAGAGTATAGCAGTCAGGATGAGCACCACGTTCACATCAGAGTCCTCCCTTACATCAAAGTCCCAACATTCTCCCTATACATCACAGGCCGCAGGGTCAGTCCCCCCTTACATCAGAATCTCCCCTTACAGCAGAGCCCCAACAGTGGCACCCTATGGCAGAGCCCCCCCCCCCCCCCAGTGTGTCACCTTTTATCGGTGTCCCTTTACACACACCTTTGCACCTTAGTGCTTAGTGTGGCAGGCAGCTGGCAGGTAAAGGCTTTAAAAACCCACTTGTTGCCACCTCCAAACTGCACAAGTGAGTCATGGAGCCAGCTGAATAGTGAACTGCTGTGGTTGGCATTTAGGCATGTGATTAAAGGCCATGCTTGATGGGTGCCATGATGTCATGATACAGAGACAGTATACAGATACAATATACGGACACAGTATGCAGACACAGTATACACACAGACAAACACACAGTATACAAACCCAGTATACAGACAATATACAAACACGGACACAGTATACAGACACAATATACAAACACGGACACAGTATACAGACACAATATACAAACACGGACACACACACACACACAGTATACAGACACAATATACAAACACGGACACACACAGTATACAGACACAATATACAAACACGGACACACACAGTATACAGACACAATATACAAACACGGACACTCACAGTATACAGACACAATATACAAACACGGACACACACAGTATACAGACACAATATACAAACACGGACAGACACAGTATACAGACACAGACACACACAGTATACAAACACGGACAGACACAGTATACAGACACACACAGTATACGGACACACACAGTATACAGACACAATATATGGACACACACACAGTATACAGACACAGTATACAAACACGGACAGACACAGTATACAGACACACACAGTGACACACACACAGTATACAGACACAGACACACACAGTATACAGACACAGTATACAGACACGGACACACACAGTATACAGACACGGACACACACAGTATACAGACAAGGACACACACACACACACAGTATACAGACACAATATACAAACATGGACACACAGTATACAGACATGGACACACACAGTATACAGACACGGACACACACACACAGTATACAGACACAATATACAAACACGGACACGCAGTATACAGACACAGTATACAGACACGGACACACACAGTATACATACACGGACACACACAGTATACAGACAAGGACACACACACAGTATACAGATACAATATACAAACATGGACACACAGTATACAGACATGGACACACACAGTATACAGACACGGACACACACACACAGTATACAGACACAATATACAAACACGGACACACAGTATACAGACACGGACACACACAGTATACATACACGGACACACACAGTATACAGACAAGGACACACACACAGTATACAGACACAATATACAAACATGGACACACAGTATACAGACATGGACACACACAGTATACAGACACGGACACACACACACAGTATACAGACACAATATACAAACATGGACACACAGTATACAGACATGGACACACACAGTATACAGACACGGACACACACACACACACACACAGTATACAAACACGGACACACAGTATACAGACACGGAAACACACAGTATACAGACACAGTATACAGACACAATATACAGACACGGACACAGTATACAAACACGGACACACACAGTATACAGACACAATATACAAACACGGACACAGTATACAGACACAATATACAAACACGGACACACACAGTATACAGACACAGACACACGCAGTATACAGACACAATATACAAACACGGACACAGTATACAGACACAATATACAAACACGGACACAGTATACAGACACAATATACAAACACGGACACAGTATACAGACACAATATACAAACACGGACACACACACGCACACACAGTATACAGACATACACAGTATACAGACCCAGTATACAGGCAGACACACACAGTATACAGACACACACACAGTATACACACAGACACAGTAAGCATATACATACACTTTTCATCTATAAATCAGCATAATTGAACACACTGCTGCTGCCCCCATCTCCTGGCATGCTGGGACTTGTAGTTCAACAGCAGTACACAGACACATTCGGTGGTAATACAGGAGAGGAGGCTTAGCCTGTGTTTTGGTGGGCAGGTAATCTGTAGGGACTGAGATGTAGCAGAGATTGGAGCAGAAGTTCAGAACATGCTTCCTCCAGGAGAAATGCACTTCTCACACACAGAAAAACGATCTGACAGCTCTGCTAGAGTAAACTCAACCCCTCCCCCTCCCCCTCACCAGAGAAAGCACTGATAAAACGACATTTAACTTACCTTGTTTTAGCCTGAAGTCCAACCCACACTCCATGCTGCGTCCCCACCTCCCTCTCCTCCAGCTGTCGGCAATCTCCTGTTCAAAGAAGCCGCGCGGGGGAAGGGGGGCGTGTACACCAGGTTCCCATTGGCTGAGGAGGTAGTGAAGGGGTGGAGCAGCTATTGCCTCCGAAATCTCACTTCAAAATGATGTCGGTGTCATACATTTCAGGTACAGATGTAAAAATACACAGATTTTTACAATCTGTCCCTGATTTTTCTAAGGCTGGCAACCCTGATGGGGCCCCCTAGTGGCATGGGGCCCTCGGTCACTGCCCGAATGACCGAATGGTCAGTCCGCCCCTGGGTACAATGATCCAAGGAACATTTGAGGAAACGCTGGTCAGACCTGAAATTGAGGGAGCATGATCATTACAGAAGGATCAGGAAACTACTTCTAAAAAGTATTTGTCCTGTGTTCCTATTATTATTATTACTTGCATGTTGCTCCATGTGCTTTTCTTTACTGTTGTACAGTTTAAAATGGCAACTTTCATGTTCGTGGGCACAGTAATCGCAGTCGTAGTAAACATTGTTCGCCCACTAAATACAATGTTTTTGGCACATACAGGTTAACTACATTTGGTCATGCCACAGGATAAGCCTGAAGACTCCACACATTCTGCTATCATCACTTCTAAGCAGCCCATGGATCCGGGACGAGGACTACAGGATGTTACAGATGAGCCTTCTTTCCTTACCTTCTTGTAAGTGTGTTTTGTACAATGTGTCATTAAAAGAACCTCTTTATTACTGCACTTAGGTGGTGCTTCCTTTTCCTACCCCTTCTCTTTTATGAAAAGTGTTTTGTTTAACACTGTTGGGCACACTCAGGGTTTGAGAGGCATGTTGGTATTAGATTAACTCAAAAGGAATTTGATTATCAATTCTGAAGTTGCAAGGTTTTTTGTTTTTTTTACCTTAATGTATTACTTACATTAACTAGTAGCCGACCAGCCACCGTCATTATACGGCGGCAGGTCGGCTCTCCTGGGCGAGAGCCCGTAGCTATACGTCCTATCGTATAGCCGCCACTAGGGGGCGCGTGCGCGCCGCCGGAGGCGCGCGCGCGCGCTCCCCGCTCGCCCCCGACTCCCGTGCGTGTGCCCGGCGGGCGCGATCGCCGCCGGGCACACGCGATCGCTCGGTACAGAGCGGGGAACGGGAGCTGTGTGTGTAAACACACAGCTCTCGTTCCTGTCAGCAGGGGAAATGCTGATTTTCTGTTCATACAATGTATGAACAGAAAATCAGTGTTTCCCCTAGTGAGGCCACCCCCCCCCCCACAGTAAGAACACACCCAGGCATACTTAACCCCTTCCCCGCCCCCTAGTGTTAACCCCTTCACTGCCAGTGGCATTTTTATAGTAATCTAATGCATTTTTATAGCACTGATCGCTATAAAAATGCCAATGGTCCCAAAAATGTGTCAAAAATGTCCGAAGTGTCCGCCATAATGTCGCAATACCGAAAAAAAAATCGCTGATCGCCGCCATTACTAGTAAAAAAAATATTAATAAAAATGCCATAAAAATACCCCCTATTTTGTAAACGCTATAACTTTTGCGCAAACCAATCAATAAACGCTTATTGCGATTTTTTTTACGAAAAATATGTAGAAGAATACGTATCGGCCTAAACTGAGGAAAAAAAATGTTTTTTTATATATTTTTGGGGGATATTTATTACAGCAAAAAGTAAAAAATATTCATTTTTTTCAAAATTGTCGCTCTATTTTTGTTTATAGCGCAAAAAATAAAAAACGCAGAGGTGATCAAATACCACCAAAAGAAAGCTCTATTTGTGGGAAAAAAAGGACGCCAATTTTGTTTGGGAGCCACGTCGCACGACCGCGCAATTGTCTGTTAAAGCGACGCAGTCCCGAATCGCAAAAAGTACTCTGGTCTTTAGGCAGCAATATGTTCCGGGGGGTAAGTGGTTAAGGTAAAAACCTTTTAGTAGTTGTTTGCTCCCCCCACTTCTCTAAATATTTACGTGAGTCCTTTCTTGATCCAGCATTGTGTCCATCTACGCAGTGCTGCTGTCTAACAGGGCAGATTGATAGAAGTGTGTCACGGTCCCTACCGTGCCAAGAAGACAGCGAGGCGTGGTCGTGCCCCAAGTGGCTCTGGGTGGTATTGAACCTGGGACCTCTCTGTTGCTGCTTCGGTTCTTTACTGCTGAGCCACTCCTCAGTTTGGTATTCTACTTGCTTTCCAGCTAAGGTGGTTCTGAATGATGTGCTGATCACCTTTCTCTGGATCTCCTTGCAATCTGCACCTGTCTCTCCTGGTCCAGCTGAGGCAGGTTACCCAATCAACTAGGGTATAAAACACTGCCTCACTCTGAGGGATTTGTCAGTTCATTGTGATTGTCCTGTCATTGCAAAAGGTTCCTGTGTACCTGTATTCATGTGCTTTGTTTCAGCTACAAGACTGACTCCGGCTTCTGACCCTGGCTATGTTTATCGTGTATTCTGAATTCTGGAATCCCTGACCACAGCTTAACTTTGACCATCCTTTGGCAAATCCCTGTCAAGCCCCCGTGCACAGACTCACAGCCCAGGTAGCTTCTTACTTTGTTACCGTGGGCTGTGTGTATTTGTAAGGGTGAGCATACAACTCTGCAATATGGACTCCAGCCAAGGTAAGCCCTTACAAAGTGGGAGTGACTGGCTCCTGCTGCTGTCAATTAAATCCAGTGGGAAGGAAGTGGATTGTAGGGCCGAGCCACGCTGTGTGTGTCAATGGACACACACAGCCACTTGCTATGGGGCAGACACAGAAGAGGAGGAATAGAGAGCTGGCGAGGAACTTCAGATGAGGAGGTGCAATACCAGTGCACAGAGTAGGTATGAACAAAGCTTTTTTTTTTTTTTTTTGTTAAAAAATTAGCCTTTAGGAATCCGTTTAATCACTTAACCCCCGGACCATATTGCTGGTCAAAGACCAGGCCACTTTTTGCGATTCGGCACTGCGTCGCTTTAACTGACAATTGCGCGGTCGTGCGACGTGGCTCCCAAACAAAATTGGCGTCCTTTTTTTTCCACAAATAGAGCTTTCTTTTGGTGGTATTTGATCACTACGTGCTCTCGCCCAGCAGAGCCGACCTGCCGCCATATAACTGCGGCAGCTGGTCGGCAAGCAGTTAAAATACTGAACATTTCTGCAAAAAAAAACATCCTTACCTGTGCTATACACAAAGTAGGTAGTGATTAAAAGTACACAATGCAGGGCGCAGTTGGTAGAAGTTGGAGAAGTGGGGTAAAATGTATTTAGTGTCTAGGATTAAAACAACTTTCCCCCCCAAAAAATATTACAATAAAAAAAAAGAAAAACAAATCCTTGCCATCTTTTTACATATCATTTGTTCTAATACTACAGGTGCACTTCAACGCTATTGTATAAAAAAAATGCTTTAAGCATAGCTTCATTGGCAGTGTAAATTCTGAACGTAGCTTTCATGGTTCACATATGAAGCTTGACATTTTCCCGGTATGTAATAAACTATTAGGTTCTGCTCAGCAGCAGATATGGAAATTGGAAGAAGAGTGGGGCCAAGTGGATGTCATTTGCTGTCAAGCCCTCCTGAATGAAGAAAATGCAAGTGACAGATTGGAGCAGCACAAATAACATATGGGATGTGCAATGCTAAAAGTGTGGGTTATATCTAGAAAACAAATATAAAACAATGCTATGAAAAAGGTAGGGAGAAAACGATTAAAGTGGACCTGTCACATGAAGAAAAAAAAAGCTATGCCTGAAGAGTAACAGCATGGTAACATTACATCACTTTTTACAACTGTATACTAGGTGCTAACATGTATAGCTCTCATGCATTTTAAAACAACTTAAATGCTTAACTCCAGGCAGCTATAAAAGAAAATAAACTATTGAAGCTCTGTATTAATTAACCACTTCAGCCCTGGAAGATTTGTATGCTCAATGATCAGGCCATTTTTTGCGATACGGCACTGCGTCACTTTAACTGACAATTGCGTGGTCGTGCGATGCTGTACCCAAACAAAATTTACGTCCTTTTTTCCCACATATAGAGCTTTCTTTTGGCGGTATTTGATCATCTCTGCGGTTTTAATTTTTTGCGTGAAAATTTTGAAAAAAAACACAATATTTTGTACATTTTGCTCTAATAAATAACCCCAATTATATTTTTTTTTAAAAAAGCTATTTTTCCCCAATTTAGGCCAATATGTATTCTTCTACATATTTTTGGTAATAAAAATAGAAAAGCGCATATTGATTGGTTTGCGCAAAAGTTATAGTGTCTACAAAATAGGGGAACGATTATTGGCATTTTTATTATTATTATTATTTTTTATTTTTTTTGTAATGGCGGTGATCAGCAATTTTTATTGGGACTGTGACATTATGGCAGACAGATCGGACACTTTTGACACATTTGACCATTGACAATTATACAGTGATCAGTGCTATAAAAATGCACTGATTATTGTGTATAAATGTCACTGGCAGGGAAGGGGTTATCAAGGGGTTAACTGTGTTCCCTCATGTGTGTTCTAACTGTAGGGGGATGGGACTGACTAGAGGAGATGACAGATCATTGGGCCAGATCCTCAAAAGAGATATGCAGGCGGATCTGCTGTTCCGTCTGCGTATCCCTGTTTCTATCTTTGGAACTGATCCACAGAATCAGTTTCCAATAGATAGGCAGAAGATCCGACATGTGTTTCATGTTCGTGGGCACAGTAATCGCAGTCGTAGTAAACATTGTTCGCCCACTAAATACAATGTTTTTGGCACATACAGGTTAACTACATTTGGTCATGCCACAGGATAAGCCTTAAGATTCCACACATTCTGCTATCATCACTTCTAAGCAGCCCATGGATCCGGGACGAGGACTACAGGATGTTACAGATGAGCCTTCTTTCCTTACCTTCTTGTAAATGTGTTTTGTACAATGTGTCATTAAAAGAACCTCTTTAATACTGCACTTAGGTGGTGCTTCCTTTCCCTACCCCTCCTCTTTGATGAAAAGTGTTTTGTTTCATACTGTTGGGCACACTCAGGGTTTGAGAGGCATGTTGGTATTAGATTAACTCAAAAGGAATTTGATCTTCAAGTTCAGCTGCCATTCATTAAAATTAAAGTAATTCTGAAGTTGCAAGGTTTTTTTTTTTTTTTTTACCTTAATGCATTACTTACATTAAGGTAAAAACCTTTCAGTAGTTGTTTGCTCCCCCCACTTCTCTAAATATTTACGTGAGTCCTTTCTTGATCCAGCATTGTGTCCATCTACGCAGTGCTGCTGTCTAACAGGGCAGATTGAAAGAAGTGTGTCACACAAAATATTCATGCCATAAATGCATAACATTCCTATCAGCAAAAATATGTGCAGCAATAATTAATTAAACATAAAGTGCATAATCCAGGTGATTAGTGCTAATAAAGTGCATCAGGAGATTAATTAAATAATCAATATAAATGTAAGTCCAAACGTAATATGAAAGGGTGATAAAAAGTCTTCATGCAATGTGCAATAATGCAATAATAAATGTGCAAAAATATCAATCCGGGGCAAAATCCAAAACCAAAACATGCAGCCCAGAGGTAATAAATAAATGTCCACAGGATTTTCTCAAAGTGCAGTGCTCAAAACAAAATCCAAAACGTGCTCCACTCATCATAAGATCCTATGATTAAGTGGCGTGACCAGCCACGTAACGCGTGAGGAAAGTTGTGAGCCGTCTCTCCGCTCTCGGCCGGGAGTGGAGAAGCCATTACATCTGATGTTTTTTACTAAAATCTGAAATGTGAGTGTATATTGCGTTTTTTATTAAAAGTTGTCTACGATTTTACACTATTGTGAGTATTATTCCTCCTCATATGCACCTTGTGGGAGCCATTGGTCTAAGGAAAGAGGGGCTTGAATATTGGCTAAACGCTGCTGCTGTTGTGGAATGAAAGTGACCTGCAAACGTATTGGGGAAGAGAAGCTGCGGCCAGTGGGATTTCATTAAGGCTTATTGTAAGCCTCTCAGGCCCTGTACACACGATCAGTCCATCTGATGAAAACGGACTGAAGGCTGAAGTCTGATGGTCTGATGTCCGTACACACCATCAGTTCAAAAAACGATAGGGTCAGAACGCGGTGACGTAAAACACACGACGTGCTGAAAAAAACAAAGTTCAATGCTTCCAAGCATGTGTCGACTTGATTCTGAGCATGCACAGGTTCTAAAACTTTGGTCTGAAGGACGAAAGTCTGATGGGCCATACACACGGTAGGTTTGGACTGATGAAACTGAACCTCAGTCCGTTTTCATCAGTTTGGACTGATCGTGTGTACAAGGCCTTAGAGGTGAGAGGCTGGTGTTACTGGTCACTCTGGAGTGGAGCACGTTTTAGATTTTGTTTTGAGCACTGCACTTTGAGAAAATCCTGTGGACATTTATTTATTACCTCTGGGCTGCATGTTTTGGATTTTGCCCCGGATTGATATTTTTGCACATTTTTTATTGCACATTGCATGAATACTTTTTATCACCCTTTCATATTACATTTGGACTTACATTTATATTGATTATTTAATTAATCTCCTGATGCACTTTATTAGCACTAATCACCTGGATTATGCACTTTATATTTAATTAATTATTGCTGCACATATTTTTGCTGATAGGAATGTTATGCATTTATGGCATGAATATTTGTGTGATTTATAGTTTATTTCATTGATGATAGCACTGTTTTTAGTTATTGGCTAGCATTGTAATTGTATTCATTATTAGTGAGCACATTGCACTTTACTAATATTGATTGCTAGTTATCATTATTGTTATCTATTGGCAAGCGCCCCAACACACTTTGTGGTGTACTTCCTAACACATCTGTGCTCCCACTTCTTAAGGTATACTCACAAGATAATTGGTGAAAAGGACCTAAAAAACTTGGGAAATGTACACCACATCAACAGACTAGTTCTCTTTAAACCAAAATATATTCAAAGTCTCATCATAAAAAAAAGAAAGAGAAATTAGTGCCATTGTAAAAAAAAAAAAAATCTTTAATACTGAGAAAACAAATTTTTAAGATATTTGATTAGGATCCATCA
Organism: Rana temporaria; assembly: GCF_905171775.1. Classification (NCBI taxonomy): domain Eukaryota; kingdom Metazoa; phylum Chordata; class Amphibia; order Anura; family Ranidae; genus Rana; species Rana temporaria. The sequence continues at coordinate 323,439,428 of NC_053491.1, forward strand.
ATTTGGATTTTAACGTATTTATATATTAGATCAGGGGTAGGCAACCCATGTGCCACCAGCAGCACTTGAAGCCTCTTTTGCTGGCACTCGACTCCCTCCCCATCAGCTGAGCAGCACAGGGAAGTGTCAGTGAGACACTAATGTATTCCAATCTCAGAATTCTCCACACCGCACCTGCACGGAGGGGGAGGCACTGTGCCCCCACACATTGTAAAATATGGGAAACATTGTTTGGTTCTCTAACTTTGCTGTAGCTGTGATCATCAGCTTTTGTGATGGGGAAGATATTGGGTGCATTTCTGCTAGGGGGAGGTCCCTGTTTCCAGGAGGAGGAGGAATGTCATTGCTAAAGCCAATCACAGTCCTGCAAGCCCCAACCACCATCTGGAGGAAGATGATTCGCTTGATTGCCACCACCAATCTCAGAAAGAAGGGATTTCACTGTGTTTGAGAAAACCACAATCATCTGACAGTTTGTGGAATTACTATTGAGCTTCTGGGAACTTTGTTGAAATTATTCCTGAACCTCTGGATCACTTACTACTGAACTCCGGCACTCTGTGTCCCTTTAAGCCACAGCCAGTATTCAGTGCAATGAAAATAACACCCAACTTTTGCTGTGGCGCTTCACGCCACACTTTTCCTCAGCTGTGGGGGCCCTACTTATGATCCTGTGCACAGGCCCATTGCTTTTTAGAAAATGCCCCTGACCTGAGCTCATCATTGCACATCCATTCCAGATACTTGTATGTGACATTACATACATCACATACATCACATATATCCCATACAAGCACGTGGGCTGGATGTGAGAGGTGGATCAGCAGGATGAGTGTGCGAGGACAGGTAGATGTGTCTCATCTCTGCTTCCTTTCACCACTCTGCATATCACACATATCATAGATGAGAAGAGGGTACAGCGGTGGAGCAGAAGAGCAGAAGGGTACAGTGGTGGGGCAAATGTGCAGGGAAGTACAGTGGTGGAAGAGACAAGAAGGGGGTTCAGCAGTTGGACAAAAGAGCAGGGGGGTACAGTGATGGGGCAGATGAGCAGGGGTGTTTAGTTTGGGCCAGATGAGAAGGGAGCTCAGTGGTGGAACAGAAACGTGGGGCAGGTAGAGCAGTGGGGCAGATGTGAAAGGAGGTGTACTGGTAGGACAGATGAGCAGGGGTTACAGTGGTGAAGCAGGAGAGCAGGGGGAACAGAGGTGAGACAATGTGCAGGAGGTACATTGGTGGGGCAGATTAATAAGCGGGTTACAGTGGTGGAGTAGATGAGCAGATGGGTTCAGTATTAGGACAGATGAGAAGGTGATTCAGTAGTGAGACAGAATGGGGATACGGCAGTGGAGCAGATGTGCAGGGAGGTACAGTGGTGAGGCAGATGAGAAAATGGGTACATTGATGGGGCAGATGAGCAGGGGGGGTTACAGTGGTGGGAACGATGAGCAGGGGGTTCATCTTTCCCCCCACTGCTGAGAAGGGGGTACAGCAGTAGGGCAGATGTGAAAGGAAGTTCATTGGTGGGACAGATGAGCAGGGGGTACAGAGGTGGGGCAGATGTACAGGGGGGTACAGTGGCAGGGCAGAGGGTAAAGGAGGTACATTGGTGGAAGAGATTGTAATAGACTTTTTCCCTGGTCCAATTCCAGGATACATGTTAAATTCTGCCGCTGAGCCAAATTCATGTGGATGTGAGAGCATGGATGCGAAAGAGACCACACTGAAATACATGGACCAGTACAAGTTCCTTCTCAACTCCAACAGGCCTTTATTCCGGGTCCCAGCCCCTATATAAATAACGTGACATAAGCAGACGTCATCACATATGTGTGTATCTTATTGGCTCCATATATGGCCCTTTTCCTGTGACATCTGTTTTTGCCACGAGAAATCCCAAAGAGCTTTCAGACATTTTCTTTGCACGGTGGGAGGGGCAGGAAGGAGGCGGTCAAAGGAGTGAGGAGTGGAAAGACATCTGTTCTTCGTCTTCACTCTGGGATGATTAACTTTCATAATTTTCATTCAAGGAAAGTAATACTAATGTTTCTCACGTGATCACCAAAACACACATATATATATATATATCTTGCAACATGAGAGGAAAGAAATAATAAAAATAATAAAAGAACAAAAAGTAATGCTTGAGTGGTTAAAAGAGAAATATAACATAGACACAATAGTCATTTTATCAACTCCATCACAAGATGAGTAGGGGGTTACAGCGGTGGAAAAGATGAGCAGGGGGGTACAGTGGTGGGACAGATGAGCAGGAGAATTTGGGCTGATCTGAGGCGCAAGAGTGCAGGATGTTAATTTCTCACTACTGTTTACTTTAATAAAAAAAAAACATTTTTGTAAATGAGTGTGAAGTTGAAATTTTTTTGTAATAAAATCGGCACGCTCAATTTCTTTGAAAACATTCTTTGGCACACTCTGTGCTCAAAAGTTTTCCTACCCCTGTATTAGATATATAAAGGCGTGATGTGTGACACTCAAATTTTTATCACAGGTTAATATTTATTACTTTCATTTAAAAATAGACACATATGATTTTCATTCAATAGTATTTATAGTACGTAGAAAAATAGCATGAGCCCTGGGCCGTAATATGTATTTATTTACTGTATCTTTTATAAGATATAGAGCAGAAGCTGTTGGGAATGTAGGCACAATATACAGTGTACCTAAATTTAGTACTGAGTTTTCAACTCTTATTCTGTACATAAAAATACCTGTTTTTGCCAGAAATGTCCTGTGACCTGTTCTCTCTGCCTGTGCTGCATTCTTTTACGTTACATTGTTTCCATTTTGCTTTGAGGACTACAGAATGTAGAATAAAAAAAGTGCACGATCCTGTAGCTTCTTTTTAATAAATACAGGCAAAACATCACAATAAAAATAAAGGACAAAAAAATTTAATAGAACTAATGCATTCACCACAGTTAATAACTGCCACATATTACATGGGGCTAGAGGGGGTCTGTAATTGAAGTACACAATTCCATGAGTCAGTAAAAATGGTGACCAGGTAGGTTTCCCCTAAAATGTCTGGGCACTAGTATCACACTGGTCCCAGCTGTATTCCTGACTGAATGCTAATTTTATCTGGACCACCATAGTAAATGAGGCTTCTACATGGAAATGGGAATTACTTCTATCTAGTCATTGGACCTGCAAAAGATAACTATTGAGTGATTGGACTGTAAACAGGTTTGATATGTTGTACACCATCCCCATCAAAGCTGCTAAGAAACAGTCACCCTGTAGCTCTGAGAACTTGCTTAACAACCCATATGCAGCTAGGGGACCTCCTTTTGTTGCTAGGCCAAGCACTGTTAAATGGGAGGAGGTCACATGATCCTCCAATCTTAGAAGCTCTAGTCAGTGGCTGCAACAGAAAAAGTAGTGGCCGAGTAAGTGCTGAAAAGGTAAGTATCAGTTGGTTAGGGGGCACACGGCAAAGACACTGTCAATTTCCAATGAAGGGTGACAGTGTCTCTTTAACCACTTCCCACCAATGGACATACCCGTATATCCTTGGGTTTCAGTGGTTCTATCAGAGACATGGCAACATCTGCAGCCATGACCCTGGTATGTTTTTTTAGAGCTTGTAAAGCTCTAAATCAGGGGTCTCAAACTGGGAGCCCTCCAGCTGTTTCAAACCATCATGCCTTTGCCTGTGGGAGTCATGCTTATAACTGTCAGCCTTGGGACTTTTAGTTTTGCAACAGCTGGAGGGCCACCAGTTTGAGACTCCTGCTCTAGTTATAAAAGTGATCCAGCGGCACATATACAGATAGCGGAAGGTCGCCCCCCCCCTGCCGCCTTCCACCACCATCCCAGGCTCTTATGTCCCACCAGGGAGCTCGAGTCTGAAATTGGTGGTTGGAACCACCAATCATCATTCCCCAATCATCTCTATGGTGTATGAAACCAGAAACCAGAAGCCATGAGGATTTTGGCACTTACGGTTTTGGTTTGTTGTTTACAGGTTGTTTCTGACTTATACGGAATCTGATTAAGCCAATCTCAGTTTGAGCAGATTCTGTTGTCCATTCCTTATGATGGCAATAAAGTTGCTAAAAGAATATGTAAATAAATGAAAAAAACAATAAACAGTTGAAATAAAATAAATAATATATATATTTTTTTAAATGTAAGTCACCCTGTACTTAAAGAGGTTGTAAACCCTTGTGTTATGTGTCATAGGATGCATTAAAGTGAAAACATTTCTGACACCCTCCGGCCCCCCCAGCCCCCCCCCCCGTTTTACTCACCTGAGCCCTTCGTTCCCTTGGCGGAGATGCACTCTTCCTTTCTGCCCAGAGTTCTCGGCTCTTGATTGGATAGATTGATTGCAGTGCAGCCATTGGCTCCCACTGCTGTCAATCAAATCCAATGACGCGGGCGCCGAGGGGTGGGGCTAAGTCCGGCATTCTTTGTGTAAAGATGGAAATGCTGGACTTGGGAGCGCACCCGCAAGGTAACCCCCCAGAAGAACGCTTCTCCCAGGGAGATTACTGATGCCGGGAGGAGCCGCGAGCACTGCCATTGATCCCAGAAGAAGAGGTTCGGAGCCACACTGTGCAAAATGAACTGCATAGTGGAGGTAACTATGATATATTTGTTATGTAAAAAAATAAAATACCAAAGGTTTAGTGTTACTTTAAGTGCAAAGGTGAACACTAGGGCCGAAACAACGAATCGATTAATCGATTATTAAATTAATCGAGTACAATTTTCATAATCGATTAATCGGCCAGTAACATAATGGGGTTAAAAAAACTAAAATTAGCCCTTTATAGTACAAAAAGAGCAAATCGCTACTGTAAATATTACTTTCACTGTCCCACAGTAAAAAAATGAACCCCTTACAGTAGCGATTATTTGCTCTTTTTGTACTTATTTTAGTTTTTTTAACCCCATTATGTTACTAAACATCTCAGGCCGGGGGTCACACCTCTGTTTTTTTGGTGCTTTTTGCAGAAACACACTACAGTTCATTTACATGTTTTCCTATGGGACACGTTCACATCCATGATTTTTTTTCCAGCTGCTGCGTATTTGTGTTTTGTAATTTGTCCAACAACAAATTGGCCCAAAAATATTTAAAAATGCATTATTTTTTTAAGGCAATTAATCGATTAATCGAAACAATAATCGGCCAACTAATCGATTATGAAAATAATCGTTAGTTGCAGCCCTAGTGAACACGCACATAGGTCTGACACACATAATGTAAAAGGGGATCACACAACACATGTGAGCTTGTGAGGTATCTCTGCGAAAATCTGAGTGAAAGCAATAATTCTAGCACCAGACCTCTTGTGCAACTCTAAACTGGTAACCTGTAAAGGCTTTTAAAGCTTTGCCCGTGGAGATTTTTAGGTACCGTAGTTTGTTGCCATTCCATGAGTATAAGCAATTTCAAAGCGTGACATGCTAGGTAGGTATAGATTAATATATGGTGACATCATCTTTTATATTTTACAAACAAAAAATGGGTATTATATTGTGTTTGAGCACACTAAAATTAATTAAAGTGTATTTTTATTCCAAATGTTTGCATTTGATAAACAGTTGTGCAAGTATCGTGCGACATAAAAAATTGCAACAACAACCATTTTATTCTCAATGGTTTCTCCTTAAAAATACATATGTTTAAGGTTTCTAAGTAATTTGTTAACAAAAAAATGCAGATGTTTACATGCATGTAAAAAAAATGCCAGAATTAGCCCGGTTTTGAAGTGGTTAAAGTAACTGTATTTTTTTAAATTACATATTATACTTACCTGCTCTGTGTTTTTTCACAGAGCAGCCCCGATCCTCCTCCTCTGGGGTCCCCCGCCAATGCTCCTGGCTTCTCCTGCCTTTCACATAACCCCCCTAGCAAGCATCTTGAAAACAGCTCCCCGCTCCTTCCTCCCCAGATTTCAATGACAGCAGAAGGACCCAATGGCTCCCGCTGCTCTCACTGATGCCAGTGAGGAGGGAGAGAGAGAGAGAGCAGTGCTGCGGCTCTTGGACACAGCCTTGGACATAGATTGGGCTTAGGTAAGTATTTAGAGAGCTACACATAAAAAGTTTTTTACCTTACTGCAGAGACCACTATTTTTTTCAAGGGCCTTTGCTTTCAGAAAATATATAATGTTTGGAGGTTCTAAGTAATTATCTAGTAAAAATAAAAAAAATGCAGATGTATGTGAGGAGTGTCAGAATTGGCTTGCGCTAACCACATAACTAATTCAGAGCCCCATTCAAAAGCATGTTATTATTTCCCGCTAAACTGTCCATCAAAAAAACTGAAAGCACACAGAAATAACTATTAGCTGGATTCATAAAGAGCACTGCATCTTTAAGGCGGCGTAGCGTAACGTATTTACGCTATGCTCCGTAAGTTAGATAGGCAAGTACTGTATTCACAAAGTACTTGCCTCCTAACTTACGGCAGCGTAGCGTAAATGTGGCCGGCGTAAGCGCGTAAGAGCCTAATTCAAATGAGGGCGTAAGAGCCTAATTCAAATGAGGATGGAGGGGCGTGTTTTATGTTAATTACTCGTGACCCGACGTGATTGACGTTTTTTTTACGAACGGCGCATGCGCTGTCCATGTACATATCCCAGTGTGCATTGCTCCAAAGTACGCCGCAAGGACGTATTGGTTTCGACGTGACCGTAAATTACGTCCAGCCCTATTCACGGACGACTTACGCAAACAACGTAAAATTTTCAAATTTCAACGCGGGAACGACGGCCATACTTAACATTGACTACGCCTCCTAGGGGGCAGCTTTATCTTTACGCGGCGTATCTCTTACGGAAACAGCGTATCTTTACTGCGACGGGCGCACGTACGTTCGTGAATCGACGTATCTAGTCATTTACATATTCTACGCCGAACTCGACGGAAGCACCACCTAGCGGCCAGCCTAAAAATTACACTTTAAGATACGACGGCGTAGGAGACTTACGCCGCTGGTATCTTAGCCTAATTTAAGCGTATCTGGTTTCCAGAATATGCTTAAATTAATGCCGGCGTAGATTCAGAGTTACGTTGGCGTATCTACTGATACGTCGGCATACATCTTTCTGAATCCAGCTATATATATTTACATAGCATACTTTTCAACTGATTGTTGAGTTTGTCTAGATTTCAGCCAACTTTATTTACCTTTGCGTCTGATCATTTTGACATGTAGGTGCCACTGAAGTTGACCTGTTGATGAAGTTGTTATTTCATTATTTGTTCCAATTGTGTTTTCCAGGCTTGTAATAGGTTTACTTTAATTGACTGACTGACCAGGGTTTCTGAAAAAAGGCAACATAAACTGCAGCCTAGTGTGGCAAAGTTAAGGGACAGAGGGTGAATCTAAAATCTAAAGGTTTCTTCACTTTCTTTGGACAACAGCATTGTCAGTCTATATGTACTAGGAGATTTATATACACTAAACAAATTAAATAAATGTGCAGGGAATGGCGCTGCTGTATTACAATATAATTTGGAAGCCTTAGTGCTCTAAATACTCAGGTGTGAAGTGTATATATACCAAGTGTCGGGTGCCTATGTGTGGCAAGTTCTTATGTGTAAGAAACCTCCACTGGAAATAGGTCCCCTATTAATCCGTGTGCCAGTGCACAAGTATTAAGTGTGCTATAGTCCAGGCCTCCCTGGCAGCTAGAAAAAAACAACGAGTAGTAACAGTGACATGTGTAACCTTATATAGATGTGTGTCCGCACAGAATATGAATAAAAATAAAGAGTATCAACTCCTGTGCAGTGTGTGATACTCCACCCTGTGAGTGATAAGAGTTAGCCCTCTAGGTTACCTCAAGTGGCCAATGTCCCAGGTAATAGTGATAGAAAAACAAATTTCAAGCAGCAATATTATTCCAGAAAAATAACAAAAATAAAAAAGTGATTATAAATGTGCCCTATTCCTCTGTTGAGTGTCCTCACAGACCACCTAGGTCTGGGGGGCTTGGTGTGTCCGAGAGGAACCAATCCAAGTGATGCAGCGGGGCCACAAATTGTGCCCTAGTAATGACACAGAGGTAAATACTTTGACCAAATACCATAAAATGACCAATAGGGATAAATACTAAGACAAAACACCATAAAATGACAAATAGATAGTGGCAAGGGCAGAGTCCCCTCTTAAGGTTAATACATGTGCGAGTGCTTGGTGTCCAGTAGGTGGCAATCAGCTTTCCTAGCCACTAGACGGTTTCCACGCTCCCCCCACTTGTGTCCCCACTTACCAGAAGGTAGTCCCCTCAGGGGGGTGTAGAGCCTTGGGGATCAGAGGGATGATGCCGATCTCTTACCAGCTGTGTTGTGCGAAAATCCTCACCCGATGGTTGCCGTGGCGGTCCGCACTCGGGGTGATGATCGTGTGGTGAGGAGAGAAAGCAAAAATAGTCCTCATAGGGTAGTAGTTCCAGCCAGTGAATGATTTATTTGTGGATCTGTATGATCCTCCCAGCAAGAGTATAAAAATATATGTGTAACAATGAAAATAAAAATATATTTAAAAAGGACACAAAATCAAATAAAAACAGACTTGCACAAGGGCAAGCTACGGCCAAAAGTCCTAGTTCAATAGGAGTAGTTTCCAATAGGATAAGCCAGGCAGGTCCCGGGTGGATATGTATAAAGTCCAATATGGAGCGTGGAGCGCGGTGTCCGTTTGCGTTCCACCTCTGTAGGATTCCTTACCCGGAAGCTGGCTCTGACGTAATGCGTGTGACGTGATGGCGGCTGGTCAACTGACGCGTTTCGTCGTATAGGACGTTATGAAAAGGTGATCCTTTGATAACATTGTTTTTCTATCATTATTACCTGGGACATTGGCCACTGGAGGTAACCTAGAGGGCTAACTATTATCAATCACAGGGTGGAGTATCACACACTGCACAGGAGTTGATACTCTTTATTTGTATTCATATACTGTGCGGACACACATCTATATAAGGTTACACATGTCACTGTTACTACTCGTTGTTTTTTTCTAGCTGCCAGGGAGGCCTGGACTATAGCACACTTAATACTTGTGCACGGGCACACGGATTAATAGGGGACCTATTTCCAGTGGAGGTTTCTTACACATAAGAACTTGCCACACATAGGCACCCGACACTTGGTATATATACTTCACACCTGAGTATTTAGAGCACTAAGGCTTCCAAATTATATTGTAATACAGCAGCGCCATTACCCTGCACATTTATTTTATTCTAGCACACTTCATGGTTTCTCAGTGAGAAGTCACTCAGGGGGCAGCAGCTCATCTACCCACTCCTAGCGCGGAAGTCTATCACTTTTATTACTAAACAAATTAAAGCCAAGTTCCAGCGAATACCTTTTAAACAGTTACAGGAACAACGGGATAATGGTTTTACATAAATAAATAAAAGCTGATTATTGTAAGCACAACAGATAATTGGTAAATGGTTTGTCTCCACCCTCTAACGGCTCCATGTGCAGGACAGCTTGTTCTGTTGGATAACAACAGACTTACTGACAGGATCACCAGGTAAAACAAATAAAAGAAAGCCCAAAAAAGGAAATGAATGCAGTCATCATATCTAAGAATTGGTAAGCAGCAATATAGTAAATGTTTTCTTTTGGGTTTAATACTGCTTTAAAAATCTATACATTAGCAGTGAGAACTCCCTATGGTAGCATATGACCTACAGTACATTCAGCTATTTGCTGCTATACCTTAAACATTTTAAGCACTAGTCCAAATGCAACATAAATTCTCCTGAAATATTCTACCTGTAGGCACCAAGTCCAAACTGAACAGGATATATAAATGGTTAAACACCAAGAATTTTTTATCAAAAAATTTCTAGAAAAGCAGCTCAGTACATATTATGGTTCATCAGAGCATTCAGTGCTAAAGCCCTTTCTCTCAGCTGCCTGAAACTTTGACAAAACAGAATGTCAGATGTAGATGGAACTTGGCAGCTCTGCGGTAATACTGGGTCGGAGTTGCCCCGCAAGTTTTGCTTTATGAACTTTGCAGTTTCTCAGCTATCAGATCTTTCTTAGAGGCTTGATCAGGCAACCGGCAAACTTGGCAGAACTTAAGAAAATAATCTTGTTCAACCTGCTCTTTTTAATATCGGTACACTTGCTCACACTAAAAGTCACCTTCTCTAGATTATTAAAGTATATATAATCAAGGCAAAAAGAATGTTCTCTATTGACGCCTGTTAAAGGCAACACAAGACTTCAAAATGGATTTGTTCAATAATTCATACAAAAGTCCTCTCTGTGATGGGGAAGGTCATAGGTTACTGACAGCAGCGCCGCTTGTAGATAACTTTGGTTTTGAATAAGCTTGTTTAGAACACCGGTAATAAATTTAAGGGATCGTTCACACCAGCAAGGCATGCTAAATGTATTGCAACTGATGTGCACAGGAAGAAACAGTGCCCATGCTCTGATCCTGGTTCTTAGAAATTTATTGAAATGTAACATTTGACATTTCATTCAGTCCTATCAACTGTATGGCCCCGTACACACGACAGAGTTTCTCGGCAGAATTCACCGAGAAACTCGGTCAAAACCCGGATTCTGCCGAGAAACTCTGTCGTCTGTACAGTTTTGGCTCGATGGAGCCGCCGAGGAGCTCGACGAGGAAATAGAGAACATGTTCTCTATTTTCTCGTTGTTCTATGGGAGAAGGCGGCCCGCCGAGCTCCTCGGCGGCTTCATCCCAGAACTCGACGAGGAACTCGACGTGCTTGGCACGTCGAGTTCCTCGGCCGTGTGTACGGGGCCTATCACTATGCGGTGGTTTGCATCGCCACACAGCTGTGGTGAAAAAAGGGTACTGCATACCCTTGGGCAGTCCTAATATGAAAAGCAAAATACAGCATACAAATACATATACAAAAAAGTACATCTATAACTGTTGTAACTCTCATGTAAACTCCACAGGAACCAGTGGGATGACAACTGTAATGCCATCACTTTATGTGATGAAAAAAAATGACGTTTTTAAAAACGTCACTTTAATTGACTGTGTGTGGGGGAAAACGTCGTTTTATGTCTTGTAAAAAACGACCAAAAAAAATTGAAGCATGCTTCAATTTTATGTGTCGTTTTTCAAAAGTGCACTTTTTACTTCACAGAAATTGACCGTGTGTAGCAAAAAACGTAGTTTTCTAAGACGTTTTTTCATCCACGCATGCCCAGAAGCTACTTATGAAGCAAGCTTCAATGGTAAAACGTGGTGGAACGTAACCTCACTTTGCAAGATCATTGTGAGAAAACGATGGTGTGTAGGCAACTTCGTCTTTGAAAATTGAAGTTTCAAAAACGTCATTTTTTACTTCACAGAAAGTGTCGTTTTTTTTCATCACATAAAGTGATGGTGTGTACACAGCATTATGTTTATAAGTATATGGAGGAGGCAAAGAAACAGCATCACAGAGAGCTATGAATAAATTTCCAATCATTCTAAATCTGAAGCTTCCTTCATAATAATTGTGACAGACCCAACGGGGCAGAGTCTTTTGGAGAGGACTGAAGGGTAGCCTCTTGCCTACTGACTATGGGCCCTGGATTTTGTGGGGGCTCTATGCTTTGGGAGGTGTGTGCCTGGGGGACCTTTGTAGTGGTTTTACTTTGGATTTGGGTCCATGTCTCCAAGAAATACACAGACCCTGGGAACCTGGGATCTGGATACAGATTTGGGGCCTCTGTACCCAAACCGGCAATGACTGCTTCACCCCCCTTTCTAGACTCCGAGACTCAGAATAAATGTTAATATAATCAGCTCAAAACAACCTGATGCTGTTGTCCCTTGATGTGTAATCTGTTTATTAAGATGTCTCTCTCTCTATCATTGTATAATCCCGTATTGTGTGCCTCCTAGGTGTGAATCCTCATTGTTGATTGAGTCACTTATTGTTTCTGTCTATCTGCTAATATTGTGTCCACTTCGCCTTGGTACCAAACTTTTGTGGGATGTCATATGTTTATGTTAATTAAAACAAAGCAGAGTGGAGTGGGACTTTGTGTGTACCTTGTAGGGTTTAATAAATACATATACCAAGAAGTTAAAATATAGATAATCTTTATTTCCCATATACAAATGGTTAAATAAAAACATTATGATTACAGCAGGTTAAAATCATAGTTACTGTAATTTGGTCCAGAATGTGCTGGTCCTGACTGAGAGAATCAAGACAGATGGCCTACGTTTTTCACGGGAGATCCCACTTCATCAGGGCCTTGAGATAGCTAACATTTTGTACAAAAACTGTAATAACCCACAAACAAAATATTGACAAAGTTACAGATAGATATTAATAAATATTTTGATCATTACTAACTATAGGAACACAGGGTTAAAATTCTTCTTAATCGCTCAAATAACTATACAACATATTATAAAGCGAACAGATTAGAACTAAATTACATTTATTTATTTGATGCCCAGCAGTGTGTCAAACCTAAGGATGGAGCAAAGGGACAGGTAGATCAATTGATGCCTATTGTACACGAGTATATAAATATACTGCTTTTTTATCTATGTAGTGCCAATTGTACAGTCAGTCCAGTGGGAGGAAGCCTGGGGGGGCCCGTGGGGATAACCTCTGTGTCCTCACAGGGAAGGAAAAGCAGACTCCTATGTGATGGTAATAGTGATATTAGTATAATGATATCAGTATGTCACATATAGGGGGCGAGAAAAAAGGGGAAGGGGACGGGGGAAGAGTGGAGGAGGGGGGGGGGAGTGAGGGCTGGAGAAAAATGAAAGGAAGGGGAGGGCAGGAAACGGGAAAGGGGAAGGGAGTGTGAATGTGTATATGAAAATAAATATAAAAAACAGAGCAAAAAAATATAAAAATGGTGGATCCAAAAAGGTATAAATAAAAGTTGAGGGAGATGTGAAAGCAAGGAGGGGGTCTATAAATGTTCCAATGTCTTACCTTAAAATTGCAAGGAGGCCAGAAGAAATTATTCAAAAGGGTGAAAAGGAATAAATTATTGGATATGAGAGATGTGAGTGTGGGTCAAAACACCCTTTCGATCTAGATCCCAGTAGGTAATATTGTAAAGGAGAGAACCATAGAGGAACCTATCAAACAGTAATAGAAGGAATCTATGAGGACAAAAAAAGTAATGTTAATTAGCTTACTGTTTAAATTACTGTTTATGTTTATGTTAGCCTTTCGTTGGATGTTTGTACTGATATTACTGTTTAAAGTTTGCATTGTTTAGGATAATGTGATCATTGATCAAGCTCTTACCTGATTTTGTGTGATATATATTCTGTGTGAATAAACAATGTCAGTTCCAATTTGCACCTAAGCTAGTCTCCTCTTGTTCTTGGATTCAATAGTCTGGTTCCTAGTTCCAGAGTGGAGAAAGCTGTATCTTGGTGAAAGCACCCAGGCGGGGTGCCAAACAGTCACAATAATACCTGATAATCCTTCCATGAAGAAGGTCTTTGTTTAGGCACTTTGGCCCAGATTCTCGTACATGGGCGTAAAACTGTGCGGGCGTAACGTATCTGGTTTACGTTTACGTTACGCTGCCGCAAGTTTTACAGGCAAGTGCTTTATTCACAAAGAACTTGCCTGTAAAGTTGCGGCGGTGTAGCGTAAATCCCCCGGCGCAACCCCGCCTAATTCAAATGAGCCGGGTAGGGGGCGTGGAGCATTTAAATTAGGTGCGTTCCTAAAATTGCATTTAAGATCTGACAGCGTAAGAGCCTTACGCCTGTCGGATCTAATGAATATCTATGCGTAACTGATTCTAAGAATCATTCGCATAGATACGACGGCCCAGATTAGGACTTACGACGGCGTACATTGCGTTGCGCCGTCGTAAGCCCTTTGAGAATCTGGGCCTTTCTATTTTGAGGTGACAATGCTCTTTCCCTGTCTCCCAATTGTGCTTCTATATTGTCAACCTATCACTTAGACTTCCAATGGAGCCTTGTGCAAGGCTATGCAGCTGCTGCTGGAACACATGCATGTAGACAGGAGGTGACTGAAATGAGTCTGCAGGTGATCAACAACACTGAGATGTAACAAAATCTGAAAAAATTGGTGAACAAATTATTGTATTTTAAAAAAATGCAATTGTTTATGATACAAAGTGTTTTGGCAAACTAAATTTTCATGTAGTTAGGGATTCCATCTACAGTAAGGACAGCAGACACAGTCATAAGCCATCATATGCCCTTCACATAGTATCAATATTGTTTTTTGCTCCTTCTTCTCTACAAATGACCTCACTTACTGATCTGGCTCACTAGAACTTATCGTATCTTGCATCTCTTCTTTGCTTTCTTTTAATTTACTCCCCTTGTCTTTTGTTGCTGACCAATTATGTCATGTACAAACGATCGTTTTTTCCGTCGGAATAAACTCCAATGGGTTTTTCTGACGAAATTCCGCTCAAGCTGTCTTGCATACACACGGTCATACCAAATTCCGATCGTTAAAAACACAGTGACGTACAACACGTACGACGAGCCGAGAAAAATTAAGTTTAATGCTTCCGAGCATGCGTGGTCCATACAGACGAGTGAAATTTCCGCTAGAATTTTTTTCTGTCGGAAAAAAAGTCCGTCCGACGGAAAAAAGTCAGATGGGGCATACACACGGTCGGAATATCTGATGAAAAACATTAAACTCCTCTATTCTAGCCCAAATTTATTAGGTTTCCTCAAATTCATATGTCCTTACATCCATAAGTACCTCAACAAGAGGATAATAAGATTTACATAGAAGAGAATTGCAGAAATGCAGGGCTTTTTTTCAGGGGGAATGCGGGGCAACGCAGTTCCTGCACCTCTAGCAATGAATGTATGTAATAGCAAGGAGTACTGGGGTGTGCTGGAGGGTCTATTGATGCTGGCTGCTGGGGAATCTATTTTTGTATGAAGGTCTATTGTTGCTGGGTAGCTTTATTGTTGGTGATGGGGGAGGGAGGTGTCATGTTGCTGGGGGGGTCAATTGTTGCTGGGAGGGATCTACTGTTGAGGGAGAGGTCTATTGTTGCTGGCTCCTGGAGGGTCTATTGATTCCGGTTGCTGGGGGTCTATTGTTGCTGGGGTGGTATTTTGTTGCAGGGAGTCCATTGTTGCTGGGGGTTTCATGTACAATATAGAGACATTGAGAACATTTTTAAAACTCCATTTGCATATTTTATGCATGGATAAAGTCCTTAATCAAGCTCTTCCATCAAACCCTTCCTTTATCTATAGAAAGGCACCCAATTTTGGGGATAGGGCGGTTAAAGTCTTAGATCCACTGGTCAGACGTGTTATGTTCTGGGACCGTGCAGGTTTTTTTGCATGTAGGAGATGTCAAACCTGTTCTAAGGTTAATCATCCAATTCAGGGTTTAACTTAATCCACTTCCACTGGTAATAATGAAATCTTTAACATCTCTGAGTTTATAACTTGTGGCACTACACATGGGGTGCATGTTCTACAGTGCAGATGTAATTTGATGTATGTAGGTCGCACCAAAAGGACTTAAAAAAAAATGCATCTCGGAATATATATACAGTATAAAACATAGAGATTGGTTTTAAATATCATAGCGTTTCCTTACATTTTAAAAATCATCACAACCAAGACATGGTTTAAATTTTTTGGGGGTGGACAGGGTTCATCCGAACTGGAGGGTGTCCAATTTAATACAAAAGATATCCAAAAGCGAAACACGCTGGATATTTTTAATGAATGCATTAACGCCCAATGGTTTGAACGTAGAATTGGACGTTAATTTCTTCATAAGTGACTATTAAAATATTTGTTTCCTATATCATTCAATTCCCAATAACTTGATTGATGGTCCATTTAGACATATTGTCCAACATAGTTTAAACTTGTGGGAGTTGATCAATATTACATTGAGGCATTAAGAGTGCTATTTTATTAAAGTCAAGTCGCTAACTTTTACTATTATTATTTTAATTTGTTTAATTATTATTATTATTATTATTATTATTATTATTATTATTATTATTATTATTATTATTATTTCTACTGGTTTCCCATGATTCCGTTTTTAAAGTGCCTTGTTTTTTAATGTTTTTTTTTATATGGTTCTTTTCATATGGTTCTATTATGGAGTTATAATAGTGCAGAATTACATGATTTATGCAAAGATAATGTACTAGTATGATAACATTTTAAGATAACATCATAAGATAATACTGTTAAAATGACTGGTAAGGTTGGGCTATGCTAATGATCAATCCGTGTTTTGGCGCATGTGTGGAGCTGCCCACGCTTCGTCTGCAGGAATGTGGGTCGTTGGTGTTGGTTGCTCCTGCACGGCTCTGCTCACAGATCTGATATCCTTGCTGTCATAGTGATACTCTAGTTAAGGGATGAAAATACAGTGTGAAGGGTTAAATGTTCCTAGCCAGCCACAGTATATAATGGTACATCGTATTGTGTGGCCACACCCTCAGATGATGTCGTGGATGATTAAATGCATCAGGGTGGGGCCATACAATGAACAGTAGTGACGTCAGCACATGGCTGTGACTACCGCTGGAGAGTTAAGCTCAGTAGGCTAGGAGACGCCGCAACGATCCTCGTTTGTGTCGCTGACCAAATGTGATTATCTGCCTGCTTATTATTGAATGTTTGTAAGTGCAAGTCCTAAAGGGGGAGTTTTGATTTGTCTAATTTAAATAAACTGTCTCAACGGGATTATGCTACAGTGTTTCCTCCTTTGTTTGTTTTTTGAATAATCCTTTGATTGTGAGACCCATCTTTTGGTATCAACGAGACTTGGAGAGGAAATATCCAGAGATAGATGGTCCGTGCAATATTCCGGTGTTTATTTACATTTTCCAGTGGTTTCTGGTAAGAGTTGTATCTGTAGTGGGAACCTGTACCCCCTGCTTCTCTGCACTTGTGGAGGTGTTGGTGACAGCAGCGAATCTCACAGATTTTGAAATATCATTGGACTCTCCTATCACTCTTTGTGCAATTAACACAGCATTTCTCTGTAAATCATTATGGACTAAATTAATGTTCATGCACTTTAAGATAGCACACTGTGAATATCATAGTGTGTTTTAATTTGCATAGCACTGCCTTTTTTGTGTTGTGCTTGTTAATGGGCAGGCGGAATGTACCAAGTTAATCGATCGATCAACTTGGGTACAACCAGCCTGCTAGATTCTCTTGTGAATATCGTTACAGCCACTAGCGATATTCACAGCCTTCTCCTGGCGTGGACGGCTTCATACAGTACATTAATAAAGTTCCTATGACTACTGCTACATGGTATGTTCAAATATAGCACCTCACTGACAGAGAAGTAACTAGAACTTTCAGGGCCCTGGTGCACAAAAACATTAAGGGCCCCATGACCCACTGGTCCCCAGGCCCTTCCCTCCAAGCACAGGCCCCTTTATTATGACCCTGCTGTCAGACCCTTTCACATGTTCTGCAGTGGGCCCCCTTCCTGCCGTCTTGAAGCCCCCACAGTGGCGTAACACCAGGGCTTGGTCACAAGCGCGACCTTTGCGACCCTGGTAGTTCTGCCACTCGGTAAAATACTCAATGGATGGATGGAAGGCTCTGCAGTGTATCATGGGATAGTTGTAATGCTCTGCCGTGTATCATACAATGCATGGAATGCTCTTAAGTGTGTCATGTGATGGGTGTAATGCTCTGCGGTGCGTCATTGGATAGGTGGAATGCTCTGCAGTCTGTTATGGGGTGGGTGGAATACTCTGCAGTGTGTTATTGGATAGGTGAAATGCTCTGCAGTTTGTCATGGGATGGGTGGAATGCTCTGCAGTGTGTCATGGGATGGGTGAAATATTCTGTAGTTTCATGGAATGGGTGGAATGCTCTGCAGTGTGTCATGGGATTGATGCAATGCTCTGCAATAGCATGGGATTGGTGGAATGCTCAGCAGTAACATGAGATGGTTGGAATTCTCTGCAGTGTATCATGGGGAGGGTGGAATACTCTGCAGTGTGTTGTGGGATGGGTGGACTACTCTGCAGTGTATCATGGGATGGGTGGAATACTCTTAAGTGTGTTATGTGGTAGGTTGAAATACTCTGCAGTGTATAGTGTGATGGGTGGAATGCTCTGCACACATATACACTCACACAAACAGATATAAAAAAAACACACAATCGCACACACAATCACATACACAATTACACAAACACACACAATTACACAAACACAAAATCACACACACAATCACACATGCACAGCCTTTCAAAAAATGATCAGAACAGTGCCTTCCATTATACAGCCGGGTACTGCACTAGAGGGGGAGATAGAGAACACAGCACTCGGGAAGACACCTCTCCCTCCTTTGCTTTCACTTTGCTGAGTGTGTTAATTTTCTGACGGAGCTTCCAGTGCCGATGCATGATGGGGAGTTTGACTTGACAGCCTCTCTCTACGAGCTGCACAGCCCCCCAGAGCAGGGCCAGTGTCACCATTGCGACCCCTGTAGCTACTCCACTGCTCACTGACGAATATCAAGCTCTGATTGGTTGGTTTTACATAAAAAGAAAGCTGAAATTATAAAACAGTAAGGGTACCTGCTACTCCCATGAGTTTTCCTTCCATTGGCCCTGGCATATGTGGCCCTAAGAGCACTATATCGTTCCTTCCTTAATAATAGCACAAAGAGGGTCTTTGTCAGCAGGTTTCCATCTTGTGTGGATGGTGTCAGTTTGACATCAGGTTGAGACATTGCCATGTGCATTTTACCTTCAGTTAACCTCTTTCTGACCTGTTTTAAACATGTTTCACATTCCTATAGACTTGTACAGGTTGTACATGTATGAAACTCACAAATGCCCATTGACACAGGTCTTAAAGTCGGTGCTTCCCATATCCAGCAGCCAGAACTTCTTGCTCAGGTCAGAAAATGAAAGCTACATTTCTAATGGTGTTTTTTTATGATAGGCACTTCTTCCTTTCTGATGTTTCTATAAAGTTCCATTTTTGAGTCACGTTCATACTCTTGAAAACAACTGCGGTTTTACTGTATTAGGAATAGCTTTTTGGCAAAGACTGAGAACATTCTCCTGTCATTATGCCTGGAAATGTTAATAATAATTGATGACCCCTGCTAGCTTAAATGAGCTGTAAATACTTCTGCCCAATTTTAGACCCTGATGGACTGTAATATAGTTGTCCAGGTCACCAGGGAATGGTGACATTCCAGCGATAATATCACCTAGTGCTGACATCTAATACAAAACTATATGTTCTGTCTTGGTTACATGGGTCACTTTGTCTCCCCTATGCCTCAGGCACTCAGCAATTCCTATGGAAGAAAGGAAAAAATCATTATGTATGCGTGAATATACTCTGTCACCACTCTATAGAAAAAGAAGCTAATTACGACTTAATGTCAATCCATCTGTTGGCAAACAGCCCAACGTTTTTCAAAGATGGTCAGTGTTTGAAGAAAGGGACAGAGATTTTACTAGTGTAATAAAAAATTGATTTTATTATTAAAATTTGATGACGGCTCTCCTTCAAACATCAGATGTTATACATATCTGTCATTTGAGGTCTGCCAACACGACTGTCTATACCTCTGGAGTTTTGATGCTGTCTGAAGGGAGCTGCAGATCTTTAATGAAACAGATTACCTAACTGCTTCTTTGTCTACTGACGTTAGTCAGAATTCTCAGTAGAGGCAGGAGAGGATGTGTGGCTTCCGTCTGCACTGCCAGACTTGTCCTCAAGAGACTCACTAGCCCAAGAGGGTGAGGATGTTCAACTCTGCCAACATGTTTAATCTCAAGAAAAATTCAACAGGAAGTACATTTTATTTTCAGAGCCATTACCATAAATTAAAGAGTGAGTAATCTCATTATCTTGCATACCAAAGAGAACAACAGAAATTTTTACATGTAGGAATAAATGTAGGTATTGACAGGGCTGGATAAAGCTAGGCATATATGTGCGGACATAGACGTGCACACAGGGTGTGTCGGGTGGCCTTCTTTATTCTGGTGAAATTGCTGGGTTCAGTAATTAACACTCACTGGCAGTAACAGTACTAACAGTGAGACAATTTTGATTGGTATGTATACTCCTATAGACTGACCTATGAGAACTGCAGCTGCAGAGTAAGCTGACAGCTATAGTTCCGCCTGCAGATCTTACTGTAGGTGGAGGAGTGATACAGCTGCACTCTGCCTACCCTCCAGTGCATCTTCTGCTTTCATTGGATAGGGGGTCAGCAGCATCTAGTAGGGAGCATGACTAAATCTAGGATGGGATTTTAAAGGCAATAAAAAATCAAATAATATAGAAAAAATATACAAAATGTATTACATAAATCAGTGTTTCCCAACTCCAGTCCTCAAGGCACACCAACAGGTCATGTTTTCAGGCTTTCCATTATTTTGCACAGGTGATTTTATCAGTTTCACTGCCTTAGTAATTACCACAGCCGTTTTATCTGAGGGAAATCCTGAAAACATGACCTGTTGGTGTGCCTTGAGGACTGGAGTTGGGAAACACTGACATAAATTACCATACAAAACATGAGTGCTCCACAATGTGGAACCACAGGATTAAAAATGGAATTACATAAATTGCATGAACATCAGACATAGATACATACGGCCAGATTCACGATGGACTTACGACGGCGTATCTCCACGTACGCCGTCGTAAGTCCGAATCCGAGCCGTCGTATCTATGTGCTTGTTTAATAGAATCAGTTATGCATAGATTTGGGCAAGATACGAGCGGCGTAGTTTTCTACGCCGTCGTATCTTGGGGTGCATATTTACGCTGTCCGCTAGGTGGCGCTTCCGCTGATTTCTGCGTTGAATATGTAAATTAGGTAGATACGCTGATTCACGAACGTACTTGCGCCCGCTACACTGTTTACGTTAGGCTTACGTCCGCCGTAAAGTTACCCCTGCTATATGAGGCGCAGCCAATGCAAAGTGGACGTCGGCACAAGCGTATCTTCCTATGTCGTTTACGTAAGTCGTATGTGAATGGGGCTGTGCGTAGGTTACATTCACGTCACAGGCATCGAGCCGGCGCAACTTAGGGAAAAAATTTGACGTGATACTGAACATGCGCCGTTCTTTAAGCGCGTCATTTATGTGAGGTCACAATTGATTTACATACAACATGCCCACCTCTTCCACATTTGAACTAGGCAGGCTTATGCCGGCCAATTTACGCTACGCCGCCGCAACTTACGGAGCAGGTGCTTTGTGAATACTGCACTTGCCCGTCTAAGTTGCGGAGGCGTAGCGTAAATAGGATACGCTACGCTGGAAGAAAGATACACACTCCTACGTGAATCTAGCCCATAGTGACTGCATCAGAACCCAGGAATGTTGTAGAGACAATTCCTGGAGACAAAGGGTTGCGAAAACCAACCCGTTTCGAAATTATAAACAATGTAGAAAAAAATCTTCCTTAGGGACAGCAACCATTTTCTAAAAATGTGGAACATATAATCAATGTGTCAATATAAGCAACAGTGTCCATGGTACATGTTTCAGTGCAAAACAGCGCCTATTCAAAAATATATACATATTCAAAGAAGCTTACATGTCCACATGTTCATTCACGGAAATCAATGGCTCCCCCATCCAGGACACCCCATCATAGTCCACCTAGGCCTTTCCACAACATGGAGGAATCCCAAATTATTAAACTTGATTAGGAGATCCCAGGTCACAGAAAATCAGGGAACCCCCAAAATCAGGGAAGGAAAGGAAAATGGACCAATGACCTATGGATAAATTATTGGATAGTAAATGGCCTGATATTCAAATCAAATCAAACCATCAAACAATAAAAAAAAAAAAAAAAAATGATACTGATCTCCTATTTAGCCCATTTCAAATCCAAAATTAAAGTTAACCCAGCGGTGAAAATGGGCCCAAAAAGGGGACCATGAAAAGACCTCCCATATAGGTGTCCATTCCACTCAAAGTGTAGAAGATTGTCCCTTAGTATCTGGTACCGAACAGCTGTGATAAAAAGGCCAAGGAGACCATACAATCAAAGCTGCAAATGGACAAACCCAAGGAAAAAAATGAACTTATTTTCTTGATCATACATCACAGGACACAGAGCCTTAATTACCTAATGGGTTATGTAGTCACCACAGCTGATTGGACACTGGCAAACCAAATTAAAATTGAGTTCCTCCCCTATATAACCCCTCCCAAATGGAGTGTACCGTATGAAAACAGGCTGTAAGGGATCCTGAAAGGATCCAGTCAGCAAGGAAAGTGTCCAGGATGACAAAAAGAAACTAAAGGGCAACCAATCATCAGATAAAGAAGCAGAACAAGCTTCCGAATTGGTAAAGGACCAGAATAGTGGATAGGCCAAAAAGCAATGGATAAGACCAGACTGGGCAGTACCCCATGGGGCATTGTAAAGTGGGTAAATTGCTAACAGGTCTGAATATAAGCAACAAAAAGATGAACAAAGCATGTAATAGGCCCACTGTAAGGTCAAACTAAAACCCCCCGACACAAAATAATTCCCTGTCTCTTCCTAAGAGGGGATTTAGATACCCCCAAAAGGGGACATACATACCATATTCATTGATAAGAGGGGGCTTGGGTGTGATGTGACTGCTGTGGTGTCCGTGGACGTAGGTGAAAGCCCAGACAATGGACGGCCATGATCTCTCTACAAAAAAGAAAGGACATGTGATGACATACAATAATTACATAAATCATATACAAAATAATTTTGTATGTTACATAAGAATGTGTCAGCTGTATCCAAGGGCAAAGGAGAGAGCAGACATATCCAAGCATACATAGCAAACTTATACAATATAAAATAAAATAAAACACCTATACCTAAACTTTGCATAGTCAATATATACATATACATAACAAAACCAGACGAGGAACAATATGGATGGCAAATCTGGAAAAGAAAAGAAAAAACAAGTGTTCTAGCAGTAAAATAACATGTCTAATGCCCTGTACACATGATTGGTTCGTCCGATGAAAATGGTCCATCGGTACAGGGCATTAGAGTTGAAATAGAGAAAATATATACATATTTAGTCAGTTTTCCCTGAGCTGAAGCCTTCTAAAAATGGCCTAAAGCTTTCGGCCTCATTAAGGCCAGGACGTGTGGTAGCATCAAGATGTCTTATCCACCGCATTTCCCGCTGTAGCAGTATTTTGTTCCACTCACCCCCCCTCCCCGGGATGTGTATCTGGTCAAGGACCATAAAATTTACCGCCTGCATTTTGTAGCCATGTCTTTTGGCCACTTGTCTTCCTAACAGGAGATACAAATTGCAAATTTTCATACTTGCTAAATGTTTCCCAACCCGTTCAGCAAATTCTTGACGGGTCTTGCACACATAGAACGCCCCACATTCGCATTGGAGCAGATAAACTACCCCTTGTTTCAAAAGTGTTCAAAAGTACAAAAGAAGTTCTCTGACCTATAACTTCCCCCTTTCTGTGTCTGCCCCGCCCACACTGCAATCCTTACTCTGATGTAAGGGGGTACTGTGCCATGCTCTGATGTAAGGGGGCACTGTGCCATTTTCTGATGTAAGGGGCACTGTTCCATGCTCTGATGTAAGGGGCACTGTGTCATGCTCTGATGTCAGGGGGCACTGTGCCATGCTTTGATGTAAGGGGGCACTGTGCCATTCTCTGATGTAAGGGGGCACTGTGCCATTCTCTGATATAAGGGGGCACTGTGCCTTTTTCTGATGTAAGGGGGCACTTTGCCATTCTCTGATATAAGGGGGCACTGTGCCATTCTCTGATGTAAGGGGGCACTGTGTCATGCTCTGAATAAGGGGCACTGTGTCATGCTCTAAATACGGGGCACTGTGCCATGCTCTGATGTAAGGGGGTACTGTCAGGGCCGGTACAAGGCAGGGGCGGGCGGGGCGAGTGCCCTGGGCGCTACCATTTCGTATAGGAGGGGGGCGCAATTCTGACAAACAGGCAGCCGCGCCCGCCGCCCGCCAGACCAGTACACTTGTGTGTCTAGTACTAGCAGTAAGCGCAGCGGCTGCCGAGTGCGCTACTCACCTCCTGGCTCCCTTTAATCTTTGTTTACTAACTCCCCCTATGGAGTCAGTTGGTCCATTCCAGCGTCGTAAGCCGCGTGACGTCACGGCCGGAGGCGGGCTGAGAGAGGGAGGACTCGGAGCAGCACTGCGCAGGGAGCTGTGTCTGCTGAGCTGCCAACTGGCAAGGACTAGTCACGAGGAGCCAGAGCGTGCCTAGGAACCTAGCAGCAGTGTGCTACGCTACAGTACTGCAAAGGAGACTTATTGACTACTAAAAAGTAAGCAGAACAGCACTTATTAAAGCAAGTAATTAAATGACTTCATTGAGGGGGGGTAAGCTGACTGACTGAGGTGATCAGCACTTTGTGTTATTTTGAACCATGCCTTCTCTGACTAGCAAAAAAAAAATCATCAATTGCAGCCTCACTATGCCACCAAACGCAGCCACTGTACCATCACATGCAGCCACTGTGCCAACACACGCAGCCACTGTGCTAACACACGCAGCCACTGTGCCAACACACTCAGCCACTGTGCCATCAATTGTCGCCACTGTGCCAATCACACGCAGCCACTGTGCCCATCACACGCAGCCACTGTGCTAACACACGCAGCCACTGTGCCAACACACTCAGCCACTGTGCCATCAATTGTCGCCACTGTGCAAATCACACGCAGCCACTGTGCCCATCACACGCAGCTACTGTGCCCATCACACGCAGCCACTGTGCTAACACATGCAGCCACTGTGCCAACACACTCAGCCACTGTGCCATCAATTGTCGCCACTGTGCCAATCACACGCAGCCACTGTGCCATCAATTGTCGCCACTGTGCCAATCACACGCAGCCACTGTGCCCATCACACGCAGCCACTGTGCCCATCACACGCAGCCACTGTGCTAACACACGCAGCCACTGTGCCAATACACCATCAATTGTTGCCAGTTTGCCCCATCAATTGCCGCCAGTGTGCCCATCAATTGCCGCCAGTGTGCCCATCAATTGCCGCCAGTGTGCCCATCAATTACAATCAACGCAGCCATGCCCATCACACGCAGCCACTGTGCCCATCACACGCAGCCACTGTGCCCATCAAACGCAGCCACTGTGCCATCAAACACAGCCACTCAGCTGTGCCATCAAACACAGCCATTGAGTGGCTGTGTTTGATGGCACAGTGGCTGCGTTTTATGGGCATACTGGCAGCACACTGGCGGCAATGGATGGGGCAAACTGGCAACAATTGATGGTTACAGACTGTGTGCTGCCAGTGTGCCCATCAATTGCAATCAACGCAGCCACTGTGCCCATCACACGCAGCCACTGTGCCCATCACACGCAGCCAGTGTGCCGATCAAACGCAGCCACTGTGCCATCAAACACAGCCGCTGAGTGGCTGTGTTTGATGGCACAGTGGCTGCGTTTGATCGGCACACTGGCGGCAATTGATGGGGCAAACTGGCAACAAATGATGGTTACAGACTGTAACCATCAATTACTGCCAGTTTGCCCCATCAATTTCCACCAGTGTGCTGCCAGTGTGCCCATCAATTGCCGCCAGTGTGCCCATCAATTGCAATCGGCGCAGCCACTGTGCCCATCACACACAGCCACTGTGCCCATCACACGCAGCCACTGTGCCCATCAAACGCAGCCACTGTGCCATCAAACACAGCCACTCAGCTGTGCCATCAAACACAGCCACTGAGTGGCTGTGTTTGATGGCACAGTGGCTGCGTTTTATGGGCATACTGTACTGGCAGCACACTGGCGGCAATTGATGGGGCAAACTGGCAACAATTGATGGTTACAGACTGTGTGCTGCCAGTGTGCCCATCAATTGCCGCCAGTGTGCTGCCAGTTTGCCCCATCAATTGCCACCAGTGTGCTGGTGGAGGAGGCTGACTGAGGTGACCAGCACTTTGTTAATAAAAATGGCAGATAAAAAACGGGGGGGGGGGGGCGCAGTTTGCCATCTTCGCCCTGGGCACCAAATGGCCTTGTCCCAGCACTGGGTACTGTGCCAGGATTCTGATGTAAGGGGGCACTGTGACATGCTCTGATGTCAGGGGGCACTGTGCCAGTCTCTGATGTCAGGGGGCACTGTGCCAGTCTCTGATGTCAGGGGGCACTGTGCCAGTCTCTGATGTCAGGGGGCACTCTGCCAGTCCCTGATGTCAGTGGGCACTGTGCCCCTCTGTGAGCAATCTTGTACTGACACTGGCTGGCAGGATCACAAACTGACATTGATGTCGCTAGTGACACTAAAACAGTGATCAGTGATAATACTCGACACTGTACTAATGACACTGGCTGGGAAAGGGTTAACATCAAGGGGTTAACCGTGTGTATAACAATTACTAATCTGGCTGTTTTACTCCCTGCTTTACTTGTACACATCAATTATTTAGCACTTCTTAGAAAATATTGCACTATTTTTTTTTTGTGTAGTACAATTTTCTGATTTCTTAAAACTAATCTTTTAGCAGTTTCAAAGGTCCTCCTTGAAATTTACCTTTGGGCACTGGTGTGCAGCCAACACTGAATGCAGAAAGGAAGTTAAAAGAAGTTATTTTGCAAACTAAATGTTGCCCAGCTGCTACGTCTTTTGGGTCTGGTATGGATTTTCTAAAGGGAACCCTTCTCTGAAATTAAAAAAAAATGGTGTGCCCCCCCAAAATCTATACCAGTCCCTTATCCAAGCATGCAGCCTGGCAGGCCAGTTAAGGGGGGAACGAGCGAGCGCCCCCCCCCCCCCGAACTATACCAGGTCATATTCCCTCAACATAGGGGGGTGCTTTGGGATGGGGGGCTCTGTCCTCTCACCCCAAAGCACCTTGTTCCCATGTTGGGGACAAGGGTCTCTTCCCCACTACCCTGGCCGGTGGTTGTGGGGGTCTGCAGGCAGAGGGCTTATTGGAATCTGGAAGCCCCTTCAACAAAAGGGCCCCCAGATCCCAGCCACCCCTATGTGAATGGGTGATCATTGTACCCCTACTCATTCACAAAAAAAGTGTCAAAAAGAAATATAAGCACACACACTTTTGTCAATTCTTTTATTAAAAATAAAAAAACAATGTCCCCTGATATAGATCCATTGTCAATCACGATGCCAGCCGCCACCACCGGACCAGAAAAAAAAACGCTCTGCCCACAACAAAGGCTAACCGCTGTGTGCCTGCTCTGCCATCTGACAGTTCTTAAATAGGTAAGGAGCAGGGGCATCAGGTGACGTTGCCCCATACTCATTCACATAGGGGGGCAGGATCTGGGAGACCCTTTGTTAAAGGGGGCTTCCAGATTGCGATAAGCCCACTGCCTGTAAACCCCCACAACTGCAGCCCAGGGTTGTGGGGAAGAGGCCCTTGTCCCCATCAACATAGGGACAAGGTGCTTTGGGATGGGGGGGCAGAGTAAATCACCCCTGCATGTTAAAGGCATGTGGCATGTGACATTTTTGTTTTGCTGGAAATTATGTTGTATTGCCGGGAAATTGGAATGTAATTTTTTGTCTTTATATATGTCAGTTTTGCTGCAGCAGGTTATATATACGGTACAGATGCCCCACTTTACAGGCAAACTAGGGAAACCCCCCAGGCACTATATTTAACCAAAGACAAAGAAACAAAATAGCAGCTGGGGCTGGGTGTTCCTAATTGATGGACATGCATCCGACCGACGCATACATCGCGTCACGAGATGCCGAAAGAAGCCGAACGTCGGTGCGCATGCGCCGTATAGAGCCGCACCGACGTTCGGCTTTTTTCGGCATCTCGTGACGCGATGTATGAGTTGGTCGGATGCCTGTCCATCAATTAGGAACGCCCAGCCCCAGCATCGTACCCGGAAGTGGCGGTGAGAACGTATATAGCAAACGGTACGTAATAAAACCAGCCGATTCTAATTGTGATTAATGTGGGAAATGCAATGTTAAAAGTTTATTTTTAGGGGAACCACCCCTTTAAGTGGTTTAAAGTCAGCAGCTGCAGTATGTGTAGCTGCTGGCTTTTAATTTTTGCAGGGGTGGGCGGAATTCCGCTTTAAGGACCGCCCACAGCAAATATACTGCGGCAGGGCGGCCCTATTGCACGAAACGACATACATGTATGTTGTTCCGAGCACGAGACACTGCAGACGCATGCACAAATATGTTGAATGCATATATAACACATAATTGTATGGGAAGATTTCTGTTAAAATTAATAATGTGATAACAGGCCCTCTTTAAAAGAATATAAAAGGAAAATTTACAGGGTCAGAGGATTGGTGAAGTCCAAGTGAAACATTTGTTGCCGGTAAAATATCAGTTATTTGTGAACACTTCTCATACAACTATTTTGGTTAATTCCTTTAGTGTGTATAATGTCACAAAAAAAAAAAAATATTACTGGCATATACTTTTCTGTATTAGATGTAACTAGATTTTTTCCCAAAGTCTCCATAACAGCGATAAGTAGGACAGGAGACAGCAGGCTCTTCTACAAAGAGTACAGCAGGGATTGTGGAACAGCACACATGCACAGCACTAGCCTCCATTGAAGTCATAATAACGGAAAGCTTATTTGCTTGTGAATCGGGTTCAAGCAGCGGGAGCAAAGTGTCAGACAACAGGCTTCTGCCAATTTTATGGTGCTGCTTCTATCTCCTTGTGTTTCCCAATAAACGGGCGGGTATACATAATCCAAACCAGGTCAGTTTAGCTTGAGTGGATGTCACAGAGCTCATCTTGTAAAACACAAGTTGCTCTCAATTTTTTTATTTTTTCTGGCTGCGGCCCAGGTTCTGATGGGATCTCCTATAGCTTTCTTTTGATCGTTCTTCCCAACATGTTTTTTTTTTTCCTTTCTCACCACATAAATACCCCTTTTAAAAAGGTGCAATGCCATACAGGAGCCTTTTGGAAAATCTGTACTGTGCAGAATAAAAGCAAATTACCCATCATCCTTATTAATGTCGCTCCGTTGCCCTTGTGCTGCTCATTCTTTCCTATTCATCTTTCACCCTAGTCGCCTCTTTTTTACTTTTTAACCTTTTGGCTGCTTTAGCTCTTAAAACTTTTCATGTCATTTTTTTCTTTGAAGTAAAATTACTTCTATACCCTTGATCCTTTACCCATTAATCTGATTGGCTTATATTTTTCATGTCACAGATTATATCAAATTAAACTTTAGAAGCTATTGTTACAGGCAGCGATCAGCAAGATTTTTTATAAGTGAGGCTAGTTAGTTATTGTATCAACTTAAAAAAAGGAGCTGGGAAAAAATGTCAGAACTAATTTTACCTGAATTGTGGTAATTTCACTGGCCACTCGCTAAATTTTTCTTTACTTCCTGAGCAACCTCAGACAATAAAGATTGGCGTATTGCAAAGAAGATAAAATTCCATACCTGGCTCTCTGTGAGACTGATGGGTAATGTCACAGTATACATTAAAGTTCAAACTGAAATAATAGATTGTGGAAAAGTTTACACTTTCACAATATACAGCAACAGTACTGTATATTTTTTCATAAATTCTGCCTATTATCATAAATGCATTTATTGAGCTTCAGTAGAATGAGGCTGCCATTTTTCTGGAGACAAAAACAAATGAAGGCACAGTTAAGAGGCTTTCTGTGAGAAGCAATAACTACCTGTAAATGTTAGACCCCTTTCACATTGAGGAGTTTTTCAGGCGGTACAGCGCTAAAAATAGCGCTGCTATACCGCCTAAAAAACTCCTGCCCAGCTACCTCAATGTGAAAGCCAGAGGGCTTTCACACTGAGGCGATGCGCTGGCGGGAGACAAAAAAATCTCCTGTCAGCAGCATCTTTGGAGCAGTGAGAGGAGCGGCGTGTATACCGCTCCTTCACCGCTCCTTCCCATTGAAAACAATGGGAAACCGCGGCAATACCGCCCGCAATGCACCTCTATAGAGGCGCATTGCGGGCGGTATTAACCCTTTATCGGCCGCTAGCGGGGGTTAATACCGCACCGTTAGCGGCCGATTCCCGCTGCAATCCCGCTGCAATTTTTAGCGGCGATATACCGCCACTGCGGCTACAGGTCCAATGTGAAAGGGGCCTACTCTGAGGCTTCATTGCCGCTTTTACATACAGTACCACGTTTATGCAAGTTTAACGTTGTCTATAAACGTTAGCGTTTCAAAGCGTTTTTTTAAAGATAACCTGAGGAGACCCTCCCAAATGCCCACAATGCATGCAAGTATTATTAACTATTTCAGCCATTCTGTGAGAGAAGAGAGAGCATCAGCAGAGAGAGCTCCTATCTCTCTCTCTCTCCCTCCCTCCCCCTTTCTCTTTCTTTCTATCTCTCCCTTGGGACCGCTGGCCACACTTGGCCCCCTACCTAAATTCCCCAGATACAACCATATTACCTTAGAAAAAACACACACACACATCATAAGTTGGCAAAAATTGGCCGCGGTATTTTTATTGGTTTTAAAATATATATTCAAATAGATAAACATCAGGGGGCAGATCCACAAAGAAATTACGCCGGCGTATCTATTGATACGCCGGCGTAATTTCAAAATTCCCGCGTCGTATCTTTGTTTTGAATCCTCAAAACAAGATACGACGGCATCTCGGCTTGATCCGACAGGCGTACGTCTTTGTACGCCTTCGGATCTTAGATGCAATTTTTTCGACGACCGCTAGATGGCGTTTCCGTCGAAATCTGCGTTGAGTATGCAAATTAGCTATTTACGGCGATCCACGAATGTACGTCGGCCCGGAGCATTTGTTTCCGTCGTTTGCGTTTGGCTTTTTCCAGCATATAGTTAAAGCTGCTGTTCTGAGGCGGATTCAATGTTAAGTATGGCCGTCATTCCCACGTAAAATTTTGAATTTTTTGTGTCGTTTGCGTAAGTCGTTCGCGAATAGGAATTTGCGTAGAATGACGTCACCGTCGTAAGCATTGTCTGGTTTCGGTTTAATTTCGAGCATGCGCACTGGGATACGCCCAGGGACGCGCATGCGCAGTTAAAAAAAAACGTTGTTTACGTCGGGTCACGACGTATTAACATAAAACACGCCCCCATCACTTCCATTTGAATTCTGCGCCCTTACGCCGCAACAGATACACTACGCCGCCGTAACTTACGGTGCAAATTCGTTGAGGATTCAAACCAAACAAAAGTAAGTTACAGCAGCGTAGCGTATCTTAGATACGCTGCACCCAGCGCAGATGTATGTGGATCTGTCCCATTATTTTAACATTGAGCAAAAAACAAATATCCAGCAAAACCTTTGCCCAGTTTTCAGAACACGGGCTAATAAATCTTTATTAAACCAGAAAACACGTCCCCTTCGGATTCCGGGGTGACCCAACCACATAAATATACCGTGACAGGGAGGGAGGGCGGGAGCTTCTTCACCTGCAGGTCAGCTGCTGCAAAGAGGAAGTCGAGACCCTCAGCAGCCCCTTTTATCAGCTCCCTAGGGACTCTAGAAACTTCCCTGGATTCCTAATTGGACCACCTGAAAACTTGTGCATACATTTAAAGAGACAGAACACCATTAATACAAACACCTATACCGTTAACCCATTACTTGACATTACCAAGGGCTGGGTGGCTGCTGTCCCAAGAAAGTGGGCTCCAATGGTGTGCCCCCTTTGTACATGGGACCGCAGGCCACACATGGCCCCCTACCTAAATTCCCCGGATACAACCATATTACCTTAGTAAAAACACACACACACACCATAAGTTGGCAAAAAGTGGCCGCAGTATTTTTATTGATTTTAAAATATATATTCAAATAGATAAACATATTGGCCCAGATTCACAGAGAGCAAGGGGCACATTACGCCGCCGTAGAGTAACCAATGTACGCTACGCCAACGCAGCGCAGAGAGGCAAGCAATGCATTCAGCAAGCCAGTGTTTCCAACGCTGCGCCAGCGTGGTGTGGGATTCGAAGGCGTACGCCGGCGTAGGTGGAAGTGGGCGTGACCCATGCAAATGATGGGCCGAGCACCAGACAGATACATATCACGAACTGCGCATGTGCCGTGACGTGGACGCATCCCCCTGCGCCTGCTCACAACCACTTTGGAACAACTGCCTAAACTACGCCGGATCACTGCGTACGGCGTGAACGTAACCTACGCCCAGCCAGACACACGTCCAGCGTAAAATACACCGGCTTGTGTTCCCTGGTGCAGACCTTTGCATGTCTGCTGCTGGGTTGCACCTCCTTTATGGGGAATAACTTTCCGCCGGACATACAACTTACGCGCACCTCGCGTAGCCTGCGTCGGGCGCACGCAGGTTCGTGAATCGACGTATTTCCCTCATTTGCATGTTTGAATGGCTAATCAATGGGAGCGGCACCATGCACCCAGCCTAAATGTGCACCCACCCTACGCCGGCGTAAGAAAGATACGTCGGCGGGGTGTAGCCTGGTTTTAGGCGCATATCTGTTTGTGGGTCTGGCGCACAGATACGACGGCGCACATTTGCACTTACGTCGGCGTAACTTGTTATACGTAAGTGCTTTGTGAATGTGGGCCATTATTTCAACATTCAGCAGAAAACAAATATCCAGCAAAACCTTTGCCCAGTTTTCAGAACACACGTCCCCACCAGCCAGACTAGTGAAACTAGACCGGCCTACCCCTTTCGATGCTGTTCTGCAGCCCGAGATTGAAAATATTGGCACCCACATCAGAAAGGTGGACCCTGTCCTGCCTAAACCAGCCCGGGATGCCCCCCCCTCCCGAGATTCACATGCCGAGAAGCAAAACCCCCCAACAGTGGCATGTACTTGGCCATCGCCCGATTGACCCTCTTCCTCATATTCTCCATTACTTTATGCAATGGGGAAGACAGCCAAGCGAAGCGGGGAACAATTTCAGAAAAAACTATGATTGTACCTGAGGAGGACAAACGGAACCGATATAGGTCCCGCACTAGGTCTTCCATCCGCACAATTAGCAAGGCTTCTCTTAAAAGGGACAGCTGCAGTTTCTTCACCTGCAGGTCAGCTGCTGCAAAGAGGAAGAAGAGACCCTCAGCAGCCTCTTTTATCAGCTCCCTAGGGACTCTAGAAACTTCCCTGGATTCCTAATTGGACCACCTGAAAACTTGTGCATACATTTAAAGATACAGAACTCCATTAATACAAACACCTATACCCTATACAGTTAACCCATTACTTGACATTACCAAGGGCTGGGTGGCCGCTGTCCCAAGATAGTGGGCTCCAATGGTGCGCCCCTTTGTAGATTCTCTTAGTCTCTCTCTCCCTCTCTCCCTCCCCCTCTCTCTTCCCCTCTCTATCTTCCTCTTTCTCCCTGTCCCTCTCTACATCCCCCTCTCTCTCTCTCTCCCTCCCTTCACCTCTCACCCTCTCTCTCTACATACCCCCACTCCCTCCCTCCCCTCCCTCCCCTCTCTCTCCCTTCCCCTTTCTCTCCCTCTCTCTCCCCCCTCTCGCACTACCTCTCCCTCCCTCTCTCTCTCTCCCTCCCTCTCTCTTTCTCTCTCGGTCTCCCTCTCCCTCTCTTTCTCTCTCGCCCTCTCTCTTTCTCTCCCTCCCTTCCCCCTCCCTCCCCTCCCTCTCTTCTCCTCTCACGCATTTACAAACATATAGGCATTTAAAAAAACGGCAAACTACCATCCTGAACGTGATTTTTCTGCTTTCAAAAAAACGTCAGTAAGCTCAAATGATTCTAGACTACTCTAACCGACTGAGTGTAGATATACACATAAGATAACATTGAGGGGAGTTCAGGGGCTTCTGACAAAAATGCCGCAACTGCCCCTAAATGTGAGTTTAGCAGCTGCAGTGTACATGAGGCCTAACATATTAGTTTGTACCCATACCATAGCATTAAAATTATATTTGATGCTAGGTTGACCTAGCATACCATTACTACCAAAATACTATTAAACTGTTTAAAGGTGATTGGATAAAAAAAGTACAAAATGTCCAAACTGTCAAAACAGGGTCCTCCAGCATGCCGCCTAGACTACAGTAGTGGATCACTTTCAGAGTTTCAGGTTTCAGAGCTTCATAAATTTTTTTAACCACTTCAGCCCCGGACCATTTTGCTGGTCATTGACCGGGCCACTTTTTGCGATTCAGCACTGCGTCGCTTTAACTGACAATTGCGCGGTCGTGCAACGTGGCTCCCAAACAAAATTGGCATCCTTTTTTTCCCACAAATAGAGCTTTCTTTTGGTGGTATTTGATCACCTCTGCGGTTTTTATTTTTTGAGGTATTAACAAAAATTAAGCGACAATTTTGAAATAAAATGAATATTTTTTACTTTTTGTTATAATATATTTCCCCCAAAAACATATAAAAATATATTTATTTTCCTCAGTTTAGGCCGATACATATTCTTCTACATATTTTTCCTAAAAAAAAATTGCAATACACGTTTATTGATTGGTTTGCGCAAAAATTATAACCTTTACAAAATATGGGATAGTTTTATGGCATTTTTATTAATATTTTTTTTTATTAGGATTGGCGGCGATCAGCGATTTTTATCGGTACTGCAACCTTAAGGCGGACACTTCGGACACTTTTGACACATTTTTGGGACCATTGTCATTTTTATAGCGATCAGTGCTATAAAAATGCATTGATTACTGTAAAAATGTCACTGGCAGGGAAGGGGTTAACACTAGGGGGCGAGGAAGGGGTTAATTATGTTCTCTAGGTGTGTTCTAACTGAAGGGGGGTGGGACTGACTAGGGGAAATGACAGATCGCTGTTCATACATTGTATGAACATGCGATCAGTCATTTCTCCCCCTGACAGGACCGGGAGCTGTGTGTTTACCCCTAATGGCTGGAATGCGAAATGACGTATAGCTACATGATTTTGCGCAGCCGAGCCCATCTGCCGCCGTATAACTGCGGCTGGAAGGCTAGTGGTTAACAAAAAGCTGTCATGGGTTGAAGGCAGGGGGTTGGTGGGTTGTAATTTCGCAATCTCTTATCATCATGATAATCACACAATACAGGTGCTGTGGCTCATGATAATGATGATTAGTAATTGTAATACGCAGCATGGAGGGGGTTAATGTACTCACTGACGCATTAGTGACCAATGGTAATTAATTAACCCCTTTGTGTTGCATTAGTAGCAGTGTTTTTTCAACACCTTCATGCTACAGCATAAAAGGGGTTAATTAACACTGATGGTGCCACTGCCACTAATGCAGCACAAAGGGGTTAATTAATTGCCATTGGTCACTAATGTGTCAGTGAGTACATTAACCCCGTTCATGCTGCATATTACAATTACCATTGTAACTGAATTAACCCCCCTCCCCTCCCCTCCAAGTGTTAACAACTTCAGCAGTTCACACTGCTAAGGCACTGTTGTGTTAAGGAGTTAAAGTGGAGGTTCACCCAAAAACGTAATTTTTAACATTAGATTGAGGCTCATTTTGTCAAGGGGAATCGGGTGTTTTTTTTTTTAAATCGAAGCAGTACTTACTGTTTTAGAGAGAGATCTTCCCTGCCACTTCCGGGTATGGGCTGCGGGACTGGGCATTCCTATTTGATTGACAGGCTTCCGACAGGCTTTCGACGGTCGCATACATCGCGTCACGATTTTCCGAAAGTAGCCGAACGTCGGTGCGCAGGCGCCGTATAGAGCCGCACCGACGTTCGGCTTCTTTCGGCTACTCGTGACGCGATGTATGCGACCGTCGGAAGCCTGTCAATCAAATAGGAACACCCAGTCCCGAAGACGGTAAGTACTGCTTCGATTAAAAAAAAAAAACACCCGATTCCCCTTGACAAAATCAGCATCAATCTAATGTTAAAAAAAAATTTGGGGTGAACTCCCGCTTTAAGGCTCATCACTCACTTGCAGTTAATCACTCACTTTCTCTGGCTACAGGTCGGCAGCATCTTGTCTTCAATCTTGCGCTTCCGGCCTCTGAATTGTGACGTCACACCAGCCGGGACTAGGAAGCTCCTGTCGGGTGGAGATTACTCCGCCTGACAGGGAAGTACTGTAACTGCTTAGAAAGCCAGGAGCCAGGAATGCATGCGCGCACCACTCTGCTGCAGCTCTGAAATAATACTACACAGTGTGTAGCGACGACCCCAGTATCACCGCGGTCTGTACCCCCATAACGAAACCACCGCCTGGGCCCCTCTAAATGAACTGATGGGGCACACTGAATATGTCATAAGCCTGGGAGCCACGAGGGGGCGGGGGAAGCAGAAATAAAGTCCCTGCCGCTGCATTTAGAAGATGCCCCGCCAAACATAAATAGGTGGCGGAGGGAGAAAGTCTTGGAGTCAAATATTTTCTGGAGGGGGGAATTGCCCCGTTGCCCCCCCCCCCTGGATCTGCCCCTGCATTAGTCTGGGGTGTAGCAAGATGGCATCGATGGAATTGAATGTGACGAGACACCGGCTCGTCGTAGTCGATGACGTCACCGCGTTTTTGCCATTTAAAAGAACGGCAGGTATTTGTGTGGCCGTGTGTATACACGGCTTTTCAGGGCAAGCCTGCCAGGAATCCCGTCTGGAAAACCAAGGTTTTTTTTCCCGACGGGATTCCCGGTCGTGTGTACAGGGCTTAATTCTGAGAAGAAGGGGGACTTTAACTTTGAAAAGTTACTCATAAAAGTCCAATGCACTAGGTGTATTTGGAACTAAGATAAAAGTAGAAGCAGCAAGGAGAGCACACACATAAATACAAATATCAACTTTGGTGTTTAAAAACCATCAAAGACTATCTGCAAGAATTTTTGAGGAGTCTACCTTCAAAGGGCCCTCAAATAATTTTCTCACTAAATTAGCATGTGTACAAATTGGCACTTGTGTTTTGGTAGGCATATTTATTAGATATAAACTATGGGCAGGTTTTTGAATAATTCCTCATAATGCGGTGCAGTATATGTCAGGGTTGTATAAATCAGTTGAATAAATAAAAATAAAAGAACATGACCAAATAACCGAACCAAGCTCTGACTTTATTTACATGATTGTACTTTATATAATTGTGACTGGCTGTGTACATTAACGGTGTTGTACAAATAAGGTTAAGCAATATATTATAACTTGATATCACAGGAAACTCAGTGATGATTTGCAAGTTAATCAATACTAAGCTTGTATTGCTTTACAACGGGCACATTACAAAGCACAAGTCCATCATCACATCAGGATTTCAAACACAATTTTTTTATGATAATGAATTTAATAGTATTGACCATCTGTCACCTTATTTTGTTTTAGATATTCACTGTGGCTGACCATAAATTGTAATTGCAGGCAAAGCATAGCAGTTTCACAAGCTTACACTTGATAATTCAGTGAAGTGTGAAGAAGTATTTTACCTAGTGGGAACAAATAACAAAGGTCATTAGAGAACCTTAGAGAAAAATTAGCCACCACTGACAAATACGAATACTTATGTATATCAAAATAACACATTTACTGAGAGTGGAAGAGTTAAAATTCCTTTCCCGGCGTATAGTTACCCCTGCTATATGGTGGCGTAAGTGCGGCGTAACAATGTTAAGTAGGGCCGTCGTTCCCGCATCGAAATTTGAAAAAGTTACGTCGTTTGCGTAAGGGGGTTTATTGCTATACAGAGAGAAAGTCAGCACTTGCTTCAGGGCCACAAAGTACCCCTTTCTCAAGGTGGCAAAAAAAATGTTTGTCACTTGAGAAAGTGGTCCCTCAAATCCCTTAAACGTTGGTGTATTATGTTTGGTGTTCACTTTTCTGGCACTGCTCCTGCAATATGACTTCATTAAAATCTTGTAGTTGGACTTGGTGAATGCTATCTTTATTTCTTCATGGTAACTTTTGGTATCAATTAGTCATACACTCCAAATCTGGGCCTGGTGCTGAGTGGATATGTTTATTGCTGTCTGTATCCACTGAGGATGGATTCAATGGCCCGGATTCACGTAGCACTTACGTCGGCGTATCTCAAGATACGCCGCATAAGTGTAAATGTGTGCCGTCGTATCTGTGCGCCGTGCCCACAGAACTAGATACGCCTAAAAAAAAATAGGCTTCCTACGACCGACGTAAGTTTCCTACGCCGTCGTATCGTGGGCGCATATTTACGCTGGCCGCAAGGGGCGCTCCCATTGATTTACAATTCGAATATGCAAATGAGTAAGATACGCCGATTCACGAACGTACTTGCGCCCGGCGCAACAATATACGCGGTTTACGTAAGGTTTACGTACGGCGTATAGTTATTCCCCATCTATGAGGCGCAACTCATGCAAAGGTATGGACCAGGGAACAGCCGTCGTATTTTACGTCGTTTACGTAGTAGTACGTGAATATGTATGGGCGTAGGTTACGTTCACGTCGTAGGCAGTGATTCGACGTATTTTAGGGAGTAATTTCGACGTGATTCTGAGCATGCCCACTGGGATGCGTCCACGGGACGGCGCATGCGCCATTCGTTCGGCCCATCATTTGCATGGGGTCACGCTTCATTTAAATGGATCACGCCCACTTCCACCTACTTTGAATTAGGCTGGCTTGCGCCTACGAATTTACGTTACGCCGGCGCAATGTTGGGAGCAAGTGCTTTGTGAATACTGTGCTCGCCCGCGATACGCTACGCCGGTATAACTATGCGCCACAGAAAGTGATGGGAAATCTGTAATTATACAGTTATACCTATGAACAGGAAATCCTCCAATGGGGACCTGTTCAAGTGACAGCTATCTAAGGCAGAATTTCCTATTTGAAGTGATATTTTTTTTTTCACTCCCTGTTATGTCACCATGATAGGCAGTAAAGGAGCCATGTGTCTGGAGTTTAGCCTTGAAGCTTAAGGCCTTGTACTCACGAGAAGACATGTCCGATGAAACCGGTCCGCGGACCCTTTTCATCGGACATGTCTGCCCGGGGACTTCTGTTCGATGGCTGTACACACCATCGAACAGAAGTCCGCGCGTAAACACTACGCGGGGCGTGTCCGCGGTGTCGCCGCGTCGATGACGCGGTGTCGCCGCGACAATGACGCGGCGACGTGGGCGGCCTGCCTTTAAAATGCTTCCACGCATGCGTCAAAGTCATTCGACGCATGCGAGGGATGGCGGGCGGCCGGACATGTACGGTAGGTCTGTACAGACGACCGTACATGTCGGGGGGACAGGTCCGCCCGAAAATGGTCCGCTCGTGCCTACACACGGCCAAACATGTCTGCTGAAACTGGTCCGCGGACCAGTTTCAGCAGACATGTTTGGTCGTGAGTACGGGGCCTAAGTTTAATCTGCTTGTAAATGCTTTTCTGGCTCCACCTTGCCCCTTACCCACTTGCTAAATAAATGATTGACTAAAAAAGGCAGTTTTATTCATTTCAAACCTTATTTTAGACCCAGTGGCATCATCACTTGTCTCTTTGGGCCTGATCCACAAAAGGGATACGCCGGCGTATCTACTGATACGCTGTTGTATCCCTGTTTCTATCTATGGAACTGATCCACAGAATCAGTTTCACATAGATAGGCAGAAGATCCGACATGTGTAAGGGACTTACACTGTCAGATCTTAGGATGCAGTACCGCAGCCGCCGCTGGGGGCATTTCTCGTCGAAATCCAGCGTCGGGTACGCAAATTAGCACTTACGGAGATCCACAAAGCTTTTACGCTTCGTTTTTTCTCTGTAAGTATTAGTTTGCCGTCGCAAAATTAGGGCTGCTTTTACAAGGTCTAAACTGTTTACACATTGTAAAAGTATACTCTTCTATCCCACTTCGCTGTCATTTTTTTTTTTTAAAAAAAATTCCCGCCGCAACTCTTTTTTTTTTTTACCCCGTCGCGATTCTCAAAACCCGGCGCAACGTAAAACCGCGCAAAGCACATAACGGAAATAACGTCGGGAGCATGCGCAGTACGTCCGGCGCGGGAGCGCGCCTAATTTAAATGGGACTCGCCCCATTAGATTAGGAACGCCTTGCGCCGGACGGATTTAAGTTACACCGCTCAAAATTTCTAGGTAAGTGCTTTGTGGATCGGGCACTTAGGTAGAGATTTTGCGGCGGTGTAACTTAAACGGGAAAAATTACGTTACGCCGGGTTTTTGTGGATCAGGCCCTTTGTTTCTTTATACAACATAGACAGATCAGTACAGGAGAGGAGCCTGTAAAACTGTTAAAAGACAAAAAGGTAAGGATGGAGTTTGGCTTTAAATCCCCTGTGTTTAAGCTCCATAGCCAGACATATTTGTGTCACAAGCAGGCCTATGTGGTTAAAGCAAGTCAAAGTCTGATCTTTATCATTATTTTTTCTGTCAAGCAGTACACCTGAAAACAAAATGAAGACACACATAAGCAGCTATTCTTGTCCCTGTTTATTACTTGTTTGTTATTGAGTTTTGTCTTTTTTTTGTAGTTTTCCTATAATAATGTTCTCAGCTGATGCAATTTGCGCATAACATTTTAACGTACTGGTCAATCAATATGGTTGGCTATGTCAGCGGTGAGTTCATTGTTACAATTCCCTACATCTTTTCCATTTTAGTAATATTGCAGCTTACATCTCTTTGTCTACTTACTGAAAACAGCAGAGAAAGCATTAAATGGCTGGCTGCTTTTAACTTACTGTAACTGCAGCTCCCACAATGTTCAGTATTTTGCCAAGTCTGTTGCACTAATTGAAGTCACAACTTACTTCATTTCATTTATCCATTTTACGACATATTGCATCAGTGGTGTGGTAAGAAATACCGATCTGGAGTCAGGTGAGGAGATATTTAGAAAGCTGTAACTGGATTTAAAAAGCACAGTATCCACAGTGTGTGTAGAAGGTAAAATAAAACCAAAAGTGTCAATCAAATACAATTTCAGAAATTCACATTTTAAAGTGCGTTCAAGCCTTAACAATGAACTTCTTAGCATTTAAGGGGCAGATCCACAAAAGAATTACGCCGGCGTATCTATTGATACGCAGCGTAATTTTAAATTTCCCGCGTCGCATCTTTGTTTTGTATCTACAAAACAAGATACGACTGCATCTCGGATCGATCCGACAGGTGTACGTCTTAGTACGCCGTCGGATCGTAGATGCATTTTTTCCGCCGGCCGTTAGGTGGCGTTTCCGTCAAATTCCGCATCGAGTATGCAAATTAGCTAGTTACGGCGATCCACGAACGTACGTCCGGCCGGCGCATTTTTTTACGTCGTTTGCGTTCGGCTTTTTCCGGCGTATAGTTAAAGCTGCTATTATGAGGCGTACTCAGGGGCGGACTGACCATTGGAACTTTCGGGCACTGCCCGAGGGCCCCATGCCACTAGGGGGCCCCATCAGGGTTGCCAGGCTCAATAAAACCAGGGACAGTATGTAAAAATCTGTTTTTTTTTACATCTGTCCCTGATATGTCTGAAACTGACATGCTTTTGATGTGAAAATCCTGAGATTTTAGCTGCCCTGCCTCTGCACTGCCTCCTGGCGTGGTGGCCATCTGTAAGCCCAGGGGGCCCCATAATCTTCTATTGTCTGGGGGCCCCATGGGTTGTCAGTCCACCCCTGGACGTACTCAATGTTAAGTATGGCCATCGTTCCCGCGTTGAATTTTGAATTTTTTTACGTCGTTTGCGTAAGTCGTTCGCAAATAGGGATTTGCGTAGAATGACGTCACTGTCGTAAGCATTGGCTTGTTCCGGTTTATTTTCGAGCATGTGCACTGGGATACCACCACGGACGGCGCATGCGCCGTTAAAAAAAACGTCGGGTCACGACGTATTTACATAAAACACGCCCCCATCACATCCATTTGAATTCCGCGCCCCTACGTCGACAAAGATACACTACGCCGCCATAACTTACGGTGTGAATTCTTTGAGGATTAAAAAAAAAAAATAAGTTACGGCGGCGTAGTGTATCTTAGATACTCTACGCCCGGCGGATATATGCGCCGCGCTACGTGGATCTGCCCCTAAATGTTTATTCACAGAAAGCCAAATGCAGTGTAAGTGCAAAAAAAAGCAAGAAATCTTGCTTTGTGTGGTGCATGTTAACAACATGCTGTGTTTGTGACAGTTGCAATACAATGATGCAGTCATACGTTTGTTTGTACAATCCAGTGCATTACAACACACTGTTGTGCATACAATTGACAGAAGTGTAATGTAAAAAAAAGTAAAAAACAAACAAACATGCAGGGCAATGTTTTGTAACAGTGTAAACAGGCTTTTATTGTTTCTGCTTCCTCCTTCTCCTGATTTAAAGTCACCTATTCTTGTCCACCCCAGATGTTTGTTTACCTGTATGTCAATATGGGGATGCTCAGAAAACAGTGCCATAGAAGAAGGGGATGAACTGCACAGGCACCAGCACTGCAGAGAAAAATTACCATAGGTTGTAAACACAGTAGTCTGGGGGCAAGAGGGGTTTGATAACTTTAGGTTGGGGTTTGTGTGCAGAAAAGGTAAGTGTTTTTTTTATTTTTATGAAAGTGCACTTATCCTTCTAATTCTTTAACAGCTGAAAGCTTAAAGCGGAACTTAACCCATCAATTTAGCTGGTTCAAAAAAACTGCTATATTCTGGGCACATGCCAGGAATGTAAATATCACATTTGCTTGTGCTCTCAACCAAACTGTCAAACCATCAAATAGTTGGTGTCATAACTGATCACATTTGCAGCATCATGGAACCTGAGGATCAAACAGAGGTCAAGATGGCACCTTCCTTGGCTGCAAAACGATAGGAGGGTTTAGTTCCACTTTAAAAGAGGAAAAGGGTCAAGTGTACACCCATAAAAAAAAGAAGAAAACTGGTCCAGAAATTTGTATATTTAACCACTTCCATACCAGGCACTTACGCACCTTCCTGCCCAAGCCGATCGGCTCTCCTCTACTCGCGTCTGTCAGACGCGAGTGAGGAAGAGCCATAACGGCTCTTCCTGTTTACATCATGATCAGCCGTGGTTGGACATGGCTGATCACATGGTAAAGAGCCTCCGTGAGAGACTCTTTACCTTGATCGGTGTTGCTGGGTGTCAGACTGACACCCTGCAACAACGATCGCCGCGATGCGCGCCCCCGGGGGCGCGCAGCGGCTCAGAATCCTGAGGACGTCATATGACGTCCAGTCAGGATTCTACAACCACTTTGCCGACGTCAATATGTCATTGGTGGGCGGCAAGTGGTTAAATATATATTTTTAAATAAGTCCCTATTGTTTTTAAGATAACTAGAGAGAGTAGACATACAAGAGAATGTACAGATGTGTCAATGCATCGCTGGGCAACATGAGTGTTTTAAAACTTGATAAAGTTTTAGAAAAAAGAAGTACAAAAAGAAAATACATTGTTTAGCAGTACAT
This sequence comes from Rana temporaria, assembly GCF_905171775.1. Lineage (NCBI taxonomy): Eukaryota > Metazoa > Chordata > Amphibia > Anura > Ranidae > Rana > Rana temporaria. Next base: position 323,482,750 of record NC_053491.1, read on the forward strand.
ATTCTAGAAAATCAATCAAGAAAATAACATACTCCAGCCCAAGTATTTCATTAATCCCATTGGTGACCAATGGCCAAAAGGCAGTCACATTTCCCAGCCAACATTCGTTCATACACATAATGGGGTAATTTACTAAAGGCAAATTCACTTTGCACTACAAGTGCAAAGGGCAATTGCACTGGAAGTGCAGTCGCTGCAGAATCGAGGGAGACATGCAAGGACAATGAAAAACAGCATTTTAGCTTGCAGATGATTGAATGATAAAATATGTAGAGCTTCCCCTAATTTTAGATCTACCCCTCAGATTTAGGCTTGGTTAACGCCTATGCTAATTGAATGCGCGTTTCCCTGCATCCAATTCGCATCCAATTCGCATAGCAGGACAATGTGACTGGCTCTCTATGGAGTCGGTTCACATATCTCCGGTGCAGTGTGCCGGAAAAATGTTTGTCTTTTTTGGTGCGTTTCAGGTTCAGGTTCATTTCGTGCTGATATCGGACCTGAAACGGTGAACCAACACGCACCAAACAGGCGGCGGTGTGAACCACGCCTTACAGCGACTGCACTTCCAAGTGCACTTTCAGTAAAATTTCAAGTGCACTTTGCACTTGTAGTGAAAAGTGGATTTGTTTTTCGTAAATAACCCCCAATGTGTTTTAACGATCTCAACAACTTCTGATTGATTGGGATTTACCCAATCTTCTTTCTTGCAATAATAGACACAAGAAGTGCTTTTTACAACTTTATTCACACTTTAATCTTTTTTTGTCCAACAAGTCCAACATTGGAAATGTATCCTTGTATTGTTAAATCAGTTGTAGGCAACAAAACAAAAAAGATATCACAGCCAGTACCTACAGTATATTACACTTTTATCTTTTTATCAACAAATATCTACTGTGAACAGACATCTTTTAATTTTTAATATCTAAAAGTTTTGATATGTAATTGGTATACTGTGTAGATTGAGCAATCATAAAAACTGTGTTGCAAAAAGAGATCAGAAACCATATGGATGGTAAAATGTATGTTATGTGCAATACAAAATGATGATTTTTTTTTAACTTGTTTTATTGCATATGCAAAATAAAGTGTGCTCCCATTAGGGGCGCCTGGAATGCTCCCCAGGTATCCCGAGCCAGATTCCCTTTGTACAGTCTTAAAGGCTAAATAGTTATTGGCAATCGTACAGCATGCTAATTGCAAAGGTATATATCTTGTCTCTTTATATAATTGCATAGAATCACATATTTTCAGGGCTCAAGTCCTGCGGGAACGCGTGGGAATGGAGTTCCTGCACTTTTTTCACAGCAGGAACTCGGTTCCCTTTGCAGGACTAGAGCAGTCGAGCCGCCCAAGTCAATCCTTCACTAAGCGGCGATGCCCAGCTCGAGTCACTGTCAGGGGCAGGCGAACCTTAGTAATCCTTTATGTTACTGGCCGCTTGTATATGGATTCATCGGGTAGTGTGCGGGTATTCCGTTACTTCCTCGATGCCGCAGTGTCTCCTGGGAGCTTTTGTCATTGTTCCCAGGAGACATGGCAGAGGTCTGCCGCGGGATTTCGAAAGAACTTGCGGGTAACTTGCGAATACCCGCACACTACCCGATGAATCCATATACAGGAAGCGGCCAGTAACATAAAGGATTACTAAGGTACAGTGGATTGAAAAAAAAAAACATGCGGTTTAGTAATTATGTATATGAGCGTATCATTTTTTTTTTGGTGGGGGAGTGGATCTTGGGTGGGAGTTCCCACACTTTTTTCCCCAGGACTTGACCCCTGCATATTTTCATACAACTATTGGATTTTTGGCCATGTTGGCCTTAGCGGGACGAATGGTCCCACACTTGCTTCTGTAATATGTATTCTCTTTTGAAATAATAAAAATGTATTGAAAGAAAAAATGAACATAGATTCACAAAGCAGTGTTCCATACAATAAGAATCTAAACAGGATTAGCTTACAGGATAAAGGGAAATCCAGTACCAAAAAGTGGTTGGAGCATGTGTAATGTAAGTGGTTGCAGCAATTAAAAATTTGAATGAAAGGTTAACAGCACTGGGAAAAAAAAATTTGATAGATAAATAGTGGATGTTATATACAACTATATAGATCAGACCAAAATGTGGGACAAATGAGGAGGAAAGAGGGACAGAGGGACTTTGTTCCAATTCTGGGACAGGCCCTCAAAATCAGGGACAGTTGGGAGCTATTAATTAGCTCTCTCTTGCACAAGCACTAGACTGAGAGACCCAGGGATTGTGGGATATTTTCTTTATTCACAGGAGATATCAGTTTTCATATTACAGAGGTTATGCATTAACCTGTGTAGTAACATACCAAATAACCCATATTTTTACACAAAGAGAAACTGCTGACAGAGAAATGAGAACATTTACTCTACCCTAGGCGTGTACAGAGCAACAATGGACACCATAAACCACTTGAAGACTGCCATGTTAAACCCTCTTAACATACTATTTTTTAGTTCAGCACTGTCATATGTTGACTATCACTTACTTGTTCATGCAACACTGTACCCAAATCATTTTCAGATCTTTTTTGAAGTTTTCTTCTGTAGCTATTTAATAGCCATTATTTTGGTGTTTTTTTGTTTTGTTTTTTTGCTATATAAAGGAACCAACACTTAAAAAAAATTCCCTTGTGTAGCGGGTCCACCTGTGACCCTGCCCCAGCCAGTCACACTCTTGTCACTCATCCAGAAACATAAAACAGTCCTTGCACTTTGTTTTTGTTTGTTTTTATTGAGGGATATTAAACTTGGATAGAGCCAAAAAAAAGCTCCCTGCTCGCAGAAAAATTAAAACCCGTCCTTCGCCGCCTCCCGCACTATAGCCGCAGCGGCACTTCACTAGGGCTCCTGGTGGTCTGTCTCCCGGCCTCTCTATTTGGCGCCGCCGTGCTGTAAACACAGCATCATTTCAAATACGGCCAATCACCACAGAGGCACAGCGCCTCCCACTTCGCCGCCCGCCAATCGCGCACAAACGAGCCTAGAAAAAAAATGATTCCCCGCCCACCCAGCGGGGAAACCTCTTTGTTTTCTAGGCTCGTTTGGCGGGCGGCAGAGTGGGAGGCGCTGTGCCTCTGTGATGATTGGCCGTATGGGAAATGATGCTGTGTTTACAGCACGGCGGCGCCAAATTTGGTATTCATTTCTACATCGATGATCGATCTGAACTTCTGAAGCATCCAGCAGCAGTGTAAGCAGGGGAGAGAGAGAGAGACAGTGAGCAGTGCTGAGTAGAGAGCTCTCAGCTGCTGAAGCTAACGTAAGTAAACCAGCAGGTGATTGCCCTCTGTTCAGCGCTGCTCACTGTCTCTCCATCTGCATGATTAATGTAGGAAAGGACAGAGCTGGGGGGGGGGGGTCTGTGTAAATCTAAATGGGTCTAGGGGTGCAGAGTGTTGCTGTGTAATGTAAAGGGGCCCAGAGGTGCAGGGTGCTGTAATGTAAAAAGGGTCCAGAGGTGCAGTGTAATGTAAAGGGGCCCAGAGGTGCGGTGCTGTAAAATGTAAAGGGGGTCCAGAGGTGCGGTTCTGTGTAATGTAAAGGGGGTCCAGAGATGCGGTGTTGTGTAATGTAAAAGGGGTCCAGAGGTGCAGGGCTGGGTAATGTAAAGGGGCCCAGAGGTGCGGTGCTGTGTAATGTAAAGGGGCCCAGAGGTGCGGTGCTGTGTAATGTAAAGGGGCCCAGAGGTGCAGTGCTGTGTAATGTAAAGGAGCCCAGAGGTGTGGTGCTGTGTAATGTAAAGGAGCCCAGAGGTGCGGTGCTGTGTAATGTAAAGGGGCCCAGAGGTGCAGGGTGCTGTATAATGTAAAAGGGTTCCAGAGGTGCGGTGCTGTGTAATGTAAAAGGGTTCCAGAGGTGCGGTGCTGTGTAATGTAAAAGGGTTCCAGAGGTGCAGTGCTGTGTAATGTAAAAGGGGTCCAGAGGTGCGGTGCTGTAAAATGTAAAAGGGGTCCAGAGGTGCGGTGCTGTGTAATGTAAAAGGGGTCCAGAGGTGCAGGGTGCTTGTAATGTAAAAGGTGACCAGAGGTGCAGGGTGCTGTGTAATGTAAAAGGGGTCCAGAGGTGCGGTGATGTGTAATGTAAAGGGGGTCCAGAGGTGCGGTGCTGTGTAATGTAAAATGAGGTGAGGTTTCTGTGGAGGACAAGACAGAGAGGAGACTTGCAATTAGGGGAACCCCAAAGCCAAGCAGCGCAGCAGCACACTGGGGCATTGCGCCCATCGGCAGTAAAGCACCGCTATATTAGCGGCACTTTACTGACGTTTTTGCGGCGCTATGCGTGCGTGCTGGGGGGGGGGACAAAATGCACCTTCGCCTGAGTTGGCATCCAATTCGCATCCAATTCGCATAGCAGGACAATGTGACTGGCTCTCTATGGAGTCGGTTCACATATCTCCGGTGCAGTGTGCCGGAAAAATGTTTGTCTTTTTTGGTGCGTTTCAGGTTCAGGTTCATTTCGTGCTGATATCGGACCTGAAACGGTGAACCAACACGCACCAAACAGGCGGCGGTGTGAACCACGCCTTACAGCGACTGCACTTCCAAGTGCACTTTCAGTAAAATTTCAAGTGCACTTTGCACTTGTAGTGAAAAGTGGATTTGTTTTTCGTAAATAACCCCCAATGTGTTTTAACGATCTCAACAACTTCTGATTGATTGGGATTTACCCAATCTTCTTTCTTGCAATAATAGACACAAGAAGTGCTTTTTACAACTTTATTCACACTTTAATCTTTTTTTGTCCAACAAGTCCAACATTGGAAATGTATCCTTGTATTGTTAAATCAGTTGTAGGCAACAAAACAAAAAAGATATCACAGCCAGTACCTACAGTATATTACACTTTTATCTTTTTATCAACAAATATCTACTGTGAACAGACATCTTTTAATTTTTAATATCTAAAAGTTTTGATATGTAATTGGTATACTGTGTAGATTGAGCAATCATAAAAACTGTGTTGCAAAAAGAGATCAGAAACCATATGGATGGTAAAATGTATGTTATGTGCAATACAAAATGATGATTTTTTTTTAACTTGTTTTATTGCATATGCAAAATAAAGTGTGCTCCCATTAGGGCCAGATTCCCTTTGTACAGTCTTAAAGGCTAAATAGTTATTGGCAATCGTACAGCATGCTAATTGCAAAGGTATATATCTTGTCTCTTTATATAATTGCATAGAATCACATATTTTCAGGGCTCAAGTCCTGCGGGAACGCGTGGGAATGGAGTTCCTGCACTTTTTTCACAGCAGGAACTCGGTTCCCTTTGCAGGACTAGAGCAGTCGAGCCGCCCAAGTCAATCCTTCACTAAGCGGCGATGCCCAGCTCGAGTCACTGTCAGGGGCAGGCGAACCTTAGTAATCCTTTATGTTACTGGCCGCTTGTATATGGATTCATCGGGTAGTGTGCGGGTATTCCGTTACTTCCTCGATGCCGCAGTGTCTCCTGGGAGCTTTTGTCATTGTTCCCAGGAGACATGGCAGAGGTCTGCCGCGGGATTTCGAAAGAACTTGCGGGTAACTTGCGAATACCCGCACACTACCCGATGAATCCATATACAGGAAGCGGCCAGTAACATAAAGGATTACTAAGGTACAGTGGATTGAAAAAAAAAAACATGCGGTTTAGTAATTATGTATATGAGCGTATCATTTTTTTTTTGGTGGGGGAGTGGATCTTGGGTGGGAGTTCCCACACTTTTTTCCCCAGGACTTGACCCCTGCATATTTTCATACAACTATTGGATTTTTGGCCATGTTGGCCTTAGCGGGACGAATGGTCCCACACTTGCTTCTGTAATATGTATTCTCTTTTGAAATAATAAAAATGTATTGAAAGAAAAAATGAACATAGATTCACAAAGCAGTGTTCCATACAATAAGAATCTAAACAGGATTAGCTTACAGGATAAAGGGAAATCCAGTACCAAAAAGTGGTTGGAGCATGTGTAATGTAAGTGGTTGCAGCAATTAAAAATTTGAATGAAAGGTTAACAGCACTGGGAAAAAAAAATTTGATAGATAAATAGTGGATGTTATATACAACTATATAGATCAGACCAAAATGTGGGACAAATGAGGAGGAAAGAGGGACAGAGGGACTTTGTTCCAATTCTGGGACAGGCCCTCAAAATCAGGGACAGTTGGGAGCTATTAATTAGCTCTCTCTTGCACAAGCACTAGACTGAGAGACCCAGGGATTGTGGGATATTTTCTTTATTCACAGGAGATATCAGTTTTCATATTACAGAGGTTATGCATTAACCTGTGTAGTAACATACCAAATAACCCATATTTTTACACAAAGAGAAACTGCTGACAGAGAAATGAGAACATTTACTCTACCCTAGGCGTGTACAGAGCAACAATGGACACCATAAACCACTTGAAGACTGCCATGTTAAACCCTCTTAACATACTATTTTTTAGTTCAGCACTGTCATATGTTGACTATCACTTACTTGTTCATGCAACACTGTACCCAAATCATTTTCAGATCTTTTTTGAAGTTTTCTTCTGTAGCTATTTAATAGCCATTATTTTGGTGTTTTTTTGTTTTGTTTTTTTGCTATATAAAGGAACCAACACTTAAAAAAAATTCCCTTGTGTAGCGGGTCCACCTGTGACCCTGCCCCAGCCAGTCACACTCTTGTCACTCATCCAGAAACATAAAACAGTCCTTGCACTTTGTTTTTGTTTGTTTTTATTGAGGGATATTAAACTTGGATAGAGCCAAAAAAAAGCTCCCTGCTCGCAGAAAAATTAAAACCCGTCCTTCGCCGCCTCCCGCACTATAGCCGCAGCGGCACTTCACTAGGGCTCCTGGTGGTCTGTCTCCCGGCCTCTCTATTTGGCGCCGCCGTGCTGTAAACACAGCATCATTTCAAATACGGCCAATCACCACAGAGGCACAGCGCCTCCCACTTCGCCGCCCGCCAATCGCGCACAAACGAGCCTAGAAAAAAAATGATTCCCCGCCCACCCAGCGGGGAAACCTCTTTGTTTTCTAGGCTCGTTTGGCGGGCGGCAGAGTGGGAGGCGCTGTGCCTCTGTGATGATTGGCCGTATGGGAAATGATGCTGTGTTTACAGCACGGCGGCGCCAAATTTGGTATTCATTTCTACATCGATGATCGATCTGAACTTCTGAAGCATCCAGCAGCAGTGTAAGCAGGGGAGAGAGAGAGAGACAGTGAGCAGTGCTGAGTAGAGAGCTCTCAGCTGCTGAAGCTAACGTAAGTAAACCAGCAGGTGATTGCCCTCTGTTCAGCGCTGCTCACTGTCTCTCCATCTGCATGATTAATGTAGGAAAGGACAGAGCTGGGGGGGGGGGGTCTGTGTAAATCTAAATGGGTCTAGGGGTGCAGAGTGTTGCTGTGTAATGTAAAGGGGCCCAGAGGTGCAGGGTGCTGTAATGTAAAAAGGGTCCAGAGGTGCAGTGTAATGTAAAGGGGCCCAGAGGTGCGGTGCTGTAAAATGTAAAGGGGGTCCAGAGGTGCGGTTCTGTGTAATGTAAAGGGGGTCCAGAGATGCGGTGTTGTGTAATGTAAAAGGGGTCCAGAGGTGCAGGGCTGGGTAATGTAAAGGGGCCCAGAGGTGCGGTGCTGTGTAATGTAAAGGGGCCCAGAGGTGCGGTGCTGTGTAATGTAAAGGGGCCCAGAGGTGCAGTGCTGTGTAATGTAAAGGAGCCCAGAGGTGTGGTGCTGTGTAATGTAAAGGAGCCCAGAGGTGCGGTGCTGTGTAATGTAAAGGGGCCCAGAGGTGCAGGGTGCTGTATAATGTAAAAGGGTTCCAGAGGTGCGGTGCTGTGTAATGTAAAAGGGTTCCAGAGGTGCGGTGCTGTGTAATGTAAAAGGGTTCCAGAGGTGCAGTGCTGTGTAATGTAAAAGGGGTCCAGAGGTGCGGTGCTGTAAAATGTAAAAGGGGTCCAGAGGTGCGGTGCTGTGTAATGTAAAAGGGGTCCAGAGGTGCAGGGTGCTTGTAATGTAAAAGGTGACCAGAGGTGCAGGGTGCTGTGTAATGTAAAAGGGGTCCAGAGGTGCGGTGATGTGTAATGTAAAGGGGGTCCAGAGGTGCGGTGCTGTGTAATGTAAAATGAGGTGAGGTTTCTGTGGAGGACAAGACAGAGAGGAGACTTGCAATTAGGGGAACCCCAAAGCCAAGCAGCGCAGCAGCACACTGGGGCATTGCGCCCATCGGCAGTAAAGCACCGCTATATTAGCGGCACTTTACTGACGTTTTTGCGGCGCTATGCGTGCGTGCTGGGGGGGGGGACAAAATGCACCTTCGCCTGAGTTGGCAAAAATCCTTGCACCCGCCCTGTCTAGACTGGTTATACAACCATTCCAAACTGCGGCATCTCAGTCCTCTCAGGTGTGTTCTCGCTCACAAGCCCTCCTAGCTGTCTTTGTGGAACTCCTGGAGACTTGCCCGGCAGTGTTCTCCTGCTGTCCTCTCTTGCTCTTCCTGTGCCTCCTGTCCAGGACACCTCCACGTTTTCTTGAAGGGCCCTGTCCACACCCAAGCCCAAGGTTACCCTCCCCCAGACTGGGGAGCTCCCATAAAGGCCCCAACAGCCTAACGCTCCATCTCCACTCTTCCACCCGATCAATTCCTCCCTAGCTGAGCTGACTTTAGGTATTTAAGGAGGTCTGTCGCCTGCCAATCCAAGTTGGGGATTGGTCAGGGCTCCTCAGAATACCCCAGGTGACTCCACCTCCCCTCCAGCCTCCCTTTTTAACCACTTGCCGTCGCTGCACCGCCGAAATACGTCCACAAGGTGGCTCTCCTAGGCGAGACCACGTAAATGGACGTCCTGCCTATTAGCCGCCACTAGGGGCGCACGGGCGCCGCCGGAGGCGCGCGCTCGCGCCCCCCGCTCGCCCCCGACTCCCGTGCGTGTGCCTGGCGGGCGCGATCGCCGCCGGGCACACGCGATCGCTCGGTACAGAGCGGGGAACGGGAGCTGTGTGTGTAAACACACAGCTCTCGTTCCTGTCAGCAGGGGAAATGCTGATTTTCTGTTCATACAATGTATGAACAGAAAATCAGTGTTTCCCCTAGTGAGGCCACCCCCCCCCCACAGTAAGAACACACCCAGGCATACTTAACCCCTTCCCCGCCCCCTAGTGTTAACCCCTTCACTGCCAGTGGCATTTTTATAGTAATCTAATGCATTTTTATAGCACTGATCGCTATAAAAATGCCAATGGTCCCAAAAATGTGTCAAAAATTTCCGAAGTGTCCGCCATAATGTCGCAATACCGAAAAAAAAATCGCTGATCGCCGCCATTACTAGTAAAAAAAATATTAATAAAAATGCCATAAAAATACCCCCTATTTTGTAAACGCTATAACTTTTGCGCAAACCAATCAATAAACGCTTATTGCGATTTTTTTTTACGAAAAATATGTAGAAGAATACGTATCGGCCTAAACTGAGGAAAAAAAATGTTTTTCTATATATTTTTGGGGGATATTTATTACAGCAAAAAGTAAAAAATATTCATTTTTTTCAAAATTGTCGTTCTATTTTTGTTTATAGCGCAAAAAATAAAAAACGCAGAGGTGATCAAATACCACCAAAAGAAAGCTCTATTTGTGGGAAAAAAAGGACGCCAATTTTGTTTGGGAGCCACGTCGCACGACCGCGCAATTGTCTGTTAAAGCGACACAGTCCCGAATCGCAAAAAGTACTCTGGTCTTTGGGCAGCAATATGGTCCGGGGGGTAAGTGGCTAGAAAACACTGGAAGATTCTATAAATAAGTAGGAGGTCCTAGTGACACCACATGTGTGTCACCCAGCCCTTACTTTGAGCCACTCTCAACCCATATCACAAAACACACCCAGGCTTGGCTACCAGCCAAGCCTGAAAATTTACCTGTACTAAAAAAAAAAACTTACATTAGTTCTCTAGAACACTAGAGGGTGCTACACTTAGTTTCTGCAATAACATTTTACAAAAATCTTTCTTCATAAATTTGTAATAAAAATATATTCTTCTACATTTGTTTGGTAAAAATTATTAAAAAAATAAATGAGTAAATAAAACTTAATTTTGTTCACAAAGTTGTAATTATAACATGTTATTTCTCACACAAAGAATGAATATATTTACATAAACACCCCAAAACACATTCTACTACTCCTGAGTATGGAGATACCACATGCATGTGACCTTTTCACTACTGAGATGCATAGAGAGGCCCAAAATCCACAGAGCACATTCATGCTTTCATAAGGGGCATACATAATTCATCTAATTCTAATTTCTGACTACCTATCACATTTTTTGAGGCCCTGAAGTGCCAGAACAGGATACAATAGCACACAAAATTACCCTATTTTGCAAAGTAGACCTTCAACATATTTATTTAGAAAAACAAAGAAATTATTTGAAAATGTATTTTCTTTATACACAGCTGTCAATAATAAGACATTTCTTACACATAGAATGGGCCTACTTAGAGTCACACCCCAAAACACTTTCTGCTACTCCTGAGTATGGAAATACTACATGTGTGAGAATGTTTTACCATCTGGGTGCATATAGTAAGCCAAAATCCAAGGAACACCCAAAAATTTTCAAGGGGGTATATATTACACATCTAATTTCCTGGATACTTACATGTTAGGGGGCCCTGAAGCACCAGGACAGTAGAAAAACCCACACAATGACCATATTTTGAAAAATCAGACACCCGAAGGTACTTTAGCAGGCATGATGACTCTTTTGAATATTTTATTCCCACACATTTTTTGAAAATGCAGAAAGAAAATAGAAATGTATTTTTCTACACATAGCTATCATTTAATAACATACAGCTAGATTCACGTACAACCGCCTATCTTTAGGTCGGCGTAGTGCATCCCATTTGCACTACATCGACGTAACATAGTGAGGCAAGTACTGTATTCACAAAGCACTTGCCTCCTAAGTTACGTTGGCGTAGCGCAAATGGCCCGGCGTAATCCCGCCTAATTCAAAATAGGCAGGTAGGGGGCGTGTTGTATGGTAATGAATTCACGATTCATTACAATACATGTAAATGAAGCGGCGATCGTACGGCGCATGCGCGCGCATGCTCAGTATCACGTCGCAAATACTCCTTGCTTTCGACGTGAATGTAACCTAGGAGACTTACGCCGGTCGTATCTTAGCAACATTTAAGCGTATCTCAGTTTGAGCATACGCTTAAATATACGACGGCGCGGATTCGGACTTACGACGGTGTATCTACTGATACGCCGTCGTAACTGTACCTGAATCTAGCTAATATTGTATTCCTAACACACAGTATGAGCATACCTAGAATTACAACCCAAAACACATTCTGCTGCTCCTTTACAGCTGGGCGCAGCTATTCGCTGTGAGAGGAAATGGTACACTGGCTACAGCATTCATCCTTTGTTTACATATGTGAACGCTGTGTTTGGTCACAGTGATCACATGGTATAGGGTCATGGCAACAAGGACACAATAATAGCAGGGCATGAACGAGTAGCAAGAGTAGGAAGCCATGTATATACACCCTCCCACGCTTAGAAAGCACCTATCTGACCATTAATGTACAATGGTTGAATGGGAGTTGGTTAAACTATGTGATCAATGTGATATTAATATTACTTGCGCTCAATGGAAAAGATTAGTTATTAACATCATCTGTCCCTGACAACGTCAATTGAAAATTAAACATATCGGGTGGGGCTGTAAACACGTTACTTTCATCATGTAATTTCTGGTCCGTAAAGTGCTCACTAGAGGGAATATAGAAAGCAGGGTATACCAATAGTGCTTCTATTTACCTAATGACAGTGACAGATCCTGTACCATAATTGGCACATTTTAATGTAGGTATCTACTTGTATTGTCTTAGTTGCTTTTAATAAAGGGTATTACACAATTTTTGTCTTTTTTCTTCAGTTTAGTTCATTTCTGGTCTGGTGGAGCTGGAGAGGACACCAGAGGGGAGAAAGAAATATGGTCTTATGCAATAAAGTAGAGGAGGACCCAATTACAGTATTCATTTATAATTTCCTTTTCATTTCAAACTTTGGGCTGTGTAATGTGTGCCCTGTTGATTGTCCTAACCACTCACCAATCTCTTTATTATTTGAAGTGTGGGTTGGTCATCATTTTAATGAAATCTTGTACTATACCAAGCAATACCTATATGAAAGAAGTGACACATTGGATCCTGCTGCGAGAGATACTCCTCAGAGTTTTCCTGGGGGGTTTGTTGAGTGGCTTTTCAGCACAGCAATGATGTTGACCATATGTTTGCCATGATAACTTGGTTCTCTTACAGATTATCTGAGGAAGCCTATAATCATGGCCTTATATATTGTTTTTATTATTTATCTATTTTACTCTAACATGTTTCTAATACATTACATTTTAGAGATTTACATGTGTATAAGCAGAAATTCAAAAAAGTCCCATCTAAACATAGTAAGGTATTATTAATTTAAGGGGGACATTCATTCTGGTGGGGATAATTCTGGGACATTTCTCATACGGTACTATATAGGAACTGTTATATATATATGTGGATGCTTCACATACAGTATATGAAAATATTTAGTAAACACTTTATGTTTGTGGATATTTTGATCACATTTAATATGTTTTTGATATCACTATTTGTTCAGTACACGTAATGAGGGTTTTTAATATTATCACAGGAGATTTATGGTATTAAAGTGCACATGGGAAAATGCTTTTGGTTGTTATGGAATATTTTTGAATTTTTGCATGTCAAGACAGCAAAGGGAGCGGCTCCAGGTGGGTGATTGGGTGTGCTGAAGCTACCCCAAAAAATCTTCAAGCACCCTCATAACACCCCCAAAATTTCCACAGAGGTATTACAATACAGTTACAGGATTAAAAAAATATATATATTTGGTACCCGCTGTGAATCCTGTCTTCAAGAGGCTAGGGACGCTTTTGTAAAGTGGAGGGATACAGCCGAATAAGCCGCTAATGATCAGTTAGACCCGGCAGGGGTTGGGCGGTGAGCCTGCATCAGTGCGGATTGATCCAGTGCTGGTGGTGACATGTGCTATCTCCTGCATTTGCTGGCAAAATCTGAATGTGGATCGAAGCAGCTGAGATAGCCCAGCCCTGTGCAGTGCCACAGGAACCTGGAGGAAACAGGTATTCTAAGAAGGAGGAGAGCAGCTGTGTTTCCTTATATGGTGGGAGGAGGAGGGAGGGAGCAGAACTAGTGCATTGCAGTCTGCAGGGCTGGCTGAGCTTGCCAGGGAACAAGGGGGGTGTGTGTCACTTATTGTGGTCCGAGGAGGAAGGCTTAGGAGGAGTGAGGTTGATCACTGCTGCAGGCATTGTTCTGTTTTTAATGTAGCTGCTGAGCCTGGAAGGGAGGGGGGTTTTCCAGTCCTCTGATCTATAGCAGCATGCTGCATTACACAAGCACTGACTGAGGGGCATGCCTGATCTGGGCTGAGCATTGGACACTCTGAGGGAAATCCTCTGATATCCGCCCTCTTATTGGGCTTGGGCACATGTACTGCAATCATTACAATGCCACAAAGATCAGGAGTGCCTGTTACTTACAGTGCCCAAATGATGATCAGATGCACCATTGGACTCTATGTGTATGGGGTCACCACCCTGCTGTGGGCACTGTGTATGGGGTCACTGTCCTGCTGTGGGCACTGTATATGGGGTCACCCGTCCAGCTGTGGGCACTGTATATGGGGTCACCGTTGTGCTGTGGGCACTGTTTTTGGGGTCACCGTTGTGCTGTGGGCACTGTGTAATGTGTCACCTGTCCTGCTGTGGACAATGTGTAATGGGTCACCATTGTGCTGTGGGCACTGTGTAATGGGTCACCGTTGTGCTGTGGGTACTGTGTAATGGGTCACCGTTGTGCTGTGGGCATGTGTATGGGATTACCGTTGTGCTGTGGCTACTGTGTATGGAGTCACCGTTGTGCTGTGGGCACTGTGTATGGGGCCACTCTGCTGTTCTGGGCACTCTTTCTAAGGGGGAACTCTCCTGCTCTGAGCACTCTAAGGGGCCACTGTTCTGCACTGTTCTGCTCTGGCACTTTCAAGAGGGAACTCTCCTGCTGTGGGCACTGTATATGGGGTCTCTGTCCTGCTGTGGGCACTGTATATGGGGTCACTGTCTGTCACAAACTACGGTGAACGAGGGTGAACCACAACTGCGGTTAAGGAAAGATTTCAATGCACTTCTCTATGCAATGTGATTTTTCAGTTTTGGACCCCAGGCGTCACTCTAATCAGAGAAAAAGAGTTTGGGGGTTCACTACATCATCTGTCTCACATATAGGAATGCGTTGAGCTACTAAGGGTGGAGGTATTACAACATACCTTCAAAGGTAGCTAGCCTTAAAGGTTGCGATAAACGTGAATGAAGCACAACTGCATTAAGGAAAAGATTTCGATGCACTTCTCTATGCAAAGTGATTATCGGTACTGGACCCCAGGCATCACTCTAATCAGAGAAAAAGAGTTTGGGGGTTCTCTACATCATATCACTCACATATAGGAATGCATTGAGCTACTAAGGGAGAAGGTATAACACACCTTCAATCCTTAGTCTAGAAAAGGTATAATGAACATGTTCAGTATTTAGGCCAGAAGGCCGTATACTATTAACAACAAATGTCAAGCATGTAGCATATGAGAATACTGTATGCAAGTAGCATTAACTTGAGAGAGGCAATTAAAGCTGAAATGGTTTAAGAGTGTATGTCCCTTTAAGAGATTCCACAACTGTTACAAGAAGGCACAATAAGTAATTCCAAGCTGCATGGTAGTATAAGCAAAGGGCAGATTAAAATACAGTACTTAGTAAAGGCTATATGTGATCTGGGTAATTCTAGAGTAATAAATGTAACGTAGTAAGGTACTTATCTGTTTGCAGAGGATGAGTGTTCATCTTCTGTAATAGCGGAGTATTGTAGCAGTAATTATGTAGCGCTTGGTCTCCTTGTGCTGAATATCTAAGGGTGTCCCCAGCAATAGCAGTATGCATGGCAGCGTGGATCCAGGTAGGGGGATTAGCTTAATTGTGGCATGGATCGGCATGGGATGGTTTCCAGCTTAGGGATACATAGTACCAGTAGTTTTGTAGCGTGGTCCGGCTACGGCTGACAATAATAGAACAGCGTGTACTCTGCACGCTGTTCTGTTTATAGCAGAGAGACATGTGTGCCAAATAGAGCGTTGATTACGCTCGGCACTTCCGCGTTCCACGCTGGAACGCATGCAGCGCCGGGCGATGACGTCATCGCGCGGTCGCCGTATGCGTTCCAGCATGAAATGCAATACGGCGACGAGAAGCGCCTAATTACTAAGGCAGTGAAACTGATCAAATCACCTGTGCAAAATAATGGAAATCCTGAAAACATGACCTATTGGGGTGCCTTGAGGACTGGAGTTGAGAAACACTGCTCTATGGGGTCACTCTCCTGCTGTGGGCACTCTAACAGGAGCACTCTCTTGCTCTGGGTCCTCTAAAGGGAGCACTCTCTTGCTCTTGGCCCTCTCTCTATGGGGTCACTCTCCTTCTCTTTGCACTCTAAGGGGTCACTCCTAATCTGGGCACTCTATGGGGTCACTCCTGCTCTGCACTGTATTCTGTGTATTGCTCACTGACCTTCACTGTATGCTGCTTACTGTTATGCTGTGCTGGCAGTTCTGGCTGGCCTTAACATGTACTAGGGATTATCATTGCTTTACCATATACATGCTGGGGTTTATCATCGCTGGTTCCATTAGGGCTTGTTTTACTCCAACAATCAATTCTGTGTGCTCGAAGGCCCTATTTTGTCTATACAATGGGAGAGACCATGAAAAAACACCCACTTTTAATGACGCCCACAGGAGGGCGACATGTGCCGCATTAGCACCAGCACTTATACTTTCAGCACCCACACAGCACCCCCCAAAAAAAAATTCTGGAGCTGCCCCTGCAAGACAGCACAAATACCCCCCCTCCCCAAATGACCCCCAAGTTTTTAGTAAGAGGTATGACAAGTTTTTTAACCACTTCCCGACGGCCGTACGACTATATACGGCCACAGGGTGGTTCTACTTCTCTGGGGCGCCGTCATTTGACGTCCGCCCCTTTCCGCGTTCCCCGCGCGCGCTCCCGAGTGCGCGGCGGGGAACTTCCCTTGGACACAGCCAATCACAGATCGCCGTGAACGGCCAATCGGAGTGGCCGTTTGCTAAGCGATCTGTGCGGCCAATGAGAGATGATCTCATATGTTTACATATGAGATCATTTCTCATTGCCGGCTCTCACAGACAGCGGTGCTGTCAGGGAGAGAGGAGACCGATCTGTGTCTCTTGTACATAGAGACACAGATCGGTCACCTCCCCCAGTCACCAGCCTTCCCCCACAGTTAGAACACTATATAGGGAATACATTTAACCCCTTCCTCACCCCCTAGTGTTAACCCCTTCCCTGCCAGTCACATTTATACAGTAATTAGTGCATATTTATAGCACTGATTGCAGTATAAATGTGAATGGTGCCAAAAATGTGTCAAAAGTGTCCGATGTGTCCGCCATAATGTCGCAGTCGCAATACTAGTAAAAAAAAATAATAAAAAATAATAATTCTGTCCCTTATTTTGTAGGCGCTATAACTTTTGCGCAAACCAGTCGCTTATTGCGATTTTTTATTTTTTTTTTTACTAAAGATATGTAGAATATGTATCGGCCTAGACTGAGGATAAAAAAATTTTTTAAAAAAAATTGAGCTATTTATTATAGCAACAAGTAAAACATTTTTTTTTTTTCAAAATTGTCGCTCTATTTTTGTTTATAGCGCAAAAAATAAAAACCGCAGAGGTGATCAAATACCACCAAAAGAAAGCTCTATTTGTGGGAAAAAAAGGACGTCAATTTTGTTTGGGAGCCACGTCGCACGACCGCGCAATTGTCAGTTAAAGCAACGCAGTGCCGAATCGCAAAAAGTCCTCTGGGCAGGAAGGGGGTTTAAGTGCCCAGTAAGGAAGTGGTTAAAGTTGTAATTTTTCCCATAATTCTTTGGAAGATTAGGAAATTATTATTATTTTTTTATTTATTTTTTCACAAAAATGTCATATTAACATGTTAATTCTCACACACGGTATAGGCATACTTGCAACTACACCCCAAAACACATTACACTACTCGTCCTGAGTATGGCAATACCACATGTGTGAGACTTTTTCACAGACTGGCAACATAAAGAAGGGCAACGCATCCAAGGATCACCTTCAGCCATTATCCACTTTAAGATCACACCTTATTCCGACACTTTTTGTTTGCAAGTAAAAATCTGTATTTTTGCTAGAAAAAAAACCCAAACATTATATATTTTTGTAGCAGAGACCCTAGAGAATAACATGTTGATCTTTGCAAATTTTTACACAGTATTTGCACAGCAGTTTTTCTACCGCAATTTTACACACTGGCGCATAAATACATTGGTGTTGCGCCAAGTAAATAAATACCAAACATATCACACTTTAAAATTATGTACGCTTGTGAAATGGTGCCAAACTTCAGTATTTAAAAATCTCCATAGGTAATAGTTTATAAGCTTTTATTGGTTACCAGTTTAGAGTTACACAGGAGGTCTGGTGCTAGAATTATCGCTCTCAGATTCGCGGTGATATCTTGCATGTGTGGTGCGATCGCTGTTTATGTATGCGTACAGGACCATTGTGTGCATTGGCCTGTGCATACAAGCACAGGGAGATGGAGGCACTTTAAATGTTCTATTTGTTTATGGGACACTGGTACACTGACTGATGTTTTTTTGCACTTGTACAGATGTTGATAGTCCACCGGCATGCACTGACAGATGTTGATGTCACAATGGAACACTATTTCAGATGTTTTTTGCACTGGTACAGATGTGATGAGGACAGCCAGATTTTTTGTGCACTGGTACAGATGTGATGGGGAACTGGTATAGATGTTTTGTGCACTGGTACAGATGTGATGGGGAACTGGTATAGATGTTTTGTGCACTGGTACAGATGTGATGGGACACTGATAGATGTTTTGTGCACAGATACAGATGTGATGGGGAACTGGTATAGATGTTTTGTGCACTGGTACAGATGTGATGGGACACTTATAGATGTTTTGTGCACTAGTACAGATGTGATGGGGACAGACAGATTTTTTGTGCACTGGTACAGATGTGATGGGGAACTGGTATAGATGTTTTGTGCACTGGTACAGATGTGATGGGGCACTGGTATAGATGTGTTGTGCACTGGTACAGATGTGATGGGACACTGATAGATGTTTTGTACACTGGTACAGATGTGATGGGACACTGATCGATGTTTGGTGCACTGGTACAGATGTGATGGGGACAGAAGGATTTTTTGTGCACTGGTACAGATGTGATGGGACACTTATAGATGTTTTGTGCACTAGTACAGATGTGATGGGGACAGACAGATTTTTTGTGCACTGGTACAGATGTGATGGGGAACTGGTATAGATGTTTTGTGCACTGGTACAGATGTGATGGGGCACTGGTATAGATGTGTTGTGCACTGGTACAGATGTGATGGGACACTGATAGATGTTTTGTACACTGGTACAGATGTGATGGGACACTGATCGATGTTTGGTGCACTGGTACAGATGTGATGGGGACAGAAGGATTTTTTGTGCACTGGTACAGATGTGATGGGGACACTGACATATGTTTTGTGCACTGGTACAGATGTGATGGGGCACTGGTACAGATGTTTTGTGCACTGGTACAGATGTGATGGGGCACTGATATATTTTTGGTGCACAGGTACAGATGTGATGGGGACAGATAGATTTTTTGTGCACTGGTACAGATGTGATGGGGACACTGACATATGTTTTGTGCACTGGTACAGATGTGATGGGGAACTGATAGATGTTTGGTGCACTGGTACATATGTGATGGGACACTGACAGATGTTTTGTGCACTGGTACAGATGTGATGGGGCACTGGTATAGATGTTTTGTGCACTGGTACAGATGTGATGGGACACTGACAGATGTTTTGTGCACTGGTACAGATGTGATGGGGCACTGGTATAGATGTTTTGTGCACTGGTACAGATGTGATGGGGCACTGGTATAGATGTTTTGTGCACTGGTACAGATGTGATGGGGCACTGATAGATGTTTGGTGCACTGGTACAGTTGTGATGGGACACTGACAGATGTTTTTGCATACTGTTACAGATGTTCATGGGGACACTGATGGATGTTTTGTGCACTGGTACAGATGTGATGGGGACACTGGCAGATATTGTGTGCACTGGTACATAATGGACAGGGACAGTGGTGCTTGGTGTACTGTGTGTGGGGATCTGTGACAGCTCTGTGTGTTAATTAATTTCTTACACAAAGACCATATCTCCAACTCCTTTTGCAGAAATCTAGCCCAAAACTTGGTGGATATTCCACCATGCTTCACTGTTACCTGCAGACACTGATTATTTTACCGCTCTCTAGCCCTTTGCAATTAAACAGCCTCCTGCTACAGCCAAATATTTAAAAAATTACCTCATCAATCCAGAGCACCTGCTGCCATTTTTCTACACTCCAGTTCCTTTGTTTTCATGCCTAGTTAAGTCGTTTAGCCTTGTCTCCACAATCCAATGCATGAAAACAGTACTGGTGGTAAAAGTATAATACACACTGGTTTGTTTTTAAGTTTTGAAATGTGAGTGCACATTTGTTATTACCTTTTAAAATTTAATAAATAAAAAATAAAAAAAATAAAAAGATAAAGCACTATTGCTAGATCTGATTGCTTTGCATGTGGTCGATGTGATTGGAGTTCATGAGCAGCAGCAAGGAGGCTTAACTCTTAAATTGATCAATGGGACTGGAGTTTACTGGCAGCTTATAAGGAGAAGGAATAGCATAAGGAGCATTTCAAAGGAATAATCATTTCCAAAGGCAATAAGCCTATAAGGTGAGGGCACAACCGGTGGAGTGATCACTAGGAGAAAAACCTATATTGGTGGATAATTGTGGAGAGATCGATTTATTTATTATGTATATAATGGATTGGCATGATATTTTCACCATTGTTTGATTCATATAAGGACACCTATGGACAATAATTGCACATTGCACTTCAATACTCATTAAATTATTTGATTTACGGTATATAAGAACACACTATGAAAATTTGCATATTGCACTTTATGTTTTTATATATTGTTTACTGTTTGCAGTATATATCTCTTAATCTGTATATTCAGCACTGAATTTTTAGTTTGTCATTTCACATGTTTAGGAAGTGTGTTTAGTGCTGGCAGCTCCAATAGATTAATGTAGCAGCTCACAAGGTTACACATATTTACGATGAAAACATAGGAACTGTGGCGCAAAAAAATGTCACAGAGGCTGTGATTTGTAGTTACACCTCTGTGAGTACCTTAGATACACTAGATGAGCTCCTGTACTTAATGTACTCAAATTATCGTCACCATTTTTTGTTTTGCTACACAGTAGCATAAAGAAAAGTGTACAATTGGAGAACAAACATTTTTTTTATGAATTCAATAGAAATACACAGAAAAAAAAAAAAGAAAAGAAAAAAACACAAATATAAAGCTTTTTGTATTTTTTATAAACCATTTTGGTTTATAGTGTGGGGCGTGGACTTAGCCCCCTGAGCCATGATTGGCCAAAAACACCCTGCCTTTGGCCAATCATGGCTCTCACAGAAGAGCGCGCTGTTATTGGCCAAAGCATGCAGGTCAGGTGACTGCAGTGCATTGACGATCTCGCAGTGCATTATGGAGCATTCCGTGGGCGCTCAAAATTTCCCACGGACGCCCCATAATGTTCTAAATTAGGGAAACGGGCGACCACCGAATGTTCGAGTCAAACGTATCAGGCTCATCCCTAAACCATTTATTTCCAAACTAAAGTTTACCTGTCAGTTAGGGCTCATTTACACTTGCTTCAACACACATTAACGGCTAGTTAACACTTGCTTCAAAACAAGGCTTCAGACAGGCTTTGTTAAAGCTCTCTGAACACTAGTCAAAGGTCCTGTCACTAAATAAAATGGTTAGCTTACAATCCTGTTTACACCTTGCTTTTGCTTTGCCTTCGCTTCAAAAATTATACCCCATGTAGCTTTGGTGGTGCTTCAAAGCATCTTCAAAGCCTCCATAGAAGTCTATGGAAAAGCTCTCTTGAAGCCCCACCAAAGGCTCTTTAAAGCTCCACCAAACCCTCATCGAAGCACTAAGCAAAAGCAAGGTGTAAACAGGACTGTAAGCTAACCATTGTATTTAGTGGCAGGAGCTTTGACTGGCATTCAGAGAACTTTAAAAAAGCGTGTCTGAAGCCATGTTTTGAGGCAAGTGTAAACTAAACTAGCCTGGGCTCCATCATATCACTTACAGTCTACATAAAAATGATGGTTTCTACCTAGCAGATGCATTATGAGTTTTTATCATCATTAGAGATTGCAGGCAGTATAGTTTTCAGAAGAGGTTTGTCTGGAAGCACATTTAATTATGTAATGAACAAATATTGTTAATATTGTTTAACATTACGATTACAACTAAATATAATATTCTTTTTTGGTAAAGCTTAAATTTAGGCAGAAACGTTAGCCTCACCTCCCTTGACAGAACTGTGCTGGGTGGCAGAGCTGCTTAAATCTCAAGACTAGTGTTGAGCGGAATACGCCATATTCGATTTCGCAATATATCACGAATATATAGCCGAATATTCGTGAAATATTCGCTAAAATCGAATATTCGTGATATTTTATCAAAAAAAAATGTTGCTAAATTTCGCTAATGCGAATGCGAAACTGATTGCGAAATTTCGCTAATGCGAATGCGAAATTGATTGCGAAATTTTGAAACATTCAATTTCACCTGCCCTTTGAAAAAAGTGTGGTTTTACGTAATGGACCCTGCAACTAACAAGGTATTAATAAAATAAATACATTATTATATAGATTTGAGGGTTTACTTTGACCAATTTGTATATTGATTAGTTTAATAAATATTGAATAACCATAGATTTGGAAAATACAAGTAAACCGTTTACGTTGACATCTCTTAAATGTCTTTATGTTAAACAGTTATTATTCTCATTAAAGAGGTGAAATGCAAATGATGATGACACGGGACAAAAGATGGAAAATTCTTTGAAGATGTGATACACTGGAAAAACGCACAGAAACACTCCACTCTCTCCTATGACAACTGTGGTAGGAGAACTCTGATTGGCTCTGATGCAAAAGAAGGGCGGAGAAAGTATTCGCGAATATTCGCAAATCGAATATTCGCGATTGCGAATATTCGGCAACATAAAAGGATCGCCTCAGCTTAGCTACTCGGCCCAGGGTCTCTAATCATACCAGCAATGCTTTTAGACGTCGATGGAGATCACTAGGATGTGATCTGTTTTAAAAATAAAATTGAAAAAATACGAATATTCGGAATAGCGAATATTGGCCGCGAAATTCGAGTTATTCGCGAATATTCGAATATGCCATATTCGTAACGAATATTCGCAATGCGAATATTCGTGAGCAACACTACTCAAGACTGGGTGGACAGAAATAAAAATCTTTGGCATGTAAAACACATATCATATATAGTACAGTATATGTATTTTATCTGCACATTTAGCTGTATATTTAGCTTTAAAACATGTATGAACTGTGATGAACCTATTACATTATGCTCTATTTCATACAATATGTAGAGTGTTAATGTAACATAATTTAAAAAAGGCATAGGTTCTTGCTAACATTAATCTAACATTAACATCTAACATTAATCTCTTGGAGTATTGTGGATGATCATCAGCAATAGAGGTGTCAATAATATGCACACCATTGATGCTTTTTGTTGCTGAATTGACTATGCACAGAATGGGCTGAGGTCATAGGTTTATAACACACAAAAAATGCAAGCTCAGCAGCTTTGATGGTGCAGGTGGTTTTGAGAGATGACCGCAAAAAAATTCCTTAAAATTAGGGTGGGAACTGTTAATGGAAGAAAATCCAGGAATATTCCATCATTTTGTGCAAGTGCATTACTTTGTTTGGCTGAGCTAAGCTAAACTCTGACGAGACATATATATATCACCTTTCTCGCTATAACCCTTACTCTCTGATTTTAACTGCTAAATTAGCAAGTAAGCATTCTGTAATCCTTCATTTATAGCTAAAGCAAAATGTTCTATAGAATATTACAACCAACACAGTCAGGGATATGTCAACTCCGATTTTTTGCATTCAGATGTATATGCTTATTTTCAGTATGCTTTTCTTAATTTACTATTTTAGTAATCAGCATTTCTGTACTAATTGTATTTACTTTTGGACCCTTCAACATAGCTCAATGGGGTTGGTTATGAGTTTTCTGTTGGGTAAGGCCACGTACACACGTTCGGTTAAACCGATGAGAACAGTCTGATGGACCGTTTTCATTGGTCCAAACCGATCGTGTGTGGGCCCCATCGGTTATTTATCTATAGGTAAAAAAAAAGCAATCTTGTTTGAAATTTAACCTAACCGATAGGAAAAAAAACTATCGTTTGTAGGCACGTCCATCGGTTAAAAATCCATGCATGCTCAGAATCAAGTCGACACATGCTTGGAAGCATTGAACCTCATTTTTTTCAGCACGTTGTTGTGTTTTACGTCACCGCGTTCTGACACGATCGTTTTTTTAACCGATGGTGTGTAGGCACGACTGACCATCAGTCAGCTTTATCAGTTAACCGATGAAAACGGTCCATCAGATGGACCGATCGTGTGTACAGGACTTAACAGTAATGGGCCAGATCCACATAGATCGGCACCGGCGCAGCGTATCTAAGATACGCTACACCGCCGTAACTTACTTGGCTTTGTTTCAAATCCACAACGAATTTGCGCCATAAGTTACGGCGGCGTAGTGTATCTTTGGCGGCGGAATTCAAATCAGCGATTAGGGGGGCGTGTTTCATTTAAATGAAGCGCGTCCCCGCGCCGAATGAACTGCGCATGCTCCGTTTCTAAATTTCCCGCCGTGCATTGCGCGAAATGACGTCGCAAGGACGTAATTTTTTTAACTTAGACGTGACTTACGTCCATCCCGATTCACGGACGACTTACGCAAAAAAAAGAAAAAATTCAAACTTTGACGCGGGAACGACGGCCATACTTAACATGGCAAATCTAACTATACGCCGCAAAAAAGCAGCTTTAACTATACGCCGCAAAAAGCCGACTAGAGACAACGTAAGAGAATGCGACGGCCGCGCGTACGTTCGTGGATCGTCGGAAATAGCTAATTGGAAATACCCGACAAGGAAAACTACGCAAACTCCACCCAGATTTTGTCCATCTAATCCTGAGATATACACACGGTACCAGGACAGGTTCATCCAACGCCCAGGACAAGAATGCAGAACTGTTTCCCCCTCCCCTGCTGCTAAAGCATGCCATAGAATGGGTGTTCTGCCCTGCGCCCATTCTCTTCCCTCTTGTTTTGACTGCCCATGATTGGCATTTAGTGTGTACTGCACATGCGTGGCTAATTGCTTGCTTTTGCAACTAGAAGGTAATTGCGCATGCACTGCATGTTTTTCATGGGGTGAAGAAATGGCATGTTGGTGCACAGTTTGACATCAGTAGCTGTCAGCCCTCTGGTTGCCAGCCACTTATTTGAAGCATATGTATGGTGAGGGGTGCCCCCCTACCGTTGAGCCCAGGGCAGTTACCCCTCCTGCCCACGCCTTGTCCCAGCCCTTTATACTCTTACATACCAAACAACTTTGTGACCTCATTATTTTCTATCATAGATAAGGAACACAGCTCCTCCCTGCCCCCAGAATATAAAGTCTTTTTTTTTCTCTTTGTGCCAATATGGTCCTTGTAAGCACATGTGCATGCAGTAGAGTCTGATTGGCTCAGAGTATTGGTCCTCCCTGTCTCAGAGTTCTACTAAACAGGCAGCTGATATCAAATTTAGGCAGTTACACTAGCCACCATAAAAAATACTCTTATTAATTTGCTAATAATTTATGACTGCATTATATGGTGTATTATTAATGTTTGCCTACAGTTCAGCTTTATCAGTCTTGCTTTGACAGATGAAGGGATTTAGGAGACGGGCTTAAATGTATGTGAAACCTTTTACTGTATACAGCTAAACAATTTTAATGTGAACCCTTTTATTGTCCACACCTAAACAGTTTTAAACACATACCTAAATCTAACCCTAGTCGATATAAAAAAATAAAAATAAATTATCTCTGGGATCTGA
This sequence comes from Rana temporaria, assembly GCF_905171775.1. Lineage (NCBI taxonomy): Eukaryota > Metazoa > Chordata > Amphibia > Anura > Ranidae > Rana > Rana temporaria. The sequence continues at coordinate 323,508,087 of NC_053491.1, forward strand.
GGAGTGAGAATGGAGACCAAGAACAGATGGCTTCTTTTTGAATAGGTGTACATATTCTAGCATTGCACATTGAGGGTTATTTACGAAAGGCAAATCCACTTTGCATTACAAGTGGAAAGTGCACTTGCTGTAAATCTGAGGGGGTAGATCTGAAATGACGGGAAGTTCTGCTGATTTTATTATCCAATCATGTGCAAGCTAAAATGGTGTTTTTTTTACTTTCCTTGCATGTCCCCCCTCGGATCTACAGCGACTGCACTTCCAAGTGCAATTTCAAGTGCACTTTGCACTTGTAGTTTGCACTTTTAGTGCAAAGTGGATTTGCCTTTAGTAAATAACCCCCACTGTATCATTTGATATGAGGCACTGTCACTCACTAAGGGAGGGCTGATCCATGGACTTGCAGTATGTGATGTCACAGCCCGACATCCTTTAGTTCCCTTTGAATGTATTACTGCCAGGGGTTAACATTGACAATACTGGCAAGATTGCCTGGTATATGGAGTTCCCTGGATTTTTGACAGTGAGGCTCCTGATAGAAGGTGCTGTCAATCAAGCTGAGCGGGGCAGATAGATCACTGAACAACAGGAACGCTGTGCGTTCTGTACCTTGTGATAAAAAGATCTTTGACTCAAACTGGCCACCCCAGTACACATTTATTTCTGTGCTTTGCCTACTCAGAATGATTTAGAAGGGCAAGGGGACCGGGTATTTGTTGATGAAATTAACTATTGATGAAAAATACAACACTTTTTTTAAGCAGACTTATGTTTGTTACAGAAATGCACTAATAGGATATAAGAAAAAAAGGTGAATACACTTTGATTAATTACCTTTCTTACACTGCAGCTCAGATAATAGAAAGCCTAGGCATTGGATCTCATGGTCACTGCTGTGCTCATATTGGCTTATTCTTATATCAGTTGTCTGAGTATAGATTACAAACCCCAGATCTTGCAATTAATTACACATTTATTGCAACACTCAGGTTTGTTCACATTTTTTTTAATATTCCTACATAATTTTGTTAATTAGAATTGTCTCCCAGAAATAACAAAGTCATATGCATATGATTTACACAGGGGAGGCTAAGGTGTCACCTCCTGCTTGATATGTAGACTCCTTTTGATTCAGCCCGCCCTAAAGTGGATTAAAACCTTTACATATATACAGGGCCACTGATAGGGGTGGACCACCATTCCTCTTGTAGGGGGCCCACACAGGGAGGGGGATTAGTGATGGGTGACAATTGTCTCTCTCTACCTCCAGCAGCTGAAAGCTGGTCTCCCCATCTCTCCCCGCTGCCAGCTTTTATCTGCTGAGAAATAGACAGTCATTCCTCACTAATCCCCCCCCTCCCTGTGTGGGGCCCCCATCTCAGCGCTGGCCCTAATGTTAGCTGTGCTCCTGAGTTTGTTATCTCTGTAACTGTGTTTCTCTCCCTCATCTTTCCTGTATCTCTGAGCTCCAACTGCCCAGCCTGTATATTTTTTCATCTCATCTTCATTTCTATTTATAAACTCAGTTTTATCTTTTAGATTTAGCAGGAATTATGTGAATTATGTTGTATTTGTGTCTGCTAATAATTGTATTTGTAGCGAAATATAGCTTTAATATTTTCTTTGAGGGGGGCCCTGATGGGTAGTCTGTACGGGGGCCCCGCGATTTCTATCAGCAACCCTGCATATACCTAGTGAAGTGACTAACCTCATGCCTCATACACACGACCAGTTTTTCCAACGGGAAAACTACGAGGAGAGCTTTTGGCCGGGAATCTCGGCCGTGTGTATGCTCCCTTGCAGTTTTTCCGACGGGAAAACTGCCAAAATCCGCCAGCAAAGAAAAGAGAACCAGCTCTCTTTTTTCCCGTCGGAAATCCAGAGCGTGTGTACGGGGCATCAGGTGATACACAGAGATGAAACAAATCCTCCTGCATTTGTGTTAAGCCATCTTTTTTCTAAAGCCTTCTAAAACACACATTTTGCACAGCATCACTAAACTAGCAGGTAGGGGGCAAAGATCTCATGCCACACGCTCCACATCTGCTTGACAGTAGGATAAAATGGTTCATTTATACAAGGGTCCGTCTGCTCCAGGCCTGCCATTATTTTTCTGCAATATATCCCAATCCCAGTCCCCCATTGTACCCAACTCTTCCTCTTTCTTTAATTTGAAAAACTAACTGGCCTGTGTCTAAAAATGGGGAACAACCAAGAACATTCATCTGCTTGAAGGTGCATTTATCCAACAAACATTCACTGTTGGTGCTCATTTACACTTGCTTTGGCTTCAACACACATTAAAACGCCTACCGCTTCAACATGCTTTTATGATGTGTTTTTGATGCTTCGGTGGTGCTTTCAATGAAGCTTCGGGGGTGCTTCGATGAAGCATTGGTGATGTGATGGTGATGCTCTTTTGAAGCTTTGTTGAAGCTTGACAAATGCCATGTGTGTGTGGAAATTTCATACCTGTAATTTCTCCAAAACAAAGCAAACCTAAAGCTGAAATAAAGCCTTTCAAAAGCCGTAGGTGCTTAAAGCGAACTTCAAGCAAGCTTTGTCATAGAGTTCTATGGAGGTTTTGAAGCATCACTAAAGCAACATGGGGTATCATTTTTGAAGCAAAGCAAATGCAAGGTGTAAACATGGCTATAAGCTAACCATTTTGTTTAGTGACAGGGCATTCAGAGAGCTTTAATAAAGCCTGTCCGAAGCCTTGTTTTGAAACAGTGTAAACTAGCCCTTATAGAGCAGTGATTTGGAAGGCAGTGAATCTAGATGCACCAAATGCAGAGGGAGCATTATGCATAAACATAAGTTCTCATTTGCAGGATAATTAATATGCACAGAGTGTGCTGTATCAGACTACTGTACCATATGCACTCTATAGGAATCATTGGTAAAAATTTGTAAAATGAATATGTCATCTTAAAGCATCAAATGTTAAAGGCATTTTGTAGCCAGCAGATGTGACTTGGGAAACAAGTGAAACGATTAGTAAGCTCGCAAAACTAGTATTAATTGGATGAAATGAAAACCCTAATTATAATTTCTCCCTCCAACAAATACTTCATATAGTATTTCCTATTACCTCTTCTATTAAAGATAATGCCCTCCTCGCCCAGCCATGGTAAGGTGCAAGTTCTACAAACCAAGCTGGTCAGCTACCATATAGTGCTTAAGATTGCAATAATAAGCCTACTAATGCAGCCACTGAACTGCAGTTCGGTGAACTACATTGTATGTACCCTCTGACACCTCCATCCCATGTTCACTGTGCCATAGTGTGCTATATTACTGTGAATTTAAGTGGTGGACATATTATCATGTACCCCCTCTGAATTTTTGTGTGTGTGTCAACAACAACCTCAACTGCTATTTAGCTACCGGTTTCTTTTTCTTTTTGGAAATCTTTTTATTGAGTATAAAACATACCACATCTACACCCAATGAACAACAGAGGGGGATGCAGAAATGGACCCCCAAATCCCCCGAACAGAGATGTAGAGCCCCCTCAAAGAGAAGAAGGGGCTTCAGGGCAGGGAGACGCAAACAACCCCAAGAAAAGGATGAGAAACACATAAATACAGGAATTTCTAATTAAGTGAAGTTGTGTTGAGCCCGAAAGAACTCAACATACTCAATACAGGTTTGAAATGTGCACCAAGGAGAACCATGAATAAATTTGACATTGACATTGACACACACAAATTTATAAGGTCCTTGAACATGAAAAAATATTTCTTGAGCCATCCAGCTGAATCTACTATGAGGAGTAATATTGTGCCAAATAATATTTTATCTATTATCTATAATATCTATTGATGGTGGCTTAAAAAAATAGATCTCTATTTAACCCCCAGAACCACTTTATTGAAGTATTCAAACAGTTGGTTATGAAAGACATAGAGGAACTCCCCCAAAAGTGTGAATACAGAATACATAAAAGAAGGTGTGAAATCCCTGGAAAATAAGAAAAAACATTATCATCCGTCCAGGGGATAAAGGGGGAGGAGTCGTAGTAATGGATTTTTATCATGACCAGCTAACAGAACTGTTGGGAGATTGCACAAATTATAGAAGATTGGGATCAGATCCAACTGAACCCTATAAGTTACAACTTGATGCTTTGGTAGAATGGGGTTATCAAATTAATGCTCTGAATGCCAAAGAGAGAAAATATTTGGCTCCTTCGTTGTGTAAGATCCCAGTAATCTACACGCTACAGAGGATTCATAAAAATTCAGTAGTTCCACCAGCCCGTTTGATTGTTAATGGTATTGGGTCTATTACTGCCAGATTGGGGGAATATCTTGATAAGTTTCTTCAGCCAAGTGTACGAAGTACAAAGGCTTATCTTAAAGATACTGCCGATCGGTTGCAATCTTTGGAAAAGGTGATTATTAACCCAAACTCTGAATTTTTTTTTTTAGTAACAGCAGACATGGTATCTCTTTACACCATGTCGCAACGTGAGACGCAGTGGATTTTCCTTTTAAAATTTATTTTTCCCCGGGGACTTAATGTAGAGGTAGACTTGAACTGCTTTATTAACATTTTTTAGTAGGAATACACTACTTTTATAAAACTCGGGTTTTATATTTAAGGGAAGTTCCCCCCCCTTTTTTTTTCTTACTGTAGATATGGGCCCAGATTCAGATACAATAGTGTATCTATCAGTGGGCGTAACGTATCTCCGATACGTATCTCAGCCGTAAATTAGGGTGCAAGTTCCGTATTCACTTGCGCCCTAAGTTAAGGCGGTGAAACGTATGTGGTCCGGCGTAAGCCCACGGAATTCAAATGTGGATGATGTGGGCGTGTTTTATTTAAATTAATTGTGACCCCACGTATTTGACGTTTTTTACGAACGGCGCATGCGCCGTCCGTGAACGTTTCCAAGTGTGCATGCTCCAAATTACGCCGCAAACTGTCAATGCTTTCGACATGAACGGAACTTACATACAGCCATATTCGCGAATGACTTACGTAAACAACGTAAAATACGACGCTGTTCGGTCTGTTCGGTCGTTTCCGACGTCCATAGCATGACTTACCCCTGCTTTATGAGGGATAAACAGTGTGTAGTGTGTTGCGGTTGTTAATGAGAGCAGATCAGTCAGTCAGTCAGAGAGAGAGAGAGAGACAGTGTCTTTTCTACCAGATAGATAGATAGATAGATAGATAGAGCAGGCAGGCTAGTCAGTTTAGCTTAATTTACAGTGTGTGGAGCATATATATATACATCCTAGGAGTTGTACATATATTTATACACTGTATAGCTTAGCTAGATCAGCTATTCCTACTTGTCAGGCAGTGGACTGTGCTAGCTGCAGTGTTCTAACGTGTTGTATTTCCTGTGTGCTGTTTAGTTTACACCTAAACGTACTCGGTGTTGCTACACGTGTGCTGTTTATTTGCCCATAAACGTAGTTGCTGTTACTGCACGTGTGCTGTTTAATTGCACATAAACGTAGTTGGTGTTACTGCACTTGTGCTGTATAGTTTTCACTTAAAACCTACTTGGAGTTTACTGCACTTGTCCTCTGCAGTTTGTACCTAAAGGTACGATTTGTGTGTACTGATTTTGTCCTGTGCAGGCCATTAAAATGTCTGGAAGGACAACAAAGAGAGGCAGAGAGTCACGAGGGCAAGCAGGCTCTGCATCTAGAGGCAACGCTGGTGGTGGACACGGTGCATCCTCTTCAAGACGATCTGACACGCTCGTCCTTCTTTTCGGGAGCTGGCCGTGTTGAGCCTCAACATGCTGGAGGCTTTGTGAACGATCACAGGGTGCGCCTCTCCACCGACTCCTTAGATCGACTGACCTTCATAAAAATTAATCAGGCTTGGATCAACAACAGCTACCAAGCACCTGATGCTGATGTAACTGAATAATTTTTTTGAAATGTCAGATCCCTTGGAGACTGCCTATGCTGATGCTGAGTGACTGTCCTGTTATGCTGCTGACTGAATATCCTTTTCCTCCTCACTGATCTTGCTGATAGCAAGTAAGAATTTTTTGTTTCTGGGCTCCGTCATCAGTGCCTAAGGTCCAATTTTTCTGCCCCTGTTTAACAGGGGCGTCTAATAACAATTTTTGATGCAATACTTTGCATGGGGCTCTTTGCTGAGCTCCAATAACATTTTCTGTGAGGGGTTGCAGTGTTGTGGCACCGCCCAATTTTTCTGCCCCTGTTCTAGTATTTTTCTTTGTTTGATTCTTTTCTAAATTGAGTTCATTCTAGCTTTCTCCTACGTTATCATAGTGTTATGTTTATTTTCCTATACTTAATACTCATCATTGTCAATGTAAACACCACAAATCTAGATTTGTTCTTTTAGGCAGCATTGATATAATAAGCCACACATTGTTGAGTATCCAAAAATATTTATTGTTTCACACTTAAAATCTGTCTTTTTTTTTTTTTTAAATATCTTAATAGAAATTCTTTATTTTTTTTTGTCAAGAAATAAATATATTTAGGCTTTATAAAACTTGTCTACATCTATTTTTTTTTTTTAAACCCTCCCCAGCACATCAATCAGATTCTTTAGTTTTTGGTCCACCTTTTGGTTTTTCTTTTTAAGCTTCACTAAGGCAAGTTTTATGTCCTCTATTTCTGCCTTGCAGGACAAGATCTCCCCAATTAAGACCTGGGCACTGTAGGTGTCCAATCCGCCCCCAACAGCTCGAACACCTCCTGAAATTTGGGAAAAAAAACATGTATTACAATTATGCAGGCCTACATGTATTACCTGAAGCTGTGCTGTATGACACTGACCTGATGTGGTGGCATTTTCCACTTCCTGCACATCCGGCGAGGGTGGGGCCTGCCTCTGTGTGGGGTTGGTTGGCTCCACTGCTGCAGCTTGATTGCGCCCTATAAGATTGTAAAAAAAGGGATACATGAATCAAAAAGATTAGAGGTCTGAAAGAGGAATATCAATCATTCTTTTTATAAAGTGTGGTACAATTATCTGTTTTTACAAGCCTTCTAAGCTTAACACAGGATTTTATCCATTACCAAAGCTGCTGCATTTCTCTATCTTTGGCCAAGTTTCCTACATGGAAAAACAACAACTATCCACTGGATCACCTCTGTGTGACACCCTAACTAGGTTGTTCTTGTGGCCAACACTCAGTGCCGATCCTGCCCTCCCTGGGGCCCTTAGCAAAATGACATGGCACATTAAAAATGAGAAGCGGGGGGCGCTGACGACAGTGACATGTCACATTAAAGAAAGTTGAGAAGTGGGGGGGAGGGGTGTTCTGCTGTCGGAAATGACATCTTACATTAAATTGAGAAGCAAGTGGTGCTGACTTCTTGCCTCTTCTCCCATGCAGACAGCGAGTGGAGAAGCGGGGTGAGGGGGCGAAAATGACTTCTTACCAGGCAGGGCCTCTAGTAATTTGGGGGGCCCTTCGCAGCTTTGCGGGCCCTAAGCAGCTTGCATAGTGAGCCTATAGGGCGGATCGGCCATGCCAACACTTGTGCTACTGAGTCCATATGTGTAACCAACTGCTGAGCATTCTCTCCTTTTATTGTATATTGACTTAAGTTGGATTATTTACATCTAGTTAATAACACATCTACATTAAATAAAAAATTGGTCTCACATAAAAAGATCAGAAATAGAATGAACAACCAATTATTATGCCCTCAAACATGAACCTTCAGACATCTATTCTTGAACTGTATATATGCACAACCTGAAAGAAAAAGCAAATGCCGCAAAATAATAAAAACAAATACTCAGAGTACACATGAAAATTACTTACGTCTTCTGATGACTCTTCGAATCCTCTCCATCTGGTCAGGCTCTCTGATTTTCAGGTCAGACCATCTCTTGCGCCACTGCTCCCTGGACCTCTGCACCCCGAATTTTTCATGGATAGTCCTCTGAACCTTCTCCATTATCTGGGCCTTGACTTTATTTGGGTTCTTGTAAGGCCCTTTTTTGCAGTCTTAGTCCTCCTTTTTAGGAATGGCAACCATCTCCACTATCTCATCGAAGCACATGTTGGTGGCTTTGTACCTCCTCCTGCTCCTGGTGTGTGCCTGGCCTCTCTCCTGCCTTGAGATTGCAGCCTCATGTCTCTCCTGAGTCTCCTCCATCATGTCTTCAGTGAAGTGCATTGACCGACTGAAATGGGCGTGGCAATTACTAGAACGATCGTCATGGTCGGGGATACGTGCGGAGCTTCTTGCATGCGCAGTGTATAAAGGGATATTGCGTGAGTGAAAATGTCGTTCACAGTCGGTAGAAAACGTCGGGAAAACGATCGTGCAGTACAACGATACGAAACTTGATTTTGAACTTTATGATCAGTGGATGAGTTTGTGGGTATGGGGAGAAAGCTAAGGCTTGACTGACATTAGTTTTTTTTGCTAAATTTTGACTTGCAGAAATAATGGAAGCCTTCAGAGAACAGGAGTTCTTCACAGAATTTGTTCAAAGGGGGCCCCGGATGGCAACCCCCCTTTTTTCTAGAATTTTTCTTTCCCAAAAAAATAATTTATTGAGCCAAGATCTGGCATTGTAATGGCCCCCCACCCCTAAAATCGACACATTGGTGCCACACAGCACATGGCCTTTGGGGGGCCAAGCCTGTATGGCCACAGGCTCACGGGCCACCACTGGAACATCAATGGCCTCATCAGGCACAAGTGTCATGTAGTTTGTTGAGGGTCTCTTTAGGAAATTGTGCAATATGCAGCAGCAAAGTATGACATGGTTTAGATTCTACTTAACAAACCTACAGTCCTTATCTTGTTTGCACCGCCTGTATACTGCTGTTCAAAGTATATAGGCCCAAAAGGTCTTTTCAGGGCCGATCCTCGCTATAGGCTCACTATGCAAGCCGTATAGGGCCCTGCAAAGCTGCAAAGGGCCAACCAAATTACTAGAGGCCCCGCCTGGTGAGAAGTCATTTTCGCAACCTCACCCCGCTTCTAAACTCGCTGGCTGAGTCATTTACGACAGCAGAACACCCCCTCCCCCCGCTTCTTAACTTTCTTTAATGTGACATGTCCCTGTCATAAGCTCCCCAAGATTCTCAATTTTAATGTGCCATGTCATTTTGCTTAGGGCCCCAGGGAGGTCAGGATCGGCACTGGGTCTTGTAATGACCTGGGGGGAATGGTGGTGGGGAAACTCATGCTATTTTTTTCAATGATTTTTATCCATATTGTATTGCAGGGACCAAACATTACATTAAAGCCGCAAGCAGTATTACATTACTTTTTTTATGAGAGTAATCTCATGTTGTGCAGGGACATTTCTAAACACATGCCACTACTATAGACACCCAGCAGGTACGATATTTAAAGGAATTTTTCTTTTTTTTTTTTTTTTACTTTAAGCATCATTAAAATCGCTGCTCCAGAAAAAAATAGTTTTTAAAACTTTTTTTCCCATTGATACATGTTCCCTGGGGCAAGACCCGGGTTCTCAAAGACGTTTTCCAACAATAACCTGAATATTGGGCTTTAAAATTAACACTTTTGAATTTTAACGTTCGAGTCCCATAGACTTCAAAGGGGTTCTAAATGTTCGCGCAAACGTTTGGTCTGTTCGAACGTTCTGGTGCGAACCGAACGCAGGGGTGTTCGGCTCATCCCTATTCTACACAGGTCATTTGAGTGGTGAGAACACATCTAGCTGATCGTGGGTCCGCCGTGAGCATTGTTTCACTGGTTGAGAACATTTGGGGACGCTTTGTTTGCTGTGACACACTGCTTGTTTTAAAAGTTTTTTTGTGAGTGCAACTTTTGAAGATTTGTGCGCGGTGTTTTATTAAAAATTACCATTTGGTATTACACTATTGTGCACCCCTCTTTTTTCATTATTTATATGTGGAGCAATCTGGATTTCACTGTTTGGAACAAATTACCTGTTAAATCTATTTGAGAGGTCTTGTTCATGCCTTTATGCCAAAGCACGCGAGTGTTAGGCATATCGTTTTGGTGAGTGTTGAATTTGATGGGTGAAGTATTCACTGAACACTTTTGGTGTGGTGGAAGACTTGAAGATTCAAGGAATATGCATCACTTATGAACTTTATGCTGATCACTTATAATGCCGCGTACACACCATCACTTTATGTGATGAAAAAAAATGACGTTTTTAAAAACGTCACTTTAATTGACCGTGTGTGGGGGGAAAACGTTGTTTTATGTCTTCTAAAAAACGACCAAAAAAAATTGAAGCATGCTTCAATTTTATGTGTCGTTTTTCAAAACGTCAACTTTTACTTCACAGAAATTGACCGTGTGTAGCAAAAACGTTGTTTAAAACGACGTTTTTTCACCCGCGCATGCCCAGAAGCTACTGTACTTTATGAAGCGAGCTTCAATGGAAAAACGTGGTGAACGTAACCTCGCTTTGCTAGAACATTGTGAGAAAAACAATGGTGTGTAGGCAACTTCGTCTTTGAAAATTGAAGTTTCAAAAACATCGTTTTTTACTTCACAGAAAATGTCGTTTTTTTTCATCACATAAAGTGATGGTGTGTACGGGGCATAACACTTTTTTCACGGGTTCTACATTTCATTTATCCTTGATAGCTGTAAAAAATTAATATAAATACTATCTCTGATAGTTATTTATTTATAGTATTCACATACATTTTTGAAGCTATTTTCATTTATCTCTGCACTTGAGAGAGTTATACACATATTTCGATTATGCGCTGCTTAGTATTTTTGACACTGGATTTGTTTTAGTAGTCATTATATTTATTCCCATTATACCACATATACAGCCAGATAAACAAACCATTAACCTGCCACAGCATGGAACACTGGTTGGTGCCAGGCAGCACAATGTAATGCAACATTCATAAATGCCGAACAACTGTGGCACGGTAAATCCTTATTGCTACTTTGGCTCCTGCTCAGCGATAAGAACAAGGAAATTATGGCTTCCAAAAAATAATGGTCCCTAGGGTAACCATGGACCTCCTCATCAAGCGGTGGGTCATTTTGTTAAGGGACTATTCAGTCAGCTGTTGCCGTGGAGGTTTTAGCCAGCCATTTGGCCCACATTTTTTTGGCAACCTCTATTTTGATAGGTTTCCTTATAAAGAGACAATACGTTGTTAACATGTGTTTTCCATAAAAGAGGGAAGGTGGGGTCTGTTTTCTTCTGAAAAGTAGAAGTCCTATCAGGGTTTTCTCTGCTACCCTGGGGGCTAATTCTTCTACTAATCCCAGTAAACAAATCTGTCTATTCCCACTATGTCTTGTACTACAGAGACTACTTATGACCAGTAAACCCTAATTGCTGGACACGATCAGAAGACATGTATTAAATGACCTGGGTCTTTGGTACATCTCCAGCACTCCGAGGACAGGGAGGTTTTCATTTTATGCATTCTATACGCGGTGATATATACACATGGACTATTTTGTATCGTATGAGACGGTCTTGCAGCGAGACAAGGATTTTAAATGGGAAGTCCCATACGTCCTCCCAGTCCCCTAAATCCAGTCCTGGAATATCATGCATCCATCGCTGATGAAACAATGAGAGTTCCAGAGAGGAAACCTGGAGGAGATGTGCATATAGAAGAGAGGTCGGTTTCTTCGTACACTCATAGCGTACGACCCTCTCTATATTGGGTTGCACTACCTGCGTGTCATTGGGGCGTATTTGGGTCTTGAAAGCATAGGACAACTGTAAATACCGGAATAGGTATGAGGGCGGGATATTATTTTCAGACACTAAATGGTTGAATAGGTATATGGTGGTATCTGTGGTAAGGCCAGAGATAAATTTGATACCGCATTTCGCCCTATTTTGGGATCAGGTAGTGCGTAGAAGTGGGATAGGGTGGGGTTGTTCTACAGGGGAGCATTTGGGGAGACAACTACTGATTTCTTTGATGTTTTTCCTTCTTTGATCTTTTATTTTTGTGAGGTATATTTTATTTCAATATCATTTTTCTAAGGTAATTTTTTTATTTTGGGGTCAGCAGAGTGAACTTTATGACACAGGCAAAGATACCATTTGTTTGCAGCACATCATTGCATACTTGTGAAGTACAGTATAGTGCACCAAATCTCCACATTCCCACATACACCAAATCATCACATTCTCAATCCTCTAATTGCCATAGCTGCGGCTTAATTCAGGTAATATCATGCAGGCCTAAAGGGAGAAGCAGTAATTCTGCATGTACTGTGTAGATTTGAGAGGCAAGCAGGTATAATTCTATAATTGCAATTGTGGTCCAAAGCTGATGTGTGCGTTCTTAGACGCTTGGACCCTATGGACCATTGTTGTCCAGGCTGGATCACTGGTGGAAGAGTGCGCAGTAAGCTGTTGTTTTTATTTCATGAGAAAAAATTCTCTCTCTCTCCTGCTGCCTTCCCCTTGTGTTATAGAAGGGTCCCAAACATGGGCCGCTTGAATGAGCCGACGTCATATGACAGCCCAAAACCCAAAACGAGAGCTGCCCCGCTCCGCCGTATTTGTACTACACGGAGGGTGGGAGGCGGTTAAAGGAATTTTGCATTTTTAATGTTTCACTTTAATAAAAATTATTGCTCACTGCCAAACTTTAACTTTTTTTTTTCCCAGGGCAGTGCCCAGATCCCCATGTTTTTCATTGGGGTTCGTATTTGACACCCAAACATCAGTAATGTTTGGCAAACCCGTACCAAACCTAATGTTAAAACTGTATGTTCTGCTTATTATTAACTGCCAAGAGTGGTCCCAAAATCAGAGGCAGAGGTTTTTTAAAGTTGTTTTTTTTTTTTTTTTTTTTTTTTACAGTATTTCGTATTTTCAAACATACAGAACCACACATGGGCAAGGACAGCAATGAAATCTGGTTACTACCTTTTAAAAAAAGGAGGTTCAATGCCTAAACACAATCTCATCCATTTGCAAAATGTAAAAATTTGGTTTCCTTGCAGGATAAGCCCACAAGCTCAGGCACTGGCGTCACAGAGGTGATGGCTGCAAGAAGTTCTCTCAGCATTAGCAGGACATGTAAAACAATATTTTTACTTGGTATCAACTGCACCACTGGGCTCTTCTCTGGAAGGCATTGATAGCATGATGCAAAAGGTGGACACTGATGTTTCAAAGGAAGTTCCACTCAGGAAACCCAACAAAAGAGAACAGCAAATAACAATTAACACATTCAGCAAAGTTGCAAAGCAGATCAATGAAAGATTTGCTCTATTAAAGTTTTTTTTTTTTGGGGGGGGGGGGGGGGGGTTTTGCTGGCACAATTTAGAGTATAAGATTTCCTATCATCTGTGCAGCGTCTTGCCACAGAGAGTTAATCCATATCTGAGCAATCCTCTTTTATTGTTCAGTGAGAAAAATCTTGACAAACAGAGAAAAACTTTGTCAAATCCTCCCCCTTGCTTTGAGTGACATCTTATTCTTCCCAGGTTCACACTGGGTACGATTTGGTGCGATTTCACATGTTAAATCGCATCTCAAATCGGCGGCATTTGCCAGCAATTGTCGGCAATGGCACCGTCCTAATCGGTGCGACGCTGCTGCACCGATTTCAAAAAGTAGTTCCTGTACTACTTTTTGCAATTTCAGGCCGCGATTTACATTGAACCCTGCACAGATGTCTCTTAAATCGCGGCAAAAACGCAGCCGCGAAATCGCGGTAAAATTTAGATTTTAGCGCGATTTTGAATTCGCAGCAGTGTGAACCTAGCCTTACATACCGTATTGGCGTATAACGCGCACTTTTTTCCCCTGAAAATATGGGGAAAATCACGGGTGCACGTTATACACCGATACTGTACCTCGGCTCGGAGAGGGGCGAGTGCCACAGAGCGCCGCCGGAATTCACACGCCGTCTCTCCTGTTTACTCGGCACACGTCACACACACATTCCCGCTTCCGCCACCGGCATTGGACCAGTGTTCTATCAATCACAGAAGCTGGTCCAATGCCCATGGCGGAGGCGGGACTGTGTGTGTGACTGCCGCCGAATGAACAGTAAATGACGGCTCGGCTCGGATGACAGCTCGGCTCGGTGATTCCCACGAGAGAAGGTGAGGCTGCATTTGGGCACAGGCTGCATTTGGACACAGGCTGCATTTGGGCACAGGCTAGGCTGCATTGAGGCTGCAGATGGACACTGACCACAAAATAAAAAAAAAAAAAAAATCCTGAAACTTCCCTCTGAAATTGGGGTGCGCCTTATACGCCGGTGCGCGTTATGCGCCGATAAATATGGTATTTCATGCACTAGCCTGAGCCAGGCATTATTTTTTAATTCCCACCCCTACTCCTTTTCTGAAGTCATGTGGTTACTTTTCTGGATTTTGACTAGATGTTAGTGTTCATAGTAGAATTCAGTGTAAGGAATACACAGGATAAAATGCATGTTGACAAGGGGAGTGTAGAGGTGTGCGGGGAGTCTACTGACATCACAACTCCACCCACCGAGCTCCAGACAACAGACCCACCCACAGAATCTGACGTTTTTCAGTTCTTATAACAGACAGAGGGGAGAAATTTGACAGGCAAGAATACATGCAGGAGGAATGTATATCTTTTATAGCTCAGCACTATGGCAGTAGTTTAGAAAGGATGAGAGTGGGTTTACATCCACTTTAAAGCCAGCAAATCAAGAGATAATATCCAGTGTTGAATTGATATGATATGATCCTTCTATCTTGCATGCACACAAAACCATTCATTATTGTTAGCTGAAGAGGTGAGTACAGGGGGTGCCATATTATTTTGCTGCAAAATACAAATTTTGCAAAAGTGGTAGTTCTATATTTTTGTTTCCAAGGACGACATGCAGGAATAGGTGGTTTATACAAGTTTTTTTTTTTTTTTTTTTTTTTTTCTTTGCTTTTTTTTAAAGTACAGCTGTTTTTTTCATTTCTGTCCTGTCACACTGATTGTTTTCATTAGTATAATGACTCACACCTGGGCGATCTATGGGAACAAACTGAGCTAACAATAACGGTTTTAATTAGTTTTCTAGTTGAAAATGGTTAATTAGCATTTAAAGTTTGCAGCAAACATGAGGACCATGAGTGGACCCAACACCAACTGAAAAGTATATACACTTCATAAATAAATATTTCTCTTGAGGAAAGAGGGGTCAACACAGATGAAACGCTGTAATTTCAAGGGAATTCTTTAAACAATGAAATGTGTTGCAGCAAACGTAATTGTTAATTATTTTATATCTTATTTTAGACATTGCCAGAGGATAAAATAACACCACAAATAATATTTAAACATATAAGGACACAATTAAACAATGTATTAACTTAACTTAAATTGAGGTTGTTTTTGTCTTTAACAACTCTAAAGTTGTCTGTAAAGGATTTCCTTTATCCAGGTCATGGTAGAACAAAGAGCAATCAAATCAACTGGACTTTCTGTAATGTTGAAAGCTTCCTCAATTAGATTAGGGGGTAGATCCACATACAAATAGATGGGTGCAGCGTATGTGAGATACGCTACGCAGCTGTAACTTACTTTAGGCCGGTTCGAATCCCCAAAGAATTTGCGCCGTAAGTTAAGGCGGCGTAGTCTATCTCTGGCGGCGTAAGGGCACGGAATTCAAATCGGCGATTAGGGGGCGTGTTTCATTTAAATGAAGCGCGTCCCCGCGCCAAATGAACTGCGCATGCGCCGTCCCTAAATTTCCCGCTGTGCATTGCGCCAAATGACGTCGCAAGGACGTCATTTTTTTTTTAACATAGACGTGACTTATGTACATTCCGATTCACGGACAACTTACGAAAAAAAAAAAATTCAAATTAAATGCGAGAACGACGGCCATACTTAACATGGCAAGTCTAACTATACGCGACGAAATACCAGCTTTAACTATACGGCGGAAAAAGCCGACGAAAGACGCCGTAAAAAAATGCGACGGCCGCTCGTACGTTCGTGGAACGTCGGAAATAGCTAATTTGCATACCCGACGCGGAAAACGACGTGAACGCCACCCAGCGGACGCCGAAGAATTGCATCTTAGATCCGTAGGCGTACGAAGACGTACACCTGTCGGATCTAACCCAGAAGCCGTCGTATCTTGTTTTGAGGATTCAAAACAACGATATGACGCGGGAAATTTGAAAGTACGCCGGCGTATCAGTAGATACACCGGCGTACTCGCTCTGTGGATCTGCCCCTAGGTGTCGAGAACTTACCCTAGTGTTTAACACCAATAAATAACGTCCCAATCACATATAAGAGGTACAGGAAAAAAATCAGGAGAGCCCAAATATTGAGCTACTATGAAGAGACAAGCCAACAAACTAATCCTGGAGTTCTAAGGGGCCCTTTTCATCAGTGCTTTCATTTTTAAAACTTTGAATCTCAAGCTTTATTGGGCTAAACATTCTAAAAAATAAAATGTAGGTATGAGCCTAGGTTCACACTGCTGCGAATTCAAAATTTCGATTTCGCGGCTGCGATTTTGCCACGATTTTGCCGCGATTTCGGCCGCAATTTAATGTAAATCGCGGCCCGAAATCGCAAAAAGTAGTACAGGAACTACGTTTTGAAATCGCAGATGCGGCGTCGCACTGATTAGGACAGTGCCATTGCCGTCAATTGCCGCCAATTTGAGATGCGATTTGACATGTCAAATCGCATCTCAAATCGTTCCAAATCGTACCCAGTGTGAACCAGGGCTTAAGAACAGGCTTGTTAGAACCAATGAAACTTAAAGCGGTGGTTCACCCTCCTTAACATCATTATACCATTACATCGGGCATCGTAGCGCGAGCTACGGTATGCCGGTCTTAAATTTTTAATCCCCGTACTTACTGTGCTATCGTTCATTGAAGTTTCCGACTCCCGCGGGGAATGGGCGTGCCTATGGAGAGGGAGGATGATTGACGGCCGGCTCTGGCACGTCACGCTCCCCGAAGACAGCCGGAGTAGGTCTCGGCTCTTCACGGCGTCTGCGCACAGGCTATGCGCAGGCGCCGTGAAGAGCCAAGCCTATTTCGGCTATTTCCGGAGGAGCGTGACGTGCCAGGGCCGGCCGTCAATCACCTTCTCTCACCATAGGAACGCCCATTCCCCGGAATCTTCAATGATCCATATCACAGTGAGTACGGGGATAAAAAATGTAAGACCGGCATACCGTAGCTCGCGCTACGATGCCGAATGTAATGGTATAATAAAAAAAAAAACATTTTTTTTTTTTTTAACAGGGTGAACGCCCGCTTTAATAAATTGTTCTTTGTTTACCCAAAGTATCTACTAGAGGCCCCTTCATGTGTGTGATAAGTAAACCAAACACTTCAATAAAGATTATATTGTGCCTGTGAAATCACTTTAGCTCATTTATCCAATGCCTCCTACCTCCATCTCTCCCTATTAAATATATAAATGTTGCATAATGTGTTTTAAATGTGCCACTTCAGCCACTTGTAATCCTCTGTACAGCAGAGAGGGAGAGACAAGACCCTGACAAGGAGCCAAACAAGTGTCCTGCATTCATGTATTGACATGGAACATGCTGACAGGAGGAGAGTAGAGAAATAGCCTGTTTCTATCCTTTTACTGTCCATTCACATGTTGGGGACAATGGGGTTATGTAGCTGCATTGCCTAACTGCAGCAGAGAAGAGTTAGATCACCAGCCTGCATGTGCTGTCTGGTAGAGCTGTGCTAACCTTAGAGTTGGATTGAGAAAAACACAAATCTATTAGCAGCTAAAAGAGCTCCTATATAATCATTTAATTGTCTGCAGTTCAGCCTAAAACATTGTACGTGGTGGGTGCCTACCCACGTGCACCCACCACGTGGGTACCTACCGGAGCATGATGGGACGGTGATGCCTATATAAATGGGATGCAAGGCGCGCTTCCATCATTACAGCGACAACAGGCGACGAGGCAACATCGGAAGAAAGGAAGAGAAGACCCTGACGCCACAGAAGACCGCGCTGGCTGCCTGTTAGAAATTGAGCTAACACACAAACATAGCAGGCAGCCAGCGCTGAAGAAGAAGGCACCGGACATCTGCAGAAGAACCGGGGTTCGCCGAGTCAACAGCGGAAGAGGGGAGAAGATGGAAGAAGCCCCCCCCCGGAGTCCGGAGAAGCCCCCCCCGGAGTCCGGAGAAGCCCCCCCGGAGAGCGGAGAAGACCCCCGGAGAGTGGAAGACCCCCGGAGAGCGGAAGAAGAAGCCCCCCCTGGTAATTGAGCTAATAACGAAGACAGGGGGGGCATCCGGAGCAGAATAATAAAATATTTTAAAAAGCCTTGTGTTGTGTGTTTATTAACTTTTACTTTTTGCCTACAGGTGAATGGATAGGGGTACGATGTACCCCATATCCATTCACTTAGGGTGGGGGGCTGGTATCTGGGGGCCCCCTTATTTGAGGGGACTCCCAGATTCCGATAAGCCCCCGCCCGCAGACCCCGACAACCAATGGCAAGGGTTGTCGGGAAGAGGTCCTGTCCTCATCAACATGGGGACAGGGTGCTCTGGGGTGGGGGGGCCCGTAGTGCGCCCCCCTGCCCCAGAGCACCCAACCCCCCCATGTTGAGGGCATGCGGCCTGGCACGGCTCAGGAGGGGGGGGGCGCTCGCTCGTCCCCACTCCCATTCCTGACCGGCCGGGTAGCGTGCTTTGGATACGGGTCTGGTATGGATTGTAGGGGGACCCCCCTACGTCGATTTTTCGGCGTAGGGGGGTCTCCTTACAACCCATACCAGACCTAAGGGCCTGGTATGCTCCTGGGGGGTGAACCCATGCTGGTTTTTTCTTTGAAAATTGGCATGGAGTTCTCCCTCTCAGGAATGCATGCCGAGCGACGCTGTAATTTTTTATTTTTTTTTTTCCCCGACGCAACTTTTTTAAGCCGTCGCGATCCTCAAAACTCGGCGTAACGTAACTTCGCGCATGCGCAGTACGGCCGGCGCGGGAGCGTGCCTCATTTAAATGGGACTCGCCCCATTTGAATAGGAACGCCTTGCGCCGGCGGAATTTTAGTTACACTGCCTGAAATTTCTAGATAAGTGCTTTGTGGATCAGGCACTTAGGTAGAAACTTTAAGGCAGTGTAACTTAAATGGGATTTTTTAAGTTACGCCAGGTTTTTGTGGATCTGGCCCAATGTCCTTTGTTACAAAGATAATTAAAATTACCTAAATTATGTTTTGAATAACTTGTAATAGACAGGGGAGAGAGAGCTGCTTTTTTTTTTTTTTTTGGCACCCACATTTTTTTTTTTTTTTTTTAAATGCAAACACTTTGAAATTGCAAGTTGGAAATGGTGGATGCATGCACATTTGCAAAATGTGTCTTTTGGCTTTTTCAGAAGGTCTTCTGCAGGACCTGTGATTCTCTAGAAAACCACCCCAACCTATAACCTATATTTCCCAGCACACTTGCCAGCCAGCCTCCAAAACAACCAAATTGACCCGGTCTAGTTTATGTTACAAACAGAATGTTTTGTTTGTACACATTTACAAATATATGCGTAGGCCACAGTGCCCAAGTCAACGGACCTTTTATATATACTGCGGTCCCAACGATAACATTTTCAGAGTCTACATAGTAGGAGCACTGGTCTGACAACACTGGCACTGGTAAAGTGGTGATCAGGAACAATGTTGCTTGCTTCACTGGCCTTGTGATTCTGAGACTGGTGTGACTAGTGATCAGAAACACTGTTGTTGGCCAACACTGGTCTGGTGGCAATATACTGGTGTTGCTAGTGTTAAGGCGCGGTGGCTGTCTAGGGTTCACTGCAGAAAAATGCTACTGTGGACTAGTAAAACCCCAGAGGGGAGAGGAAATGGAGTGGTGACTGCAAAATGCAGCCTTTGTGGTTGCTGTGATTGGTCATGTGGTACAGGGCCAATTTCTCACTAGTGCTTTTTTTATTGTATTACTCAAAGATACACAATAAAGCGCGAATGAAAGTCATAACAATACAACAGTTTCTTAGTCATAATCTGTGTTCAACAATGTGCTGGTACAGGGCCAATTTCAATGGCTATGTACCCTGTTTAGTGATCTACTGTGCCCAGTGGACACAGTGATCACAGAGAATGCTCATGCAAGTGTTAGAGGGTGCACATAAACACAGGAAATGTGATACCATATTAAAGTACCCTCTATCCTTCAGAAAGTACCTGTCCATCTATTTTTTACAACGGCTGAACAGAAAGTTGTTAAAGCTAAATACATTTATCCTAACAGTTCCTGAGAAGTGTCTAATGCTATAAAGTAATGTGTAGATGGCCACTTGAGGGGCCATTTTCAAATCTTATGAAATACAATAATATTAATATGAAACAGCAAGTAAAATATGAAAATAACTACAAAAATGACATGTTGTAATAATAACTCACTCACTGTTAAAGCTGAGCTCCAGGAAAGCATAAAAAAACACAAATTATTTCAGCTCTGTATTCATTAATACAGTATTAAATCTATTCTTTAAATGTAAGCACCTGTAGTCCCTCTTGAAGTATGGGTCTCCAAAATTTTCAGTACGGGGACCACGTTGTATATTTTACATATATTTGTGGGACAAAAAAACTGTTTTATAAATGAATGAATACAATTTACATTAATAAATATATTTTATGAGGAGCTTTTTTGCATTCAGAATTATGTGATTCAGAACATCAGCAAAGAAAAGGAATTTCAAATAAACTTGAGTCCATCAGAGTCCCCTCTTACATCAGGGTTCCCATTAAAATCTGTTTTTACATCAGAGTCACCCCTTAAATCAGTGTCCCCATGAGAATCACCCCTTACATCAGAGTCCCTGTCAAATTCCTCCCTTACATTAGGATCCCTTTCAGACTTTCCCCTTTCTTCAGAGTCCCCCTTCTTCATCAGAGCCCCCTTACAAATGATCCCCCCTTACATCAGGCTCCCTGTCAGACTCCCTTACATTACAGTTCCCATCAAAGGCATCCCTTATATCAGAGTCCTCATCAGAGTCACCCCGTATATCAGAGTCCCCATCAGAATCACCCCTTACATTAGTCACCTTCTACATTAGGGTCCTTGTCAGACTCCCCTTACATCAGAACCCCATCGGAGTCCCCCCTTACATCAGAGGCCCCCATTATCAGAGTGTGAACCCTCATCAGAGTCTACATCAGAGTACCGCTTACATCAGAGCCCCCTTACATCAGAATTCCCCCTTGAGTTTCCATTACATTCCCTCATTTCATCAAAGCTCAGTGTAAAGATGAAAAAAATCTGTGCTGGGACCCCTATTTAACTTAATAAAAATGTGAAAAATATTTTTTTAGAGAAAATAGTGGGTATGTGATGACAAAAATATAAAACCAAACAGGGAAAGGAGTGACTGGTGTGGTGGTGCTGCACCTAAAAAACCTTAAATAATCGGTCAAAAGGAATGTAAAGTAGAAATCGGTGTGCTACCACACAGAAATTAATTCAGTGATAAATATATGATGTGCTGGTGTTATCAAAAAAATAATACATTATTGGTGAATAATTAAAAATATATACCTTTTGCACTGTTATTTATGAACTAGATTGATTTGTTTTTTAATTATTTAATTATTCACCAATTATTTATTATTTTTTGGATCACACCAGCACATCAAATATTTATCACTGTGAATTAGTTTCTGTGTGGTAACGCACTGATTTCTGCTCATCAAAGTTCACCCTTACTCATACATGTCTTCCTGTGAATCCCAGGACAAGCATGTAATTGGTTGTTGGGACTTGATCCTAGCCTATCATCGGCTGTGCAATGACATCAGAGCAGGAGGGACCTGCACTGGAAACCAGAGGGGCAAGTTGTGGATGTTGGGAAGCAACAGGGACTATAGGATGACCTGTGTAAGAGGCCAATGACCCCAGCTGTGGACAGGATTACATTTTCTAGCTGGCTGGCATTGATGAATAGCCTATGGTTTACAGATCCCTACCGTATAGCATAGTTTAGATGGGGAAAATCCAAAACCGCCCAATAAGCCAACCTGCTGTGCTTCGGTGGTCTTGTACTAACAACCTACTGATAGGATGAGAAAGCAGAATGACAAGAAAGGAGCTAATCAGCCAACTTCGTTCTCTTTCCACTATCCAATAATAGGCTGGAGGAGGGACAAGACCTGCAAGTGTTTCTTATCTGCAACAAAGAAAAATCAGGACTGAAATACAAATCTTTTGGCTAATAAAATAACCGACATACTTCAGCTCTGTATTTAGCTGTTTGCCTGGAGTTCAGCTTCAATACACTGTGATTTCCCTTCAACATAAATGTGATACAGAAGTAGTGTAAACAAGCCCTGCTTTGCAGTTCAGCTTACTCTGTATATGTACTTTAATGACTCCTTTATACCAGCAAAAAAAACAGGTCACCTGAACAGTACTCCATCTATGTCCAAAGACTGATTATCCCAAGAGTAATGTCTTCAAACCCAAAGTTGTGTTTTTTATTCCCCCACATTATAAAGCCATGTTCACACTAGGCCTTGTAACAATGATAGAGAGCATGGTCCATATTCTCATAATGATCGTATTTAGCTTTTGTAGTTTTCCTTTTTTTCAGGCCTACCCTTAGAAACTTATTAAAGAGTATTAAATGAGAAGAAAGGCTGCAGACGGCCATTATAGCACTATTGACCTGGACTTATTTGGCAGGTGTGCATTAACAATGTTTTCATGCCTGCAATGTGCTAAAGACAAATGCATTCTGCTAGTTCTAAAATGATATCTTATATACGTCTTTCTGTAAGCCTTGCCAAGTATGTCTGCTGACTGAGTCCCAAAAAAGAAATCGACTCTCTAGCAGCACAAATAACCTTTGCTCTCTTTTAGTATCCTGGTCACATACTTCACAGTTAAACTCTCCAGTAGTTCTTTGTCATGGGGAAAATTTGATGGAAAATGATATTTCCAGGCCTCATTAAAGGTGGCCTCCATTTTTACGTTTATACCAGGTTTCTTTATAGAGCTAATTTATTGTTGTATCATGCCGGGGACTGCAGTGTTCTTATTTGAAGTCTAGTGGGAGTTGTTTAAAATGTATATGTCTTTGTGGCTGCTCCCACTGTAATTTCTTTCTCCCACAGCCAAAGTTTTGAGAAAGCAATCTAACAAAGCTTAAATAATGTATCAAACACGGGTGTCAACTGCTCTGTTCAAGTCATTTGGGAAACTGCACTTTGCACATTGCTTGATGCCATGCCATATTGAATAAGTTTGTTGCTGGCTTAAAGCAACCTCATTGCCAAAATTTGTTCAAGCAGATATCCCTGGTAAAAGCAGAGAGTAAAGCTGGCTACACATTATACAATTTCCTTGTACAATTTCCCTTAGATTTACCAAAACCATATAAAATGAGGAACAAATTAAACACTTTCAAATTGTATGCATAACAGGCAGGCCCTTGCACTACATAGTTGAAAGTAAATCTAAAGGAAATTTAACAAAAACAAATTGTATCATGTGCAGCCAGCTTAAACACGTACCTCTCCTGCTGCTCTCCATGGGGAGTAGGCCGCAGTTGAGGCCTATATACGCCCGGGAGGAGCGGTTTTGAGACAGAGATCCCAGTGACCCTGCGACCTGTCTGAGGACCGGAGTCTGCCGATCGACTGTACAGTGTGCTGTAGAGGGACAAGTCCTAAACCGGTTGACTAAAAGTACTGTTTGGTTTGCGGAAGGGCAGATTGCTGAACATCCATTTTTTTCATAGTTTGACTGTCCAGGAAACTTTATCAGTTTGTTACTGCCTTACTGGATTACAAATTGTTCTTAGCGCGCCACCGCATGCCAACGAACAAGTGCACCAACTGTTAGCAAGAGACTGTGTTGAAGTTTGGCCTGGGATGCCAGGCCACCCTACTTGGTTATAGCTGTAACACTTACAAACAATTTGTTTAGGGTCGTATACTCACTACATTGGTTGTATTGCTCGCTGGTCGAGTGATCAGTTCTGCTACTTTAACCACTTAAGACCCGGCCCATTATGCAGGTAAAGGACCTGGCCAGTTTTTGCAATTCGGCACTGCGTCGCTTTAACTGACAATTGCGCGGTTGTGCGATGTGGCTCCCAAACAAAATTGGCGTCCTTTTTTTCCCACAAATAGAGATTTATTTTGGTGGAATTTGATCACCTCTGCAGTTTTTATTTTTTGCGCTATAAACAAAAAAAGAGCGACAATTTTGAAAAAAAAAAAAATTTTCTCTTTTGCTATGATTAATACCCCCCCCCCCCAAAAAAAACGATATAAAAAATAAATAAAAATTTTCTCAGTTGAGGCCGATATGTATTCTTCTACTTATTTTTGGTAAAAAAAAATCGCAATAAGCGTTTGGTTGATGCAAAATGTATAGCGTTTACAAAATAGTGGATAGTTTTATGGCATTTTTATTAATATTTATTTTTTTACTACTAATGGCGGCGATCAGCGATTTTTTTTCTTTTACATGACTGCGGCATTATGGCGGACACATCGGACAATTTTGACACATTTTTGGGACCATTGTCATTTTCACAGCAAAAAGTGCTATAAAAATGCATTGTTTTCTGTGAAAATGACAATTGCAGTTTAGGAATTAACCCCTACAGCGCCCCCTAGTGATTATGTGTGACCTCATATGTGTTTCTAACTGTAGGGGGCGGGGCTGGACGTGTGACATCACTGATCGCCTTTCTCTACAGTGGGGATCGAAAGTTTGGGCACCCCAGGTAAAAATTTGTATTAATGTGCATAACGAAGCCAAGGAAAGATGTAAAAATCTCCAAAAGGCATCAAATTACAGATTAGACATTCTTATAATATGTCAAAAAAGAAGTTTGATTTTATTTCCATCATTTACACTTTCAAAATTACAGAAAACAAAAAAATGGCGTCTGCAAAAGTTTGGGCACCCTGCAGAATTTATAGCATGCACTGCCCCCTTTGCAAAGCTGAGACCTGCCAGTGTCATGGATTGTTCTCTATCATCGTCTGGGAAGCCCAGACTCATCTGACCTTGCCCCAACAATCAGCACCATGAGTTCTTCTAAACAGTTGTCTAGAAAACTGAAACTGAAAATAGTTGACGCTCACAAAGCTGGAGAAGGCTATAAGAACATAGCAAAGCGTTTTCAGATGTCAATATCCTCTGTTCGGAATGTAATTAAGAAGTGGCAGTCATCAGGAACAGTGGAAGTTAAAGCAAGATCTGGAAGACCAAGAAAAATATCAGGCAGACAGTTCGCAGGATTGTCAGAAAAGCAATACAAAACCCACGTTTGACTGCACGATCCCTCCAGAAAGATCTGGCAGACACTGGAGTTGTGGTACAGTATTCCACTATAAAGAGATACTTGTACAAATATGGTCATCATGGAAGAGTCATCAGAAGAAAACCTCTTCTACATCCTCACCACAAAAATCAGCGTTTGAACTTTGCAAATGAACATATAGACAAGCCTGATGCATTTTGAAAAATAGTTCTGTGGACCAATGAGGTTAAAATGGAACTTTTTGGCCAGAATGAGCAAAGGTACCTTTAGAGAAGAAAGGGCACAGAATTTAATGAAAAGAACCTCTGTCCAACTGTTAAGCATGGGGGTGGATCAATCATGCTTTGGGGTTGTATTGCAGCCAGTGGCACAGGGAACATTTCACAAGTAGAAGGAAAAATTGATTTAATAATATTTCAGCAAATTTTGGATGGTAACTTGATGCCATCTGTGAAAAAGCTGAAGTTTAAAGAGGATGGCTTCTACAAATGGATAATGATTCTAAACACACCTCAAAATCCACGGGGGATTACATCAAGTGGCGTAAACTGAAGGTTTTGTCATGGCCTTCACAATCTCCTGACCTCAACATAATTGAAAATCTATGGATAGACCTTAAAGGAGCAGTGCGTGACAGACAGCCCAGAGATCTCAAAGAACTGGAAGACTTTTGTAAGGAAGAATAAGCAAAGATACCTCAAAGAATTGAAAGACTCTTGGCTGGCTACAAAAAGCGTTTACAAGCTATGATACTTGGTAGAGGGGGAAGTACAAGATATTAACTCTGCAGGGTGCCCAAACTTTTGCAGACTCCATTTTTTTGTTTTCTGTAATTTTGAAAGTGTAAATGATGGAAATAAAATCGAACTTCTTTTTTGACATATTATAAGAATGTCTAATCTGTAATTTGATGCCTTTTGGAGATTTTTACATCTTTCCTTGGCTTCGTTATGCACATTAATACAAATGTTTACCTGGAGTGCCCAAACTTTCGATCCCCACTATATATCAGGGAACAGACGATCAGTGACATTGCCACTGTGAAGAACGGGGAAGGTGTGTTTACACACACCTCTCCCCGTTCTTCAGTTCTAGTACATACTAGTGTATGTATAGTTTCATTCAGTCACGGTTTATATCTACGTTAATCAACCAGAATTTTTAGACTAATATGACTTTAATCAGTCTTGCCGCTGGCAGAATTAAATGCAGGGATGTCCCCGGCAAGGCACAAAAACAAAACCTTGCATGACTTCATTTTTGTTGTTTTTCTAAATGACCTAATACAATGAAAACATGATCTCTCTACAGCAGTAGAATTGATGGTTTCCATCAGTGAGGTACAATAACTGTTGTCTGTGAATTAGACATGAAAAGTTTTAAGTTATCTGCTGATTATCATGGCGAAGAGGCTCGTTTTATCCCAGCAATGTCTTTGATCACTGATTAAAGCCCCTGTGTACCTCAAACCATTAAACCCTTTGTTCCTTCCAGAGATCCTGTGATGCACAATAATTAAAGTTTTATTACCTACATAAACCTGGTTTGAGAAATGCCTAGTTAAAGTACAATTCAAATAGTTTTATGTTTTGGATTTAACACTTTAGTACGGTACTATAATTCTTATTTTATATTTTCATGTACCCATAACATGATATTATGCTAAAGTTATTTAAACAAAAAAAAAAACAGGTAATAAGGAAGGTCTGTCATATTTACCCTAATTTTCCCATATCAAGATGATTACAATTGTTTTTTTTTTTTATATACAGTATAGCATGGGTGATCCCAACCCTGAGAATAAATGGGCTGAACCTAAGCTTGCCTATCAGGCATGGCCTAAATCAATTGAAGGTAAACTCTGGTCAGATATAAAAGATGCAAATTATTGCAGCTCTGACTGTATTCATCATCATATATATATATATATATATATATATATATATATATATATATATATATATATATATATATATATATATATATATATATATATATATAAAACACTTTTTTTTAAATGCAACTAGCGCAAGTTCTTGACTTTGGTAATAGCATCTTGAAACCCCCTGTACAGCAGCATGCAGACTGGGGGAGGGAGGGACAGAACTGGGAGCCAAACAAGTGGGCTACGTATAAATGGGTTAACAAGTAGGGATGAGCCCGATGTTCGAGTCGAACATAAGTTTGACTGGGACATCGGGTGTTAGCACGTTCGCCAAATTTAGAACATTATGGGACATTTGCGGCAATTCAAGTGCCGCGGAATGCCCCATAATGCACCGTATGATCGCAGTGCATTGGCGTACTATGATTGGGATTGGCCAAAGCATGCACCAGCCAATCACAGGGCACTCTGCTGAGAAAGCCATAATTGGCCAAAGGCAGGGTGCCTTTGTCCAATCATGGCTTAGGGGGCTAAATCCACACTATGTAAGGCTGCTTACATAGCAGCCGTACATAGTGTAATGAATGAGAGTAGCAAAATGTTATTTCTAAAGGAAACACTTTAATTTAAAACTGCTCAAGGGTGTAATGTATTGTCGGATCCCAGCAATATACATAAAAATCATAAAAAAACAGCATTAGTCCCCCCCCTCCCCAGTCCATTACCAGGCCCTTTGGGTCTGGTATGAATATTAAAGGGAAATCCGTGCCAAAATCAAAAATAAAGTGGCGTGGGGGTCCCCCCAAAATCCATAACAGGCCTTTCAGGTCTGGTATGGATCTTAAGGGGAACCCTGCACCAACATTTTTTTTTTAAAATGGTGTGGGGGTCCCCCACAAAATCCATACCAGGCCCTTCAGGTCTGGTACGGATTTAAAGGGGAACCTCATGCCAAAATAAAAATCATTCCAGACCCTTATCTGAGCACGGAACCTGGCAGGCCGCAGGAAAAAGGGGGGAAGAGAGAGCACCCCCCTAAACTGTACAAGGCCACATGCCCTCAACATGGGGAGGGTGCCTTGGTGTCCCCCTATGTGAATGGGTATCAGGTACAGCCTACTCATTCACCAAAAAAAATGTCAGTCAAAATGACAGGAGACAGTTTTGGACAATTCCTTTATTTAAAAAATGTCCCGCGATGTTGTAATGGAACTATGCATGCTGCCTGGACATCGATAACCATCATGCAGTGAGGACTACAAAGAACTGCATGGCTTGTTACAATTGGATTTATCAGATTGTATTCTGAGCTAAAAGGGTTAATTATAGAAGGGACTCTTCCACTGCTGAATGCTAATATGCTCTTTGCATAGCTAATGGACTCTCCTTTGCTTAGTTACAGCCTCCTGTCAGGTGTATGCTGATGGGAGTATGTGTATAATTGTTTTAAAGGTTAATTGAATTCTATTGTCTGATCAATTTAATGTTAAATGTAAGCTTGGAGCCAAAACGGTCTAGAGAGTGAGTGGCTCAAGGGAATGTCATTATTTCAAAGCATGTGTATTGAAGCTCCCCCTGTGTGAGTGTCATTGTTCCTGTAAGTTTTTGTAACCACATATAAGCGAGGTGAAATGTGCCAATAAAGGCAGTCTTGTTTGACCCTTCAAACGTAGCCTCGTCTCGTTCTTGATGGGGGACCCTCTCTCGCTCTGGATCTTGGGGATGGAATGATACCGGTTTTACTTGCATATCGCACTTTTCCAGGGAAAAGGACGTCTCCAACGGCTGATACCCTCTCACTAGCCCGGGTAGCCGTTACAGATGTCAATCCATCTCCAGAGAAAACTCTGCCTCGAATGATGGTGTCCCCATGACTGCAGTGTTTTTGCTTTGACAGCTCTTATATAGGCAAGACCTTAATGGGTGATCCCACCCCCCTCTGACATCACGTGATGCCTCCCATCGAGAATGGGTTTTTCCTCTTTTTTCGGTTCATTGGTGCTGTGATTGAAGACAGATTTACATTGCGGGACACTTCTTTTTTTTTTTTTTTTTCATAAAGGAATTGTCAAAAACTGTCTTCTGTCATTTTTCCTGCGGCCTGACAGGTTGTGTGCTCGAATAAGGGTATGGTATTGATTTTGGGGGGACCCCCACAGCATTTTTTTCCATTTTGGCGTGGGATTCCTGTTTAAATCCATACCAGACCTGAAGGGTCTGTATTTTGGGGGGGACCCCTGCACCCTTTAATATTCATACCAGACCCAAAGGGTCGGGTAATGGACTGAGGGGAACCCACACAGTTTTTTTTTTTCCAATGATTTTTACAATGGGGATCGGAAGTTTGGGCACCCCAGGTAAAAATTTGTATTAATGTGCATAACGAAGCCAAGGAAAGATGTAAAAATCTCCAAAAGGCATCAAATTACAGATTAGACATTCTTATAATATGTCAAAAAAGTTAGATTTTATTTCCATCATTTACACTTTCAAAATTACAGAAAACAAAAAAATGGCGTCTGCAAAAGTTTGGGCACCCTGCAGAATTTATAGCATGCACTGCCCCCTTTGCAAAGCTGAGACCTGCCAGTGTCATGGATTGTTCTCAATCATCGTCTGGGAAGACCAGGTGATGTCAATCTCAAAGGTTTTAAATGCCCAGACTCATCTGACCTTGCCCCAACAATCAGCACCATGAGTTCTTCTAAACAGTTGTCTAGAAAATTGAAACTGAAAATAGTTGACGCTCACAAAGCTGGAGAAGGCTATAAGAAGATAGCAAAGCGTTTTCAGATGTCAATATCCTCTGTTCGGAATGTAATTAAGAAATGGCAGTCATCAGGAACAGTGGAAGTTAAAGCAAGATCTGGAAGACCAAGAAAAATATCAGACAGAACAGCTTGCAGGATTGTGAGAAAAGCAATTCAAATCCCACGTTTGACTGCACGATCCCTCCAGAAAGATCTGGCAGACACTGGAGTTGTGGTACACTATTCCACTATAAAGAGATACTTATACAAATATGGTCATCATGGAAGAGTCATCAGAAGAAAACCTCTTCTATGTCATCACCACAAAAATCAGCGTTTGAACTTTGCAAATGAACATATAGACAAGCCTGATGCATTTTGGAAACAAGTTCTGTGGACCGATGAGGTTAAAATAGAACTTTTTGGCCGGAATGAGCAAAGGTACGTTTAGAGAAGAAAGGGCACAGAATTTAATGAAAAGAACCTCTGTCCAACTGTTAAGCATGGGGGGTGGATCAATCATGCTTTGGGGTTGTATTGCAGCCAGTGGCACAGGGAACATTTCACGAGAAGAAGGAAAAATGGATTCAATACAATTTCAGCAAATTTTGGATGGTAACTTGATGCCATCTGTAAAAAAAGCTGAAGTTAAAGAGGGGATGGCTTCTACAAATGGATAATGATTCTAAACAAACCTCAAAATCCACGGGGGATTACATCAAGAGGCGTAAACTGAAGGTTTTGCCATGGCCTTCACAATCTCCTGACCTCAACATAATTGAAAATCTATGGATAGACCTTAAAAGAGCAGTGCGTGACAGACAGCCCAGAAATCTCAAAGAACTGGAAGACTTTTGTAAGGAAGAATGGGCAAAGATACCTCAAAAAAGAATTGAAAGACTCTTGGCTGGCTACAAAAAGCGTTTACAAGCTGTGATACTTGCCAGAGGGGGCAGTACAAGATATTAACTCTGCAAGGTGCCCAAACTTTTGCAGATGCCATTTTTTGGTTTTCTGTAATTCCGAAAGTGTAAAGGAAGGAAATAAAATCGAACTTTTTTTGACATATAAGAATGTCTAATCTGTAATTTGATGCCTTTTTGGAGATTTTTACATCTTTCCTTGGCTTCGTTATGCACATTAATACAAATGTTTACCTGGGGTGCCCAAACTTTCGATCATCACTGTATCTATTTTGCAGGGATCCGACAATACATTACAGCCGCGAGCAGTATTGAATTACATTTTTTTCTTTAGAAATATAATTTTGCTGTGGTACGGTTATGAACATGGGAAAAATGGGCTATTTTACAGGCAGACTAAGGAGACCCCCCAGACACAATATTTTAATGAATATTTCATTTTTATTGATTCGCTTTAAGCATTTTTTAAATCGCTGCTCCTGAAAAAAAAATATTGTTTTTAAAACTTTTTTTGCATTGATACATGTGCCCTGGGGCAGTACCCGGGGTCCCCATACACCTTTTATGGCAATAGCTTGCATATAAGCCTTTGAAAAAAAAATTCATGTTCGTGTCCCATAGACTTTAACGGTGTTCCCGTGTTCGTACACATTTTTTGCCTGTTCTGCTGCGAACAGAACCGGGGGGTGTTTGGCTCATCCCTATTGAAAAGGAACATGCCTAGAAGGAGAAACATGAAAAAATATATAAAATTATTGCACTGATGTCATAATAAAAACAGCTGCTAACACCACAGTCTAACAGAGTATTGTGTATTCCGGATCAGAGTGACTTTGCCTCTACTATCAGAATGTGTTGCCTTGGGAAAAAAAAAAACACAGGACAGAGAACAGTTTTTTTATCTCCGAATGAAAGTTTTTATTTTTGCTACTGAACTCTAGGGTTTAGTCAGTAGGGTTGCTGAGAACGCCGTGTTCAACAATGGTTTTTTTTTTTTGTGTGTTTTGTTCCAGCCCCTGCTCAAAAGGACATTATGTGATGCCTCTGACACTAGGTGGCAGCGGTTTGCCGAAATGGAGAAGAACTTTTCATGGTAACCTGGTAGTCTAACTGATTTAAACTTAAAGAGGAGTTCCACCCTAAAAATGGACCTCCGCTTAACCCACTCCTCGCCCCCTTACATGCCACATTTAGCATGTAATTTTTTTGGGGGGGGTGGGGGCTTCAGGAGAAGGGGACTTCCTGTCCCACTTCCTCCTTCCGCCGAGGGGCTGGAAAGGCGATTAGCTTAATCGCCTTTTCACAGCCCCTCCCTGTAGGCGAGCGCTTGTCCAATCGAACGGCGCCGCTCGCGCATGCGCACCGCCGTTCGCGCATGCGCAGTGGGTGCCCGGCCGTGAAGCCGAAAGCTGTCACTGCCGGGTGCCCACAGTAAGAATGAAGACGCCGGCCGGCGAGGGGGGGCGAGGAGCGGAGCCCCGGCAGGTGCATCGCTGGAGCCGTGGAGCAGGTAAGTGTCAGTTTATTAAAAGCCGGCAGCTACACTTTTTGTAGCTGCTGACTTTTAATAAACTCAAAAAATGGCTGGAAAACCCCATTAAAGAAGAAAAACTCCATCCTCTCGGGGATGCAGTCCTGCTTGTGTGTACATATGTTGATACTTCAAAAATAATGTGGTTGCCATGCAAATGTTTGTGTGTTTTTTTCATTTAGGTACCAGATCTGCTATCAAGACCATAGGAGAATTGGGTGGGATAAGATAGTTAAGAGATGGGTGGTAGTGTATTATATTTTATGTGAACTTTACAACTGATGTATCTGGAGAGTTATGTCATTCCTTTTTATTGCATTTTTGTTTTCTTTTCTTTCCCTTCCCAGTTTTTTTGGTTCAGGTACCACACCTTCAGGCCTGAAGGTTCTTTTTGTTTTTCTCAGACACTGAGAACAGTGTCTTTTTTTCTGGAGGGGGGTGTATGTAATGCCCACCACAAATCTAGGGGCGCTATTTCAAATTTAGGGGAAGCCTGGGCCAGTACTTGGGCCCAGACCTGTTGATCAACACAAATTTGCCTCTGTTCTGGCTGCGGCACTGCTTGGTAGTTTCCCTTGTTGCCTGCAGGTGGTGTTGCCATCCTTGCCTTATGTTGGAACACAGGTGTAACATGGTGTATTGGGTGTCCTTTCTCGGCAGCGGTACAGAGGGAGTGGTGACCCCGCTGTGCATGATGGGGAAGGGTACTTAAGGGGCAGATGCCATTTTCTGGGGTCCTCGCATCGTGGCCCTCCTGGCGCGAGGTGTGCTTGTGTGTGAGCCCGACTTCAGGGCCACGTTAGCCCGGAGTTGCTTTGCTGTTTAATATTCCCAGCTATGCTGGCTGGGGCCTGCAATCCTGATAGGGGATCCCAAGCTAACTGTCCACAAGGGGGGAAGCTGTCTTAATGAAGGAAACCGGGGGAGGACCTGCCCTGGAGGAGACCGGCAAAGTGCTAGTGTCTCGGGTGAGGCCTGGTGACCGAATTAAGGAGGGATCCACCATACTGAAAGCCCTTCAGTCTGCCGGTCTCGGCTTAGAGGCTCTTCTGCTGCACGGCTGGAGGTTCGGGACTTTGAAATCCTGTGGCAGAGGATTCCTGGACGCATCCGCATACATTTAAAGGTCTGTGGCAGAGACAAAATACATTCAAAGGTCTGTGGCAGCTGAGATCAAGTTCATTCCAAGAGGTCTGTGGCAGAGACCGTCTGGACATTAGTTCGTACATCATCCCAGCTGCTAGGACATGTGAGAGGGGACTATCTGGGTGAGCAATTCCCACTCAATAGCTGAGAGTGGAGATTGATTGAATATTTTGAACATTCTGTACCGTGTGCCTGAACCTTCCCCTGCTCTTCTCCTTCCTTCTACTTTCTCTACTTCAAGTTACCATGCAGTAAAAATAAAGCCTGACTGTTGAAGGTTTTACATCTGTCTGGACATTGCATTTTTTATGGACTTTCCCACCCTGACAACGAAGCTATAAAGGTAATGTGCAAACCCAAAATCTAACCATCAGCTCCTTCGGGGGTAGTGCTACACCAATAATAAAAAACCTTGAAGAAGGAGCTGTACATATGTGCTGCAAAACAAATCCAGCCATTTGTCTCCGAAACATGTCGGTTATGTGTATTTTGGCCATTTACTGTATATTGCATGCTAGTTCTGTGTTTTAACAATGTTCTATGAACTTTATTTGTATACCTTTGCGTCTAATAAATATATATTTTATTTTTATACATGCTTTTGGCATTCCACATTATTTAATTTGAATCCGTATTATCCCAGGGGCACTCCCTTCCAAAATGTTCACATTTATTTGGGATGTGATTGGAAATTGTGGATTTGCATTTCCTTACTGGTTTAAGCTTCATCTTATCTCTCTATTTAAAAAAAAATTCCTTCACTGGTACCAGTAAAGTCCGATCAAACCGTTCAATCAAAATCTTAGAAAGACAGAAGTTGTCAGACAATTCTCCACAAATAGAGCTTTCTTTTGGTGGTATTTGATGACCTCTGCGATTCTTTCTTTCTTTTTTTCTTTTTTTTTTTCCGCAACAACTAAAAAAAGACTGAAAATTTTGAAAAAAAAATATGTTTTTATTTTTTTCTGTTAATTTTTTGGTAAATACGTTTTTTCTCTTTCAATTACAGGCACTGATATGGCGGCACTGATAGGCACCGATGAGATGGCACTGATGGACATCAATGAGGTAGTACTGATGGGCACTGATGAGGTGGCACTGATGGGCACTGATTGGTGGTGCTGGTAGGCGGCACTGATGGGCACTCATGGACGGCACTGATGGGCACTCATGGGCGGCACTGATGGGCACTCATAGGCGGCACAGATGGGCACTCATGGGCGGCACTTATGGGTGGCACTGATGGGTACTTATGGTTGGCACAGATGGGCACTGATAGGTGGACACTGGGCATGGGTGGGCACTGTGGGGTGGCACTGATGGACACTTTGGGGTGGCACTGATGGACACTGTGGGGTGGAACTGATGGATCCATGTTGCCAGTCATTTGTGGGCACTGATTGTCATCTTTTTTTTTTTTTACTGCCCTTTTTTTATTTATTTTTTACTGACTTTTTTTTTATTGCCCCTTTTTTTTTTTTTGCCCTTCTCTGGTGGTCCAGTGTGGGCTTCCCTGGTGGTCCAGTGTGGCGATCCGAGGGGGGGCTGCGCTGATAAACAATCAGCGCGAACCCCCCTTGTCAGGATAGCCGCCGATCGGCTCTCCTCTACTCGCGTCTGTCAGACGCGAGTGTGGAAGAGCCATCAACGGCTCTTCCTGTTTACATTGCGATCAGCCGTGATTGGACATGGCTGATCACGTGGTAAAGAGCCTTCGCCGGCTCTTTACCGAGATCGGAGATGCAGGGTGTCAGACTGACACCCTGCATCACCGATCGCCGCACTGCGCGCCCCCACGGGCGCGCGCGGGCATGAAATCCTGCAGGACGTCAATAGACGTCCAGTCAGGATTTCAGAACCACTTCCCGGACGTCAATCTGTTATTGACCAGGCGGGAAGTGGTTAAATGACAATGGTCCTAAAATGGCATCAAAAGTGTCCGATTTGTCCGCCATAATGTTGCAGTCACAATAAAAATCGCTGATCACCGTCATTACTAGTAAAAAAATAATTATTCATAAAAATGCCATTACACTATCCTCTGTTTTGTAGACGATATAACTTTTGCACAAACCAATCAATAAACGCTTATTGTATTATTTATTTTACCAAAAATATGTAGAAGAATACGTATCGGCCTAAACTGAGGAAAATAAATGTTTTTTATATATTTTTTGGGATGTTTATTATAACAAAAAGCAAAAAATAAAAACCGCAGAGGTGATCAAATATGTCCAAAAGAAAGCTCTATTTGTGGAAAAAAAAGACATCAATTTTGTTTGGAAACCACGTCGCATGACCACGCAATTGTCAGTTAAAGCAATGCAGTGCCGAATTGCAAAAAGTGCTCTGATCTTTGGGCAGCCAAATGGTCCGGGGCTAAAGTGGTTAATGATTTTTACTCTAAATGGTCTAAGGTTATTAGTGGTGTACCCCAAGGTTCAGTGTTGGGACCCCAACTTTTTAATATATTTATTAATGATATTGGGTCTGGGATTAAAGGTAACATTTCTGTCTTTGCAGATGACACTAAGCTATATGCAGTGAAATAACATCCTTACAGGATGTCTCCAATTTACAAGCCGACCTCAATGCTCTGTTTAATTGGGCGACTATGTGGCAAATGAGGTTTAATGTTGATAAATGTAAAGTTATGCACTTGGGAGCTAAGAATATGCATGCATCATACATACTAGGGGGCATACAACTGGGGAAATCAGTGGTGGAGAAGGATCTGGGTGTTCTGGTAGATTATAAGCTCAATAATGGAATGAAATGCCAAGCAGCGGTTTCCAAAGCAAGCTAAATTATTTCTTGTATTAAGAGAGGTATAGACTCCATAGAGAGATATCATTTTGTCCCTGTACAAATCCTTAGTAAGACCTCATTTGAAATATGCAGTTCAGTTTTGGGCTCCAGTTCACGGAAAGGATATCCGGGAACTGGAGAAAGTGCAAAGAAGGGGAGCCAAACTGCCAAGAGGCATGGAGGAACTCGGCTATGAGAAAAGATTAGAGGAACTGAATCTATTTTCTCTTGAGAGGAGGAGATTAAGGGGGGATATGATCAACATGTATAAATACATAAGGGGTCCATATAGTGAACTTGGTGTTGAGCTATTCACTTTAAGGTCGTCACAGAGGACAAGGGGGTACTCTTTACATCTGGAGGAAAAGAGATTTAATTTTGTAATACAGAAAGTTTTTTTCACAGTGAGGCTCTGTTACCACCTAGGCGTTTCTGGGCGTTTTTCTGTTGTAGGCTTCAGCTCTAAAAACGCCCAACAAGACAAATCCCAATTATTTCACATCTGAGCATTTTGTCATCTGAAGCAAAATGCCTAAAGCTCAAAAAGGTGCAGGAGTTTCTTTTTTTGGCAGATTACAGGCGTTTTCTGCTTTTTACATTGGTGACCTTTTGACCTGTACAAAATCACGGCAAATCGCTGAAAAAAGCACAGCAGAATTATAGCAAAAATCGTGGCAAAATCGCACAACTTTCTGCCTGAAAACAAAACGCCTAGGTGTGAACAGAGCCCGAGAGCTGTCAAAATGTGGAATAGACTTCCTCTGTCCATCTCAGTAAATTGTTTTAAAAAAGGCCTGGATTCTTTCTGAAATTTACATAATATAACTGGATACTAACATTTATAGTTAAAGTTGATCCAGGGAATATCCGTTTGCCTCTTGGGGGATCAGGAAGGAAATTTTTCCCCTGCTGAAATAAATTGGATCATGCTTTATTGGAGTTTTTTGCCTTCCTCTAGAACAGAGGTGGGCAAACTACGGCCCGTGGGCCGTATATGGCCCGGCGGACCTTTTAATCCGGCCCCCCGGCGGATCGCTAGAAATCTGAATTTGAAGTCTGAATTTGCAGCCGAAAGAATTGCGGGTGTTAGCCGCACCTCTTTCCCGCCCCCCCGCTGGTGCAGCCAAAGAAACCCGTGGGTGTTAGCCGCGCGTCCTTTCCCGCCCCCCGCTGATTCAGCCGAAGAAGCCATTGGAGCTGGCCACGCTTCCTTTCCCGCCCCCCCGCTGACGGCATTCCCAGCCGCCCGTCACCACGTGGAGTGAATTAAAAAAAGTCCCCCAATTTCCGCCAAGTAATGACCCGGTCCCGACTCCTCACCTCACACTGTGCACACTGCACAGGCTGCTGTAGGAGACCCGAGACGGCCGAGGACTGCAGGCAGCAAAACACTGACAGGACAGAGATTTCATCATCATCATCATCATCAGGTACTTGCTTGTGGGGATGCTGGCAGCAATTGATGGCACACTGGCAGCAATTGATGGCACACTGGTGGCACACTGGCAGCAATTGATGGCACACTGGCAGCAATTGATGGCACACTGGCACCAATTGATGGCACACTGGCACCAATTGATGGCACACACTGGCAGCAATTGATGGCACACTGGCAGCAATTGATGGCACACTGGTGGCACACTGGCAGCAATTGATGGCACACTGGCAGCAATTGATGGCACACACTGGCAGCAATTGATGGCACACACTGGCAGCAATTGATGGCACACACTGGCAGCAATTGATGGCACACACTGGCAGCAATTGATGGCACACTGGTGGCACACTGGCAGCAATTGATGGCACACTGGTGGCACACTGGCAGCAATTGATGGCACACTGGCAGCAATTGATGGCACACTGGCAGCAATTGATGGCACACTGGTGGCACACTGGCAGCAATTGATGGCACACTGGCAGCAATTGATGGCACACTGGTGGCACACTGACAGCAATTGATGGCACACTGACAGCAATTGATGGCACACTGGCAGCAACTGATGGCACACTGGCAGCAATTGATGGCACACTGGTTTATGTATGTCTTAGTGATTGATTAACATCACAACTTCATTGATTTGAAATTGATACCCTTATTTTTTGTATGATTTTTGCTTTTGCTCATCACTGCCACACACATGCAGCCATGCATTGCACGTGTGTGGCAGTAATGAGCAAAACTAAAAATCATACAAAAAAATCAATCACTAAGACAATAAGACATACATAAACCATAATTTATGACACGGCATACATTGTCATTTGGCAGGACTTTATGGGGACAATGTCTGCAGTCTCTGATCCTCTCTAGTATCATGTGCGCAGTCTCTGATCCTCTCTGGTATCATGTCCGCAGTCTCTGATCCTCTCTGGAAATTTTCACTAATATGAGTCACAAATAGTGAAAAATGTTCATTGTTTTGGGAAATTTTGTTTAATAAATTAATTTTTTTTTCTTGTAAGGCAACCTCACTTTTTCATTGTTTAACTATAACAAGTACTCGTACCAGTTGTCCAACAATGATATTTACTGCTTTTTATAAAGAAATACAATTGATTTTATGCAGTATTGAGTTTAGCCTTTTGGCCCGGCCCTCCAAAATATTTTTAGTTTCTCATGTGGCCCCATCGAAAAAATAATTGCCCACCCCTGCTCTAGAACAACTATGGCTTTAAAATTATGTATATACGATTTTATGATTTTGTTTTGTTTTTCTTTCCCTTTTATTGGTTGAACTAGATGGACTTATGTCTTTTTTCAACCAGTTTGCCCTTCTACTTATTTTAGCTAACTGCAGTGAATTTGCATGGCAACTTTCTTCAACTCTTCTCATCAGAAGACGCTCCTATTGAGATATTAACTTCAGTGGACAGCCCAGACGTCTCTGTGAGATGGTTGCAGTTCCACCTTTGTTAAATTTTTGCATCACTTTTGCTACAGTATTTTAAATAATAAGTAAAGCTTTGCTAATCTTTTTGTAGCCTTTGCCTTTCTTGTATAAGAAATTATTTTCTTTCTCGTGCCTTGTGACCTTTTTCTTCCATGTGATGCCATTTCTGACAGCTAGAAATGGGATGAGGTTTTCTTTGTTAAAGGGGTTATAAAGGTTTATTTTTTATTTTCTAAATAGGTTCTTTTTTGTTTACAAACTTTTTTATTTGGTACAAAATGGTGGTACCAAAAGCAAAATGGCATACAAAAAAGTAGTTTACAACATATTTCTGGGCTGCTAATTATTGTTTGTTTATTGAGTTGATATTGTAATCCAAAAAAAAGCTTTGAAAAAAAAAAACACAAGTCGTGGGCATAAAAATAGGGGTCAGGGATGCCAAGTGCAGGGGTCAGAAGGAGAGTCTGTTCAAGTTAAAGGAATAAAAAACAAACCAGTCTAGAGCAGGAAAATGTGTGTGATTTGATTGTGCATAATATTACAACATGTCCCTTTTTTTTGACACAGGAAGACCAGACCAGCCAGGAGGTGGCAGCTCCTGATGATGAGGTCCATGTCAGCCAGGCGGAAGGGGTCAGTGGCAGCCAGAAGGAGGCTGGGCCCAGTGGAGGTCAGCATGTCCCCAGGCCCAGGCTCAGCACCACGAGCCAAGTCCCTCCTCTCCAAATGAGGGAACCAGGCCCAAGGAGGCGCAGGAGGCAAGTGGAGGACGAAAGCCTAGCGATGATCCGGGAGGCTAGTGCCTTAATGAGGGCCCCCCTCAACCCCATTGAGGCATACAGCGCCTACGTCGCCCATGAAATCACCCAAGCGGCGGACAACCAAAGGATGCTGGCCAAGGACCTCATAAATCAGGTCTTTTTATGGATGCACCGGGGCATGCTGACCAACGAGACTGAGCTCAGTGACCCGGCCCATCCTGCCCAACACCTGCGACCTCCTCCTGCTGCCACATCATCCCCACCTGCAAGGGTCCGTGCAAGTTCCGCTGCAAGGAAGGTTTCAAGGAAGAGGACAAGGTGATTCCCAGCCTTCCAGATGATTTACCCAAAAAATTAACTTTTTTTGGACTATCACAGCTTGGGCTCCATTGGCTCACTTGCTGCTGCTCCTGTTTTTTTTTGGGGGGTTCTTTATATAATGTTTGGTATGTGCTCCTGAAGGTTTCCCATTTTCTCCTTGACCATGGTGCCTGTGCAGACTGGAACACAAGTCTGCATGTATGTTACTATGTGATCAAGTGCTGCCGTTCTAGTTAATGATAATTTATTGTTTTGCCGAAATAAATGGCTTTTTGCTTTACGTAAAAACATTGTCTATTGTGTTTTAATACTGTGGTGATTAGGCATCTAACATTTTAAAAAATACTATGTGTCATTTACAAAGGACACAAACTCCTTGGGGGGGGGGACATTTGGTGTACCAACTTGGTAAACCATAAAAACAAAAAAAGGAAAAACACCCACACAAAAACAATGTTGACATAACTTGCCAACAAACAAAAAAAAAAAATTATATAAGATCAACATTAAATAAAAAGAACATAACATAAATATATACGGGCCAGATTCACAAAGAGTTATGACGGCGGATCTCCTGATCCGCCGTCGTATCTCTGAGATCCGTCGGTCGGATCTATGAGACTGATTCATAAGAATCGGTTCCGTATAGATCTCCCTTAGATCCTACTGGTGTAAGTGACTTACACCGTCGGATTTTAGGCTGCAATCTCCCGCCGGCCGCTAGGTGTCGCCTCGGTCTTTTACGCGTCGGATATGCAAATGAGGAGAACCGCCAATTCAGAAACGAACGCACGCCCGTCGCTTTTTTTTTACGTCGTTTGCGTTCGGCTTCTTCCGGCGGATAGTTACCCCTGCTATATGAGGGGTAGCTAATGTTAAGTATGGCCGTCGTTCCCGCTCAGAGTTTCACATTTTTACGTCGTTTGCGTAAGTCAGTCTGGAATACGGATGGCCGCAATTGACGTTGCCGCCGAAAACAAGGACGTCCTAGCGACGTCATTTGGAGCATGCGCACTGGGAAATTTCGCCGGCGGCGCATGCGCAGTTAAATCGGCGCGGGAACGCGCCTGATTTAAATTGTACACTCCCCCTAATTTGAATTCCGCCGGGGGAGTTATGATCCGACGGTGCAACTTTCGAGGTAAGTGCTTTGTGAATACTGCACTAGCCTCGCTAAATTGCACCGGCGGATCGTAAATCACATAGATTACGCCGATCTAAAGATCCGCTAATCTATGTGAATCTAGCCCATACATGTGGAGGACCAAAAGAAAGTTACAACATCTGGCTAGATAGCATCAGCAAGAGAACGGGTTTATTCTAGCAAGAGAACGCAGAAAAAAAAATTAGGCAATAAACGACACACTAGATATTTCAAATGACGAATGTGCCATGTCACAAACAAACGCAAGTTTTACCTGAACGAGCTCTCCCATCCCCTCATTTTGTCTGAGCATGCGCGGGTTTTTTGTCTGCGGGTTTTGTGTACTAACCAGCGAATCTGTCCGGTGGACAGGTTTCCAGAGGACAGATTTCTTAGCATGCTACGAAATTTTTATCCGCTTGAAAACGGTCGGCTGG
Organism: Rana temporaria; assembly: GCF_905171775.1. Lineage (NCBI taxonomy): Eukaryota > Metazoa > Chordata > Amphibia > Anura > Ranidae > Rana > Rana temporaria. The sequence continues at coordinate 323,549,901 of NC_053491.1, forward strand.
ACAAATCTCCGCGGAAAAATGTCCGCTAGGCCCTACACACGACCAGATTTGTCCGCTGGAACTGATCCGTGGATAAATCCCAGCGGACAGATCCGGTCGTGTGTACGGGGCCTAAGTGTTATTAGGATAAACAGATCAGCAAAAGGAATTATGTGATTTAGATGGGATTAAAGAAAGTAGCAAAATTTTCAAACCACGGGTCCCATTTTTCATTATATACTGTATATATGGATCGAATTTTGAACAGTGTGATAGATTTTTTCCATAAGGTTTATATTGTTAATTCTCGTTTTCGGGGCGTGGTCTGGAGCTGCATGGAGTAAGAAGTGCTGGGTGAGAGCTCCGCTCGTGACTGATCCTTTAATCTGCATCCTGGGGGAATCCTCCCTGCAAATTGGCCACAGGCTCACTTACCCTTGCCTCAACTACCTGGGTACAAGATGTCACCCCCAAAAAGTCCGGAGCCTCCGCTAAACCCGACAAAACCCGCCATGGAGATCGTGACCTGGGGGAGGAAGATGGCGCCGCCGCGCTCCCTGATGGTGAGGTCCGTCCCTCCGGAGACACAGCCTGGGTCCTGGAAGCCATCGCTGCCTGCCAAACTTCCCTCACCTCCAAGATTGAGGAGGTGAAGGTCGATATATCGCACATCCGCCATGATATGCATAAGCTGAGGGAGCGTGTGTCGGAAACGGAGCGCCGGCTCGAACACGTGGAGGAGGGCCTGCACCCGCTCCAGGTCACTGTGGAACATCTACAGCATCAGCTCCACGCGGTTCTCTCCAAGCAGGATGAAATGGAGAACCGCCTTCGGAGGTGTAATCTGCGCTTCGTGGGGCTCCCTGAGCGGTCGGAAGGAGGGGACCCCCCCACTTACCTGGGGAACCTACTGGTCAAAACTTTCGGCAGGGAGGCCTTCTCCTCCACCTTTGTTGTGGAGCGCGCCCATCGTCTTGCCGCTAAACCCCCCCCTGAGGGTGCACCTCCGAGGACTTTCATAGCCAAGCTGCTCAACTATCGTGACCGGGACGCAGTGCTTAGGCTCACCCGTGAAAAGGGAAACATCCCCCTCGGCAACACGACGGTTGCAGTATATCCTGACTTCTCCTCTGAGGTACAGAAAAAGCGGGCGCGCTTCACGGAGGCCAAGCGGCAGCTCCGCGTGCATCACCTGCCCTACGCTATGCTTTTTCCTGCAAGGCTCAGAATCGTATGCGACGGCAAAGCACAATTCTTCGAAGATCCTCAAGCTGTCCTCTCCTGGCTGGAGCGGCGCAATGGAGCTGGCCCGTCTCGTGATTAACCCTGCGACCCTGGCTTGCCTCGCCGGCGTCCCACGCATCCCTGGTACCGCTGCCCATGATGTGAAGACTCTTTAACCGTGAGTTGGATGCGCTGCCCTTGGGCCTTCCCTTCTTCCCCCTTTTTTTGACCCTTGCCTATTCCCCCTAACTGGACAGGGGGGCCCTCCCTTCCCCCACTTTTTCGTTTTGATTTTCTCCCCCTTTTTTATGACCCCCCCCAGATATTGCTATCCTGTCATAAGTCACGGGCGAACCATCCACACCGATGTCCCACTTGAACGGACATCCCTCTTGCAACGATGTGTGCTTTGCAGTTTGTTCGTCCCCCCAACTGTGCTGGTTGCCCCGAACTTTGGGCAATGTCATCGCCCCTGGTAACCGCCACAAAGCTAAAGTTTCCCTGGCCGGCCCCTACCCTCAGACATTTGGTGGGAGGTGGGGTGTTATGCCTGCTATGTCGGTCCAGTGTTCATGCAGGACATGTTTTCATGTTAACTGTAATGTTATGGTTTTATTTTCTTTTTCAGAAGTTTTTTTTTTTTTTGCTTTTTTTCTTTTTTTTCAGTATTGATGTCAAAGTACCGTACAAAACTTATTGTGTGTGCTACTGTGCTATTGTTGGAAGTGTGCGGGCTCCACTGTGCTGGATGGTTCTCCCACCTTCCCGGTCTGGGCTCCGTATGGGCCCCCCGGGAACGTGGGACTCCCGCTCGACGCCCTCTGGTTATCCCATACAGGTGTGCCCCGGACTGGGTGCCGACAACCCCCTCCTTGGGGGGGCGGCCCTGCTCCCTCCATTCCCACATCCACTCATGGCAACCCTTAAGATTGTAACCTGGAACGTCCGTGGACTGGGCGACCGTGTTAAACGGTCGGCAGTCCTTTCACACTTAAAGTCCCAACATGCTGATATCTCTGTTTTAGTAGAGACACACCTAGCGGGTCAAAAACAGCTGTGCCTCAGAAAAGCCTGGGTGGGTTGGGTTTATCAGGCCCCTCACACTTCTAACTCCCGGGAAGTCGCGGTGCTTGTGGCGAGGTCGCAACAATTTGAACTCCATACCTTGCAATCTGACCCCCACGGTCGATATCTATTTTTGCATGCCACCGTCGGAGGCCTTGAAGTACTCATCCTTGCCTATTATGTTCCCCCTCCCTTTCAATTCGAGGTGCTACAGCGGGGGGTGGCCTTTATGGCACTACACCCGTCTGTACCCGCTATATGGGCGGGCGATTTCAATATGGTCATTTCACCGTCCCTGGACAGACTGGGCTCGCGCGCCCCACTGGGTTCCCTACCGGGAATTACCAGGTTTGGTAGGTTCCTCACTGACTTCGCCCTCACTGACACCTGGCGGCACAAACACCCGACACTGCTCAAATTCTCCTGCTTTACCCCTTCCCGTGCAGTAATGTCCCGTATAGACCTTATTTTGGTAGCTCCCTCCCTTCTCCCACACATTTTCGATGTTGGCTTTGACACTAGGACACTCTCAGACCACTCCCCGTACTGGGTCAAGCTCAGGCTCCCGACGCCTCCTGCGGTCCAGACTTGGCGCTTGAATCCGTTCTGGCTGAGCGTTATCCCAGACCTGGACTCTATCGGGTCAGAATGGGACCACTTTTTTACGGCAAATGACGTCTCTGCTTCGGTGGGTCCTGTTTGGGAGGCATTCAAGCTTCATGTTCGTATGATTCTGTCCTCCCGTATCAACAGGCATAAAGCCTCATCTAAACTGCTGATCCTCCAGGCGGAGGAGCAGCTGGATGCCCTCGAGCGGACCTTCCAGGCCGACCCGTCCGAAACCAATGCCTCTCAGCTACGTCTACAGACCAGGCTGACAGATCAACTACACCTTGAAAAAGCGCGCCGTGGTATTTTCTTTAGTAAGCAGCGCACATATGAACATGGTGAACGGGCCGGGCGACTCCTTGCCTACATGGCCCACCTTGATCATAAACCCCCGGTGATCGTAGCTCTCCGGTCGGCGTCTGGAGCCTTGCTCTCGGACCCCGACCGGGTGGCAGAAGAGTTTAGGTCCTTTTATTCTAAGCTTTACGCTTCTACTGCACAACAATCCGCGGAGGAGCTCTCCGCTCTTCTGCGGGATGTCACTTTTCCCACGCTATCCCCGGACCAGGCCTCTTTGCTGGAGGCCCCCATCACCGCCGTGTGCGTGGAGGGGGCCCTAGCAAGCCTCCCTACTTCTAAAACTCCGGGCTCCGACGGGATTCCCCTCGAATTCTACAAACAGTTCCAGGGGACCCTTGTTCCCAGGCTTTGTGCGCTTTACAACTATGCCTTTGATATGGGCACTCTTCCCTCCTCCATGAGCGAGGCTCTAATTGTCCTCATACCGAAGCCTGGCAAGGATCCCTTGCTTCCTGAATCCTACCGACCCATCTCACTTCTCCAATTGGATGTGAAAATCCTTGCTAAGATCCTCGCCCTACGCCTTAATAAAGTCATCTCTAGCTTTATACACCCCGACCAGACTGGTTTCATGCCTAATAAAAACACATCGTTCAATCTCCGCAGGTTACACATGAACCTTCAGGCCCAACATGTGGAGGTGGGCTCCAGAGTGATAGTTAGCCTGGACGCCGCCAAGGCCTTCGACTCAGTCGAGTGGAAGTACCTGTGGGAGTGCCTTGGTAGATTTGGCTTCGGCCCCCACTTCATTAAGTGGCTCCAACTTCTTTATCATGCCCCAACGGCGCGCATCAGAGTTAATGGCAGGATCTCCTCCCCCTTCTCCCTGTTTCGGGGCACTCGTCAGGGTTGCCCGGTCTCGCCCATGCTTTATGCCCTTGCAGTGGAGCCTCTTTGTATTGCCCTGCGACACCATTCCGGGATTAGCGGGTTGCGCTGCGGTCGTGTCACTGAGCTACTCAGTCTCTACGCTGATGACATGCTCCTCTATCTCTCGGATGCGGGTCCCTCACTTCAGGCAGCCCTTCAAGTCATAACGCAATTTGGGAAATTCTCGGGCCTACAAATAAATTGGTCCAAGTCCCATATCCTTCCCCTAGATCTAGGCACCCCCACCGCGGTGCAGGCGTCCCTCCCTCTGGTGAGAACAGATGTCATTAAATATTTGGGTGTTTACGTCACTAGATCCCCCACTTGACTACATGCATCTCAACATTGAACCCCTGTTTGATGTCTTAAGACCAAGACGCAAACATGGTCCCGTTTACCCTTAGGAGTTATGGGTCGCATAAGTCTCGTTAAGATGATTCTACTCCCGAAGTTGCTCTACGCTTTTTGGCATGCCCCCGCTGTACATCCCTCCCCGCATTTTTAAAGCCATGGAGTCTATCATTAACTCGTTCATCTGGGGCCCATCACGGCACAAACTATCGTGGCGGTCGCTGAAATGCCCCACCAGTCAAGGCGGCGCATCGGTCCCGGACCTTTTTCTCTATTATGTCGCATCCCAACTTTCCCACCTCTACCACTTTCATCATTCAGACAAGAAGCGTTACCTGGCCATGGTCTGCTCTAGGGCACCTGGCTTGGTCTTGCACCCCTTTCAGATTCTATTTTGCGAGCCCCGCGTCTCTCAGCGGATGGGCGATAGACACCAACTGCTTTTTCACCACCGTAAAATTTGGCAAATCGCCATGTCGGTCGGCGAGGCACCGTCTCCACACTCACACACTCCCCTATGGGACAACCCTCGCCTACCCGAACTTGCTACGGTCCCTGATCACGGTATTTGGATCAAGAGCGGAGTTATATATCTGACGCAGGTCGTGGCCCACGGATCGGTTAGGACCTTCCAGTCCCTCAAGGAAACCCACACTTTAGCTAATCACATGTTTTTCCGTTACCTCCAGCTCCGACATGCACTCACCACACAATTTAATGCTAACATCCCCACGCTGGAGATTCCGCTGCCCGTTGACATTGTTTTGGGCTCGGACCCCCAGAGACTGATCTCCCAACTCTACTCCTACCTACTGGCGCCTTCGGCGACCATCACTCTCCGGCAGGTTAAGTCCCGTTGGGAGCCTGACTTGGGGGTGGTGTCGTCGGAGGACTGGGACGAAGTCCTTCTCAATTGCAGGTTAGTTTCTCCCAAACTCTCAGATCGCCTCACTCAACTGTACATCCTGCATCGGTCCTACCTGACACCACACCGCATCTCGAAGTTTAAGCCAGGTAGCAACCCCAACTGCCCAGGCTGTGACCACCCTAATGCCTCCTTTTATCACCTCATTTGGGAATGCCCCGGTGTGCAAGGCTTCTGGACTCAGGTGGTCCGGTTCCTTCACGACCACATGGGATCACCACTGTCCTTGTGCCCCCGCCAATGTTTGTTTGGCCTCTTCTCACTGTCTGAAGCCGAGAAATATCTTAATACCTTTTTACAGGAGACATTATTCCTCGCCAGGCTTCAGATAGCTAGAACTTGGATGCGGGGGACCCCCCCCCCCCCCGACACTGCAGCAATGGATCATAACCGTCAATGCAACCCTACCCTTCAAAAAGCTGCTCTATGTCCACAGAGGCTGCCCTAATAAATATCATAAAGTCTGGGACAGATGGTTGGGGGAGGCTTCCACCTGTGTTTCTCCTGATGAATGAGCTCCCTTATGTTGTTCTTCAGACTCTTCCGACCTCGGGCCCACAGCTTTGCCCCCTCCTCATATGTTGTTCTATATATCTATCCCGCCCTTCCTTCAAAGTGTTTGTTTGGTCTGTGTACTTGACATTGCATTGTATTCTTGCTTGTGGTGCATGTTGCACCGGTTATCCATACGTCTGTAATCCTCTACCTTTATGCTCAATAAACGTCGTTTTTGATTTAAAAAAAAAAATTCTCGTTTTCAATTGATCTAATGGAACTGTGGGGGATTTCCAGTGAAAAGCAAACATCCAGTGGATCGCAACACAGATTTTGTGGATTAGTCTCATGTGCTGTATGGGGGGGCCTATAATAGGGGAGAACAGAAGACAGTTCTGAACTGTCAGTTTGACATTGTAGTTTGAAATCTTAGAGGCGAATTTCTCAAGTTGTTTCCATATATATGTGATTCTATCACAGTCCCAAAAAGTGTGTGAGAAGGATATCTCCTGTTCCCATTTCTGCATGTAAGAAAGTTTTTTAGAGAATCTGTGTTATTGATGAGATTGGGGTACACCTTAGAAATAAAGCCACGTTTTCTAGGGGATTTCAGACAAAGGTTTTTAAAAAAGGAAGGTGGGTTTGTGTCTGTAGTTTGAAAGTATGTGTTAAAGAAGTGTCTAATCTGTAGAAATGTTCAATGTTGGGAATTTGATATTTAGATTTCAAAAAGGAGAAGGGAATGAAGTTCTTGTTTCTAAAAAGTTTAATAGGGAAGTCTGATTATTACTGATCCACCAAGAAAAGTCTCCTAAGCCCTTGGTGTATTGATGAAATTTCGGTTCACCAATGAAGGATGCATGTGGGGGAGATTCAGCCCTGGTTCACACTGGGCTGCGGGAGTGAAGCCGTGCGAGTTCAGCTGAACTCGCACGATTTCACTCCCGCCGGCAGTCCTGATTTCGGCCGCGATTTAAGAGACATCTGTGCAGATTTCTGCACAGATGTCAATGTAAATCGCGGCTAAAAATCGCAAAAAGTAGTACAGGAACTATTTTTTGAAATTGGTGCAACACCGCAGATGCGGCGTCGCACCGATTAGGACAGTGTCATTGCCGACAATTGCCGGCAAATGCCGCCGATTTGAGATGCGATTTTACATGTGAAATCACATCTCAAAAAGAAGCAAAACGTTCCAGTATGAACCTGGGCTCAGTGATGAGATGGTATTTTCCACTGTGTAATTTCCATAATTGGTATGATTGTGACACTATATGGTTAAGGGATTCTATAGAGTGATTAGGAATTTTATTTCCCCAAAGGATGCCAGAAATAGAATAGGGAAGGATTGAATCTCTCTCGAATGCTACCCATGGGAGATTTAGGGTTGGGAATGTGCCATTTGAGACCATCTGGCGGCTAGGTAGTATAGCCAAAAACCCGGGAGGCCTAAACCCCAATTTTTATGGGATTTAATAAAACAGACCTGGAAAGACGAGGGTGTGAGTCTGCCCAAATGTATTATGAATATCAGACTGGAATTTTGTAATCAAAGATTTTTATTCTAATTGGGAGTGCACGAAACATGTAAAGAAGTTCGGCAATATTATCATTTTTACCGCTGCGATTCTACCAAGGAATGAGAGTTGAAGGTTTTCCACATTTTAAGAGTTGATCTCAGTTTCAGCAATAGCAAAGTATAATTCTTGGAAGCTATATCTTTAATATTGGGGGTAAGAAAGATGCCTAGATATGGGAGTGACTCCATTGACCATGAGAAGTTAAAAGAGGATCGTAATGATTCTAATTGAACTGAAGGGATATTTATAGGCATCCCTATAGACTTGGATACATTAACTGAAAGACCTGATAGTGACGAAAATATATTAAGTGTTTGTAAGAGGTTGGGAAGAGCAACATTCGGTTGGGTGAGGAATAAAAGCATACATACTTAACTTATATGTACCATTTTTTTGTGGAATAGCCCTTAATGTCTGCGTGACTAAGAATTGCTGTAGCCAAGGGTTCTATCGCCAGGGCAAATAATAGCGGGGACATAGGGCATCCCTGTCTTGTCCCCCCTATCAAGTTAAAGAATTCAGAGTTGCAGCCTGGGAGTCTTATTCTGGTGGCTGGATTATGATAAAGAGCGTGGAAGGCATGTACAAACTCACCTTGAAAGCCATATTTTTTCAAGACTATGGCCCGTATTCACAGACATCGGTGCATATTTATGCCGCCGTAGCATACCTTCTTTACGATACGCTGATGCAGCGCAGAGAGGCAAGCATGGAATTCAGGAAGCCAGTGCTCCCAAAGCTGCGTCGGCGTGGATTTCAAAGGCGCAGACCGGCGTAGGTGGAAGTGGGTGTGACCCCATGCAAATGAAGGTCCGAGCGTGGTGCAATGTTTTACGCCCCGGCGTATCATGAACGGCGCATGCGCCGTGACGCAGACGTATGCCCAGCACCCCTGTGCGCATGCTCACAACTACGCCGGCGCAACTTCCTGAGATACGCCGGCCCACCGGCTTACGCTGAGCGCATAAATACGCCCAGCCATACGCCCGTCCAGTGCAAAAGTACATCTGTTTGCTTGTTTCCCCCCTGGAGCACAGTACTTTTGTGGAGCCATGGCAGCTGCTAAGATGGGCAAGGAGAGGAGGAAGAAGAAATGTCTCCATGGAAGAGAAGGCTATCCTGACCTCAGCTATAGGCCAGTATGATGCCTACCTCCATGGTGCACAGAGTGCCAAGACCAGCAAGGCACGGAAGAGGGAGATATATGAGAAGATCACCCTGGAGGTCAATGCTCTTGGGCATGAGACCAGGACCCCCGACGATATTCAGAAGAAGATTAACGACATGAGACGTCGGGTCCGGGATAAGCTGGCCAGCATGAGAAGGCACCTCAGGGGCACGGGAGGAGGACCAGCTTCATCTCTGAGGTTGACACCGGAGGAGGAGGTGATCACCAGCTGTCTGCGGCGGGACCAGGTGGAGGGCATGGAGGGCTTTGACTCCAGTGACCAGGACTTGAGGAGAGGTAAGTGTGTTTATCCCCCATTCTGTGGTAGCATGTGCGGGGGTGGAAGAGAACATGTGACAAGTGTGTGGGTCCACCAACATGTGAATGTTTTGTGTCATCCACAGATGTGCTAGAGGGAGCTGGGCCGTCGTCTGCTGGTGTCCGACCCATGCCATCCCTGGAACATCATCTGCCTCAGCCTGACCCCTGGGAAGCCCAGTAATATCAGTGGAGGGGAGTGCCCACACCTCTCCTCTAGAGATAGTTGAGGAGGACGGTGGATCTCCACCAGGAGGAATGCCTCTATTTTGAGGAGGCTTCACCTTCCCCGAACACTCAGACACCTCCCCGCCATCAGGGGAACCCCCTCCCGGGCTACCCCATCCAGGGGAACCCCTGCCAGGGCTACCCCATCCATGGGAACCCCCTCCCGAGCTACCCTCTCCAGGGCTACCCCGTCCGGACGGGCACAAGCCTCTCCATCCCCCAGGAAGGCTTTAAGAAAGACCAGGGGTGTAGCTGGATCCCTCCAAGAAGGGCCCTGCAGAGGGAGCAGGCAAAGCAGACACGCCACATGGGTGATCTCGCCTGTGACCTGCGCCGTGTGGCTGACAGCCTGGGCCTCCTCGGCCAAGACCCTGGCTGAATGCGCAGTGGCTGTGCAGGGCACCGCAGCCACAATGCAGCAGTGCCTCACTCAGCAGGCTGACCATACTAGCTCGATGTCGGACTGCCTGCAGGAGGTGAGCGCTAACTGCACAGCCATGGTCACAGTTCTGGGTGACCAAACCGAGACCCTTGAGGCCATGCGGCACCACATGGTGGCAGGGGGTCCCTCACCATCTGGGGACCATGGCTCAGTTGTGCAGGCCAGCCTGGAGCGACATACCCTGGCCATTGGGGAGCTGCAGGCCACAGCAGCAGGCCTTGTTGCGGAGGTGAAGAGCCTGGGGGAGGTTATCCAGGCAAACACTGCTGCCATCCAGGCAGAGGGGTCAGCAGAACAGGCAACTCCAGCGGCAGACCACCACCCGCCAGCTGCGGATGCAGGCGGATAATACCTCTTTTCTCAGCCGCATTGACGTAGCGTTGGAGGGCATGCAGGCTTCATCTGCCATCAGACCAGGGGATGAACCTCGTCATGATGCGCCTCCCCCCACCCGAGTCTCCCCCCAGACAATTGAGGAGCCGTACCCGTGGCACCAGGTCTGGCCCACGAGAGGGAAAATGAGTGCTTTTTTTTTTTTTGCTCAGACTATGAGCTTTTTTTTTTTGGAGAGACGTTCATCAGAAGGATGTGCCGTCCTCCTTAAATGGACATGCCATGTCGGCCAATGGCATGATCCCTTTTATTTATTTTTTGTAGTCACTGCACACGGTCAGTAGTGCAGGCTACAGTGTGACTGGTGTGTGAATGTGTGGTGACATTCCTGCCAGCAAGGCGTGGTCACCTTGGGTCATCGGGGAGAGGTTATCCCCACGACTGTGTGAATGTGGTATGAATGGACAGCAACATCATTGGGGCCTTGGCGTGGGGTTGCTGCTCCCAAGTCCCGCATGGTGGACTTGGGCTAAACTAATGTGAGGTGGATGGTGGTGTGTGTGAGCTAGGGACCACAGTGGTGTGCATGCGGCATTGTCCATGTGCCATGATGAATGTGTGTGTTTAACGTGCAAAGATGCGTTCCACGAGGAAACTCCTGACTGCTGTTCCTTCAGCAGACGGGGTAGCTCGGGCAGGGGGGGACTGTGTGGCTCGGGGGTCAGGTCATCACATATGTCAATCTCCAGGCTGTTTCTCATGGCGTAGTTGTGTAGCACGCAACATGCACCGATGATCTGGCACACGAAGTTTGGGGAATACAACAGGGTCACCCCGGACTTATCCAGGCATCGGAAACGGGACTTCAGGATGCCAAATGTGCGCTCCACCACTGCACGGGTACGTATGTGTGCAGCATTGTATCTTCTCTCTCCTCTGGTTTGGGGATTCTGGAATGGAGTCAGGAGATGGGGCCCAAGTGCATATGCCGAGTCACCTGGAAGGAAAAGACAGGAGGATGTAGTCCTGCATGTGCCCCTCGTGATGTCTGTATCATGGGTCGGACAGTCCATGCCTGACTCCCATGTCACTCACCAACCAGCCAGCTGTCCCTGTACACGTTCTGTTCGAATTCTTTTTTTTTTTTCATTCAAAAGTTTATTGAAGATATGAAACAATACAATGTAATCAAGAGTATGTTAACAGAGACATTGCGCAAGCAGTAACAAATATTAAATGATCTATAATCACGTAAATTACAATCAAGGCAAGTGAACATATATGTATAAAACAATAACCGGTATTCAAACACATACTCAGTTCAGGGAATCCATCGATTCCTGAGTGCTAATCATAACCAGATAATGGTGAGGGAAAAGAAGAGGGAGAGGACAAAGTTAGAAGGGATGAGGCAGGTATTAGGGAAGCATTGGGTACCAAGACGGGAATCTTGGTATAAAAGGAGTAGTAGTGGTAGGAGACAGGGAGCGGATTCATTACAGGCGATGTTGGGTCCCCAGGATGAACGGGGTTTAAAAAAAAAGTATAGGGAGGTAGGGAGAAAGCTGAGGATCTCAAACCCTGGGAAAAGGGGGTGGATCACTGAACGCCTAAGCACAACGAAAAAGGTCTGGTTCCCGTCAGGAGGTCATGAGCCATGTCACATTTCACACAATAGCCATTAGTTTATAACTCCTGAGAATATCTGAATGCAATTCCATGGTGACCACGTCTCGTGGTACCTCTCAACTGCATCACCGGACTGGGCTATCATCGTTCTGTTCGAATTCTGTTGGGATGTTGCTTTGACGGTATATGTAGCTGTCGTGGCTGGCCCCGGGGTGTTTGACACAGACGTACCATATAAGGCATTGGGCATCGGCTATCACCTGTACATTGATGGAATGCCACTGCTTACGATTGCGGTATATGTGCTCTGTGGCACGGGGGGGCCGTAGTGCCACATTTGTGCAATCAATGGCCCCCACGGTGCGTGGGAATCTGGCAATTCTGTAGAAATCCTGCATTGCCTTCTGCTGCAGATGCTCATGGGTGGGTTTGATGATGTGGTGGGACATGCGTGTGAGGATTGCGGGGACAACCTGGTGCACACATCTGCTCATGGTGGATTGTGACATTCCAGACACGACTCCACTTGTACGTTGGAAAGATTCACTGGCGAGGAAATGGAGTGTTGCCAGTACCTTGACCAGTGGCTGCACTGCATGTGAGCGTTGTGTCTGGCTGGTGATTTCATCATACAGGGCTGTGGCTAATTCCAGGATGGCATCAGGGCTGAATCTGAAGATGCGGTACACCTCCGATTCCCCCATGCCAAAGACGTTCATGCGCATTCGGTATATCCTCTCCCGTGCCCTCCTCCGTGCCTGTGGACGCAGTAGTGCTATGACCATGGCTGCCCCTGACATGTTGGCATACAGATGTGTTGACCTGCAAGTGTGGTTGCTCACCTCGTCCGTAACGGTGTGGCTGCAGCTGCTCTCCAGCTGACCTGTGCACGTCTGTTGCTGAGTTACACCTGCTTTATGAGGAATAACTTTAGGCCGACGTACAACTTACGCGCACATCGCGTATGTCTGCGCCGTGCACAAGTACGTTCGTGAATCGCCATATCTCCCTCATTTGCATATTAAATAGAAAATCAATGGGAGGCCAGAGATGCGTCCAGCGTAAAATATGCGCCCACGATACGTCACGTAGGCAAGTTACGTCGGTTGGATGAATGCCTATTTTTAAGCGTATCTCGGTTTGTGGCACAGCGCATAGATACGACGGCGCATATTGCACTTACGTGGCGTTATCTCGAGATACGTCGGCGTAAGTGCTTTGTGAATCCGGGCCTATGTCTAAAAAGTCTAGGAAACACCATCAAAAGCCTTGTTAATATCAAGGCTTAACATTAAGAGTGGTTGGAGGGTATATTTGCATCCTGAAGGATGTTTGTGGACTAACCGAATGTTATCCGTGATTTGTCTACCTTGGATAAAACCAGATTGATATGGGGAAATTAGAGTGGGGATTATAGCAGATAGTCTGTTTGCTAAATAGGTTCTTTTAAGCTAGTGCTTGTTGGTTCACTTACCTTTTCCTTTGATTTCCCTTGTAAATGTATTTTTTTTTGGTCTGAATTTCTCACTTTCTGTTTCTCCTCAGTATGCTTGCCCCCATTCATCCAGGCTGTTCTGGGCTGGGGGTTAGTCAGCGTGCTCGCCCCTCCCAGGGATGTAGTCCCAAGGGAGGGGGGTGAGCAAGCTGACTAACCCAAGCCAGAACGATCGGATGATGGGGGCAAGCTTACTGAGGAGAAACAGGAAGTGAGAGATTCAGGACAAAAAAAAAAAATTTGCAAGGAAATCGAAGGAAAAGGTAAGTGAACAACAATGCACTAGCTTAAAAGAACCTATTTAGAAAATAAAAAATGTACCTTCACAACCCCTTTAACCACTTAAGGACCGCCTCCTGCACATATACGTTAGCAGAATGGCATGGCTGGGCACAAGCACGTACCTGTACACGGTCCCTCTTTAAGTGCCCAGCCGTTGGTCGCGACCCGGTCCGAAGCTCCGCGGGGTCCGATCGCCGCTGGAGTCCCGCGATCGGTCCCCGAGCTGAAGAAACGGGGAGAGCTGTGTGTAAACACAGCTTCCCCATTCTTCACTGTGGCGCTGTCATTGATCGTCTGTTCCAGATATAGGGAAAGGTGATCAATGACGTCACACGTCCAGCCCCGCCCCCCTACAGTTAGAAACACAGATGAGGTCACACTTAACCCCTTTAGCGCCCCTAGGTGATTAACTCCAAACGCAATTGTCATTTTCACAGTAAACAATGCTTTTTTATAGCATTTTTGCTGTGAAAATTACAATGGTACCAAAATGTGTCGAAATTGTCTGATGTGTCTGCCATAATGTCACAGTCACGAAAAAAATCGCTGATCGCCGCCATTAAATAATTACTAAAAATGCAATAAAACTATCCCCTATTTTGTAAATGCTATACATTTTGCGCAAACCAATCGATAAATGCTTATTGCGATTTTTTTTTTTATACCAAAAATAGGTAGAAAAATATGTATCAGCATAATCTGAGGAAAAAAAATGTTTCTATATTTTTGGGGGATATTTATTAAAGCAAAAAGTAAAAAATATTGGTTTTTTTTTTCAAAATTGTCGCTCTATTTTTTGTTTATAGCGCAAAAAATAAAAACCGCAGAGGTGATCAAATACCACCAAAAGAAAGCTCTACTTGTGAGAAAAAAAGGACGCCAATTTTGTTTGGAAGCCACGTCGCACGACCGTGCATTTGTCAGTTAAAGCGACGCAGTGCCGAATCGCAAAAAGGGGCCTGTCCTTTACCTGCATTTTGGCCTGGGTCTTAAGTGGTTAAGTAACGCCCTTGTATAATCAACTGTCTGCTGGACACCTGTTTAATGAATAATTTGACTCACTGTAAGTTGGATCCTTGTTAATTAGGATTTTGTTGTAGTATAGTGTCCCATAGAAAATGTTGATTCTGAAACAAAAGTAAGGGTTTTCTGACAAATCTGTTCTGGTGTACTCTGCCTTGGAAAACCTGCTGATGGCTACCCTCCTTAAAGGAAAAGTAGGGGGGAAAAAGCTGGGTAGAGAAACCTGTTATGTACCTTTCAACTCGCTCGCTATTGTTTTAACCACTTGCCGACTGCATAAATACCTCTAACGCAAGAAGGCTTCCCTGTGCTTCACAGGTACGTGATTTTGAACTTCCAGGCCAGGGGCGACCTGTCGGTGACCCACTCTTGCTAGGATTGAACACCATGTGTACCTTCTGTCACCCAACTAGGTACTGTTCACCTGCACTAGCACAGAATACCTGCACTAGATACTGTACTACTGTGACTTTGTGTGGCCCCCCTTGGCTTTCTTTAACTGCTTGTCCCTGGGAGAAAGACCTCTTGTTCTGGACGGACGTCATATGACATTGCACCTTCTCAAGCCACTAGGGGCGCTCCCACGCCCCGCCGTGTCACTGGGACCCGATGCGCGTGCCCAGTAACTGAGCAGGATTGTGGATCTGTGTGTTTAAACACACAGATTCATGTCCTGTCAGGGAGAGGAGACTGATCGTGTGTCCCTTGTACATAGGGGACAACCATTGGTCACCTCCCCCAGTCAGTCCCCTCCCCCCACAGTAAGAATCACTCCCTAGGGAACACATTAACCCTTTATCGCTCCCTAGTGTTAACCCCTTCCCTGCCAGTCTATTTATACAGTAATCCATGCATTTGTATAGCAGGGATCGCTGTATAATGTGAATGGTCCCAAAAATGTGTCAAAATTGTCCGATGTGTCTGCCGCAATATCGCAGTCACAATAAAAATCTTAAGCCATTACTAGTAAAATATAATAAAAATGCTATAAATCTATCCCCTATTTTGTAGCTGCTATAACTTTTGCGCAAACCAATTCAATATACGCTTATTTGCGATTTTTTTTTGTTACCAAAAATATGTAGAGAATACATATCGGCCTAAACTGAGGAAAAAAAATAGTTTAAAAAAAATAGATATTTTTATAGCAATACAGTAAAAAATATTGTGTTTTTTTTCAACCTTGTCCCTCTTCTTTTGTTTATAGCGCAAGAAATAAAAAACCGCAGAGGTGATCAAATACCACCAGATATGGGTACAGTGTTGCATGACGCGCAATTGTCATTCAAAGTGTGACAGCGCTAAAAAGCTGAAAAATGGCTTGGGGCAGGGAAGGGGATGAAAGTGCCATGTAGGCAAGTGGTTAAAGTAGTCCGAAAATCTCAAAGAGACTATTACGGGAAGTGGAGCCAGAGACATCATGTGGGAGCTGGCAGATATAGTCTCTGGCTGGTACCACATACAGAGGATAGAGATGGGGCAGAACTGGAGGCAGATTGTAGGATGAGAGCGGAGGTGCAGAACAGGTTACATTATATTCCCACTGCACCATCCCCAACTAAGCAACGTAGAGTGGTGCGGTGGGAGTATAATGTCATTGATTATCAATTTTCTACTGTGGTATTCTGGAGTAGGTGCTAGTATAAGGAAACTACAGCTGTCAGTTCCCTGATTCCAGGTGAAGTCCTGGGACAGAGGCAGTATCACATTACATTAGACCCGAACACGTGACTGTCCCGGCACATCCGGGAAAGTTGGTAAGTATGCTTGTGCTTATTGGCCGTTTAGCTAAATAGGCACAGTGTTCTTGGCATGTGACCCTGAACATATATGGCCCTAAGTGCAAGTAATTGTGACAGGCTGATGACAGCAGGGCTGTACACTGCTGGAAGTTGATGCAAATGGGTCAGTGTGCATGAGTCTTTATGCATACAGTAAAGAAAACTGATACAGCTGCTATACAGCTGCAGATGATTGATGCAGTTGATAAAATTGAAAAATTCCAATATCAATGTTTGCTACCCAATAGTGCTGTGGTAAAGCAAAAGGGGGTAGCGATGGTCATAAAGGGTACTGGACTCTTGGCCCTGGGTTGCCTAACTTTGATCCTAGTGCAACACTGCTGGATTATTTCACCCTTATTGCAATCAGAGCAGCATCACCATGATATGTTTATGATTTATTAGAGTTCTTAAATTTTACAGTATGAAAGGCATTTAAAAATTTGGTAGATAAGGACAAGATGTCTTAGGCCTGATTTACATTTATACTTGCTAGCATGGTGGTTATCTGGCTAACTGAAAATATGAAGCTGAAATGCTAGGTCCCTGACTGCCAAACTGATTCAGTGCTTTCTGAGTCACTGACCCAGAATTAGTATGCAGATAAAGAGATCTATATTTATTCTGCCTTTGCTTGTTGAATGCTTGTTCGGGGTCAATGACTCATACATTATTGAAGCCAGAGACAGTCAACTAGCTAGTATCCTCAAAAAGAGGTCAGAAATGGCAATCCACATGCATTATGTTACCAAACGGATTGTGATGCCTGCCTTTACACGCACATGAACTTTAATGGCACCTAAGTCTTAGTCCATAGGGTTCAATATTGAGTTGGCCGACCCTTTGTAGCTATAACGGCTTCAACTCTTCTGGGAAGACTGTCCACAAGGTTTAAGAGTGTGTCTATGGGAATGTTTGACCATTCTTCCAGAAGCGCACTTGGGAGGTCAGGTACTGATTTTGGACAAAAAGGCCTGGCTTGCAGTCTCCACTCTAATTCTTCCCAAAGGTGTTCTATCGGGTTGAGGTCAGGACTCAGGTGCAGGCCAGTCAAGCTCCTCCACCCCAAACTCGCTCATCCATGTCTTTATGGACCTTGCTTTGTGCACTGGTCCAAATCATTTTGTGGAGGGTGATTATGGTGTGGGGTTGCACAGAGTCCTGACCTCAACCCGATAGAACACCTTTGGGATGAATTCGAGTGGAGACTGCGAGCCAGGCCCTCTCATCAGTGCCTGACCTTACAAAATGCACTTCTGGAAGAATAGTCAAACATTCCCATGGAAAATCTCTTAAACCTTGTGGTCAGGCTTCCCAGAAGAGTTGAAGCTGTTATAGCTGCAAAAGGTGGGCCAACTCAATGTTGAACTCTACAGGTCAGACTGGGATGCCATGTGCGTGTAAAGGCAGGTTTCCCATACTTATGGCAATATAGTGTGTAGCGGTGCGTTGCTACGAGTTACTACATCCACGCATATTCACCCTGCTGCCATATATCCATACGTCACACTTCGTAGACAATGGAAAAGTCTTTGATTTGTTTTGTTATTTATTTGGGGGGTTGAATTTGGTTGGGGAAGGGATATGGGATGCCCATAGGATGAATTAGTATTTGCAATGTTATAGCAGTTCATGCTTTACATTGAAAATGTTATAACGGTTCACTCATTACGTTGGAAATGTTATAGCGGTTCACTCATTACTTTACACTTCCTCAGTTAGGACAAAAATGGTGGATTCTAATCTTGACAGCTTCACTTCAGAAGATTTCCCACCTCTGCGCCATCCCTGCATACTTTTATCTCCAGGCAGTGGCGTATCTAGGGTTATGGCAGCCATGGCAAGTGCCATGGGCGCCATATGAAGGGGGCGCTGTTGAGTGGCTGGGCAGCAAGGCACTTACCAGGGCCTGAGGGTCCCTTCTTCCCTCCTCCCGAGCATAGGCAGGATCTCTTTTTTAAACACCTTTGCTAATGGACAAATGGCAGGGCTATCTCTGCTGCGTTCAGCCACAGCCCTCCCCTGTTCTCCCAGGCTCTCCCATTCCATCTGGTCGGATTGGCAGCGCACAAAGAGAAGGAGGAACATCAGTTTCTCCCTCTCCTCTGTGAAAACTGAAGTGATGAAGATTTCATCACTTCCAGCATTGGTTCTGCATTTACCTGGCCTTGGAGGGCAGAGGAGGGATCAGGGGTCTAATAAACCCCAGATTTCTCCATAAAGAGGATATGTCACTACCCCAAGGTATCACATGGGATGATAAATATCACTAGGTTTGTTAGCTGTTTTTTTTGTTAAGGTTATCTGAAAGATGGGTTTCAAATGTTTCGACAGGGGCCGCAGTTTTAGTGCTTGCCTAGGCGCTATTTTCACTAGATACACCTCCTGTCCTCCAGGACACTTCTTCTTCTGCCCATTACTTTCCTGTCACAGCATTAGTACTCCTGTCCCACCATCTTGAGCTGATCAGCTGATCAGTAGAGTTGAGCGAACCGGACTGTAAAGTTCGGGTTCGGTACGGACTTTGGGTTTTTCCCGAACCTGAAGCGGAATAATTGCTGAAAGTCCGGGTTCGGAGTTCGGGAAAAAAAAATGTGCGGAGGTCCCCCCAAATTCAATAACCAGACACTTTAGGTCTGGTATGGATATTAAGGGGAACCCCCCCGTCAATTTAAAAAAAAAATGACGTGAGGTTCCCCCTAAATATCCATAACCAGACCCGTTATCCGAGCACGTTGACCTGGCCGGCCGCAGAAAGGAGGGGGGGGGGACAGAGTGCGGCCCCCCCTCTCCTGAACCGCACCAGGCCACATGCCCTCAACATTGGAAGGGTGCTTTGGGGTGCCCCCCCCAAAGCACCTTGTCCCCATGTTGATGGGGACAAGGGTCTCATCCCCACAACCCTTGCCCGGTGGTTGTGGGGGTATGCGGGCAGGGGGCTTATCAGAACCTGGAAGACCCCTTTAACAAAGGGGACCCCCAGATCCTGGCCCCCCCCTGTGTGAAATGGTAATGGGGTACAGTGTACCCCATTACCATTTCACAAAGGAAGTGTAAATTCGTGTAAAAAAAACACACACACACAGTAGAAAAAAGTCCTTTATTAATAAAAAAAAAATAAAAAAACTCCAGCGGTGATAATCCACTCGTTCCCGGCTTCCTGCTCCAACGTTGTCCTGATCCAGCGACGGATGCGGGTGATCTCCAGCGATGAGAAGATCCAGCGACGGGTGCGGGTGATCTCCAGCGATGAGAAGATCCATCCATCCAGAGCGCAGCATCGCCGACCTCCACTCACCGCTGGACACAACCCAGCGAATGACGCGCTGAAGCTGTGACATTACTTATATAGGGGAGGCAGGGCCACCCGTCACGTGACCCCGCACCCTCTGCTACGTCACTGGGGAAGCCCAGGAAGGGGGAAGACTGGGCTTCCCCAGTGACGTAGCACCCCAAAGCACCCTCCCAATGTTGAGGGCATGTGGCCCTGGTGCGGTTCAGGAGGGGGGGGGGGCCGCACTCTGCCCCCCCTCTTTTCTGAGGCCGGCCAGGTCAACGTGCTCGGATAACGGGTCTGGTTATGGATATTTAGGGGGAACCCCACGTCATTTTTAAAAAAAAAATGACGGAGGGGTTCCCCCTTAATATCCATACCAGACCTAAAGGGTCTGGTTATTGAATTTGCGGGGTCCTCCGCGCATTTTTTTTTTTTTTAGTAAAAGTCTGTGTCCCATTGACTTCAACGGGGTTCGGAGTTCGGGTTCCCGAACCCAAACTTTAAAAAAAAAGTTCGGGTTCGGGTCCAAACCCGAACATCCAGGTGTCCGCTCAACTCTACTGATCAGGCCTCACTCTGAATAGGTCCCAGTAGTGATTTCAACTGATGATCATTAGTAGCCCTTCTTGGTGGCCCTGAACATTACTTGAAAAGGATATTTGATTGATGGACTACTGATCCCAGCAAACCTGACTTGCAAATCCTGCCCGCCCTCATGGCTCTGCAAGGATTTGGCACAAAACTCCCCAGTCTCTCCCTCGGCCACTACTTAATTATTTTTCTGAAACTTTCCCCCAGTTGTTTACCCCGAACCAACACATATGCGTGGATGAGTCCCTTATAACATTTTCTGGCAGGCTGGGCATAAAACAATTTATTCCCACCAAAAGGGCCCGCTATGGGGTGAAGCTATATAAATTGTGCGACCGAGCCACCGAGCCACAGGGTATACGTATGTCTTTATTGTATACGAAGGAAAGGACAGCCAGCTACAACCCCCTAATTCCCCAGACTACATAGGAACCAGCGGGAAAGTCGTTTGGGAACTCCTAAACCCACTCATGGAGAAAGGCTACCACTTGTATGTGGACAACTTTTATACAAGTTTTCCCCTGTTCCGAAACCTTTACAGAAAGAACACACCAGCATGCGGCACCGTACTGACAAACCGGAAGGGCTTTCCTCAAAGCCTCGTCAACAACAAATTAAGAAGAGGTGAGACGGTGAGTTTACATAATGAGGAAGTTCTGGCTGTGAAGTGGAGGGACAGAAGGGACGTGTACGTGCTTTCTACCATCCACAACAATACATTCGTTGAGATCAGCAGGAGGAATGGGCGAATCCAAAAACCAACATGTATCCAAGAATCCGAAAAGTTCATGGGGGGTGTCGACTCGAACGACCAAATGCACGAACCCTACCTTTACACAAGAAGATCATACCAGTGGTATAAAAAAGTTTCAATTTATTTGTTTAATTTGGCCATGTACAATACTTATGTAATCTATCGGAAATCCACTCAAAGAACCAAATCCTTCGTTTTCTACCAGGAGGAAATCACCACTGCCCTTTTATACCAGAGCAGCCCACCAGTAAACATTCGATCCGATGTGATTAGCCGACTCTACGAGCGCCACTTTCCAGATAAAGTCCCTCCCAGACCAACAGGCCAAAAACGTTAAAAAAAATGCCGGGTGTGCTTCAGAGGAGGAGTGAGAAGAGACACCACTTATCATTGTGCCCAATGCCCTTCCCAACCAGGCCTCTGCGTAGTTGGCTGTTTCCGCCGTTACCATACCTCACTAAATTATTAGTCACTTCCAGCCATTTACGTTCACACCCCTTATGCCTCTGCTTGCTCTGCAACTGACCCTGGCTTGTTATTTGACCACGCTTCTGCCTACTGATTCTGTTTATACCTCTGCCTGATCTAGAACTCACCCTGGACTGTTATTTGACCACACTTCTGCCTACCGGTTCTGTTTATACTCTGCCTGATCTAGAACTGACCCTGGCTTATTATTCGACCACGCTTCTGCCTACCGATTCTGTACATACCTCTGCCTGATCTGGAACTGACCCTGGACTGTTTGACCATTCTTTTTGCCTGCCTCTTGGACTGATCTTTTACCCTGCCAGTGGACTAGTGGAATTCATAGTACAGGGGTCGCACATATGATGTGTGGGGCTCCAGAATTGTTTTTCTGGATGAAGAAAACAACTGTTTTTGTTTTCTCATCCTAGATTGGGGTCTGGAGACTCGGAGGCTTCAAAGAGATTTGGGTGGGAGAAGCCTCTACCCCTGTCCCCATTCTGTCCTGAACAAGGCCCTACTTCTGCCTGCTGCCTGTAGGACCTATGCCATCATGCCTCTGCCTGTCGCATGAACTGAACACACCACATGGACCTGCCTACTACCAGGACCAATATTTTGGCACTGCTGACAATCTCTGCCTGCACTGACCCTGGACTGTATCCATGCCTGCTGCCTGTACTGACTATGGACAATATCCCTGCCTGTTGCCTGGACAATTGGGTTTACTTTTGCTGACCAAGTCCATGCCTGCTGCCTGGACCAGTGCTATCGTCCTGTGGACAACTGCGCTACTTAAACCACAGGTAATCTTTTGTTTACCCTTTGCTCAGCATAATGTATTTTGGGGTGTAATTCTTGGCATGTGCATGCTATGTGTCCCTAGAACACCTGATGGTGTTCCTTGCATGTTGGGCCTTTGTATGTGGCCAGGCTGTGTAAAAGTCTCACACATGTGCTATCGCCATACTCAGGAGGAGTAGCAGAATGTATTTTCGGGTGTCATTTGTGGTATACACATGCCATGTGAGAGAGATAACCTATTACAATGACAATTTTGTGAGGAAAAAAATAAAAAAATATATTTTTTTAATTTTGCAAAGAATTGTGGGGAACAATTACAACATCAAAAACCTCACCATGCATCTTACTAAATACCTTGGAATTTGTACTTTCCTGGCCTGTTCGGGTCGCAAGAAATGACATAGGCCACCGGTACAACAGGTGTGATAGTTTTTTTATGATTTGCACCCTAGCTTGTAGACTCTCTAACTTTCACAAAGAGCAAATAATATCCACAAATTCGGATTATTTTTACCAAAGATATGTAGCAGTATAAATTGTGGCCAAAATTTATGAAAAAAAAAAATAATTTGCAAAATTTTATCGCATAAACTAAGAAAAATTATTTTTTTTTCAAAATTTTCTGTCTTTTTTCATTTATAGCGCAAAAAAAAAAAGTCCAGAGGTGATCAAATACCACCAAAAGAAAGCTATGTTTGTATGAAAAAAAGCACAAACAATTCATTTGGGTACAATGTTGTATGACTGAGTAATTGACATTCAAAGTGTGAGAGCGCTGAAAGCTGAAAATTGGTCCGGGCACGAAGGGGGTTTAAGTGCCCAGTAAGCAAGTGGTTAAAAAGCATTAGATCAATGTTTTTTTTTTTTATTATTTGATTCTATCCACTGTAGAGGAGAGATGTCCGGTCTTAATGACCCCACTTCGCTCCATAAAGAGGACCTGTCATGCTTTATTGTTGTCACAAAAGATGTTTACATTTCTTGTGACTACATTTCCAGCATTAAAAGTGATAAAAAATGTAAAGGAACAGCCTAAAAATAGAAAAAAGCAGGGCTTTTTTTCTCAGAGAATAGGTGTAAGAACTCCCCAAAGGCAGTATCAATAGACCATCCAGCACTCAGCTATAATAGAATTCTCTCTCAACAGTAGATCCCTCCAGGCAACAACTGACTCTCCCAGGAACATAAGACCCACCCCAGCAACAATAGATGCCCCGTCAGCAAAAATATACCTCCTGAGCAACAATAGATCCTCCTATTGCAAAAATACATCCATTCCAGCAAAACTATATCCCCAAGCAGCAATAGACACTGTAGCACAACCCAGCACCCCTTAATATCACATACGTTCAGTGCTAGAGGTGCCGGAACTGCGTTCCCCCGTGTTCCCGCTGAAAAAAAGCCCTGGAAAAAAGTAATATAATAAATAATAATAAAAAAATGATAAAGCACCCCCATCCCCCCCTGCTCGCACACAGTGGCAAACACATATGTAGGTCACGTCCATGTAAACAGTGTTCGCACCACAATAGTTACATAGTTAGCCTGGGGTGATTGTTTCCCGTGACACAACACGGCGTACACTGCAGAGGAATAGCATGCATGGGTGTCGTCCAGGATGAAAGCCTCTCCTAAAGCCTATGCACAAAAAAGTCCACCTAGAATACGCCACGGCCCATGCTGAAAAAGAAGAAGAATACTGGGACTCTGTACTCTGGAGTGATGAGACCAAGATATGGCTTCAAAACTGTATAGCAATGCAAAGGTGAGAGCACAAAGAAAAATGCATAGTGCCTACAGTTAAACATGGGGAGGCAGTGTCCATCTGTGGGGCCAAATGAGTGCTGCTGGTGCTGCATTTCATTGATGGTATCATGAATTCACAGATGTACTGCTCTATATTGAAAGAGAAGATGCTATCATCACTCCACGCCCTTGGTCGTTGTACACTTTTCCAACATGATAATGATCCAAAACACACATCTAATGCCGCATACACACCATCACTTTATGTGATGAAAAAGCTTCTGGGCATGCGCGGGTGGAAAAACGTTGTTTTAAACAACGTTTTTTGCTACACACGGTCAATTTCTGTGAAATGAAAAACGAGGTTTTGAAAAACGACACATAAAATTGAAGCATGCTTCAAT